>NC_044556.1:46887179-47618450 GCF_007565055.1 Rhinopithecus roxellana
AGCCTGAGCAATAGAGCGAGACTCCGTCTCAAAAATAAATAGGCTGGGCGCAGTGGCTCAAGCCTGTAATCCCAGCACTTTGGGAGGCCGAGACGGGCGGATCACGAGGTCAGGAGATCGAGACCATCCTGGCTCACACGGTGAAATTCCGTCTCTACTAAAAAAATACAAAAAACTAGCCGGGCGAGGTGGCGGGCGCCTGTAGTCCCAGCTACTTGGGAGGCTGAGGCAGGAGAATGGCGTAAACCCGGGAGGCGGAGCTTGCAGTGAGCTGAGATCTGGCCACAGCACTCCAGCCTGGGTGACAGCAAGACTCTGTCTCAAAAAAAAAATTAATTAGGCCGGGCGCAGTGGCTCAAGCCTGTAATCCCAGCACTTTGGGAGGCCGAGACGGGCGGATCACGAGGTCAGAAGATCGAGGCCATCCTGGCTAACACGGTGAAACCCCGTCTCTACTAAAAAATACAAAAAAACTAGCCGGGCGAGGTGGCGGGCGCCTGTAGTCCCAGCTACTCGGGAGACTGAGGCAGGAGAATGGCGTGAACCCGGGAGGCGGAGCTTGCAGTGAGCCGAGATCCGGCCACTGCACTCCAGCCTGGGCGACAGCGCGAGACTCTGTCTCAAAAAAAAAAAAGAAAAAAAAATTAAATAAATAATAAATAATAAATCTCTATATGTATAATTTTTAAAAATTCTTTTATTTTTACATAAATAGAAACAGGGTCTCACTAAGTTGCCCAGCATGGTCTTCAACTCCTGGACTTAGGTGATCCCCCTGCCTTGGCCTCTCAAAGTGCTGGGATTACAGGCGTGAGCCACCGTGTCTAGCCAAAAATACATTTTTAAAAGTGATTTTGGACAGGCGTGGTGCCTGTAATCCCAACACTTTGGGAGGCCGAGTCAGGTGGATCACCTGAGGTCAGGAGTTCGAGACCACTCTGACCAACATGGTGAAACCCCGTCTCTATTAAAAATACATTAGCTGCACGTGGTAGCGCGTGCCTGTAGTCCCAGCTACTTGGGGGGCTGAGTCAGGAGAATCGCTTGAACTCAGGAGGTGGAGGTTGCAGTAAGCTGAGATTACGCCATTGCACTGCTGCCTGGGCAACAAAAGCAAAACTCTGCCTAAAAAAAAAAAAAAAAGTGAAGAAACTAGATCGGAAGCCTCAATTTTCTCCCCTATAAACAAGACTTAACAATACTGTCAGCTATCTTATTACTGCAAAGACTTAAAGAGAGTTTATTGATATATGTGCTTTGTGCTTTTACCTTAAAGCACTATACAAACAGAAGGAGTTTCAGGACTGTCCCTTAAGGGTTTACTCTATTAACTGTTTTCAAATCCTTAAATGCCCTAGGAGAAGCAATTAAGAACCAGGCATCAGTACAGTATGTTGAATTAAAAGGTTCTACAGCTGTATTTTGAGGCCCGGAAGAGATAAACAGGACTTTCTATGGCTAGGCAGAGCAGCAGTCACCAGTTAGGAAAAATCCCCAGGGTCAGAAACCACCTCCCTGCCAAATTTGCCCTGCCGCCTGTTTTTGAATGGCCCACAAGCTAAGAATCATTTTGGTATTTTTAAATGGTTGAAAAAAATGGGCCAGGCACAGTGGCTCATGCCTGTAATTCCAGCACTTTGGGAGACTGAGGTGGGAGAACTGCTGGAGCCCAGTAGTTCAGGACCAGCCTGGGCAACACAGTGAGACCCTGTCTCTACAAAAAAAATTTGTTTTTAATTAGCTGGGTGTGGTGACCTGCACCTGTGGTCCCAGCTACTCGGGAGGCTGAAGCAGGAGGATGGGTGCCTTGAGCCCTGGAGGTGAAAGCTGTCGTGAGCTATGATTGCACCCCACCCCCGCACTCTACCCTGAGCAACAAAGCAAGATCCTGTCTCAAAAAAAAAAAAAAAATTAAAACTTTAGTGTCACAAGTCTGATTGGAACACAGCTACGCCCATTTGTTTATTTATCGTCTATGGGTGCTTTGTGCTGCTACAGTACAGAAGCTGCAACAGAGATGATAGGGCCTGCAAAGCGTAACATATTTATCATCTCCTGTAGAGAAAAAGTTCGCTCAACCCTCTACTAGAGCTAAAGAGGAATCTCATTTTGTGATGAAAGAGGCAGGCAACCAATAGTCAACAGTAAGGAGGAGAGGAATGTAGCGATGGGAGAGAGGAAGGGTGACCTTGTTCCATGGGAGATGATCTCTGCCTGTCCATCAAGGGGAGGGCCTTTTGGCCTAGGGATCCCAGGGATACAGTCTGCTCCTTTTTTTAAAATCCTACCCTCTTTCCCCCAGTTTCTTTTACTCTTCACTCAAAATTCAGTGGAGCTACCTCAAGAGATTCAGGTAAGGCTCAGAAGAGCACAGCACACAAACATGCCGACCCAACCTAACCCTTCCTCCCACAGCCCGGGGCTCTTCCCAGGCCTCTCAGCACAGTTCTCCAGTGCTCACAGGAGAAATGCTCCGCTCTGGCCACCTTCCAGCCAACTCTGTACCTCCCCTTCAGCTGGCAGAGCTGATGGCTCCCTGGCATCTGACTGCCATATCTTGTGCATGCCTTGTTTTGGATTAATCTTTTACATTCCTCCCTCAAATCCTTTCTTCCTTCAGACTCAGCCCTGAAACACCCTCTTCTAGAGTTTTCCCAGTCTCCTAGGTCAAGGAGCCCAAAAGTCAGATTGAGGGTTTATGCTGGCTACTTTGAGGTTAACCCAAACTTTTTCTGTCTCTTGTTGACAGACTTAGACTTAGGTACTTTCCTGAGGCTTTCTACTTCCTTTAGACGGTGTCTCTGCCCTTTAAAGCTGACACCTCTTCATCACCTACCTGTGGCAAATAAACCACCTCTACTTGAAACACATACCTCCCCAAACCATAATTTCTACCATAGCATGATTCTCCGTGGTTCAAAGAGAGGAGAGAGCTTCCTGGGTCAGTTTACTCTGGTGGGGAGGATGCTAACATGAAGTCTTTATTTGTAAACCTGGGGACAAGGGGAGAGCAAGGAATGAGAGAGGGTCTGGCTGGAGAGAATCTGGAGGGAGGCTCTCCTAGCATCTTGTTCTCTCTCTATCCCACCACCCTCCATGTCCATCTAGAGCCTCCCACCAGAGCTCTTCTCTTACAGGTTTCCTGGGAGAAGGTGGCTTAAGGCTGAGACACTTATGCCCTGGGCCAGCCACTGGGTTCCTGTGCTCTGTTTCATTCCTCGTTACCAGAAGGGTGGAATCTGGATGAGTGGAGGTGAGGAGAAGGTTCAAACTCTCCACCAGACCCACGCTGCAGCTGTGAGCACCTGCTTACAGGGAGGCCTGGGGGTTGGGGAAGTCCAGGAGCTAAATTTAGTCCAAAAGCTGCAACTTAAATTGGGTGGGTATTTACCCTGGGGAAGCTGGGAGGGGGAGGGGAGAGGAATCCTGACCCAGCTGAACTCGTGAGAGCACAGATCACCCCTAGTGTCACTGATACTCAAACCACAACCCCCTCCCCCAGCACACCCTCAGAAAGGAGGCATCCTCAACAATTTGCAGGCCTTTTGCATGCTTGATCTCTCTTGTGCATATCAAGTTTGTTCCTATCACTACCCCGCCCTCATCTCACTTCTCAGGGGTCCAGTTCCTCTGAGTCCTTCCCTAAATTCCCACCAGTGCACCAAACCCAGGGGCCCTCCCCACATTCCTCTGCCCTCAGGCTGCAGCTTCTGCTCTCCCCAGTCCCTCCAGAGGGTTTCAGAGGTCAGCGGTGTCTGGCCACACTACTCCCCTCTACGGGGCCAGGAAGAGGGGTTGCTTGGGTCAGGTTCCCCTTCCTGAGAACTTCCACATTGACCCCCATAATGACGTCAGTGACCAGAGGAAGGAATCCTTAGGGGCTGCACTGAGTCCTAGCTCTAAAATAAGAGGGGAAGGGGGGGCAGACCCCCAGATAAGAGCCCACCTCCTGAGAGGTCAGAGGCTGGAGGCCGAGAGAGAGCTCAGGGGCGGGCGGAAAGAGAAAGGGGGTGCTGAAACCGGGGAGCCCTGCGAGGGGCTGCGTCCGCACCTCCACCTGCGATTGGTTCTTAGGCTCAGCAAACGCCAAACCTGCCCAGCAACAGCCCTGAGCAGAGGGAGGGGAGCTTCGGGGAAGTCAGCTGAGCCGGCGCCGCCCAGCTCGGGGCTTCCAGGAATCGCTGGGAGGGCCCCAGCCTCCACCCCACCCCTCCCTGGGTCTCAGGACTCTGCCTTCGGCCTTCTATACCTACTGGGCGGGCTCGGGTCCCATTTCCCTGGCCCCCACATCTGTGATTCCCTGCTGACGCCTCTTTAGGTTCAGCGGAGACGTTGGAACTGGGCTTCCCTTGTGGCCCCCTTTCCTCGCTGCCTGCCCTGGGCTGACGTCAGTTTTGCCTCCTTCCCCACTCGCTCTCCTCTTAAGGTGTCCAAATTCTTCCTTCTCAGCCACTTTCAACCCAGAGAAAGCCCGAGTCCCAAAGCAACAGGAAGATGTGCAGGTGGCCGCGAGGGTGGGGAGATCCTGCCGCCTCGGGCAACTCTGTCGTCCCCCGCAGGGTCCAGGTGCTCAGAAAACAGCAGCCACTGAGTTCACTGTTTCCGCAGGCCCCGTATTCCCCGCCGTGCTCAGCTGGGCTTGTGGAGCCGCGAGCGGGGGCGCTCCTGTGGCACCGCCCTTCCCAGGCAGCCCGGCTTCCAGGAGAGACTTGGCCCCAGCCTCCGAACGGCAGAGGTCTGGGAGGGGATGTGATGGCAAAGGCCTGCCCCTCTCAGGTCGCCTCTAGCAAGTTCTCCACCTTGGGAGAAGAGAGCGGGAGGAAGAAGGAGGCGGCCAGGCTGAGCCATCTCTGAGGAATGTGGCTTTGGCAGGACATCCAGTGCTGCCCCGCTCCTCCCTCAGCCCCGCCCAGGGAACCGGAGCCGGGCCGGGCTCCTCCTCCTCCAGGGGAAGGGCTCGAGGCAGGAATCCCTTTCCTTTCCCCACCCCAGGAGAAGTCCCAGAGCGTAGGCAAACGCGTACGGCAGAAAGGGGGACAGAAGGCAGGGCTAGAGAATGGAAACAGGAAAAAAAGAGCTTCGACAAGCCAATTGCCCTTCGCTCAGGCCTCAGAGGAAAGGCGCAGATTCCGGGAGACTTCCCAGAGAGACTCGGCCCAAAAAAAAGCGCACCGCGGCCGCGCAGCCCTTCCCTCAGCTCTGGAGCCCAGCGCCCCACACCACACCTCAACTGGGAGAACTGGTGACCTCTAGTGGCCCATGACCAGCCTGCAGGGCCTGGGGCTGGCAGGGATCCTCTGGCCCAAACTCTCCTCCTGGGCTCTAATGCTGTTCCCCTGTGCACCCTACCTTCTGCCTTCACACTGCTGAGGGGCCCGTAGCCGACAAGGAAGAGCCCGCTTCTCATTTGTCATGACCATCTTTAATAAAAAATAAATTAGTTCTGGGTGGGGAACCATTTCAGGAGGCAGGGAGTGGGGCTAGGGGCTGGGGGCGTCTCATGCTCACATTTCTCTTTTTTACTCTGCCCAGCTGGGCCTTGCTCTGAAGAGGCAGTCTCTGTCCTCCTGCCTTCCTGGGTAAGGCAGGATTGGCAGTGGCTGACCCCAGCCCTAGCTAATTAGGGAGGCAGGGGTAGAGATACTAGGCAAATGAGAAGGGGTCAGAGACACAAGGCGGCTTAGAAGATACGAGGCCTGAACATGAGAAATGAGGCTTAGGCCACAAAACTGGAGTTGGTGGGAGACCACACTCTAAGTAGCTCAAACTAGCAAGGAACTGCAGACTGGCTTTCCTCTCCACCTAGGAAAATCTCAGGGAAACGGGTCTTGTCCTTCTCAGTCTGTGTAACTTCTTTTTGAAAAATGATACACGTTTGAGCACACTCACATCCATGCAGTCCCAAAAGCACACCTGAGGCATATGTGCACACACCCATCACACCACCACATGGGCCCAACCATAGCCCTGAAAGTCACTTTCTGTCTGTCACCTTGCCACCCTCTGTCACCTGGAGGACATCCCTGCTGAGACTGGGACAGGCTGGAGAGCCAGGGGGTTCAGAGTGGGCTGATCAATGGGTGACCGATGGTGGCATAGAAAACCATGAGGGTGCCCCAGACCCCTTTCAGGAGGGATCCTGGGGAGACCGCTCCAGGACATGTGCGCAAGAGCGGCAGCAGGTGGCTGTGTAGTAGGGGTAGACGCAGAGCCGGGCCTGTACCACCAGGGGGCAATGTGGAGAGCTGTCCTTGCATTGATCATCTAGGGACAGAGGAGGCCAGTGGGCACAAGACAGTCACCAGGACCCACCTGTCTGGGAATGGGTGTGCTGCCCATTCCCACTGGTCCTTTCTCATCTCCTCCCATACTTCAGCTAATCCACATTATTGGGGATTGGGGAGAGGGGGCTCTTTACCAGGGCGCTGGCTGCAGGGTTGGCTGTTACAGGGGCGCTTCCTGGAGGGCCGCAGTTGAGGAGGGCATCGGGTGCTGAGGGTCTGGTTGGCGCTCAGGCACTGGACCTCCCGTGTCTGCGTTCCCCCTTGACAGGAGCGAGAACACTGGGGCGACCCCGGCCATCATATCAGACCTTTGCCAGGCCTGGGATCCTTCTTAACCCCCAGCTGCCACCTCTCTCCCCAAAAGGTGGTGGTTGGGGACCCTCCTAGGACATTGTGGAATCCCAAGTGGAGGAGGCCCATCTGTCCTCCAAGTCTATAAGAAGTAGGACAGTGGTAATGCTTGGCTGGGCTTATTCTGGGGCACAGAGAGACCTGGAGGGGGTACAGCAAAAGGACCTCCCCTGGGGGCCCAGGCTGAGCAGGGCAGGGCAGCCAGGCACTCACCGGGCTCCAGGGTGTGGAAAACCATCGGTCCTGGCAGGCCTGCCCTTGACAGGGCTGCAGGGCAGGGGGCCTGGGGAGGTGAGAACAGTTGCTTGGAGAAGTCACGTTGAATTCCGTCCCCAGTTTGGAGACACAGATGATGTCTCTACGCTGTGTGCCGGAGCCACATTCGGAGGAACACTAGTGTAGGGGGAGGGCAGGGTGATGAGGGGAGGGGAGGACAGAGAGTGCCCCAAGTGCCCACAAGGAATCCCACTGGGACTGGCACCCCCTTCCTGCCCTCAGCAGGCGCTCAGCTCACCTCACCCCAGGGCCCTGTGTACCAGTGCCAAGTCCTCTCACAGGGCCCCAGGCTGCAGGCACGCATGTCAGGGGGCCGGCTTCCTGGTGGACAGCTCTGCCCAGTTCCTGCTCCTGCTTCTCCCTGGCCTAGCCCGAGGGCTGCCCCACTCCCAAGGCAGACAACAGAGCGCCGCTGGATTCCCGTCCCACACTCGGCTGAGCACTGTGAAGGAGGAGAGCGGCCCGCGTGAGGGGCCTGCTGGTGACTAGCACAAGGGACAGGAGAGGGGGCAGGGAGGGATGCATCCTGGGTCCGAATCCTGGACGGTAGGGAACGTCCCCGGGTACCAGGCCTGGACGGAGAATCCTAACCGGGCCCCTCATGGAAGTTGTTCTCACTTACCTCTGAGTTCCCAGTGTCAAGCATATAGCAGGCACTTGATCAATACAAGTTTACTGAGCTGTGCTGGAAAGGCTGAGGTGTCCTGGGCATGGTCACCCAGGATGTAGGACATGGCTGGGGGTTCAGGACTCACCTTGGAGTTCCAGTCACTGTGGAACCAGGTGGTAGTACAGGGCCCCATGTCACAGGCCTCTCTGCTGGGGGGCTGCGGGGGGCCTGAAGCGCACTCCTGCTCGCTCACTTCATCACCATTGTTCCCAACACAGCGCACCTGCCGGCTTCTCTGGCCCCGGCCGCACCGCACGGAGCACTGAGGGGGCGAGGGGAATCCAGGGAGCTGAGCTTCTCAGCCAGCCTCCAGCTCTAGGGCTTCAGAACCAGGCTCTGCCTTCGATCCCCAGCCCAGCAGTCACATGGTTTCATGGGCTGAGAAGGAGGCTGAGCCCTAGGGCCCTGGGCCCCCAATCCCTGATTCAGTCCCTTATCTGACTTCTATATTGGGGATCCATATGAAACCCTGTTTGTAGTTTCTGCTGATGAAAAAGAAGTTGAAAAACCGCTGCTCTTGTTCACCGGTGCCCATTCCCCTCCCCGGCACCTCCTTGCCCGGGCGCACTCACCTGGCTCCAAGGAGAGCCAACTTCCCAATGGCCACAGAGGCGCAGCTGGCAAGACTGGGTGATGTTGGGCCGGGGGAGATGTCCACAGCGCTCCGGGGGCACCGAGGAGCCACCCCCCCCAAACTCCTGCCGGCATTGCAGCTGGCGGTGCTGGGTGCCAGGGCCACAGGAGCGGCTGCAGGATGTCCACTCACCAGCCTCCCAGCTGCAGGCACCAGCAGGGCAGGGAAGAGATGGAGACACAGATGAGATATGTGGGGCTGCCATGGCAGAGGAGATGGAAGACACATTGGACATGGGGGCTTCAGAGGAGAGTGGGCACATTTGGCTTTTGGAGTCTGGGTTCCTGGGGGGCTCTCAGCCTGCCATGGCTTTCTTGCTGCCTACCGAGTGTCCGCCTTTCTAATCTAATGTTGTCTCTCTGCAGCCAGGAGATGTCGTGTTGAGTGCAGAGTTCAGGTAAGATTCTGGGGGCAACTGCTGTGTTTCCAGTACCCTAACCCTCCCCGTGGGCCATACTCACTATGGGGGGCACGGGGCGCCATGGCAGGGTTCAGGAGAGGCTGGGGGCCTGGCACCCGCGGCACAGCTGCGTTCATCCAGTTCCTCTCCCGACTCACGGGAGATGCAGAGGAAAATGGGGCGCCAGATACCTGAGTGGGTGAGAAGGCAGCCAAGGAGGCAGGAGCTGGAGCCCAAGCTCAGTGGTGTCCCAGATGCAGGGTCGGGCGTGGCCCCACTATCCCGGATGCAGGATCAGGAGTGTCAGTTGGGGGGCTTGGACTGAGGTGCCGGTCCAAGGTGCGATGTCTCACCTTTCCCGCAGGACACTGAGCATGCGGAGTGTCCCACTCGTTTCCAGTACGCAGCTGGAGACCCCAGGGGTGTCCTGGGATGGGGCGGGGCGGGCATCTGGGGGATCCGCACCTGGCGCTGGAGAGTGCCTGGGGTCCGGGCTGGGCGGGGCACCGGAGCGAGTGGGGGCTCTACCCTCAGAATCTCTGTGCAGGGGAGCAGGCGAATCAGATGCCACCCCACTGCCCCGGAGCCACCCCTGCAGCTTCTCCCTCCTCCTTCCAAGTGCAGGGGTCAGAGTCTTACCCGGCTGAAGCTGGGGGACAGCGGGCTCTGGGGTGGGGTTCTCAAGGATTGGAGGAGATGAAGAGATGACATACTGATAAAATACGCCTGGGTTTTCCTCCTGAAAGATCATCTGGGGAGAAGAGAAGAGAATGAATGTTTGGGGGTGGCCAGAGGGGGATGCCACCAGCTCTATCTCCCATCTTGACAACCACAGCTCTGCCCTTAGAGGGAACAGCCTCCCTCCCCAGCATCCAGCTGCCCCTGGCCCCAGGCTCACATAGACATCCACAGGCTGGGTGGTGGGGCCTTCAGCCGACAGACTCTCCCCTTTGCCCTCCTCCCTGGGAGGACGGTTATATCGAAAGACGGTCCCGCCGGCCCTGTAGGACCCAGGGGGATCCACAGCCCAGTTCCCATTGATGATGGACCGGCCCCCAGGGCCACGAAGTGCTGCAGGTCAGAGGTGAGAGATCGGGAAATTCCAGGGTGATAATACTTTCCTCCTCCCACACCGTGTCCTCAGCCTATAGAAGCTCCCACCAGAACCTAAGATCCCCCCAAGCCCTCTCAGCTTCCTCACTCCTTCCACGAGGGGAGGGGCCAGACCCTGGACTTCCCCTGTTTGGCTTGCTCACTGCACTGAGTGGGGGTATGGAGGGCTGAACAGAGATGGAAGTGGAAGGGGAGGCAGCTGGGTGCTCACCCAGGTAGTTGGAGCTAGGCCGGAGCTGGGCAATCTGGAGCTGCGAGGCTCCCGCTGGAATCCACAAGATCTTCTGATAGCCCAGGGGGCCCCCTCGGTCAGTGAGGTTCCCCGAAACAAGGCGACAGGTAGAATCATCACCCCCACAGACTCCACAGCCATCAGGACGCCTGCCAGAGCCAAGGATCCCATCACAGCCGGGGCTCTGGAGAGAGTGAGGTGAGGCAGCGGCCACAGAATGCCAGACACCACCTCAACCCCACCCCGGTCCCCTCGGGAGCCTCTGCTCACTACCCTGCTTTTTGTGCTACAAGTGAGAGCACAAAAGCAGCCCCACCGTCCCCAGTCAGACCCAGGGACACGGACAGGTGCCCGATCAGATCCTTCAGGCTCTGCTCAGCCCAGCTTGGCAGGTTAGAATTCTCCCTTGGTTATCTCAGTATGGTGTTTTGTTGTTGAATTAATTAATGAGACTGTGCAAATACGTGTGTGTGCATGTGTGCATGTGTTCATGCATATGTCTACATGTGTATGTGTACGGGTGTGTGTGTGCGCATATGCGTGTGCATGTGTGTGTCTGTGTGCATATGCATATGTGCATGTGTTCATGCACGAGTGCACATGTGTATGCATACATCTGTCTGTGTCCGTGTGTGTGCATATGCATGTGTGTCTGTGTGCATACGTGTGTATGTACATGCTTGCATGTGTGCATATGTTCATGCATATGTGTGTGTACATGTGTATGTGTACGGGGGCGTGTGTGTGTCTGTGCGCATATGCGTGTGTGTGTGTGCATGCACACACACACCCCGTCTTCCCTCACCAGACAGCGTCCAGCCACACAGATGTCAGGGGCTCCAGGCTGACATAGGGTCCCATCCTGGACCTTTTCGGTGTGACGGACATAGAAGCGGAAGCCACGGGGCCGGCAGTTCAGTTCACAGCGCTGGGAGCCCTGGACTAAGGGACAGGGTAGAAGGGTGGTTAGTGGGCTCCCTGGTGGGAGGTTAGCTGAGAGAGGCCCCGGGGGGGCACCTTGAGGTTGCCCAGGTCACTGTGGATGAAGGAAATGTGACAACAGCACAAGCTGAGAAGGTGTTCAGGGCCGGGCACAGTGGCTCATGCCTATAATCCCAGCACTTTGGGAGGCCGAGGCGGGTAGATCATGAGGTCAGGAGTTCGAGATCAGCCTGGCCAAGATGGTGAAACCCCGTCTCTACTACAAATACAAAAATTAACCGGGCATGGTGGCACATGCCTGTAGTCCCTGCTACTTGGGAGGCTGAGGCAGGAGAATTGCTTGAACCCAGGAGGCAGAGGTTGCAGTGAGCTGAGATCTGCACTCCAGCCGGGGTGACAGAGCGAAACTCTGTCTCAGAAAAAAAAAAAAAAAAAAAAAAAAGGAAGGTGGTTAGGTCAGTCGAGGTCACTGAGACCATCAAGGGGACTCTGAACCGAGAGAGGAGCAATCCCTGACGCCCATGATTCTGTGTGTTCAGAGCTCTTGAGTGCTTGTCTTGGTGTCAACACAGGCCTAAAATGAAGCAGATGGTAACCTGGGAGCAACCGATACGATAGTGCCCAGGATACGTGGCACACCCCTACCCAGCTGTCACGGCTGGATAGGATCTCTCCCACTGTAGCCCTCTTGTGCCACAGCCACCCAACCCCCAGTGATGGCCTTCCCAGAGAAGTCCGGACAAAGCGTGTCTCCCGCACCTCCTCCTCCTCCCCCGACCCCTCTACAGACCACTCGCCACCTGTGCTGTCTTCTGACCCAGCCCCAGGGAGAAGAAAGAAGGCACGGCGCAGGGGAAGCAGAGGGGCTGGAAGTCATTCAGGGCTGGGAGTAAGCAGGTGTCTCCTCCCCCCTTCATCCCCAATTCCAAGTTATCACTGCCCAGGGGTGGGCAAGAAACCTCAC
This sequence comes from Rhinopithecus roxellana, assembly GCF_007565055.1. Classification (NCBI taxonomy): domain Eukaryota; kingdom Metazoa; phylum Chordata; class Mammalia; order Primates; family Cercopithecidae; genus Rhinopithecus; species Rhinopithecus roxellana. The sequence goes on from NC_044556.1 coordinate 46,899,046, forward strand.
CTTCGGTGAAGGGCTCCCACTGGTACAGCTGGCCCATGAATTCCTGGGAGTTAAAGGCTGCGCACTGCAGGGCCCGGGGATCTGGCTGCTCGGGGGGGCAGGGCTGCGGTGAGGGGTACAAAGGAGTCAGAGCTGGGGAGCAAAATGAGGGTAAGGTCAGGGCTGAACCTGGGGCGCAGGCGGGAGGATCAGGTCAGCGGAAGAGCTCCAAGACTCCCGCCCTGAGGTGGTCAGATGCCAAGGCCCTTCTCCCTCAGGTGCCGAGAAGAAGCTGAGGGCCCAGCTTCAGGGCGGGGAGGCCACACTGGAGGTCGGGGTTGGGAGGGGAGACCTGAGGAGACTCACCGCTTGGCTGCAGGCTCTCAGCTGCTCACTCTCCCCAGAACATCTTGGGATAGGGCTACTGGGAGCAAAGAGGCTCCAGAGGGAGCTGGCATGGGGGCCGTTGCTCAGCAGGGGCAGCCAGCCATCCGGGTGCTGAGGGTCAGGCTCCAGGCGGTGCCCGTGAGGAGTCCCCCCCATTCCCCAAGGCCCCTGGCCCTGCTGGCCTCGGCCCCGAGGGACTGAAGGGAAAGGATCAGGGCGTCTCCCTGCTACCTGGGGACTGGCCCATCCCTGGGAACTTGGCCTTCGTGACTGAGGGGATGCACGGAAGAAGCCACCTTCTCCTAAGGAGTGTGTGGGTGAGGTGGGCTCTGTGCCAGAGGCCTGGGCTCTGGGGTGGTGCCGTGGGGGGGCAGGCCTGGTTCTGGGAGCCACCTCTGTCTGAGCAGTTTCAGGGCTTAGAGGTTCTGCTTGGGGGGATGGGGTGTGGACAGACAGTTCTGTGGGAGGGAGCTCAGTTTGGGGGCTGCCGTTTGTGGAGAATGGCTCTGCTCTTGGAGTAGGGGATGGAATGGGCTCTTCCCCTCTAGAAGAGATCAGGGACAGCTCAGATCTGGGTGGCCTCCGAGGGTGCCTGCGGTTCCGGTGCAGTGGCAATGCAAAGGGCACTCTCCCATAACCGAACATTCCTGGCTTGATGGGGTCTCGAAGCCGGGACCTGAGAAGGCGTTTCAGATGTGGGGGCACAGCTCTGACCACCTCTGACCCTGTTTCCCCAGTTTACTTCCTGGCACCAAAGACAAGCCCTCTGAAGTCACCCATGCTCCCCTCTCCTTCTTGCTAAGCCCCCACCTTGCCCAAGGCCCACCTCTTCCACCCAGGCCTCTCACCTCCTGGCCACTTGAATCTCCTGGGTCTGCTCTCTCCCTAGGTGGGAAGCAGGACCTCGAAGTGGGCCACCCCTTCCCCGAGACTGTGTCCTGTACAAGGGGAGGGTTTCTGGAGAAGTCTGGGGTCTGGGACCCTGGCCCCGGGGGAGGAGGGCTTCTGGATGTCTTGGGGGCCGGGGAGGGAGGGGCAGACTCGGGCGGAGCTGCACTGTAGGGAGCTGACATGTCCGGCTCCTGCGCTGCACCCCCACCCCGCAGGGCTGGGAGCAAGAGGCCCACTGGACCCAAGGTCCCCAGACACCTTCGAGGCCCTGGCTCTCCTCTGCAGGTGTCTGAAGAGAGTGTCCGGACAACACCTATATAGAGAAAAAGGTCAGACAGAATTGGAAGGATTAGAGGGAACTGTCCAGAGCGTCCTTCTAGACCAACACTGGGGCTCACGGAGTCGCTACCAGTCCAAGGTCACATTCAGCAGCAGAGGGAGAACTACACCTCAGCCTCTTGGTGAGGCAAGTAACTGTGGAGTTGGCAGGGGAGGTGGATGGGCTGTGGGGAAAGGAGGCGTGGCCTGGAGAGATGGGGTGGGAGCCCAGGGGGAGATGAAAGGGTGGCAGGCAGGCTGCAGCTGCTCACTTGTCCAAAGCTCACCTCCTGATCCAGGCAGAGCTGAGGGAGGGACAGAAGCAGCAGCAGCAGCAGATACAGCCAGGGCCTGCAAACCAAAGGCCAGGGGAGGGACGTCAGACTGGAGCCAGAGGGGGTGTTGCAACACCACCCTCCGCCCCCAGCCGGCTCCCCATATCCTGACTACCAACTTCTCAGAAAGCAGAAGTTACTCATCACTTCCCCTGCCCCTCCCAGTGGTCCTCTTTCCCTGACTTCCAGACACGGAGCCGTCCCAGCAACCCCCCTTTCCCTCCCCACCACGGCCCCTTCTCTCACCTGCCTGCCCAGTTCTCCATCATTCCCTGCTCTACTGCCCCAGGGCAAGGGAGGAGCGGACTGGTCACAAAAACTACGCAGGCATCTGGGCAGGCATCTGGGCGTGGAGGGTGCTCTCTGCAGGGACAGAAGCCTGGTGGTTACCTCTCCAGTGTCCAGAGAGCTTGGGACTGGGAGGACAGATCAGACAGTGGAGGAGGTGGTGAGACTGGCCCACCCCTTTAGGATCCTCAGGGTGGGAGCAGGGAGGATCACTGCCTTGTCCATCTGTAGGGGCTACATGGTCGAGGGCTGACCTCAGCCTTCCAACTAAGGCTCAGTCCCCACCCCTGGGCCCTGTAGGGGCTTCTTAGCTCCTCCCCAAATCCTACCTAGAGACTGTTTCTAGGCCGGCTCAGGCACACACAAACGGCTTTTTTTTTTTTTTTTTTTGAGATGGAGATCTCACTCTGTCATCCAGGCTGGAGTGCAATGGTGCCACCAAAGCTCATTGTAGCCTCAAACTCACAGGCTCTCCTTCCTCCTCAGCCTCCTGAGTAGGTGGGACTACATGCGTGCACCACCACACCCAGCTAGTTTTTGTATTTTTTGGTGGAGACGGGATCCAGCTAAATTGCACAGGCTGGTCTCGAACTCCTGGCCTGAAGCACTTCTCCCGCCTTGGCCTCCCAAAGTGCTAGGATGACAAGTGTGAGCCACCGCACCCAGCCAGAGGGCTCCTTCTAAAGTGGTCATCATCTGCTCCCACTCCTGCCCTCCCAGAGGTGCCTAGAAAGTAGAGGAGGAAGGCTCCACTGAGGATGTGCCAGACACTCTCTCTGAGGACCCACCAGAAGCCCCTTCCTTGGGTCTTCCAGAAACGAGACCTTCCCCAGCCATCTCTCTGTCCTACTTGCCTCCTGGCTTTCTCTTCCCTTCTGTGGAAGAGATGTGCCGGAACATCCAGGCACATCTCAGACACTTTTGGCCAAGGGATAAGCTAAATGGGTTGACGGTTTAATCTCTAGAGAAGAAGCCGGCAATGTAACACCCACTCTGGGTGCCAGCATCCAGCATTGGTTCAGTGAGGGTTTGTTTCCTGTGCGGCTCTACCAGCTGGGGAAAAGGGAAGGAGAGGTGCAGCCAGGGCTGCCTCATGCCCCAGCCACAGGCCTCTCATTCTGAAGAGCCAGGAAGTCCATCTGAAGTTCAGCTTTGAACACTGGAGAGGTGAGGTTTGGAACCCTCTCCAGCCACAAAGCCTGACTCTCCTTGCCCCCTTCTCACTTAGAGGCCTTCCCACCCCTGCTCCTCATCCCACCCTTAGGTCTGCTTTCCAGGAAAAAAAAATCTGTTTCTGTTGGATCTGAAAGGCACCAGGGAAAGGAATCCAGAGAGCCCGCGAATTGCTGAGGTGGGCCAGCTCTGGGGCAGAAAATGACCAAGAGAAGGGAAGGAATGTGCCTGGGGGCAGACACTGAGCCCCACTGCCCTCCCTGAGACCTAGGGCTTATAATTTGAGGGAGGGGTCAGAGTGGCTGAGCCAGAGCAGGCGTGCCTCACGGTTTAGGGTTGGGGAGGGGGTTGCCGATGGCCACTCATTCCCCTGGCTGGGCCGGCCACTGAGGTCAGCAACTCTGCCCTGACTGAACGGGGGAGGTCAGGGTCTCCAGAGAAGGGCCCATGTTCCACCCAAGTGTTCAGGCTCTGCCTGACTCTGTTACTCCAGCTGAGGGAAGAAGAAAGGGGGTGATGGTCACTGCCAGCCCCTTCTCTGATGCTGACCCCTCTCCATGCCCTCTCTGCCTCTGTTTCTCTCTGCCACCCAGATCTCACCGCCCCTCTCCACGGGTCTACCCAGTACACATAATCCCGTCCCGAGCTGGGTTTGGCTTTGGCAGTTCCCTGGAGAAGTGAGGGGTGGGGTTGACTTGAGCTCCCGGGCCTGGGCCAGGCCTGGCTCCCTCTCTGGAAAAGTCCCACCCCACCCTCCCCTGCGCAGCCCGGCAGGGGCCCATGCCCCCTCCTCTGCAGAAACACACGCACATTTGTGCTTCTCACCCCTTTCCATGTCCCTCATTTGGTGTCGTTCACGGCCCAGGACGAGGAAAGGAGAGGTCAGAGGTTGGTGCCAGAATAGACCCTGGTCTGGACAAACGTGGGCTCCTCCGGGCCACACCTCTCCACACTGCCCAGTGAAGACCAAGAAACAGAGACCTGCGCAGGGCTCACCCCTTCACCCCCAGGTCTCCCTGCTGGAGAGTGGCTCGACCCTGTGTTTCTGGGCTAGCCACGGAGGATCCCTGTCCTGAGTCCGAATTCCCTGGCCCTCATGGAGCCCTCCACTCCTGGGTCTGGCAGGCCACCCCAACAGGTGTCTTTCTTTTTTGTCAACCTCTTCTGTCATCGGACTGAACTGGATCAAGGGCACCCACCTGCGTCCCTCGCGGCGACCCTGTCCTCCAACTCCAGGAGTTGCAGTAGGGGAGCGGAGGGCACACCGTCCGAGAGCACCCTCCTAGGGAGAAGGCAGGAGGCGCTGCCCGCGCGGGGAGGTCGTGGGTCTGTTTTCCAACTTTACTGTGTGACTTAGGAGGAATTTTGGCTCACTCCTCGCCCGGGTGATGGGGCCAGAGTTCCACAGGATCAGACCCCCTCCCCAGGAATTCGACCCCAGGGGCTGGAAGATCGTCCGAGGCCACCGGAGCTGGGGCCGGGGTCGTGGCGGGGGCGCGACCGACCGCACAGCGCAGGGAGAGGGGACGACGCGGGCGCGCGGGGCTGGCGGTCTAACGGGACCCAGGAGAGGGGCGGCCGGGGCCGGGGTCTGGGGGAGGTCTCTACCTGCTCTGCGCGCCCCGGTGGCCCGTTAACCCTTCTGCGCCCGGACGCTCTCTCCAGGCAGCCTCGCTCCGCGGCGGCCACTGCGGCCCCTGAGCCGTGCTCCGGACACCGCCGCCTCGGCCACGACTCCGCCCTCGCGCCCGCCCCCGCCCCGCCCGCCACGCGCCCCAGCCCGCGCCCCTTGGCGGTCCCGGGGAGGGGACGGTCGGCCTCGCAGTCCCGCTCGCCAGGACCACCCACCCCGGGCTGCGCGCCGGGCGCCCCCGGACGGCTGCGTGAGCAGAAGCCCTGGCTGGCCCAGCCGGGGTCGGAGGCTGCGGTCACTCCCGAGCGCTGTCCTCGTGCCCGGCTGGGATTAGGGACTTAAGCAGCCCGGGCCTCCGAGTGGCTCGGGTGAGCGGTGCGAGCGCGGCGCGGCGCGGCGCGGGCGGCCTCCAGGGGCGCCTGGAGCTAGGCGGCCTGGGAGAGCCGCTGGTCCGGGAGGGCGGCGCCCTGGACGTAGGTGCCCGCGGCCCCGGATCCGCGTGGGTCCAGGCTCTCTCCTCCACGCAGCCTCACCTGCAAGCTCAGTCACTCCTACCTCTCCCGTGTTGGGCAGTGAACCCTGTGGTTCCCATTGCTGGAACTTCTATGAGCTTCGGTTTTTCCCTCAGTAAGGTTTTACACTAGGGACTCAGCGGAAGGACACCGTGCTGACTTCTGAGTCAGAGTGATGTGGTTTTGAATCTCAGCTCCAGCACTTGCCGGCTGTGTGGTCTTCCACAAATATTTCCACCTCTGTGTGGTGCAGTTTGCTCATCTGCAAAATGGGACTAATCTAATATATAGGATGGACTTGGATATGTCTCTTTATCTATTTATATATGGAAGAATGCACCCCAAACTCAGTAGTATTGGTGACATCTGGGGAAGAGTTCAGGGTTGGAGGAGGACTGAAAAAGGCTTTTGCTTTTTACTCTGTGTTATGTTTGTTATTATTATTCGAGACGGAGTCTCTCTCTTTCGTCCAGGCTCGATCTTGACTCACTGCAAGCTCCGCCTCCCAGGTTCACGCCATTCTCCTGCCCCAGCCTCTCCCGTAGCTGGGACTACAGGCGCCCGCCACCACGCCCGGCTAATTTTTTGTGTTTTTAGTAGAGACGGGGTTTCACCGTGTTAGCCAGGATGGACTCGATCTCCTGACCTAGTGATCCGCCCGTCTCAGCCTCCCAAAGTGTTGGGATTACAGGAGTGAGCCACCGTGTCCGGCCTCTTGTTATTAATATTATTATTATTGAGACGGAGTCTCATTCTTGTCGCCCAGGCTGGAGTGCAATGGCACGATCTCGGCTCACTGCAACCTCCACCTCCCGGATTCAAGCGATTCTCCTGCCTCAGCCTCCTGAGTAGCTGGGATTACAGACGCCCGGCAAATTTTTTTTTTTTTTTTTTTTTTTTTTTTTTTTTTTTTTTTTGTATTTTTAGTAGAGACAGGGTTTCACAATCTTGGCCAGGCTGACCTTGAACTCCTAACCTCAGGTGATCCGTCCGCCTTGGCCTCCCAAAGTGCTGGGATTACAGGCGTGAGCCACCGCGCCCAGCCGTGTTATGTTATTTTTGTGAATTTTTTAACCACAAGAGTAATCCATCTATTAGTTTTATCTTTTTTTTTTTTTTTTTTTTGAGACGGAATTTCACACTTGTTGCCCAGGCTGGAGTGCAATGGCTTGATCTCAGCTCACTGCAACCTCTCCCTCCCAGGTTCAAGTGATTCTCCTGCCTCAGCCTCCCGAGTAGCTGGGATTACAGGCATGCACCACCACACCCGGCAAATTTTTTGGTTTTTGTTAGTAGAGATGGGGCTTCTCCATGTTGGTCAGGCTAGTGTCAAACTCCCAACCTCAAGTGATCCTCCCGCCTTGGCCTCCCAAAGTGCTGGGATTACAAGTGTGAGCCACCATGCCCGGCTATTATTTATTAAAAATAAATAATATATGTAAGCTGGGCATGGTGGTGAAAGCCTATAGTCCTAGCTACTCAGGAGACTGAGCGGGGAGGATCGCTTGAGCCCAGGAGTTTGAGGCTGCAGTGAACTATGACTGTGCCACTGCACTCCAGCCCCTGCGACAGAGAGAGACCTTTCTGAAAAAATAAATACATAAATAAAATACGTAAAATGGCTGGCATAGGGTAGATAATAAATGGTCACTGCTATTTTTATATTTTTACTTTTTTTTTTTTTTTTTTTTTTTGAGACGGAGTCTCACTCTGTCACCCGGGCTGGAGTGCAGTGGCCGGATCTCAGCTCACTGCAAGCTCCGCCTCCCGGGTTCACGCCATTCTCCTGCCTCAGGCTCCCGGCTAGCTGGGACTACAGGCGCCGCTACCTCGCCCGGCTAGTTTTTTGTAGTTTTTAGTAGAGACGGGGTTTCACCGTGTTAGCCAGGATGGTCTCGATCTCCTGACCTCGTGATCCGCCCGCCTCGGCCTCCCAAAGTGCTGGGATTACAGGCTTGAGCCACCGCGCCCGGCCTACTTTTTTTTTTTTTGAGATGGAGTCTTGTCCTGTCACCCAGGCTGGAGTGCAATGGCGCCATCTCTGCTCACTGCAACCTCTGCCTCCTGGGTTCAAGCGATTCTCCTGCCTCAGCCTCCTGCCTAGCTTGGATCACAGGCGCGAGCCACCACACCCTGCTAATTTTTTGTATCTGTAGTAGAGACGGGTTTTCACCATGTTGGCCAGGCCAGTCTCGAACTCCTGACCTCATGATCCTCCCGCCTCAGTCTCCCAAAGTGCTGGGATTACAGACGTGAGCCACTGCACCAGGCTTATATTTTTACTTTCTATTTACTGATGCGTTGTGTTTTGTTGGGTCTACTCAGTGTTTTAAAGGTTTTTGTTTGTTTGTTTTTTGTTTTTAAGACAGGCTAGTTTCAAACTCCTGGGCTCAAGAAATCCTCCTTCCTTGGGCTCCTAAAGCACCAGGATTACATGCATGAGCCACTGGGCCCAACCTAAAGGTGTATTTTTTTTTTTTAATAACTTGTCAATACCTATTTTAAAACCTGGATATTTTAAAATTTCCCTTGAAAAACTAAAACACAAAAATAGAAGCTCTAACAACATTGTCCTGCATCCTCACAAAATATCGGAGGTTCCCCTACCTGTCATTTCTTGGGCACCTTTTGCACTTGGTGTTGAGGAAGCAGCAAGAAGACAGTCTCTAGCCTCAAGGAGTTGGGTCTGATCAGGCACAGACACTGCAGGTAATGGGGTCATGGGAAGGTTAATACTGGGCTCAGCTGAAGGAGATGTTATCTCTAAGAAGATGATGGATATGAAAACATAAAATGCTTTCAAAATGTAAGAATTGGGCCGGGTGCGGTGGCTCATGCCTGCAATCCCAGCACTTTGGGAGGGCAAGGTGGGCAGATCACCTGAGGTCAGGAGTTCAAGACCAATCTGGCCAACATGGTGGAACCCCATCTCTACTAAAAATACAAAAATTAGCTGGGTGTGGTGGTGGGCGCCTATAATCCCAGCTATCGGGAGGCTGAGACAGGGAGAATTTCTTGAACCCAGCAGGTGGAGGTTGCATTGAGCTAAGATGATGTCACTGCACTCCAGCTTAGGTGACAGAGTGAGACTCTGATTCAAAAAATAAAATAAAATAAAATAGGCCGGGCGCGGTGGTTCAAGCCTGTAATCCCAGCACTTTGGGAGGCCGAGGCGGGCGGATCACGAGGTCAGGAGATTGAGACCATCCTGGCTAACACGGTGCAACCCCGTCTCTACTAAAAAATACAAAAAAACTAGCCGGGCGAGGTGGCGGGTGCCTGTACTCCCAGCTACTCGGGAGGCTGAGGCAGGAGAATGGCGTGAACCCGCGAGACGGAGCTTGCAGTGAGCCTAGATCCGGCCACCGCACTCCAGCCTGGGTGAGAGAGCGAGACTCCGTCTCAAAAAATATAAATAAATAAATAAATAAATAAATAAAATAATATAAAATAAAATGTAAGAATTGTGTCCTGAGCTGAGTACAATTGCAGGCATCTGTAGTCCCAGTGATTCGGGAGGCTGAAGTGGGAGGATCACTTGAGCCCAAGAGTTCAAATCCAGCCTGGGCAACATGGCAAGACCCCATCTCTAAAAAAAAAAAAAGAAGAAAAAAGAAAGAAAGGAGAAAAAGAATTGTATCATTATTTGAAATTTAACATGCATATTTTTTCTTGGTAAATCCCTGAGTTCTTTCAGGATAAAGGACTATTTGTGCTACTTTGTATCATCTATACTTTTTCCTATTTTATATTAGAGTTTTGTTTTTTTGATGAGTCACTGAAAACAACAACTTGAAAACACGAAGTACACCATGAAACATGGCGTGGGTCGGATCGACCTGCGCCTCTGGGAGGTGCCTCTCCTCATCCTCCATCCAGGTCCTGAGTTCCTACATGGGTTAAGAAGATAAAAGGTTAATGCCCTTCCCAGTGGGCTGGTTTATCTAGGGACTCTCGGTGACAACCTCAAGGCATATTTATAGTGCTAGCTTTGAAGGGGAAGCCCCTTTGCCCAGACCTCAGAGTATGAAACAGATGATGTGAAGCCCAGCCTTCCAGGCAAAGTAAGATATTTTAGGCCAGGGACCCTTCAGTCCTGGCCCAGTCACACCCCATCGGCATTCACTTATCTACAGGGAGGGAAGCTGCAGCACAGGAGCGTGGGAGGAGAGGAAAGGTCTGCCTTTGACATTTGTAACTGCTGAGAACTGAAGGTCAGAAATAGTCCTTTCCACTAAGAAATGGCTGCTGACCAAAGAGCTCATGAGATTTCCTACTGCTGTCACCTCTCATGGCTTGGTGGTCTGAAAATATTGTATAAAGAAAAGAGTTTCCTATGCCTCAGCAACTTGTGAAATATCAGATTAAGTTTGTGGACACTGTCTCCAGGATAAAACGTTTTTAGGCTGGGAGCAGTGTCTCACGCCTCTAATCCCAGCACTTGGGGAGGCTGAGGCGGGTGGATTGCTTAAGCCCAGGAATCTGACACCAGCCTGGGCAACATAGCAAGACCCTGTCTCAAAAATAAATACATAAATAATTTTTTAAAAGAAGTTTTTAAGGCCGGGCACGGTGGCTCACGCCTGTAATCCCAGCACTTTGGGAGGCCGAGGTGGGCGGATTACCTGAGGTTGGGAGTTCGAGACCAGCCTGACCAACATGGAGAAATCCTGTCTCTACTAAAAATAGAAAATTAGCCAGGCATGATGGCACATGCCTGTAATGCCAGCTACTTGGGAGGCTGAGGCAGGAGAATCGCTTGAACCTGGGAGGCGGAGGTTGCGGTGAGCTGAGATCGCGCCATTGCACTCCAGCCTGGGCAACAAGGGCGAAAATCCGTCTCAAAAAAAAAAAAAAGTTTTTAAGAAGATTATGTAATAAGTAGATGTTCATCCAGCCTGTAATCCCAGCACTTTAGGAGGCCGAAGCGGGCAGATTGCTTGAGGTCAGAAGTTTGAGACCAGTCTGGCCAACATGGTGAAACCCCATCTCTACTACTAAAAATACAAAAATTAGCCAGACATGGCGGCGCACACCTGTAATCTCAGCTACCCCAGAGGCTGAAGCAGGACGATTGCTTAAACCCAGGTGGCAGAGGTTGCAGTGAGCTGAGATCACACTACTGCACTGGGTGACAGAGCAAAAAACAAAGTAGGGCAGGCTCGGTGACCCACACCTGTAACCCAACCACTTTTGGAGGCTGAGGCGGGCAGATCACCTGAGGTCAGAAGTTCGAGACCAGTCTGGTCAACACAGTGAAACCCCATCTCTACTAAAAATACAAAAATTAGCCAGTCATGGTGGCAGGCGTCTGTAGTCCCAGCTACTGGGGAGGCTGAGGCAGGAAAATTGCTTGAGCCTGGGAGGCGGAGGTTGCAGTGAGCCAAGATCATGCCATTGTACTCCAGCCTGGGTGACAGGACGAGACTCCGTCTCAGAAAAAAGAAAAGTAGCTGTTCATCCAAAATTATCTCTAAAGATAGGAAAATAAGGAAAAAAAGAGGGGACAGGCTAACATTGGTCTGACTTTGAGCTCAATATACTGATTTAATAATAATAATATACCTAACATGTATATAGCACTTACTTTGTGCCCCTGACTGGGCTGTTAGAAGAGCTTTATACACATTACCTCACTCTGTCCTCATTGTAACCCTGTGAGGTGGAGACTGTTACACCATTTACAGATTTGCAAACAAAGGCACAAAGACAAATCCACTAGTTTGTCTCTAATCTCTCAGCTAGAAAGTGAGAGAGCCAGGATTCTAAATTAGGCGCTATTATTTGTATACATTGTATGCAAATAAAATTTCCAGAAATTTAGCTGAGTTTACTTAATAATTTTTTCCTGTGGCAGTAGCATAAGGAAGTTTTTTTTTTTTTTTTTTTTTTTTTTTTTTTTTTTTTGAGACGGAGTCTCGCTCTGTTGCCCAGGCTGGAGTGCAGTGGCCGGATCTCAGCTCACTGCAAGCTCCGCCTCCGGGGTTTACGCCATTCTCCTGCCTCAGCCTCCCAAGTAGCTGGGACTACAGGCGCCCGCCACCTCGCCCGGCTAGTTTTTTGTATTTTTTTTTTTTTTTTTTTTTTTTTCTGAGACGGAGTCTCTCTCTGTCGCCCGGGCTGGAGTGCAGTGGCCGGATCTCAGGTCACTACAAGCTCTGCCTCCCGGGTTCATGCCATTCTCCTGCCTCAGCCTCCGGAGTAGCTGGGACTACAGGCGCCCGCCACCTCGCCCGGCTAGATTTTTGTATTTTTTTTTTTTTAGTAGAGACGGGGTTTCACCGTGTTAGCCAGGATGGTCTCGATCTCCTGACCTCGTGATCCTCCCGTCTCGGCCTCCCAAAGTGCTGGGATTACAAGCTTGAGCCGCGCCCGGCCAGCATAAGGAAGTTTTATAAATTAAATAACATTTTGAATGAATGCCTCTTATAAGATGTTGTCCCTATTCCAAGTAATGCTGATGCTAATACCAATAATAAGTACAGGTGGGGCCCAGAAACGAACATGCAGCTGTCTTTGGGTTTGTGGTCAGAGCAACCATTTTCGGAAAGCCTGGTGTTTGCTTTTCTGCCTCTCCGAATCATGGTTGCTGAACTCCTTTGTTCCAGAACAGACACCCCATTCCCAATTGCTGCGTGCCAGGCTGGCCTCCAGCCGTTGAGTCCATGTCCTGTCACACTGTCTCCACTGTTTTGTCTCACTGATGCCATTCTTCTGACCATTCCACTTTGGCTTGGCCCAGCTGTTCATACTCGACAGCTGCTATGACAGCAGCCAGTGGTGACCTGTGCTCTTCCAGGGACTGGAGGGTGAGACCACCTTGCTGTGTTTACCTTTGTATTCACCACCTCACTCTGCACACAGTAGGCATTTAATGAACACATGTGGGGTGAGCACTGCCTCAGCTCTGGCCACATTCCAGCATTTTCTGGTTGTTGTCCTGCCCCATCACAGCCCAACTGCCTTGCAGCTGATGAAATGATGAAGAAACAGGATGTGATCCATTTGGTAAGATGAGGACCAAGACATGAATGGGATATTCTGGTCTCCCAGTCACTGCTATGTAGACTTTATTTCTTTCTTTTCTTTTCTTTTCTTTTTTTTTTGAGACGGAGTCTCGCTCTGTTGCCCAGGCTGGAGTGCAGTGGCCGGACCTCAGCTCAATGCAAGCTCCGCCTCCCGGGTTTATGCCATTCTCCTGCCTCAGCCTCCCGAGTAGCTGGGACTACAGGCGCCCACCAAGTAGCCCGGCTAGTTTTTTGTATTTTTTTTTTTTAGTAGAGACGGGGTTTCACCGGGTTAGCCAGGATGGTCTTGATCCCCTGACCTCGTGATCCGCCCGTCTCGGCCTCCCAAAGTGCTGGGATTACAGGCTTGAGCCACCGCGCCTGGCCTCTTTATTTTCTTTTTTAAAAAAGATATACTCGGTCAGGCGCGGTGGCTCATACCTGTAATCCTAGCACTTTGGGAGGCCAAGGCGGGAGGATCACGAGGTCAGGAATTCGAGACCAGCCTGACCAACATGGTGAAACCTCATCTCTACTAAAAATACAAAGATTAGCCAGGCATGGTGGAGGGCGTCTATAGTCCCAGCTACTCGGGAGGCTGAGGCAGGAGAATTGCTTGAACCTGGGAGGCAGAGGTTGCAGTGAGCCGAGATCGGGCCACTACACTCCAGCCTGGGCGACAGAGCGAGACTCCGTCTCAAAACAAAAAACAAAAACAAACAAAAAAAATATTCCTATATTTTTTATTTTTTATTTTTTGAGATGGAGTCTTGCTCTGTCATCCAGGCTGGAGTACAATGGCACGATCTCAGCTCACTGCAACCTCTGCCTCCCAGATTCAAGCAATTCCCCTGCCTCAGCCTCCCAAGTAGCTGGGATTACAAGTGTGTGCCACCACCAGCTAATTTTTGTATTTTTAGTAGAGACAGGGTTTCACCATGTTGGCCAGGCTAGTCTCGAACCCCTGACCTCAGGTGATCCACCCGCATCGGCCTCCCAAAGTGCTGGGATTACAGGTGTGAGCCACTGTGCCTGGCCAACTTCATAGGTTTTCATAAAACCCCAAATACAACTGATGCAATATGTATGAAAGCTGCGGAGTCATATACAACACGAAGGCAGTGCTATTGTTAATGATGCTGTGCAAAATTATTTTGTAGCTGATGTTCTAGGTAGATCAAGACTACATTAGAGGAAGACTTCAAGCTGCCCTGCTGTGATGCTCAGTTCTTTGCTGGGGATGCTCTCAGAGTCCAACAAGACTCTGGTCAGGATTTGCCAGTGACAGAGAGGACATAATGTCTTTTCACAGTAGGTTGACAATAATGGCTCAGCCTCTGTGCCAGGAATTGGGGAAAAAAATGATGCTGCCATCTGTACAGAACCTTTCTTTTCTTTTCCCTCCCCTCCTCTCCCCTCCCCTTCCTTTCTTCCTTTTCCTTTTTTTTTTTTTTTTTTGAGACAGAGTTTCACTCTTGTTGCCCAAGCTGGGTACAGTGGCGCAATCTCAGCTCACTGCAACCTCTGCCTCCCAAGTTCAAGTGATTCTCCTCCCTCAGCCTCCCAAGTAGCTGGGATTACAGGCGTGCACCACCACTCCTGGCTAATTTTTTGTATTTTTAGTAGAAACAGTGTTTCACCGTGTTAGCCAGGCTGGTCTCGAACTCCTGACCTCAGGTGATCCGCCCGCCTCGGCCTCCCAAAGTGCTGGGATTACAGGCGTGAGCCATCGCACCCGGCCCTTTCTTTTCTTTGTTTGTTTCTTTTTTTTTTTTGAGATGGAGTTTCACTCTTATTGCCCAGGCTGGAATGCGATGGCGTTATCTCGGCTCACTGCAACCTCTGCCTCCCGGATTCAAGTGATTATCCTGCCTCAGCCTCCTGAGTAGTTGGGATTACAGGCCTACACCACTACGTCCAGCTAATTTTGTATTTTTAGTAGAGACAGGGTTTCTCCATGTTGGTCAGGCTGGTCTTGATCTCTTGACTTTGTGATCCACCTGCCTTGGCCTCCCAAAGTACTGGGATTACAGGTGTGAGCCACCGCACCCGGCTTTTTTTTTTTTTTTTTTTTTTTTTTTTTTTTTTTTTTGAGATGGTGTCTTGCTCTTTGTCAGGCTGGAGTGCAGTGGCGTGATCTCAGCTCACTGCAAACTCAGCCTCCCAGGTTCAAGCGATTTTCCTGCCTCAACCTCCCGAGTAGCTGGGACTACAGGTGCATGCCACCATGCCTAGCTAATTTTTTTTGTATTTTTAGTAGAGATGGGGTTTCACCATGTTGGCCAGGATGGTCTTGATCTCTTGACCTCATGATCCACTTGCTTTGGCCTCCCAAAATGCTGGGATTACAGGCATTAGCCACCATGCCTGGCCTTCTTTTCTCTTCTTTTTTTTTTAGATAGAGTCTTGTTCCTGTCGCCCACGCTGGAGTGCAATGGTGTGGTTTCGGCTCACTGCAACCTCCACCTCCTGTGTTCAAGCTATTCTCCTGCCTCAGACTCCCGAGTAGCTGGGATTACAGGCGCCCACCACCATGCCCAGCTAATTTTTGTATTTTTAGTAGAGGCAGGGTTTCACCGTGTTGGTCAAGCTGGTCTCAAACTCCTGACCTCAGGAGATCCGCCGGCTTCAGCCTCCCAAAGTGCTGGGATTACAGGCGTGAGCCACCATGTCTGGCCCTTCTTTCTTTCTTCTTTCTCTCTCTCTTTTATTTATTTATTTTTTTGAGATAGAGTGTCTCTCTGTTGCCCAGGCTGGAGTGCAGTGGCATGATCATAGCTCACTGCAGCCTCAAACTCTGGGGCTCATGCAGTCCTTCTGCCTTGAGATACAGTTTCACTCTTATTGCCCAGGCTGGAATGCGATGGCGTTATCTCAGCTCACTGCAACCTCTCCCTCCTGGATTCAAGCGATTATCCTGCCTCAGCCTCCCGCGTAGTTAGGATTACAGGCCTGCATCACTACGTCCAGCTAATTTTGAGTAGCTGGGACTATAAAGTGTGTACCACCACGTCTGGCTAATTAAAAAACTTTTTTGTAGAGACGGAGTCTTACTATGTTGTGCAGGCTGGTCTTGAACTGGGCGCAAATGATCCTCTCACCTTGGCCTCCCAAAGTGTTGGGATTACAGGCATGAGCCACGCACCCAACCAGAACCTGTCCTCTTTCCCACGAATTCTGGCGGCAGATATGCCAGTAGAACTGAGTTCTGTGATGACTTCCCAGCTTGGCAGGCTCCTTGTTCTTGGGGGTTCTGGACAGAATGTGAGGTGGCTATGAGGGTAGATGCTCTGGGAAGAGGGGCGAGACCACAGAGGAAGGATGGGCACTCCCTAGTGGTTGGGGGGCCAGGCCTGAGGACTCAAAGCATTTTGAGGAAACAGAGCAACCTATTGTTTTGTTCTGGAGTCTGGAATCATACTACTATCCTGACCCCATGGCACTGTGACCAATTCCCAGGACAATTGTAGATGCTGAATTAAGAGCAGGAAATAGTACATTTTGTCTCAAGTAAGGAAGGTGAGAGAAACCCAGTTTCCTTCCCCAAAGAGTCTCCTCCGAGAACATAAACGTCCACACCATGATGGCCCCAAATTGCAACCTGTCGCCCCCCTCCAAAAGCAAATGATTTTTTTTCAAGCAGAGCATAGGCTTTCAGAGAGGTGAGCTCTGGGGGTGAGAAGGGCCCTAGTCATGCTTTCAGGAGGGCCTGTCTGTCTCTGTCAGGAGCAGGGCAGGGGGTTGGTTGAGGGGGCCGGGCGAGTGGAAGACCTTGAGCGAGCTGTTTCCCTCCAGACAGGGCCTCCCGCTCCAGGGTGCTATCCCGGCCCGGGTCGGGTCAAGGACTCCAACCCCAGGACTGCCTTGAGGAAGGGGCCATGAGCATTTCCCCCAAACGAATGTTGCTCTTGTGCCTAGAAGTTTCCTTGAATTTCTAGAGAAAGCCAGTTTGGTGTCAAATTAATCTTGACACATTGGGCTGAAGGCCTGAGAAAGGCAGACATAAAAGGGTAGGAACAAGGGACAAAACTGTAACTGCAGCCAGGGAGGCGGGCAGGGCGGCCAGAGGAGAGGCAGGAATTTCATACATACCAAGGACTTGAAGTCAGATGCAGGAGAGCCAGGGCCTGCTGGGAAGGAAACGCAAGTTGAGGCAGGAGGTGCTCACCCCTCCCACCACAGGCCCAGCTCATCTCAGTGGACAAAGGGTGGACAGGAAGGTGCGTGTCTGCTTTTTTTTTTTTTTTTTTTTTTGAGACGGAGTCTTGCTCTGTCACCCAGGCTGGAGTGCAGTGGTGGGATCTCAGCTCACTGCAAGCTCCGCCTCCTGGGTTTTACGCCATTCTCCTGCCTCAGCCTCCCGAGTAGCTGGGACTACAGGCGCCCGCCACCTCGTCCGGCTAGTTTTTTGTATTTTTTAGTAGAGACGGGGTTTCACCCTGTTAGCCAGGATGGTCTCGATCTCCCAACCTTGTGATCCGCCTATCTCGGCCTCCCAAAGTGCTGGGATTACAGGCTTGAGCCACTGCGCCCGGCCTGCTTTTTTTTTTTTTTTTTTGAGATGGAGTCTCGCTCTGTTGCCCAGGCTGGAGTGTGGTGGCATGATTTCAGCTCACTGCAACCTCCGCCTCCCGGGTTCAAGTGATTCTCCTGCCTCAGAAAGGCCTCCCGTCCCTGCTCACAGCCCCACACCCCCGTCCTGGCAGCTTCAGGATCTGGCCCTGGCCCCTTCCTCAGCTGCAAAACCTGTGCCCTCTGGCCTCCACTGCCTCTCCAGCTTCAGCCCCTCCGCCCAGGACCAGCCTCCCTCCCCTGCCGTCTGTGGAGAGACAGCTCGGTCTCACTCTGAGGAGCCCGTTACCTCCAGGGAGGGCCCTGCCCCGCCGCTCTCCCAGCCCAAAACCCCTGGGCAGCTCTATTCACCCTAAAGTCTCTCACTTTAGTGCACCGAACAGTTGCCTGGGAGGTTATGAAAATAAAGGTGCCCAGTCCCCTCCTTTGGGTGATTCTGTTCATGAGCTCCACAGGGGTTCTTCTTTATTTTTTGGGACAGGGTGTCTGTCACCCAGGCTGGAGTGTGGTGGCGTGATCTTAGCTCACTGCAGCCAGGCTCAGGCGATCCTCCTGCCTTGGCCTCCCGAAGTGCTGGCATTACAGTTGTGAGTCGCTGCCCCCGGCCTCCACAGGGGCTCTTATACACACCCAAGTATGAGATCTACACCACTTGTTGGAAAGTTTGCCTGTGAACCAGGTATGGGCTAATTGGGGCCCTCAAACAGAAGTATGCAGGGACCATAAGTTAATTGATTTCTCAGTAACAACCTAATTTCTGTTTCCAGTGCCCATTTCCCTGGGGCAAAAGAATTTAATTGTGAATGTGGGGGACTCCCACCTTCACCTGCAGGCTCTCCAGTGCTATCGTAGCAAGATGGTGTTGGTGATGATGGTGCTTCCTCACTGGGGAAAAGCTGGGGCAAGGGCTGCTGCCTCTCACTGCTCTGGCCTTGACGTAACCAGGTTCACATCTCAGGGAGAGACGTAGGGAGGCAACACATGTCCCATGCAAGTCTGAGAACAGGTCAGCCTGTGGCAGTGCTGGTGGACCCCAGCAGAAGGAATGGTTGTGAAGGGGTCCACGCAGTTGATCTGAAGCTGAAGGCCTCTCCTCAGACCTGCTCTTCTCCAGACTCCTCACCTCCTGCCGCTGGGACTGTTCTTCAAAATCCTAAAGTCATCTTCACTCCTTTCTACCCTGATTCTAAAGTAGTAAGGAACTTTAGTACTTGTTTGTTTGTTTATTTATTGCCCAGGCTGAAGTGCAGTGGTGTGATCACAGCTCACTGCAGCCTCGACCTCCCAGGTCCAAACGATCTTCCCCGCTCAGCCTCCTGAGTAGCTGGAATCACAGGTCCTGCCACCATGTCCAGCTGATATTTTTAATTTTTTGTAGAGATGAGGTTCTCCCTGTGTTCCCCAGGCTGGTCTTGAGGGAGCTCCAGTGATCCTTCTGCATCGGCCTCCCAAAGTATTGGGAAGATAGGTGTGAGCCACTGCACCCGGCCATAGAAACTTTAGAGACCGTGTTGCCCCGTCCCTTCATTTTACAGGTGAAGAAGCTGTACCTCAGAAGTGTGACTTGCCTTGGGTTTAGAGACAAACACAGAGTTAGATTCCATGTCCTCACAGGTGTCAAGTCTTGGTCTTTTAACCCAAAGGCTTCCTTCCCTCTCCACATATTTATGTGTCCACCTCCATTCTATGGCCACCACCTGCCTGAGCTGTTCTTGCTCTTACATGGATGACAGTGATCAATGCAAAACTGTGACACTTTGCTCATGGCCTCCCAGGAATGCCTGACCCTTCCCATCCCTCATCTCCTGCTCATTCTTCAAGTGACTCAAATGCCACCTCTTCCAAGAAGCACATACTGGCCCAATGTGACCTCTGCCGTTCCAGCTTCATTCAGCACTTGGAATCCACACGGCTCATGCCATGGTGTGACCGCAGACAGGCTGCGTCTTTCTGTTATTAACTTTTCAGTACTGAGGTTAGAAATTCCTAAGAGCAGGGCTTGCCTTACATGTCTTGGTTTCCCCACAGGGCCTGGCACAGAGGACTGTGTGATGAAATTTCAGTCACTGATTATGTGGTGGCTGCTTCTCAGCCCCTTGCTACGTGCTCTAAGCTCCAGGTGCAGAACCAGTCATCAGGATGTGGACTTTTGTTCTCCAGTTGCTGGACCGAAGGTGGGATTCCATTCCGTGCCAGACTGTGGGGCCCTTTTGTGGATCACTCTGTTTTTGTTTATGAGCAGCTCCAGGCAGAGCGTTTACAGGCTGCCCCGGCTCCCTGGCCAACTGGCTGTGTGGAGGGGGCCGTGGACCATGCCAAGCATCAGGGTTCTGTGGAGTTTAAATGAAAAGATACACATAAAGCCCGTAACTGAACAATGTCTGGCCCCCATATGTCCCCCACACATATTGGCTATTTGTATTACTATTTAATTTAGAGTTAGAAGATTTGAGCCTGGGCGCAGTGGCTCACGCCTGTAATCCCAGCAATTTGGGAGGCCAAGGCGGGCAGATCGCTTGAGCTCATGAGTTCGAGATCAGCCTGACCAACATTGTGAAAGGCCGTCTCTACTGAAAATACAAAAATTAGCCAGGTATGGTGGTGGGTGCCTGTAATCCCAGCTACTTGGGAGGCTGAGGCAGGAGAATCGCTCGAACCTGGGAGGCGGAGGTTGCAGTGAGCCGAGATTGCACCACTGCACTCCAGCCTGGGTAACAGAGTGAGACTCGGTCTCAAAAAGAAAAAAAAATCAAGTTAGAAGATTTGGCATTAAAATACTGTTTGTCAACATAAGTATGGGTGACTGTGCTCTTATCTGTCAGAGGAGGACATTTCGAAGGCCTCAGGAGGAAGCTATGCAACAGTCCTAATTGTTCTTAAGCAGAGGAGAGTGGTGCTTTGGTTTACCCAAGTGCTGGCCCAGGAGGCCCTCAGCTACTTTGCATCCTGCCAGGGACCTGTCACCACCAGCCAACTCTGTTCCCCGGCTCGTGGCCCCAGATTACTGGGGATCTGAACACCAGGAGGTCCTGGCTGATTGCTGAAAACAGGTGGGTCCTGAAGGCCAGGCCAGAGCCTATTTGTGGGCAGGCAAAGTCAATTCCAGCCAAGATTCTGGAGAGAGTTAGAGAGGATTTTTTTTTCTTTTTTCTTTTTTCTTTTTTTTTTTTTTGAGACAGAGTCTCACTCTGTTGCTAGGCTAGAGGGCAGTGGCACATCTTGGCTCACTGCAACCTCCAACTCCCTGGTTCAAGCGATTCTCCTGCCTCAGCCTCCTGAGTAGCTGGGATTATAGTCACACGCCACCACGCTCAGCTAATTTTTGTATTTTTAGGACAGACGGGGTTTCACCATGTTGGCCAGGATGGTCTCGATCTCTTGACCTCATGATCCACCCACCTCGGCCTCCCAAAGTGCTGGGATTACAGGCTTGAGCCACTGTGCCCGGCTAGAGAGGACATTTCTATCTCAGCCTCCATCTCCTGAGTGGGGCTGGGCACAGATACCAGGCAGAGTGAGGTGAACTTTGACTGAAAGCAAAATGACCAACAAAGACATTGGGACTGAGCCCTTCATAAGAACTCAGGTCCGAGCAAAGCGATCCTGTTGGGGCCGGCCAGGTGCCTCTTTCCGTGAAGGTGCAGGGCTCAGAAGAGCCTGGGGCTTGCGCAGAGGACGACAGTGGCTTCAGTGGCCTGGACAAAGGGCATCCCTCTCCAGGGAGGCTCTTACAGAGCAGTGCAGCCCACACCTGCAGGGCAGCTGCAGCTCGGGGAGGTGCCGCCCTCCTGCGCCCTGCTTCTCCAGGATCGGCTCCTCAGAGTTAAGGCTTGTGAGCACAGGTTAGGGATGAGGTGGGGCCACCTGGGTTAGGATCTGATTGTGGGTTTGTCACTGCCCCACCCTCCCAAGAAGGCTGAGTTAAGAGTGGGAAGGGCCTCCCAGGAGGTTCCTGCCGTGCCAAGACTTCAGCACCTTTCCCCCCACGCCATCCTTGTCCACGGTGTTAGTCCTTTACGCCATATTTTAAAAACAGGTAAAGCACACACAGGATCCAGGACGCGTCTCCTTCTTCCAGCCTCCCTCTCTCCTCCTCCAAGGCCACATCTGTACATCCTTATTAAAATACCCCATGCATGTGGAAGCACATGTGTCAATATTCTCCTTTTTCTATCATTTTTGGTCACAGAGACTCTCCTGAGAGGCTGATAAAAGCTCTGGGTTCTTAGTGCTTAAGAGTTAGAATCTGAAAAAAAAAGGCGGGGCGCGGTGGCTAACACCTGTAATCCCAACACTTTGGGAAGAGGAGGCAGGTGGATCACCTGAGGTCAGAAGTTTGAGACCAGCCTGGCCAACATGGTGAAATCTCATCTCTACTAAAAATACAAAAATTAGCCAGGTGTTGTGGCGCACCACCTGTAGTCCCAGCTACTTGAGAGGCTGAGGCAGGAGAATCACTTGAACCTGGGAGGAGGAGGTTGTAGTGAGCGGAGATCATGCCACTGCACTCCTGCCTAGGCGACAGAGTGAGACTCCATCTCAAAAAAAAAAAAAAAAAAAAAGCTCTGGTTCTCTTCCTAAGATAGGTATACACAAAAAACATTTAGCATAGAGTTTCAGGGTTTCCACACACCATGTGGCCCATCTGTCCTACTCAGCAAGGGGTTCGGTTGTGGCTTATGTCAGTGAGGCTGATCTATACTCCATCCTCTCAAGGCCATCTCCCAACACCCACGGCTGCCCTCTGCTGCAATCCTGACAGGAGCCTGGCAAAGCAGCTCTTCTAAGGCCCTGGAAAACGGCTGAGGCAGGCTAGCCATTCAGTTCCTAGTTGAATAAAATGAAATCTAAACTCTTGACATGGCCAAGAAGGCCCTTCACGCCTGACCAGGCCTGAGCCTCCTCCCTGGCCTCATCCCAGTGCTATTACTGCTACTCCAGCCACACTAGCCTCTCCGTTGTTTATTGGACATGTCAATCCTGGGCCACCTCAGGGTCTTTGCTGAAGCTGTTCCCCCTGCCTGGAAAAGCTCTTGCTCTCTAGTTGCACTGCTGGCCCCTGGCTACTAGGGTGTCAGCACAGATACCTTCCTCCCAGAAGCAGCATTAGAAAGGGGCGTGTGTCCCCACCCCCCCAGCACCCTTTCTCTCTGTTGCACCATCTTAGCTTATTTTGCTCAGGGCACTTGCCACTTCTGAAATTACCTTTTTTTTTTCTTAGTCATTCACTGTTTGTCTTCACCGTTAGGGGGCGAGCTCCACGAAGTCAGTGGCCTTGACTGTCATCTCCCAGAACAGGGCCTGGCGCACAGACTATGCACTCAGTGAATATCTGTGGAATGAAAAAAGGATCATAGTGGAGGTGAGATAAGAATCTTGACTCAATTCTCTGTCCCACCAAGGCGGGTCCTGGCAACCCCTGGCTCCCATTCTAGGCAAAGTTCCTGCCTTTCCCTCATGTCTCTATTGCCTGCTGGCCTGCTCTTTTCCCAGATCTCTAGAGCCACTCCCTCCCAACCAGTATCTAACAAAAACTCTTTTGTGATTTTATGCCTGGGGTATTTCATCTGAGTCAATTGGCTTCTCCAGCCTTAGCTCAGCTGAGTCCAAAGGTCTGATCAGTATTTCCAGTATAAAAGCCAACTCTGTGATCCCAGGGCTCAGAGCTCCAGTCAAGGGGAACGAGGGAACTGACAGAGGACAGTCCAGCCTCTGCTCCCTGCCCTTGCATTTCCGGGTCTTGTGGAAATAAAGGAAAACCAACTTTAAAAAAGCAAAGCTGGCCGGGCGCGGTGGCTCACACCTGTAATCCCAGCACTTCGGGAGGCCGAGGCGGGTGGATCACAAGGTCAGGAGATTGAGACCATCCTGGCTAACATGGTGAAACCCCGTCTCTACTTAAAATACAAAAATATTAGCTAGGTGTGGTGGTGGGCACCTGTAGTCCCAGCTACTCGGGAGGCTGAGGCAGGAGAATGGCATAAAACCGGGAGGCGGAGCTTGCAGTGAGCCAAGATTGTGCCACTGCACTCCAGCCTGGGCGACAGAGCAAGGGCGTCAGCCATCTGCACTTGCATTTTGACGGAGCTTCGAAGGCAGGCAGAGGAGTGGGACAGCTTTATAGCTGAGGAAAGGGAAGGCTTCAGGTGTGCCCTGACTGGAGGCTGTTGGTGTGGGGAAGCTGCCTGTGCGTGGGCTAACTAGAAGCAGGGTATCCTGTGTGCTTGGTTACGGGTGCATATTTGGCTTTCCCTGGTTGGTCCTAAATTGCAAATGAGAACAAAATTAAGGAAACTGTCAGTTACTAATCAAGTTCTGGCCATTTGGGGCTGATAGTTACAGACATTATTGGTTATTGTTTAACTTCCTGGATTGTCGCTAGAGACAGCAATCTGGCTTCTTGCAAGCCTGACTTCCAGCAGGAAGACCTTCCAGGTTAATTGTTGCAAATAATGAGTTAGTTTCCTTGGCAAGTGACTGCAGGCTGTGGGTGAGAGTTGCATTTTTTTTTTCTTCTTGAGATGGAGTTTTGCTCTTGTTGCCGAGGCTGGAGTGCAGCGGCGTGATCTTGGCTCACTGCAACCTCTGCCTCCCAGGTTCAAGCAATTCTCCTGCCTCAGCCTCCTGAATGGCTGGGATTATAGGCGCCCACCACCATGCCTGGCTAATTTTGTATTTTTAGTAGAGACAGACATGTTTCTCCATGTTGGTGAGGCTGGTCTTGAACTCCTGACCTCAGGTGATCCGCCCACCTCAGCCTCCCAAAGTGCTGGGATTACAGGCGTGAGCCACCGTGCCCGGCCGAGAGTTGTATTTTTATATATGGTCTGGCCATTGTCCATTTGTATAATCAGTTTCATAGTCTACAGAGTAGATCAGTCATTTGGGGATTCTTTCTCCCTTCCCTTAGACGTGTGAATGCTTTGGAATAGTAGAATCATTGAGTATTTCATTTCCTTTGTTCAGGAGCTCTCTACCAAAGGCATTCTCTGTGCAAAGATGGTGACAGATGTGGTAAAAAGAACAGGACAGGCCGGGCGCGGTGGCTCAAGCCTGTAATCCCAGCACTTTGGGAGGCCGAGACGGGCGGATCACGAGGTCAGGAGATCAAGACCATCCTGGCTAACACGGTGAAACCCCGTCTCTACTAAAAATACAAAAACTAGCCAGGCGAAGTGGCGGGCGCCTGTAGTCCCAGCTACTCGGGAGGCTGAGGCAGGAGAATGGCGTAAACCCGGGAGGCGGAGCTTGCAGTGAGCTGAGATCCGGCCACTGCACTCCAGCCCCGGCGACAGAGTGAGACTCTGCCTCAAAAAAAAAAAAAAAAAAAAAAAAGAACAAGACAGGGCCAGGCCTGTCCCCAGAGGCTGCAGTGCAGTTAGGGAACTGAGGCGTGTTGTTCCTGCTAACTGCATGTGCCACATGACTGGCTCAGAACAGGGGCTTCTGATGAGAGGAATTAGGAAGGCATTATGGACAGTGTGGTTTCTGGAGTTCCGCTTTGAACTAAAAGCGGTATTTCTATAGATGGAAATTGGGAAGAGAAGGGCGAGGGCACTCTTGGAAGGGAATACTCTGAGGAAGGGCACGGGTGTTGCGGGCCTCCGTTTGGTCACTCGCTCTCTTCTGTGCTCGGTGCTTCAGCCCGTAGAGGCACTGGACACTGGAGACCGTGTGAAGATGCCTGCTGGGTTGTGAAGGCTTCAGTGCGGGGCGAAGCCTAGTGGGAAGAGCCTTTCTTATCAAGATGAGGAGCCTGAATTTGGGTCCTGGGCAGTAAAAATCACAATAGTAACCTGCACTTAGTGAGCACCGGCCTCAGAGAGTCCCTGCAAACCATGAGGCAGTTACTGTTATCATCTCCATTTTACAGATGAGGAAACTGAGGCAGTGATTAAGGAACCTGCACAGGACCACACAGTATCAGAGGGGAGAGAATGATCAGATGTTGTGCTTTGCACAAAAATTATCTGTAACTGTGCTCCCCCAGATGCTGCCTCCCGATTCAAAGTCTTTGTTCTTGAATGTGTGTCCTATTAGTAAGTATCCAGCCATTACTAAGTACCCAGCATGGCCTAAGCATTTGCATGTATTATCTCACTTAATCTTCACAGCCTTCTGAAATAAGGAACTGGGATTATCATTCCCATTTCACAGAAGAGAAAACTGAGGAGCTAAGTAGCAACCCTGAGGTGGTACAGTCCAGCCCCTGCGCATCTAACTCTGTGCCACGCTGCCCCTTGTCAATAAGCAGGAAGGTAACTGCCCATTAGTCAGGGCCTGATCCGCAGCAGTGAATCCAGGGCCTGGGCTACGAGCTGATCCGAGTCAGGGGCTCTTGTCTTTCTGGGTCACCCTTTCAAGAGTTTGATGGAAGCTACAGATACTCTTCCCAGAAAAATGCACACACACACAGACACACAGCATTTTGCGTACTTTAGGAAATTCACAGATCCCTACAAATCTTTCCATGGGCCTCACTAGGCAAGTGGGCTGTAGGGGAAGACGTTTGGGGTAAATGCTTCACCTTTTTGGCTCCAGTCTGGGGCCAAAGGGCAAGCCTTTGAGTTCTACAGGTTTCATTCTGGGGACAAGGAAAATACAATTCCACAATTCCAGTCTATTTCATTTACTTTATCTGAGAAAGGAACAAAAAGCAGCAGCCTGCCCACCAAGCCCCCATCTTGGGGCTGACCTAATTACCCAGCTTCTCTCCCACACCCAGAGGGCTGAACGCTGCTGGAGAAAATATGCTAATTCTGCTGGTTTCTGCCAATGCACACGTATGGTTTCTAATCCCAGCTGGGCCTTTAACACTACTTGGCAGCTCTTACTGTACCAGATAAACACTCACACCCCATTCCCACAATGGTCATTCCAACCCTTCTTTAATGATTCATTAAGCTTTAAAGTTTTCATGCGATAGTAGAAGCCCAACTGCACGTATTTCAATTCACACCTTCCACAGATTTATCCCGTTTCTCCCTCCACCTGTGCTCTAGATCCTTCGATTTTTTTTTTTTTTTTTTTTTTTTTTTGGCTATTTAGGTACTGGCTCCTGTGCCTGTCATTGGGCTAGGCTCTGGGATGCCTGTCAGAGTCTCTGCTGTCGTGGAGCAAATAGCCCCAAGACAAAGACCATCGTTCAATAAATATTAATAACTACAAGTGCTGGGCGCCGTGGCTCACGCCTGTAATCCCAGCACTTTGGGAGGCCGAGGCAGGCGGATCACGAGGTCAGGAGATCGAGACTATACTGGCTAACACGGTGAAACCCCGTCTCTACTAAAAATACGAAAGAAAATTAGGCTGGGCGCGGTGGCTCAAGCCTGTAATCCCAGCACTTTGGGAGGCCAGACGGGCGGATCACGAGGTCAGGAGATCGAGACCATCCTGGCTAACACGGTGAAACCCCATCTCTACTAAAAATACGAAAGAAAATTAGCGGGGCATGGTGGTGGTCGCCTGTAGTCCCAGCTACTACTCGGGAGGTTGAGGCAGGAGAATGGTGTGAACCCAAGAGGCGGAGCTTGCAGTGAGCCAAGATTGTGCCATTGCACTCCTGCGGGCACAAAACTTCATCCACAAGTTCCCTGGAGACTTCCTCTTGTGTCTTTTTGGTCAAACCTGGGTCAAATGCCCACCCCAGAAAGGCGAAGAGGAAGAGAGTTACCATGATTGACTTAGAGTAATCATGATTTCTTCTGTAATACAGCGAGGACCCACTTCCCCTGCAAATATTTGCTGCCTATTGGATGCCTCACTTGAGGGTCAATGGGACCACCAATTCTGCATATATATGCTAGATAATTCAGGCAAGTCCTCCTACCAATGAAAACTTTTATTTATTTACTTACTTATTTACTTACTTACTTACATATTTTTTGAGACGGCGTCTCACTCTGTTACCCAGGCTGGAGTTCAGGCGCATGATCTTGGCTCACGGAAACCTCTGCCTCTCGGGTTCAAGCGTTTCTCCTGCCTCAGCCTCCCAAGTAGCTGGTATTACAGGCGCCTACCACCACGCCCGGCTAACTCTTGTATTTTTAGTAGAGGTGGGGTTTTGCCATGTTGGCCCCATGTTGGCCAGGCTGGTCTCAAATTCCAGGTTCGAGACCAGCCACCACATGCTTTTAAAATGAGTTTTTTAAGCTTTTAAAAGTTTTTGGCCAGGCACAGTGGCCCACACCTGTAATCCCATCTCTTTGGGAGGCTCAGGTGGGCGGATCACCTGAGGTCAGGAGTTCAAGACCAGTCTAGCTAATAGGGTGAAACCTCGTCTCTACTAAAAATACACAAATTAGCCAGGCATGGTGGTGGGCACCTGTAATCCCAGCTACTCAGGAGGCTGAGGCAGGAGAATCGCTTGAACCCAGGAGGCAGAGATTGCAGTGAGTCAAGATCGTACCACTGGCCGGGCGCGATGGCTTAAGCCTGTAATCCCAGCACTTTGGGAGGCCGAGACGGGCGGATCACGAGGTTAGGAGATCGAGACCATCCTGGCTAACATGGTGAAACCCCATCTCTACTAAAAAAAAAAATACAAAAAACTAGCCGGGCGAGGTGGCAGGCGCCTGTAGTCCTAGCTACTCGGGAGGCTGAGGCAGGAGAATGGCGTAAACCCGGGAGGCGGAGCTTGCATTGAGCTGAGATCCGGCCACAGCACTCCAGCCTGGGTGGCCGAGCGAGACTCTGTCTCAAAAAAAAAATAAAAAAATAAAAAAAATAAAATAAAAATAGGCCAGGCATGGTGGCTCACACCTGTAATCCCAGCACTTTGGGAGGCTGAGGTGGGCCGATCACCTGAGGTCAGGAGTTCGAGACCAGCCTGAGCAATATGGTGAAACACTGTCTTTACTAAAAATAAAAAATTAGCTGGGTGTGGCGGTGGGTGTCTGTAGTCCCAACTTCTCGGGAGGCTGAGATAGGAGAATTGCTTGAACCCAGGAGGTGGAGGTTGCAGTGAGCCGAGATCGCGCCACTGCACTCCAGCCTGGGCGACAGAGCGAGACTCTCTCAATAAACAAATAAATAAATAAAAATAGAAATAAAAATACAAAAATTAGCTGAGCGTGGTGGCATGTGCCTGTAGTTCCCACTACTCAGGCGGCTGAGGCTGGGCAACAGTGCAAGAGACTTAGACTCAAAAAAAAGAACATTAGGTTCAATAGATAACAGAGACATACTCGCCATGTGTGGTAGCTCATGCATATAATCCCAGCAACTTGGGAAGATGAGGTGGGTGGATCACTTGAGCCCAGGAGTTTGAGACCAGCCTGGGCAACACAGCAAGACCCTGTCTCTACAAAAAAAAAAAAAAAAAAAAAAAAAAAACTTTTAAAAATAGGAATGAAGTACTGATGCATGCTTAACATGAGTGAACCTTGAAAACATTATGCTGATTGAAAGAAGCCAAACAAAAAAAGACCACATATGGAATAATTCTATTTACATAAAACATACAGGCTGGGCATGGTTACTGGCACTTTGGGAGGCTGAAATGGAAGAATTGCTTGAAGCCAGGAGTTTGACACCAGCCTGGGCAATACAGCAAGACCTCTGTCTCTATGAAAAAATTTTAAAAACATTAGCCAGGTGTGGTGGCGTGTGCCTATAGTTCCAGTGACTTGGGAGTCTGAGGCAGAAGGATCACTTGAGCCCAGCAATTTGAGATTGCAAAATCAACTCCAGATGGTTACTAGTCTTAAATGAGCTAGGCAAAATGAGCTATAACTGCATTCCTGCCTGGGTGACAGAGGAAGACCCTATCTTTATAAAAAACAAAACATAGAACAGGTGGGACCAACCAAAACCAACAGATTTAAATTTTTAAAAATCAGGATTTGTATTAAGTGTAAATGGACAAAATGTTTCATTTAAAAGGCAGTGGTTGCAGACTAGATTTTTTTTTTCAAGCTAACTATATGTTTTTTTCTTTTTTAAAGACACGGTCTCACTCTGTGATCCAGGCTGGTGCAATCATGGCTTACTGCAGCCTTGATCTCCCAGGTTCAAGGGATCCTCCCACCTCAGCCTCCCAAGTAGCTGAGACCACAGGCACATGCTACCACACCTGGCTAATTTTTTTTTTTTTTTTTTTTAATGGAGTCTTGCTCTGTTGCCAAGGGTGGAGTGCAGTGGTGTGATCTCGGCTTACTGCAACCTCTGCCTCCTGGGTTCACATGATTCTCCTGCCTCAGCCTTCCCAGTAGCTGGGACTGCAGGTGCGCACCACCACACCCAGCTAATTTTTGTATTTTTAGTAGAGATGGGTTTCACCATGTTGGCCAGCCTGGTCTCGAACTCTTTACCTCAGGTGATCCACCCATAGCCTCCCATAGTGCTGCAATTACAAGTGTGAGGCACCGCAGCCAGCCACATGGCTAATTTTTTTTTTTTTTTTTTTTTTTTTGAGGCGGAGTCTTGCTCTGTCACCCGGTCTGGAGTGCAGTGGCCAGATCTCAGCTCACTGCAAGCTCCGCCTCCCGGGTTTACGCCATTCTCCTGCCTCAGCCTCCCAAGTAGCTGGGACTACAGGCGCCCGCCACCTCGCCTGGCTAGTTTTTGTATTTTTAGTAGAGACGGGGTTTCACCGTGTTAGCCAGGATGGTATCGATCTTCTGACCTCGTGATCCGCCCGTCTCGGCCTCCCAAAGTGCTGGGATTACAGGCTTGAGCCACCGCGCCCGGCCTAAAAACCTGGCTCGAGCTCCAAGATCTTTTTTTTTTTTTTTTTTTTGAGACAGTTTCACTGTTGTTGCCCAGGCTGGAGTGCAATGGCACGGATCTCTGCTCACCGCAACCTCTGCCTCTCGGGTTCAAGCGATTCTCCTGCCTCAGCCTCTCAGGTTGCTCAGATTACAGGGATGCACCACCATGCCTGGCTAATTTTGTATTTTTAGTAGAGACGGGGTTTCTCCATGTTGATCAGGCTGGTCTCGAACTCCCGACCTCAGGTGATCCGCCCGCCTTAGCCTCCCAAAGTGCTAGGATTACAGGCATGAGCCACCGCGCCCGGCTATGGCTAATTTTTTAATGTTTTGTAGAGATGGGATTTTTGCCCTGTTGCCCAGGCTGATCTTGAATTCCTGGACTCAAGCAATTCTCCCGCCTCAGCCTCCCAAATTGCTGGGATGACAGGTGTGAGCCACTGTGCCGGTCCTAAATTTGTTTTTCTTATTTTTAGAGATGTGGTCTCGCTATGTTGCTCAGGCTACAGTCAGTGGCTATTCACAGGTATGATCATAGTATAATGCAATCTGAACCTCCCAGCCTCAAGTAATCCTCCTGCCTCAGCCTCCTGAGTAGCTGGGACAATAAGTGTGTAGCACCACACACAGCTATGTTTTCATTTATCTTGGATAAATACCAAACCGTAGAATTGCTGGCTTATATGGCAAATGTATGTGTAACTTAAAAACAAAAACAAAAACAAAACTCTGCTAGTTTGGCCAGGGATAGCGACTCATGCCTGTAATTCCAGCACTTTGGGAAGCTGAGGCGAGAGCCAGGAGCTTGAGACCAGCCTGACCAACATAATGAGATCTGGTCTCTACCAAAAATGCAAAAACTTAGCTGGGTGTTGTGGTGGGCGCTTGTAATTCCAGCTACTCAGGAGGCTGAGGCAGGAGCATCGCTTGAACCCAAGAGGTGGAGGTTGCAGTGAGCCGAGATCACACCACTGCATTCCAGCCTGGGTGACAGAGCAAGTCTCTGTCTCAAAAAACAAAACAAACAAACAAAAAACATCAGAGAATTAACAAGATTTGAGGAATTACTGAATTGAGATGCTGAAATACTGAAGAGGATGGAAAAGTCGAGGAGTGAAGCCTCCGCTGAAGGCTGAATAACCTTGGGGTTTTGTTCTGGAAGAGGCTAAGCTGCAATTCTGGCAGCCTTGCCGGCTAGGGTGAAAAATTCAGAGTTCAGAGTCCTGTGAAGAATAGGGATTCTGGTAAACATCGCTCTGCGTTGGGTGTGATGCTTAAGGGATGCTTGCTGGGTACAAACTGATCCAGAAAATCTCAAGCCCTGAGCTTGACTTAAGGTGATTTTGAATTGCTACTGCCCTAAACAGCCTGGCAACATAATAAAAAGTTCTCTTTAAAGAAAGACAATATTTATCCCAGGCCTCAAAGTATTTTTCTTTTCTTTTATCACTTTCTGCTTTCGTATCAAAATATTTCTATTAACAATATTTCTTTTTTCTTTCTTTTTTTTTTTTTTTTTTTTGAGACAGGCTCTTGCTCTGTTGCCCAGGCTGGAATGCAGTGGTATAATCTCAGCTCACCGAAAACTCTGCCTCCTGGGCTCAAGCGATCCTCCTGCCTCAGCCTCCTGAGTAGCTGGGACCACAGGTGCACACCACCATGCCTGGCTAATGTTTTGTTTTTTTTTTAGACAGAGTCTCACTCTCTTGCCCAGGCTGGAGTGCAGTAGCACAATCTCAGCTCACTGCAACCCCTGCCTCCGGGATCAAGCAATTTTCCGACCTCAGGCTCCCGGTAGCTGGTATTACAGGCATGCACCACCATGCCCGGTTAATTTTTGTACTTTTTTGTTTTGTAGTAGAGACAAGGTTTCACCATGCTGGCCAGGCTGGTCTTGAACTCCTGACTTCATGAAGAACCTGCCTCGGGCTCCCAAAGTGCCGGGATTACAGGCGTAGGCCACCGCGCCCAGCCTTACCATGCCTGGTTAATTTTTAAATCGTTTTTTGGCAGTGGTGGGACCTCACCATGTTGCCCAGTTGAACTCCTGAATCCATGTCTCAAGCTCCTGGATTCAAGCAATCCTTCCAGCTTGGCCTCCCAGTGCTGGGATGACAGGCATGAGCCACCAAGCCCAGCTACAAACAATTTTTCTTTTCTTTTGAAATGGAGTCTCGCTCTATCACCCAGGCTGGAGTGCAGTGGTGGGATCTCGGCTCACTGCAACCTCCGCCTCCTGGGTTCAAGCAATTCTCCTGCCTAAGCCTCCCAAGTAGCTGGGATTATAGGCATGCGCCACCATGCCCGGCTAATTCTGTATTTTTAGTAGAGACGGGGTTTCTCTGTGTTGGTCAGGGTGGTCTCGAACTCCTAACCTCAGGTGATCCGCCTGCCTCAGCCACCCTACCAAAGTGCAGGAATTACAGACCTGAGCCACTGCACCTGGCCAAAAAAAAACTTTTTTATTTTTTATTTATTTATTTTTTTTAAGGTAGAGTCTCGCTCTGTCGCCAGGCTAGAGGCTAGAGTGCAGTGGCATGATCCGGCTTACTGCAACCTCCGCCTCCCAGGTTCAAATGATTCTTCTGCCTCAGCCTCCTGAGTAGCTGGGACTACAGGTGCACACCATCACACCCAGCTAATTTTTGTATTTTTAGTAGAGATGGGGTTTCACCATACTGGCCAGGTTGGTCTTGAACTCCTGACCTCATGATCTGCCTGCCTCAGCCTCCCAAAGTGTTGGGATTACAGGCGTGAGCCACCATGCCCAGCCAAAAAAAACTTTAAAAAAGGAATGAGGCTGGTCACGGTGGCTCACGCCTGTAATCCCAGCACTTTGGGAGGCTGAGGCGGGTGGATCACCTGAGGTTGGGAGTTTGAGACCAGCCTGACCAACATGGAGAAGCCCCATCTCTACTAACAAAAACCAAAAAATTTGCCGGGTGTGGTGGTGCATGCCTGTAATCCCACCTACTCGGGAGGCTGAGGCAGGAGAATCGCTTGAACCTGGGAGGTGGAGGTTGCAGTGAGCCGAGATCGTGCCCTTGCACTCCAGCCTGGGCAATAAGAGTGAAACTCTATCTCAAAAAAAAAAAAGAGGAATGAAGTACTGATGCATGCTCAACATGAATGAACCTTGAAAATATTATATTAAGTGAAAGAAGACGAAATAACCACATATGGAATGACTTCATTTACATGAAATGGTATAGGACTGGGCACTGTGGCTCTCGCCTATAGTCTCAGCACTTTGGGAGGCCTAAGCGGGAGAATTGCTTGAAGCCAGGAGTTTGACACCAGCCTGGGCAATATAGTAAGACCTCTGTCTCTACAAAATTAGCCAGGTGTGGCGGCGTGTGCTTATAGTTCCATTTACTCGGGAGCCTGAGGCAGGAGGATCACTTGAGCCCAGCAATTTGAGGTTGTAAAATCAACTCCAGGAGGTTACTAGCCTTAAATAAGCTAAGCAAAATGAGCTATAACTGCACCACTGCATCAGTGCCTGGGTGACAGACGAAGACACCATCTTTATGAAAACAAAAAAACAAAACATAGAACAGGTGGGATCAACCAAAACACATTCAAATTTTTAAAAATCAAGATTTGTATTAAGTGTAAATGGGCCAAATGTTTCATTTAAAAGGCAGTGGTTGCAGACTAGATTTTTTTTTCTCCAATTGAACTGTATGCTTTTTTTTTTTTTTTTTTTTTTTTTAAAGACATGGTCTCACTCTGTGACCCAGGCTGGTGCAGTCATGGCTGACTGCAGCCTTGATCTCCCAGGTTCAGGTGATCCTCCCACCTCAGCCTCCAGAGTAGCTGGGACTACAGGCACATGGCACCACACCTGGCTAATGTTTTGGGTTTTTTTTGTTTTTTGTTTTTGAGATGGAGTCTCGCTCTGTCGCCCAGGCTGGAGTGCAGTGGTGCCATCTCAGCTCACTGCAAGCTCCGCCTCCCGGGTTCAAGCGATTCTCTTGCCTCAGCCTCCTGAGTAGCTGGGATTACAGGCGCATGCCACCATGCCTGGCTAATTTTTGTATTTTTAGTAGAGACAGGGTTTCACCATGTTGTTCAGGCCGGTCTTGAACTCCTGACCTCGTGATCTGCCTGCCTCGCCTCCCAAAGTGCTGGAATTACAGGCATGAGTCACTGCACCAGGCCTTTTTTTTTTTTTTTGAGATAGGGTCTCATTCTGTTGTTCAGGCTGGAGTGCAGTGGTGTGATCATGGTTCACTGTACCTTCAAACTCCTGGGCTCAAGAGATCCCCTCAGTTCAGTCTCCTGAGTAGCTGAGACTATAGGCAAGTGCCACCACACCACTCTAATTTATTTTTATTTTTTGTAGAGACAGAGTCTTGTAAACTGGCCCCAAGTCATCCTCCTGCCTGGCCTCCCAAGAGCTGGGATTATAGGCATGCGTACCTGGTTGCTTTTTTTCATTATAGCCATTTTAGTGGATGTGAAATGGTACCTTCTTGTGATTCTAATTTGCATGTCTCTAATCACTAAAGATGTTGAGCATTTTTTCATTGCTTATTAGCAATCTGTATATCTTCTTAGATGAAATGTCTATTCAAATTTTTTGCCCATCTTTTGATTGACTTGTCTTATCATTGAGGTATGAGTTCTGGATATTCTTTGCTGCATATACACCCATGTTGTTTTTCAGTAGAATTATGTCTTAAACTCAACTACACTCTGGTTTTGGATTTCACTATCAGGATGATGTGACTTTTTTTTGACATCTTTGTAGTGGTTGTCTAGTTATTCTTAATAACTTATTATGCTGTGAAAGCCTGAGATTTTTTTGAGTCTCTGGTGTATATAATATTTAAATTTAAAGAAATTTGGCCGGGCACAGTTGTGCACCACACCTGTAATCCCAGTGCTTTGGTTGGCTAAGGTGAGAGTGTCTCTTGAAGCCATGAGTTCAAGGCTGCAGTAAGATCTAATTGCACCACTGCATTCCAGCCTAGGCGGCAAAATAAGATACCATCTCTAAAAAAAATTAAAAATAAAAAAATTTAAAAACAAATTTAGCAGCATAAAACAACAGTCATTTATTCTCTTATAGTTCCAGAGGCCAAATGTCCAAAATGAGTCTTATGGGGCTACAATCAAGGTGTCAGCAGGACTGGTTCCTTCCAGACCCTCTGGGGGAGAAAGATTCTTTTTGCTTGTTTCTTCCCATTTATGGTGGCTACCCACATGGATCACCTTGATCTCTCCACAGTCAAATTCCTTCTCTTCTGTTGTCAAATCTCATTCTGCCTACTTTGTGATGACATTCAGGGTCTGTGCAGATAATTCTGGATAAGCTCCCATCTCAAGATCCATACCCTTGGCTGTATCTGCAAAGTTCCTTCTGCCTTGTAAAATAACATTCACGGTTTCCAGGGAGTATGACCTGGAAAACTTTGGGGACATTATTCAGCCCACCACACTGTCCAGCAGAAATATAATTTCAGTCACCAATGTAAGCCACATATGTAATTTTTTTTTTTTTTTTTTTTTTTTTTTGAGACGGAGTCTCGCTCTGTCACCCAGGCTGGAGTGCAGTGGCACAATCTCGGCTCCCTACAACTTCTGCCTCCCAAGTTCATGCCATTCTCCTGCCTCAGCCTCCTGAGAGGCTGGGACTACAGGCATGCACCACCATGCCTGGCTAATTTTTTTTTTTTTTTTTTTTTTTTTTTTTTTTTTTTTTTGAGAAGGAGTCTCGCTCTGTCACCCAGGCTGGAGTGCAGTGGCCAGATCTCAGCTCACTGCAAACTCCGCCTCCCGGGTTTACGCCATTCTCCTGCCTCAGCCTCCCGAGTAGCTGGGACTACAGGCGCCCGCCACCTCGCCCGGCTAGTTTTTTGTATTTTTTTAGTAGAGACGGGGTTTCACCATGTTAGCCAGGATGGTCTCGATCTCCTGACCTCGTGATC
This sequence comes from Rhinopithecus roxellana, assembly GCF_007565055.1. Lineage (NCBI taxonomy): Eukaryota > Metazoa > Chordata > Mammalia > Primates > Cercopithecidae > Rhinopithecus > Rhinopithecus roxellana. The sequence goes on from NC_044556.1 coordinate 46,934,787, forward strand.
CGCCCGCCTCGGCCTCCCAAAGTGCTGGGATTACAGGCTTGAGCCACCGCGCCCGGCCCTAATTTTTGTATTTTTAGTAGAGACGGTGTTTCACCATATTGGCCAGGCTGGTCTCGAACTCCTGACCTCAGGTGATCCTCCTGCCTTGGCCTCCCAAAGTGCTGGGATTATAGGCATGAGCCACTGCGCCCGGTCGCCACATAAGTAATTAAAAAAAATTTTTTTAGTAACATTAAAAAAGTAAAATGAGACAGATGAAATTAATTTTAATAATAGATGCCAGGCGCAGTGGCTCACACCTGTAATCCCAGCATTTTGGGAGGCTGAGGTGGGCAGATCACTTAAGGTGAGGAGTTTGAGACCAGTCTGGTCAACAATACGAAACCCCATCTCTACTAAAAACACAAAAATTAAGTTAGCTGGGTGTGGTGGTGCATGCCTGTAGTCCCAGCCACTCAGAAGGCTGAGGCAGAATTGCTTGAAGCCAAGAGGCAGAGGTTGCAGCGAACCGAAATCATGCCACTGCACTTTATCCAGCCTGGGTGACAGAGCGAGACTCTGTCTAAAAAAAAAAAAAAAAAAATATATATATATATATATATATAGAGAGAGAGAGAGAGAGAGAGAGAGAGAGAGAGAGAGTTCATTAATCCAACATACCCTCGAGTTTTCATGTCAATATGTAAAAACAACAGGAAAAATATTAATGAGATATCTTGCATCCTTTATTGAAGAAATCCGCTGTGTATTTTACACTTATAGTATATTGCAATTCAGACCAGTCACATTTCAAGTGCTCAGTAGCCACAAGTGGCTAGTGGCTACTGTATTGGACAGCACTGCCAACTTCTTGTTTGTTTGTTTTTGACGGAGTCTCGCTCTGTCGCCCAGGCTGGAGTGCAGTGGCACCATCTTGGCTCATGGGAACCTCCCCCTGCTGGGTTCAAGCGATTCTTCTGCCTCAGCCTCCTGAGTAGCTGGGACTACAGGCATGCACCACCACGCCCAGCTAATTTTTGTATTTTTAGTAGAGACAGGGTTTCACCATGTTGCCCAGGCTGGTCTTGAACTCCTGACCTCGGGTGATCCTCCTGCCTTGGCCTCCCAAAGTGCTGGGATTACAGGTATGAGCCACCACTCCCAGCCAACCACTGCCAACTTCTAAGCTGGAAAGTCACTGGAATGACTGTTCAGAAAAGGATTACAATATGGCTTTTCCATTTTTTTTTTTTTTTTTGAGATGGAGTCTCACCCTGTCACCTAGGCTGGAGTGCAGTGGTGTAATCTCGGCTCACTGCTACCTCCACCTCCTGAGTGCACCCGATTCTCTTGCCTCCACCTCCAGAGTAGCTGGGATTACAGGCACATGACACCACGCCCAGCTAATTTTTTTGTATTTTTAGTAGAGACAGGGTTTCACCATGTTGACCAGGCTGATCTCGAACTCCTGCCCTCAGGTGATCCACCCACCTTGGCCTCCCAAAGTGCTGGGATTACAGGAGTCAGCCACCGCACCTGGGCGGCTTTTCCACTTTTAAGACTTACTTAAAGAATTTGTGGCCGGGCGCGGTGGCTCAAGCCTGTAATCCCAGCACTTTGGGAGGCCGAGACGGGCAGATCACGAGGTCAGGAGATCGAGACCATCCTGGCTAACACGGTGAAACCCCGTCTCTACTAAAAAATATAAAAAAACTAGCCGGGCGAGGTGGTGGGCGCCTGTAGTCCCAGCTACTCGGGAGGCTGAGGCAGGAGAATGGCGTGAACCCGGGAGGCGGAGCTTGCAGTGAGCTGATATCCGGCCACTGCACTCCAGCCTGGGTGACAGAGCAAGACTCCGTCTCAAAAAAAAAAAAAAAAAAAAGTCCCCTTCCTCGCCATGCCCTCAAGCATTTTTTTTTTTTTTTTGAGACGGAGTCTGACCGTGTCGCCCAGGCTGGAGTGCAGTGGCACAAACTCGGCTCACTGCAACCTTTGCCTCCTGGGTTCAAGCAATTCTCTTGCCTCAGCCTCCCACGTAGCTGGGATTAGAGGCATGTGCCACCACGCCTGGCTAATTTTGTATTTTTAGTAGGGACAGTGTTCACCATGTTGGTCAGGTTGGTCTCGAACTCCTGACCTCGGGTGATCCACGGGCCTTGACCTCCCAAAGTGCTGGGATTACAGGTGTGAGCCTCGCGCCTGGCTAAGTATATTTAAATATACCACACTTCCTGTGTTATTTCCTCTTCCTGGAAGATCTCCCTGAAGGCCAGGCTAGGAGGCTGTCTCAGAATTCTGAGAATATTTCTATCATTAGATGGTCAAGTCTCCACAGACGCTAAAGTACTTGAAGGTGGTGGTGTAGTCTTCGTTGTAGACAGAGTACTTTTAGCACTCTGCCTAACACATAAAGGACTGTTTACTTTAGCTGAATTTTGCATACATTCAGTTCTTTGTATCTCCTTCCCTTCCAGCAAAACCCTACTCAAGTTTAAATTCTGTGAAGCTTTCCCCGGCCTCTCCAATAGTTAGGAGCTCTGACTCCTTTACTTTACTCACCACCCCTGAATTGAGCAAGTTATATTTTAATAGTGTATACAACGAATTGCAGTGAATGTTAACACGTTCACCTTTTATTTTTTATTTTATTTATTTAGTTTTTTTTTTTTGAGATGGAGTCTCGCTCTGTCGCCCAGGCTGGATTGCAGTGGCGCGATCTCAGCTAACTGCAAGCTCCGCCTCCCGGGTTTACGCCATTCTCCTGCCTCAGCCTCCGGAGTAGCTGGGACTGCAGGCGCCCGCCACCTCGCCCGGCTAGTTTTTTGTATTTTTTAGTAGAGACGGGGTTTCACCGTGTTAGCCAGGATGGTCTCGATCTCCTGACCTCGTGATCTGCCCGTCTCGGCCTCCCAAAGTGCTGGGATTACAGGCTTGAGCCACCGCGCCCGGCCTTTATTTTGTTTTTGAGAGGAGTGTGACTCTGTCGCCCAGGCTGGAGTGCAGTGGCCGGATCTCAGCTCACTGCAAGCTCCGCCTGCCGGGTTTACGCCATTCTCCTGCCTCAGCCTCCCGAGTAGCTGGGACTACAGGCGCCCGCCACCTCGCCCGGCTAGTTTTTTGTATTTTTTTAGTAGAGACGGGGTTTCACCATGTTAGCCAGGATGGTCTCGATCTCCTGACCTCGTGATCCGCCCGCCTCGGCCTCCCAAAGTGCTGGGATTACAGGCTTGAGCCACCGCGCCCGGTCCTAATTTTTGTATTTTTAGTAGAGACGGTGTTTCACCATATTGGCCAGGCTGGTCTCGAACTCCTGACCTCAGGTGATCCTCCTGCCTTGGCCTCCCAAAGTGCTGGGATTATAGGCATGAGCCACTGCGCCCGGTCGCCACATAAGTAATTAAAAAAATTTTTTTTAGTAACATTAAAAAAGTAAAATGAGACAGATGAAATTAATTTTAATAATATATGCCAGGCGCAGTGGCTCACACCTGTAATCCCAGCATTTTGGGAGGCTGAGGTGGGCAGATCACTTAAGGTGAGGAGTTTGAGACCAGTCTGGTCAACAATACGAAACCCCATCTCTACTAAAAACACAAAAATTAAGTTAGCTGGGTGTGGTGGTGCATGCCTGTAGTCCCAGCCACTCAGAAGGCTGAGGCAGAATTGCTTGAAGCCAAGAGGCAGAGGTTGCAGCGAACCGAAATCATGCCACTGCACTTTATCCAGCCTGGGTGACAGAGCGAGACTCTGTCTAAAAAAAAAAAAAAAAAAAAAAAAATATATATATATATATATATATAGAGAGAGAGAGAGAGAGAGAGTTCATTAATCCAACATACCCTCGAGTTTTCATGTCAATATGTAAAAACAACAGGAAAAATATTAATGAGATATCTTGCATCCTTTATTGAAGAAATCCGCTGTGTATTTTACACTTATAGTATATTGCAATTCAGACCAGTCACATTTCAAGTGCTCAGTAGCCACAAGTGGCTAGTGGCTACTGTATTGGACAGCACTGCCAACTTCTTGTTTGTTTGTTTTTGACGGAGTCTCGCTCTGTCGCCCAGGCTGGAGTGCAGTGGCATCCATCCAAAAAAAAAAAAAAAAAAAGTCCCCTTCCTCGCCATGCCCTCAAGCATTTTTTTTTTTTTTTTTTTTTTTTTTTTTTTTGAGACGGAGTCTTGCTCTGTCGCCCAGGCTGGAGTGCAGTGGCCGGATATCAGCTCACTGCAAGCTCCGCCTCCCGGGTTCACGCCATTCTCCTGCCTCAGCCTCCCGAGTAGCTGGGACTACAGGCACCCGCCAGGTCGCCCGGCTAGTTTTTTGTATTTTTAGTAGAGACGGGGTTTCACCATGTTAGCCAGGATGGTCTTGATCTCCTGACCTCGTGATCCGCCCGTCTCGGCCTCCCAAAGTGCTGGGATTACAGGCTTGAGCCACCGCGCCCGGCCGCATTTTTTTTTTTTTTTTGAGACGGAGTCTGACCGTGTCGCCCAGGCTGGAGTGCAGTGGCACAAACTCGGCTCACTGCAACCTTTGCCTCCTGGGTTCAAGCAATTCTCTTGCCTCAGCCTCCCACGTAGCTGGGATTAGAGGCATGTGCCACCACGCCTGGCTAATTTTGTATTTTTAGTAGGGACAGTGTTCACCATGTTGGTCAGGTTGGTCTCGAACTCCTGACCTCGGGTGATCCACGGGCCTTGACCTCCCAAAGTGCTGGGATTACAGGTGTGAGCCTCGCGCCTGGCTAAGTATATTTAAATATACCACACTTCCTGTGTTATTTCCTCTTCCTGGAAGATCTCCCTGAAGGCCAGGCTAGGAGGCTGTCTCAGAATTCTGAGAATATTTCTATCATTAGATGGTCAAGTCTCCACAGACGCTAAAGTCCTTGAAGGTGGTGGTGTAGTCTTCGTTGTAGACAGAGTACTTTTAGCACTCTGCCTAACACATAAAGGACTGTTTACTTTAGCTGAATTTTGCATACATTCAGTTCTTTGTATCTCCTTCCCTTCCAGCAAAACCCTACTCAAGTTTAAATTCTGTGAAGCTTTCCCCGGCCTCTCCAATAGTTAGGAGCTCTGACTCCTTTACTTTACTCACCACCCCTGAATTGAGCAAGTTATATTTTAATAGTGTATACAACGAATTGCAGTGAATGTTAACACGTTCACCTTTTATTTTTTATTTTATTTATTTAGTTTTTTTTTTTTGAGATGGAGTCTCGCTCTGTCGCCCAGGCTGGATTGCAGTGGCGCGATCTCAGCTCACTGCAAGCTCCGCCTGCCGGGTTTACGCCATTCTCCTGCCTCAGCCTCCGGAGTAGCTGGGACTGCAGGCGCCCGCCACCTCGCCCGGCTAGTTTTTTGTATTTTTTAGTAGAGACGGGGTTTCACCGTGTTAGCCAGGATGGTCTCGATCTCCTGACCTCGTGATCTGCCCGTCTCGGCCTCCCAAAGTGCTGGGATTACAGGCTTGAGCCACCGCGCCCGGCCTTTATTTTGTTTTTGAGAGGAGTGTGACTCTGTCGCCCAGGCTGGAGTGCAGTGGCCGGATCTCAGCTCACTGCAAGCTCCGCCTGCCGGGTTTACGCCATTCTCCTGCCTCAGCCTCCCGAGTAGCTGGGACTACAGGCGCCCGCCACCTTCCCCGGCTAGTTTTTTTTTGTTGTTGTTTTTTTTTTTTTTTTTTTTTTTTTTTGTATTTTTTAGTAGAGATGGGGTTTCACCGTGTTAGCCAGGATGGTCTCGATCTCCTGACCTCGTGATCCGCCCGTCTGGCCTCCCAAAGTGCTGGGATTACAGGCTTGAGCCACCGCGCCCGGCCACGTTCACCTTTTATTGCTAACAGCAATGCTACTCGTGCTTCCGGGCTCTATCCAAACTCTGCTTCCAGTTAATAGCTGGCTGGTCCCTAGGGAGAATTCTTTAACTCTGGGCACTTGATGCTCAATTCAGTACCTCCTCCTCTTTCAGCATTGTAGCTTACAAGTGCTCTCGGGGTTCCCTTCCTCTCCTCCCCGACAGACTAAACTGCTAGGGTTTGGGATCGCGGTCCTCCTCGCCTGACTCCCTGCTCTCTTTGCAGCATTTGGCGCTGCACTTTGCAAACGCAGCTCTAAAGCATCACCGGGAAGCTCCTGCACAGATCAAGGCCCCCCCCTCCCCCTTTTTTTTTTTTTTTTTTTTGAGACAGTCTCCTCTCTCGCCCAGGCTGGAGTGCGGTGGGGCGATCTCGACTCACTGCAACCTCCGCCTCCCGGGTTCAAGCGATTCTCTGCCTCAGCCTCCCGAGTAGCTGGGATTACAGGCGCCCACCACCACGCCCGGCTAATTTTTTGTATTTTTAGTAGAGACGGGGGTTTCACCATCTTGGCGAGGCTGGTCTTGAACTCCTGACCTCGTGATCCACCCGCCTCGGCCTCCCAAAGTGCTGGGATAACAGGCATGAGCCACCACGCCCGGTCTAAAGCCCTTTAAAGACATGTCTCCGCTGGCGGATTCGCCCGCCAGGTGACGAGGACTCCGCCCGCTCCCCGTGGGTTGGGGCGACCCAGGCCAGGAGGTACACGTGGGGCCGGGGTGTAGGGGAAGAGCTGGGACGGCCTTTTTCCCCCTGCCTCCCCGCACATGCGCAGCGTCACTCTCGAGCTCCAGACTCCAGCGCTGCGGGCAGGATGCCCAGGCAGCACAAGGCTCTGGAGACTGGGCTGCCGGCTCAGGGGCGGGGCACAGCGCTGCCCTCGCCCGCTCATTGGTCACTGTGCTGACGGACAGGTGGGGCGGACAGCCGGCGAAAGATCTAAGAAGCCGCTGGGCTGGAAACAGGTACTTGGCTAAAAATACCTAAGTAAATAAATGAAAGTCTGTGGAGGAGGAGAGGAAGGAGAGGTGGGCGTGGGTTTGGGAGCAACTGAGACTCTGCTTGCCCCTGGCTGGCGCAGGTTGGTGATTCTTTTTTTTTTTTGAAACGGAGTCTCGCTCTGTCACCCAGGCTGGAGTGCAGTGGCCAGATCTCAGCTCACTGCAAGCTCCGCCTCCCGGGTTCACGCTATTCTTCTGCCTCACCCTCCCGAGTAGCTGGGACTACAGGCGCCGCCACCTCGCCCGGCTGGTTTTTTGTATTTTTAGTAGAGACGGGGTTTCACCGTGTTAGCCAGGATGGTCTCGATCTCCTGACCTCGTGATCCGCCCGTCTCGGCCTCCCAAAGTGCTGGGATTACAGGCTTGAGCCACCGCGCCCGGCCCCCCCCTTTTTTTTTTGAGACGGAGTCTCGCTCTGCCGCCCAGGCTCACTTCAAGCTCCGCCTCCTGGGTTCACGCCATTCTCCTGCCTCAGCCTCTCGAGTAGCTGGGACTACAGGCGCCTGCCACCACGCCCGGCTAATTTTTTGTATTTTTCGTAGAGACGGGGTTTCACAGTGTTAGCCAGGATGGTCTCGATCTCCTGACCTCGTGATCCGCCTCGGCCCCCCAAAGTGGTGGGATTACAGGCGTGAGCCACTGCGCCCAGCCAGGATGGAGGTTCTTGGTTCACCCTCTCCCGTCTCCGCCAGAACTGGGGCCAGAGAAGTCCGCTTTCTGGAAGGTTGTCCTGGAGGTGGAGTCACAGAGGACTCATCCCCCTGGGACTCTTCATTCCGAGTCATCATTTCCGATTCTTTCAGATCCAGCCTTGAGGCCCCAGGTTCCTGGGAGCAGTTTTGTAGGGTTTGAGACTCCTAGTCACCGCCGCCCCCGGGTCCAGCTCAGGATGGGGACTACAGTTCCTTCCCTCTGGCACTGGGACGACACTCTCTGAACTGGCCTCCCACCGTCTCGCCTGGCTGGCTGTCGACTAAACTTTTTTTTTTTACTTTTTGAGACTGGGTCTCGCAGGTTGAAGTGCAGTATCGAGACCATAGCTCACTGGAACTCCTAACCTCAAGCGGTGCTCCCTCCTCAGCTTCCCTAGTAGCCGAAGGTGGCTAGGATTACAGGCCCACGCCACCTCCCCAGCTCTCCGACTAGACATTCTTTTTTTTTTTTTTTTTTTGAGACAGAGTGTGGCTCTGTCGGCCAGGCTGAGTGCAGTGGTGCGATATTGGCTCACTGCAACCTCCACCTCCCAGGTTCAAATGATTCTCGTGCTTCAGCCTCTGGAGTAGTTTGGATTACAGGCGGGCACCACCACGCCTGGGTAATTTAGCAGAGATGGGGCACCATGTTGGTCAGGCTGATCTCGAACTCCTAACCTCAAGTGATCCGCCCTCCTCGGCCTTCCAAAGTGGTGGGATTACAGCCTGAGCCACTGCACCCAGCCTAGACATTCTTAAAAGGCAAATCGGACACATCCTCCACTTGAAAATGCCAGTGCCCCCTGGGCCAGGGTGCCAAGATCCACTTAAAATCCTGTGGGTGAGGCATTATTGATGAGCTGCTGCTTATCATTCCAGCCGTATCTGAGAGGAAAGCCAACAGAGTCAGGCCCTTTCAGCCTTGACGCTTGTGCAGACTCTGCCCGCTCACACCCTCTACTTCTCTACTGGAGAAGCTCTGACCTCGATGCCCCTCCTGTGAACCTGTGCTGCCCCCAGCCCTACTCCTACCTCAGGACGTTCCTGTCATGCTCAGAGCACACTGGGGGCCCTGTACCACAACACTTGTGACACCTGCTAGGCTCAGGGAGAGTGAACGACCTCAGGGCAGGGACTGTGTGTGTTCTGGATGTGTATCCCCAAGTCTTGCAGAGTGTGCATAGACAGGGGTTAAATAAATGGATATTGGCCAGGCACAATGGCTCATACCTGTAATCCCCACACTTTGGAAGCCTGGCCAACATGGCAAAAACCTGTCTCTACTAAAAATACAAAAATTAGCTGGGTGTGCTGTTGCACACCTGTAACCCCAGCTACTCGGGAGGCTGAGGCAGGAGAATCACTTGAACCCAGGAGGTGGAGTTTGCAAGTCGCAGTGAGCCAAGATTGTGCCACTGCACTTCAGCCTGGGCAAAAGGGTGAGACTGCGTCTCAAGAAAAGAAACAAAAAGGATATTGAATGAATGAAGGCATGGATTTTAAGGGTCAAAAGTGAAGCTTTATAAATGTTAGGCTGGGCTGTGGCATTTTGGGGGCTCACCAAGGCCAAGAACCGTATCTTCTTTGAGTCCTAATAGCTAGCTAACAAGGTGGTGCTCCTTTCAAAATATGTGAATAAATTCAAGATGGCAAAGTGATGTGAAGCTGTTTAGTTATGGTCCCATCACACAGCCTGTGGAACATCTGCTCAGTGAAGGGGACAGGGCAGTGGGCCTCAGGGGCCAGGCACTGAAGGAAATACAAGCAGGCTTAGGAGGGTGTGTGTGTGTGTGTGGTGTGTCTGAAAATGCCAGTGCCCTCCTGGGCTAGGACACCAAGATTCACTTAAAACACTGCGGGCGAGGCATTAGACAGACAACGAGGACACCAAATCCAAGAGGTGTTTACTGTAATGAGTGTTCAAAGGGGTGGGGTAGGGTGGGGTTCCCCCCATCTGACCCTCCAGGGCTCTGGGGTGACTCATTCTTCCTTGGGCTCAGAGGTGGAGCCGATATTTGTTCCTCCAGTTGAGCCCTGCTCCCCCTGGCCCTTGGTGTTCTCAGTGTCTCCAGCCACTAGAGCCACATTCCTCAGATAATTGATGTTGAAGCAGTTGACCTGTTCATCCCCAGGACTCAGGTAACAGCAGAGGGCAGGGTCTTGCCAGAATTTACGTCGGGGACCACACAGATCATTGATGAAGGTTAATTTCTGATGAAGGAGAAAAGTAAAACAGATGATGGGGTGAGGAGGTGGTCCAAGGACAGATGTAGATACTTGGGTGCCCAAAGTCCCCCTTTCATCAGCTTCTACTGCTCTCTCCCTGGTTCCCCTCCTGGGGCCCAGAGAGAGTACAAGCCTGCCTCGCACAGCTGGATTCCTTGTGACTGACAGATGTGTACATCTGGAAATGCCAGAAGTTTGAGGCCCAGAGAAGGCATAAATAGGAACTTAGAGATGGGGAGCAGGCCAGGTCAGAGTGAAGACTTTTCTGGAACCAAGAACAAAACACCTCCCTCACTAGTCATTATAACCGAGGGCTGGTTTGAGGTACTAAAGAGAAGGGTTGTCCTGCAGTTCTAGCTCTTTCCCTTCCCTCCCCTGCATTCCTCTGGAGACTAGACTCCACACACTCACCTCCTCCTCTGCACAGCAGGCCTGTTCTGGAAATGGCAGGTCACAGCAGCGGGCGGTCATGTTGTGAATCAGCCCAGGAATATGTTTACTATGTTGGTGTGAAAGGGGCAGGGGTTAGGGTCTTTGGGCATCTTCTGGCATCAGATGGGGTTGGGATATCATGATTTTGCTTTTCCCAAAGGTGTCCCCAAGGGAAGTTTTCGGGAAAGGAAGAGAGTGGGGAAGGACTAGGCAAGACTTACTGCTTGGTGAGAACTCTTTGGTTTCCACAGAGGTGGCCCATGAGGTTGGGGGTGACTCGGCTGATGTCGATGGCCAAGATGTCCCGGTCATAGTTGGGGTACGGAGCCTGACGGGCAAAGCACTCATCCCGAGAAGGGCTGGGAGGGTGGCGGCAGCATGAGTGGTGGTGGGTCTTCACGGTATACTCCCGGTCACAGTATTTGTCAAGGGTATCCTCCCACTGTGGGCCAGAGACAGGGAGGTCAGAAGCTGGACACTTGGCCCCTTCTCTCCTGACCATTGACTTCTCTTATTGCTCCTGGCAACTAGATGAGGGGCTCCCAGCCCCAGGGGCCCAAAGGGGATGGCAAAGAAGTAGAGGGTTAGGAGGCAACTGTTGATGTGTGGGCTTGGGAAGGTGGACGGGTGGAAGCCTGGATGAGGTTCCACGCTGGCACCGGGAGATGAGCTGGAACAGTGGTTGGAGAAGGTCAGGTGAGGCCAGAGCTGGACAGATGGATGGATGGTAGACAGGTGCATGTGTGGGTCATGAGTGGAGGAGGCCAGAAGTGTAGTACGAAGCTCGAGATGAACAGATTCAGGTGATGAACACAATGGATGGACAGACAGCCACAAACAGATGAACGGGTGGACGCACTCACAGCAGGGTTACATGGATGGACGGACCGGCAGGATCAGAGGTCGAAGATGGGCAGGCAGGCAAACAGGCTCTCGGGGAGGCTGGGACGCCCACTTACGGCTTTCCATATACAGGTGTGATTGTTCCCCTGGCGGCAGCAGCGCTGGAACTCCCTCTCCAGCCGGATCAGTGCCAGCAGCTCCCTTTGGAGGGGGTCAGTAGCTGGCAGATTGCGTGGCACAGAGCGGAAGCGCCTCAGGTGGCAGATGTTCTTGATATTGTCCAATGTGGGCGCCCCAGGGGGGAAAGGCAGCTCAAGACCCGAGGAAATAGCAGGCTGATGGCTGGGGCAGGCCCGGAGCTGGTAGTGTGGCTGGGGAGCTTCCTCCTGGAAGCAGGAGAACCGAGCCTCCCCCTGCTGCGTGCAGCACCAGTGGGGTCGGGTCTTGACCGAGAACTCGGCCTCACAGAATCGGCTCATTGCTTCCTCCCACTAGAGCAAGAGGGGAGGATCAGCCCACTTTCCACATTCCTGCCTTGCTCTCAGGCTCCAGGAAAGGACCCTGGGCAGGCAGATAAAAAAGAAACAGTGGTTGTCCTCTGCTCCCCTGGCACACTGGGGAGGCCCATGGTAGGGCCAGTGAATGGGACCTGAGGTTCCTCCAGACCCAGGCCTAGTGCTCTAACCCTTAAAACACACATACTGTCTGGGAGTTCAAGGACACCCCCCGGCATCAAGAACCCAACCTTACCACAAGTTTGGCACACTCTAGGCGGTTTGTGTGGCTGCGGCAGTGGCAGCAGCGGGAATATCCAATCTCCAGGAAATTGAGGGTCTCACCCTGGCGAGTGAGGTGGGAGTAGCTGGACTGTGGTAGGTTCCAGGGACCATATACCACATGCTGACGGTCAGGAAGGCAGATTTGGTTCAGATTTTCTGGAGAAGGCCGCCCAGGGGGGAAGCCATCCAGCCGGTGGGCCCAGCCCCCCTGGGACCGGCCCTGTTGGCAGTGCTGGGCTGCATTCCAGGACTCAGGTTCTGAATGGCTCTGGTCCCCAAACGAAGCTGGCGTTCCTGGAATGGGGAAAACAGTGGGAAGCGGGGACATGTGGAGGAACCCACAAAGGCTGGATGAGCTGGGAGGATTGAAAGAATCCAGGATGGAGGAGAGAGTGTTGGGAGGATATAAGGGAAATGAGAAAGAACAATTTGTGGCTCTTCCTTTTAAAATAACTGAAAGGCAAAGAGAAGCACACAGCCTGCCCCCACCTCCTCCTGCTTCTCAGGGCTCGGGCTTCCTACTCCTCTCCCCAGGGTCCTGAGCACTAAGTTAGGGGGATGGACAGACCAAAGCTGTCACTCACCCTCTCTCGGCATGGATCGTATGATTATCTCCTCCTGATATGGAAGAGGTGGGTCTACTGGGGTGGAAGGAGTAAGCAAAAGCCATGTTGGGATGGCTATTTCTAGCAGAGAAAGCCTGGCTAGTTTACGTACACAAAGAAGAACTCAGCAGAGAAGCAAGTGAAAATAGATGCTTTTTTTGCATATTTAATCACATAACTTTCTAAAACAGGTATGCCCTCAGTTTTACAGATGAAGAAACAAAGGCTTGGAGAAGTATGTAACTTACCCAAGGTTATACAACTGGTGAGTGGCAGAGCCCACCATCTTGTCTGCCCCCAAGCCCATGCTCTTGGGGAAGGCCATGGGGTAAAGGTGGGTAAAGAAGAGAGGGAACTGCTTACCTTCTTTCTGTTCATTGGGCTGCTGGAGAGAGGGCAGCTCTTTCTGGAGGGGGACAGCTTCCTGAGATAGAGGGGGACCCACTACAAGATAGGGGTGAGGGCACCAAGGAGCAGGGATCAGCCTGGTGCCAACAGGATCCATAGTGGGATAGAGGTGAGAGAGGGTGGGCAAGTGCTCACCTTCCTTTTCAGCAGGGAGTTGGGCAGGTAGCAGCTCTTCCTGTTGGATAGGGGTGGCCTCCTGAGAGGGAGGGGGCTGCACTATAGAAGGGGGAATGTGTGAGCAGCCCATCCTTTCTCCTAGCCAGGGCTGGGAGAGGAGGCGAGGGGCTCTTCCCTCCTTTCCATCTGAAAAGTGGGACGTAGGGCAGATTAGAAACCTGGAGGATCACTGAGGAGGGCACGGGGTGACCTTACCTTGACTCTGTCCCTCAAAGGGAGGGCCATGCTGAGAGGTGTCAGGGTGATCCATGAGGAGGCTTCGGGATAGGGGTGGGGAGGGGGGAGCTGCGTAGCCAACTAGAGGGAAGAGGGGAGACATCAGAGCCCACGATGACTCCTGGAGTCCCAATCCCATGCTGCTCCCCCAAACTCTTACCTTCTTGAAAGTGCTCTGGCCTTAGCTGCCTCTGCCCTGTAGCCTTGAAGCCTGGAAGGAAGAAGGGCAAGTCAGGGGCCGCTGGGAGGGCCTTCCCTGGACTTCAGCAAGGGATGGGGAGGCTGTGGAGATCAAGAGTGTAGGAGAGACAAGCAAGACACGAGATGCCCCTCTGTATTCACCTGCCCCGTGTCCCTTAATCCTCTCCCAGCCCCAACACACCTAGACATAACCAGCTGGGTTCTGAGAAAGCCTGTGGCGTTCTGATAGCTCCACCTCTACTGGCTCAGAGGCTGGGCCTAAAGGGAGTATGGCATATGGGATTGGGGAGGGAGGCCCTCATTTCCTCTGCCAGCGTCTTTCCCTCAGGGCTGTGGGTTGTCCTCCCCAGTCTCTGCTGGGATGAGTCTCTAGCTTTCAGAGGAAAAAGTCTAGACCTTGAGCTGGTTGGAGCCTACCCTATCCACCTCCTCCACCCACCCTCCTACTCCAGGCCCTTGAAACATCTTTAGGCCTTTGGCTAAGGAGGCTTCCTGAAGGTTGAGTACTTCCCCTTCAGCCAGTCTCAGCTCCTCCTTAGTTTAGGTCTCAATTTAGGGCCTGGGGGACTGGGACAGGCACAGGAAGGGAGTCACTTGTAGGTGATCTGCAGACACAAAAGACCAGGAGCTGGGAAGAATGATGGTATGAGGCTTCACAGAGAAGCAGACAGATCTGCTGACATCCTCAGCAACTTCAGCAACTTCCCCCAGGAGTGCCCTGGCTTTTTTTTTTTTCCTTTTCTTTTCCTTTTTTTCTTAGTTTCCACCCATAGCATTGAGGGGTTCCTGTTTTGTTCAGGCATTAAAGCAGATAAAGAATGTGTTTGTGCTGGATGGAGGGTGGCTCTGTGGATGGACAACCCTCAACTGCTCTAATCAGACAAGGAGTCCGTCAAGGCTTGCTGGGTCAGCAATCCGGTTTTGAGCAGCCTGGGGGCCCCTTTTCCCTCCCTTGCCTGTCCCACCAGCCCCCTCCCTACATCCTCCTCAGCACTCTGTGAACGCACCCCCACTCAGTTGTCCCTTTGACTGGGATTCTGTGTTTCTTGGCAGCAGTTTCTAGGAGCCCCTCTCCTTCTGTGCCCCTGCTCTCTGCCTCCTTGGTTAAAGGCTCCAGTGGCCCGGGCCCACTTTGGGCCTGCTTAGAAAAGGCAAGTCAAATAGAGAATCACTCTGCTAGTGATGAGCCATCTGGGATGCCTGGACCCAAACCCCTGCCATGTAAGCCCAGACCCCCTCCCAAGTGCTGACCCTCCAACTCACCTCCCTCAGAGGCAGCAGAAGCAATGGCCAAATAGGCCAAGACCAAGGCTGCTCTGACTGTGGTCCCCATCCTGGGGCAACTGACCACCAGACACCCAGGGGTGGGTCCTCTCAGGCAAGTCTGGATGTGAAGGGCCAGCTGCTGGAGCTTGTCTGGTGGCTGTTACTGTTGTGAGCTTCAGGACCGGGTCTTCTTTTATAATTGTCTGGTGTGATCTCCCGCCCTCCTCAGCTTCCTGCCATGACTCAGTCCCAGCTGCTCCTCCTCTGGAAGCCACTCCTCCAAAAGTCACCCTGAAGCCTCATCAGAGAATTGAGAAGAATGGGACTGACCAGAGGAGAACATTCTTATGACCCTCAAGAGAAACTGATTCAGAGAATCAAGGAGCAAGAGGTGTTTGAGCCCCTAGTTTGTGCCTCAGTTTCTCCATCTACATGCTGCTTTCTGTGGAGAGGGGATCTGCCAAATCATGAACTGGGGTTGGGGAAACAGGGCACAAAGGAGTTTACAGGGGGGAGCAGGACACCTATCCAAGGGATCTCCCCTACCAATGTGAGGTCTGGACTGTCCCTTTTCAATTTCCCTCTCTGGGACAAAAAAGAGGGAGACAAAGTGGAACATCCTTTTATTGCACCTCTCCAGAGTCAGAGATGAAGACATATGACCAGCAGCTTCCAGTATTCATTTATTTGTTTATTTATTTATTTAGAAACGGAGTCTCGCTCTGTTGCCCAGGCTGGAGTGCAGTGGCGCGATCTCAGCTCCCTGCAACCTCCACCTCGCGTGTGCCACCATGCCCGGCTAATTTTTTGTATTTTTAGTAGAGACAGCGTTTCACTGTGTTAGCCAGGGTGGTCTTGATCTCCAGACCGCATGATCCGTCTGCCTTGGCCTCCCAAAGTGCTGGGATTACAGGCATGAGCCACTGCGCCTGGCCCAGTGTATTTTTTTTTTAGTTTCATTCTCCTCACATCCAAACAGCTACAGCTTCCCTCCCTTTGTGGGGTTGCCAAACCAAGTCTCTTTTCAGGAGAGCAGACATGTGCCTCCACGCAGTTCTAAGGTTCTGGGGTCTCCCATGTGAGGGAGGCTGATGGCTCTCGCAGGGTTTTGCCTCATCAATGTTCAAAGGCTCAGAAAATTTCTTCGGCATTTGGGACCCTCATGTTCTGTAGTTCCACCAGTCGCTGCACAGCTTCAGGCAAGTCCCACTCCCCAAGGCGACGATTATCTCGAGTCCGAATGTTCACTGTTCTCTTACTTTGCTCTTTCTGGCCAACCACTGCAGGTAGAGGAAGTTTGGGAACCTCAGGGCAAATTCATCCACATGGGATAGTTTCTTTTGCTCTGCAGAAACTTGAGAGACCTAAATCTTTAGGAAGGGTGGGAGCAGAGCCCAGATATGGTTCACAGAAAGGAAGTATTCAGCTGTGCCTGCTAAATACTAAATGACCAGTCTTGCTCACCCTGAGGAGACAAGGAAATGCTTCAGTCCCCATGGGCCTTATTGCTTCTGGTCAGGAGCTCCAGGGTCAGAGACATTAGAGTCAAGCAGAGAAAGACAAACACTGAGAACCCCACAGAGAGAAACTGTGTGTGTGTGTGTGTGTGTGTATCTGAAGGGGGTATTAGAGGAAGGGGAACGTGGCAGGAGTGTTGTGGCCTTCACGCTGCCCAACCTCCCCGCAACCACTTCTGACCCTTAGAACAGTTTCCTCTCATCAGTCCCACTCTGGCTCTTGGTGTCTGTTAGGGCTGGATTCACAGAGTGAGGCGCCTCTGCTGAGGAGGATGTATGCAGGGGCTGACTGGGCGGTAAGGGAGGGAGAGGGGCCATGTGCAGGTCCATGGGATTGTGGCACAGCTTGCTGTGGGTGCTTGTGGGGCGAGTGGGGTGTGCAAAACTCAAGAATCAGGTAATCTGGCTGAGGAGTTTCTGCTCCTTGCCTTTGAGATAGAGCTCTGAACCCTGGAAAATGAAAAAGGGAGCATGGCAGTGCCAGAATTTTCTCCCTAAGGCCCTTCTCCACATCCCTTAGGGCTGATTCCATCTAGGTCTAGAATAAACAAGGGTAATTAACACCGTATTAACCCTCCTGTCCCTTTCTCTCTGATGCTCCCTTGGTTAATTAACCTAACAGACACCAACAGTAGAGTGGAGTTAAAAAGAGAAAAACTGGCTGGGCGCGGTGGCTCAAGCCTGTAATCCCAGCACTTTGGGAGGCCGAGATGGGCGGATCACAAGGTCAGGAGATCGAAACCATCCTGGCTAACCCGGTGAAACCCCGTCTCTACTAAAAAAAAAAAAATACAAAAAACTAGCCAGGCGAGGTGGCAGGCACCTGTAGTCCCAGCTACTCAGGAGGCTGAGGCAGGAGAATGGCATAAACCCGGGAGGCGGAGCTTGCAGTGAGCTGAGATCCGGCCACTGCACTCCAGCCTGGGTGACAGAGCGAGACTCCGTCTCAAAAAAAAAAAAAAAAAAAAAAAAGAGGAAAACTATTTTGAAGGTCAGAAGTGGTTATGGGGAGGGCAGGGCAATGTGAAGGAACACAGGGCCCAAATGAGTCAGATGTCCTGAATCCTGGCTCCTACCTGCTCAGGTAATGAGCCCCAATTAACCCAAATATGCATTACCAGACTTGGTAAACTTAACAGCAAGAATGCAGACGGCAGGTGGGAGAACATCGGCTCTGAGGTTCACCTTACCAAACTGAAAATTGTAGTGGGCAAGCTGGGCCCGGCGGATTCTCCGGCTGAGGGTCAGTCCAGAGTCTGCATCCAGGTCACTGACCAGTCCTGCAGCCCGCAAGCTCTGCTGTGCCTGCATCAGAGGTTTGGTGACAGGAAGTTAATTTACTGGAAAGTTGAGGAGCTAGAACAGTCTGATGCTCTTTTCCCTCAATTCTCCCATCTGTTCCTCCTTTCCCTGCCTCGGGGCTCTCCACTTCTCACCAGCAACCTCTCCTCATTTCATCTCCACATTGAGGTCTCCTCCCCATTCATCCCCAGCCCCACAACCTTTCCGTCTGCCTCCTACTGGAGATGGCCCCCCAATTTTTTTTTTTTTTTTTTTTGAGGCGGAGTCTCGCTCTGTCGCCGGGACTGGAGTGCAGTGGCCAGATCTCAGCTCACTGCAAGCTCTGCCTCCCGGGTTTACGCCATTCTCCTGCCTCAGCCTCCTGAGTAGCTGGGACTACAGGCGCCCGCCACCTCGCCCGGCTAGTTTTTTTGTATTTTTAGTAGAGACGGGGTTTCACCGTGTTAGCCAGGATGGTCTCGATCTCCTGACCTCGTGTTCCGCCCGTCTCGGCCTCCCAAAGTGCTGGGATTACAGGCTTGAGCCACCGCGCCCGGCCTTTTTTTTTTTTTTTTTTGAGACGGAGTCTTGCTCTGCCGGCCCAGGCTGGAGTGCAGTGGCCGGCTCTCAGCTCACTGCAAGCTCCGCCTCCCGGGTTCACGCCATTCTCCTGTCTCAGCCTCCCGAGTAGCTGGGACTACAGGCGCCCGCCTCGTCGCCCGGCTAATTTTTTGTATTTTTTAGTAGAGACGGGGTTTCACCGTATTAGCCAGGATGGTCTTGATCTCCTGACCTCGTGATCCGCCCGTCTCGGCCTCCCAAAGTGCTGGGATTACAGGCGTGAGCCACCGCGCCCGGCCGATGGCCCCCCAATTATTCCCTAGGCTTTGCCTCCTAGCCACTGCTCTACCCAACCAGCTGTTCAACTCTGGTACCATCCATATCCTCAATTCTCTCTAGAAAGGAAAAACTGTGTACTCAATCCCACTTTTGTGCCAAGTGCTCTTTTGGCGGCTTTCAACATTTGTTCATTTGTTTAATTTTCATACATCTCTACAAGGTAGGGATTAATCACATTTTTTAGATACAGGATTTCCAGCATCTAGGACAGCAGCCACTCGAGCCCAGTCTTGTGGCTCTGAGGGCTGTGCTCCTTCCTCCACCACCCGTGTGGCCTCTTCCTGCCCACTGCAGGGCACCAGACTCTCTACTGGACCTGCTTCTGCCCCCTCCCTTGCCTCAACTCCTTACCTCCCTGGCATACTCTTCTTGCTCAGTCCCCACAGGGATGACCACCACCTGGAACGGGGACAGCCACAGTGGCCTGGTAGGGAAAGAACAGATGATGGCAAATTAGTTACTCTGGCTCTGGCCAGAAGTGTGGTTGTACAGAGCAGATTTGAGAAGGAAGGAGGCTGGCATATGAAGGGCGACAGGATCTGGAGCATAAACTATCTGGTTTGGGGCCAGAAGAGAAATCCAGGGTCAGAGGTCTCACCATTTCCCCCCGCAGCTTTCTGCCAGCACTCCCAACAGTCTTTCCACAGAACCGAGCACTGCTCGGTGAATGAGGACTGGACGCTCCAGGGCACCTGCCTGCCTTGAAAGGAAAAAGGGGGATAGATGGAATGGTGGAAGTATCACAAATTGTGTACCCAAGATCACCTTCCAGTTTTTAAGAAATATTCAGCTCTGGCAGAAGAGGGTGTGGAGGATTTGGTTTTTAGGGCCAAAGGCAGAAGGACCTATTCCATGCACTGTCAAGGGAAAAGAGGATAGGGCAAGGCTTTATACCCCTTATACTGGAGGTCAAATCTCAGGGGCAGTTGGAAGTCAAGCTGAATTGTTCCACACTGATGTGGCCGGCCCAGGGCATCGTGGAGGTGCACATCAATCTACAGGAAACAGATGGGAAGGCATGAAATAAGCCAGAAGCACTATCCAGAACCACTATCCTCCATTACCTGTGCCATCCCACCCTTTAACCTACCCTCATCCCGGGCTACTACCCTCCTCATATCACCCAGCTCTATCATACACTACCCCTCCACTTCACTCTACCCATCTTACTCTGGCAGTAGTTCTCAGCAGCTCTCTCCACTTAATAATGATGTTGTAATATTACCAGACGTCCACACCCTGGCCTCTCAATTCCTTGAGCTCCTCATCTCAGAGATCTTCACCAGCACCCATCTATGGCTACACCCTTTATCCTGTCCTCTCCCTCAATGGCTGTACCTCTGAAACAGTCCATCAGACACCCTACTCTGATTACTCTGATTACTGTCTCTTGCTCAGCCAGCTCTGACAATTATTCCTGTTTTTTTTCTTTTTTTCTTTTTTTTTTTTTTTTTTCTTTGAGACAGAGTCTTGCTCTGTCACCCTGGCAGGAGTGCAGTAGCACAATTTCAGCTCACTGCAGCCTCCACCTCCCGGTTTCAAGTGATTCTCCTGCCTCAGCCTCCTGAGTAGCTGGGACTACAGGTACATGCCACCACGCCCAGCTAACACACATATATATATATGTGTGTCTGTGTGTGTGTGTGTGTATGTATTTTTTTTTTTTTTTCAGTAGAGACGGGGTTTCACCAGGCTGGTCTCAAACTCCTGATCTCAAGTGATCTGCCCACTTTGGCCTCCCAAAGTGCTGGAATTACAGGTGTAAGCCACCACACACGGCCATGACAACTATTCCTATTAATGGCACTTTAACTCACAGGTTCTTTAACTCCTCTTTTTCTCTCCCATCCTCAGGCCCCTCCCACCTTTGTTTCTTTCCCCATGAAGCTGTACCATTTTCCCTAGTTCCCTTGTACCATTCGTTGTTCTTCTGCACCTTAGCCTCCTACATTTTTGGCCCTGCAACAGAACTGCTCAGTGCTGCCCAATATGTCACAAACCACACAGATGCAAATGCAGAGATTGATGCCACCATGGAAGTCAGTATTTCGAGATTCAGCTGGTCCCTGGCTGCTGCCAGCAATCCTTTGGGTTGCCCTAATAAGCTCTATGCTCTGTTCTCCTCAGGGGTTTTCTAGCTTTTTGCTCTCTCTTTTTATAGCAGTATCTTAACCAGCAACTTATTAGACTGATTCAACATAATACACACTTTATGCACTTTATGACTGTTATCTCTGTAACCTTAAGCACAATGTTTAACCTCTCTCAATTTTTTTCTTAGTAATAAAGATATTTTATTTGCCTACTATTATTGCTGAAATAAATCAGAAGACACATTTTCATTACTGTTAATATTTTAATTTACTAACTACTTATTGAAGCAGCTAAATAAATACCATATACTGGAATAGACACTTGGGACATAAAAATGAGTTATACATGTTACCTGAATAAAAGACCCCAGCACAGTAAACAGCAACTTTGAGTACTCAAAAGATTTTAGCCAGGCAAGGCACATGGCTCACTCCTGTAATCCTAGCACTTTGGGAGGCCGAGGTAGGCGGACCACCTGAGGTCAGGAGTTCGAGACCAGCCTGGCCAACACGGTGAAACCCCATCTACTAAAAATAGGAATACAAAAATTAGCTGGTGTGGTAGCGGGTGCCTGTAATCCCAGCTACTGGGGAGGCCAAGGCAGGAGAATTGCTTGAACCCAGGAGGCAGAGGTTGCGGTGAGCCAAGATTGTGCCACTCCACTCCAGCCTAGGCGACAGAGTGAAATTCCGCCTCAAAAAAAAAAAAAAATTAGCTGGGTGTGGTGGGGCACACCTGTAGTCCCAGCTACTCGGGAGGCTGAGGCAAAAGAATTGCTTTAACCTGGGAGGTAGAGGTTGCAGTAAGCCAAGATCCGCCACTACACTTCAGTCTGGCAACAGAGCAAGAGCCTGTCTCAAAAAAAAAAAAAAAACAAAAAAGGCCGGGCAAGGTGGCTCACGCCTGTAATAATCCCACCACTTTGGGAAGTCAAGGCGGGCGGATCACCTGAGGTTGGGAGTTCAAGACCAGCCTGGTCAACATGGTGAAACCCCATCTCTACTAAAAATACAAAAATTAGCTGGGCATGGTGGTACATGCCTATAATCTCAGCTACTCGGGAGGCTGAGGCAGGAGAATCGCTTGAACCCGGGAGGCGGATGTTGCAGTAAGCTGAGATTGCGCCACTGCACTCCAGCCTGGGTGACAAGCAAAACTAGGTCTCAAAAAAATATATAAAAATAAATAAATAAAACAAAACAAAAAAAAGATTTTAGCTATATAACAGTTTTTGAGTAATTTCCTTTCTCTCTGTATCTTTTTATTTATTTATTTTATTGAGACAGGGTTTTGTTCTGTTATCCAAGCTGGAGTGCGGTGGCTTGATCATAGCTCATGCAGCCTCAAAATCCTGGGCTCAAGTGATCCTCCCACCTAAGCCTCCTGAGTAGCTGGGACCACAGGTGCCCACCATCACACCAAGCTAATTTCAAAATTTGTTTTAAATTTTTTGTAGAGACAGCCGGGCCTGGTGGCTCACGCCTGTAATCCCAGCACTTTGGGAGGCTGAGGTGGGTGGATCACGAGGTCAGGAGATCGAGACCATCCTGGCTAACACGGTGAAACACCATCTCTACTAAAAAAAAAAATACAGGCCGGGCGCGGTGGCTCAAGCCTGTAATCCCAGCACTTTGGGAGGCCGAGACGGGTGGATCACGAGGTCAGGAGATCGAGACCATCCTGGCTAACACGGTGAAACCCCGTCTCTACTAAAAAATACAAAAAACTAGCCGGGCGAGGTGGCGGGCACCTGTAGTCCCAGCTACTCGGGAGGCTGAGGCAGGAGAATGGCGTAAACCCGGGAGGCGGAGCTTGCAGTGAGCTGAGATCTGGCCACTGCACTCCAGCCTGGGCGACAGAGCGAGACTCCGCCTCAAAAAAAAAAAAAAAAAAAAAAAAAAAAAAAAAAAAAAAAAAATTAGCTGGGCATGGTGGTGGGCGCCTGTAGTCTCACCTACTCGGGAGGCTGAGGCAGGAGAACGGCATGAACCTGGGAGGCGGAGCTTGCAGTGAGCCAAGATCGAGCCACTGCACTCCAGCCTGGGCGACAGAGCGAGGCTCTGTCTCAAAAAAAAAAAAATTTTTTTTTCTAGAGACGAGGTCTTACTCTGTCGCCGAGGTTGGTCTCAAACTACTGGATTCAAGTGATCCTCTCAGCTCAGCCTCCCAAATTGCTGGGATTACAACACGAGGCCACCACGCCCAGCCTTTTCTTCATATCTTCAGCCCCCTCACTGACAACTCTCCTCTTCTCCACTCTCATTTCAGCAAATGATCCTGCCTCAGGAAGAATTCAGATAATTGATACCATGGGATGGGAAGAGCCTCAACTTCCTGTCACCATGCCTATAAACTTCCTTGCATCTACCTTCAGTCTTTCCTTCCACCCTGGATACAATGGCAATGGTGATCCCTTCTATGAAGGTTTCTCAATCCCACCTTAAACCTCTCCAGGAACTTCCCTTTACTACAACTTCTTTTATAAATTCAACCTCTCCCTCCAAACAGACTTCCTCTCATCATAGCATTTATTTTATTTTTCATTTTGTTATTATTTTTTTGAGATGGAATCTCACTCTGTTGCCCAGGCTGGAGTGCAATGGTGCGATCTCGGCTCACTGCAACCTCCACCTCCTGGGTTTACAGGTGCCACACTGGGCTAATTTTTGTATTTTTAGTAGAGACAGGGTTTCACCATGTTGGTCAGGCTGGTCTCAAACCCCTGACCTCAGGTGATCCACTTGCCTCAGCCTCCCAAAGTGCTGGGATTACAGGCATGAGCCACTGCACCCGGACTGTTTTATTTTTATTTTTTGGGACGGAATCTTGCTCTGTCACCTAGGCTACGGTACAACGGCGTGACCTTGGCTCACTGCAACCTCCGCCTCCCAGGTTCAGTGATTCTCCTGCCTCAGGCTACTGAGTGGCTGGGACTACAGGTGTGTAACACCTCACCCAGCCAATTTTTATATTTTTAGTAGAGATGGGGTTTTGCCAAGTTGGCCAGGCTGGTCTCGAACTCCTGACCTCAAGTGATCCACCCACCTCGGCCTCCCAAAGTGCTGAGATTAAAGGCATGAGCCACTGCACAGGCCTCATTTATTCACCTTCTAACCCCACCCTCAGGCCCTACTTTACTGAAAATGGTCCTTTAAAATCCATCAGCCTTTTTACTAAATCCAGTGGACACTTTTCAGTCCTTTTTTTCCCTTGACTTCTTTTTTTTTGAGACAGAGTCTCACTCTGTCACCCAGGCTGGAGTACAGTGGGGCGTGATCTTGGCTCACTGCAGCCTCTACCTCCTGGGCTCAGGTGATCCTCCCATCTCAGCCTGCTGGGTAGCTGGGACCACAGGCATGAGCCACCGCACCCGGCTAATTTTTTTTTTTTTTTTTTTTGAGACGGAGTCTTGCTCTGTCTCCCAGGCTGGAGTGCAGTGGCCGGATCTCAGCTCACTGCAAGCTCCTCCTCCCGGGTTTACGCCATTCTCTCGCCTCAGCCTCCCAAGTAGCTGGGACTACAGGCGCCCGCCACATCGCCCGGCTAAGTTTTTGTATTTCTTTAGTAGAGACGGGGTTTCACCGTGTTAGCCAGGATGGTCTCGACCTCCTGACCTCGTGATCCGCCCGTCTCGGCCTCCCAAAGTGCTGGGATTACAGGCTTGAGCCACCGCGCCCGGCCTAATTTTTTTTTTTTTGGTAGACACAGGGTCTCCCTATGTTGCCCAGACTGGTCTGCCATGTGTTTTTATGCCTATCCCCAGCCTCTGCCTACACTGTTCCCTCCTGAAACACATCTTTACTTGGCCAACACTCACCTTTCAGATTGGAAGGTGATTCCTGCAGGAAACCTTCTGTAACCTCCCAGAGTAACGCTAACCCCAGCTAACGTGCTCTCTTGGTACCTACACAGCATGGATCTCGCAGCACTGACATGGCCTAATTTAACTCCAGTAGCCCTCACTAGATTGCAAATGCCAAGAGGGCAGAAAATATCTTGTTTCTCTTTATATCCTACATAACTTAAAAAAAAATTTCTTTGTGGCCGGGTGCGGTGGCTCACGCCTGTAATCCCAGCACTTTGGGAGGCTGAGGCGGGTGGATTGCCTGAGGTCAGGAGTTCGAGACCAGTCCGGCCAACATGGTGAAACCCTGTCTCTATTAAAAATACAAAAAAAGGCCGGGCGTGGTGGCTCAAGCCTGTAATCCCAGCACTTCGGGAGGCCGAGACGGGCGGATCACAAGGTCAGGAGATCGAGACCATCCTGGCTAACCCGGTGAAACCCCGTCTCTACTAAAAAATACAAAAAACTAGCCGGGTGAGGTGGTGGGCGCCTGTAGTCCCAGCTACTCGGGAGGCTGAGGCAGGAGAATGGCGTAAACCCGGGAGGCGGAGCTTGCAGTGAGCGGAGATCCAGCCACTGCACTCCAGCCTGGGTGACAGAGCAAGACTCCGTCTCAAAAACAAAAAAAAAAAAACAAAAAAAAAAAAACAAAAAAATTAGCCAGGTGTGGTGGTGTGCACCTGTAATCCCAGCTACTCAGGAGGCTGAGGCAGGGGAATTGCTTGAACCAGGGAGCTGGAGGTTGCAGTGAGCTGAGATCACGCCACTGCATTCTAGCCTGGGTGACATAGTGAGACTGTCTCAAAAAAAAAAAAAAAAAATTTGTATCTATTAAATATTTACTAAAACAAAGCAAAAAATAAATACAATAATAACCAGGGTCCCAAGCTTACCTTAGGTCCATAGAAGGCACCATCTCCAGAGTTGAGGTCCCAGGGTTCTCCAAATTCCTTCAGGGCCTGTTGAAGGACCTTTGAAGGAATGAGACAAGAGTGGAATAGAATACATCATCTTAGACTTCAAAAGCAACACATCTGGTCAGTCCTCAACAAATGACCCACTCACCAGATGCCTCTGAGAACCTTGGTTACTGTATTCTCCACTCCTTCCCACCAGAGAGTGGTTTATCTGCCTCTATTTCTGTACCTCCTACTCACCTGTTCGGCCTGGTCCCAAAGGCAAGGGTCCCCCAGGAAGCCAGATGGCCGGGTGGACAGTGCCAGGCGGAAGGAGAAGCCAAGAACGGCATAGACGGAACGGAGGAAATCAAGACAGCTTTGGATCTCTGCTTCCAGCTGGGGGCAGGAAATATGGGTCAGTGAGCTGTAAGCCAGCTAGAGATCAGGGATACTGGCAGTTTGAGGAAAACAAAGGGCAAAAACAGAGATGAAGCAGAAGCAAGCTAGGGGTAGAATGTAGCTGAATTATAGTACATATAGGGGGCAAATAAAGATGAGGGGTTTGCAGGTTCATAGGGAGAAAGGTGGTTTAGAAAAGCTTTGGTGGAGCCAGGGAAAGGCCACCTGATCTGTTGTACAGAAGATGTGAGCGTCATCCTGCTGGAAGCACCGCAGTCGCGTCAGTCCCCCCAGACCACCAGAGGCTTCAGCCCGGTGTAGGGCCCCAAAGTCAGCTAGTCGCAGGGGCAGTTCCCGCCAGGATCTGGGCCGGTGGGCGAACATCAGGCTGAGGTTGGGGTGCAGAGGGGTCAGGGCCATAGGGAGGACTAGTCCCCGAAGACTGCTCCTCCACCCAATCTGCTTGCCTACCTTCTCTGCACCATCTGCTATAGCCCTCTCCAACCTCAGCACATCCTCCCACTGAGTCCTGTCAATCCCACTCATCACAGTCTGAGCCCTGCGGTTCAAAAGTGGATTTCTCAGTAACACAATAACAGACATCATTTACTGTTTCCCTGTTCTGTGATAGTCACTGAGCTGAGGGAGGAGCCTTGGATAGCAACTTTAAGGAGACTGAGACCCAAAGAGGTAAAACTGAGTTTCCCAAATTCACACAGTTGGCTAGGGGGAATATTCTAGGCTCAAATCAGGTGTCCCAATACTCTTTCCAAGGTACTTTCTTTTTTTTTTTTTTGAGACGGAGTCTCGCTCTGTTGCCCAGGCTGGAGTGCAGTGGCATGATCTCGGCTCACTGCAAGCTCTGCCTCCCCAGCTCACACCATTCTCCCGCCTCAGCCTCCCGAGCAGCTGGGATTACAGGCGCCCACGACCACGCTTGGCTAATTTTTTGTATTTTTAGTAAAGACGGGGTTTCACCGTGGTCTCTATCTCCTGACCTCACTATCTACCCACCTCGGCCTCCCAAAGTGCTGGGATTACAGATGTGAGCCACTGTGCCCGGCCTCTTTTTTTTTTTTTTTTGAGATGGAGCTTAGCTCTTATTGCCCAGGCTGGAGGGCAGTGGTGTGATCTCAGCTCACTGCAGCCTCCGCCTCCCAGGTTCCAGTGATTCTCCTGCCTCAGCCTACCAAGTAGCTGGGATTACAGGCACGTGCCACCATGCCCGGCTAATTTTGTATTTTTAATAGAGACAGGGTTTCTCCATGTTGATCAGGCTGGTCTTGAACTCCTGACCTCAGGTGATCCGCCCGCCTCAGCCTCCCAAAGTGTTGGGATTATAGGCATGAGCCACCACGCCCGGCCCCAAGGTGCTTTCTATTATTTAATATTTAGCAACTTGATTGTAACCCTAGCTCCCAGCTTACCAGTGTGCAGGGCAGTTCATGGGCTTGAGGGCGAGTATATCTGCCGTATGCCTGGTAGAATCATCACTCTGGAAGCTGGCAGGCCTGTCAGAGCCTGGGGGCTGCACAGCAAACATGTCTTCCTGATAATGCTCCCAGTGCCCTGACTGTTCCCAGAGTTTAGTAGAAAACAGTGTGGGAGTTTTCACCTCAGAGAAACCACGACGGGCATACTCAGCCTGGAGAGGAGGGTACAGAAATGAAAGGTCAGAGTAACTGGAAGGAAACCAGGTAGGGTGTCAGTTGTGTGATCTTCCTGGGCCCTCAGGCCATGCTGATTGCAACCACAACCTATTAAATACCATGTCCCATCTCTATGCTCCCCAACTGCAGACCACACAGTTGTAGTATTAAAGGTCACCAGCACTTTCAATATTTATGGTTGTGATTCCAAACCGCCCCCCTCTTTTTTTCTCAAGACAGAGTCTCACTGTATCACCCAGGCTGGAGTGCAGTGGCTCGATCTCAGTTCACTGCAACCTCCCCCTCCCGTGTTCAAGGGATTCTCCTGCCTCAGACTCCCCAGTAGCTGGGGCTACAGGTGCTGCCATCACACTCAGCTAATTTTTGGTATTTGTTTTAGTAGAGACGGGGTTTTGCCATGTTGGCCAGGCTGGTCTCAGGTCATCTTCCCGGCTCGGCCTCCGAAAGTGCTAGGATTACAGGAGTAAGCCACTGTGCCCGGCCCCAACCCCCATCTTTTAACACAAACACCTTAGCTTCTTCTAGGCCCTCAGCCCCACCCTGGTCTTCTTTCCTCTAGACCTGGGTCCCCTTACCCTGATAAATGCCACTAGTGCATTATACACCCTCGTCCCTCGTGGCAGGAAGAAGCAGCTCCCAGGGCTCAGTTCATGGAAGAAGAAGAGCTCCTGTTCCTGGGGTCAGGAATAGCAATATTGGGTCACTTCAAGGGCAAGGAGGTGGCTTTGGAACTCAGAACAACTGACGGAGCTGCTCAGTCTATGTGACTGAATCTGCTCCCAATTTCATAATCAGGTTGCGTCATCTCTCTCCAACCCTTATCACCATCCCTCCCTATCTTCCCAATCGCTGTACCTTCCCAATGCGCCGGTGGTCCCGCAATTCTGCTTCCTCCCTCCATGCTTCCCAGGCCCTCAGCAATTCTGTTGTGGGGAAGGAAATCCCTGACACTCTCTGCAGTGTCTCTGGGGCCCCTGAAGACCTCCATAAGGATGATGAGTTCTGCGTGAAGACATAGGGGATCAAAGGAAAGATGAGGACTGAAGGCCCCCAACCTTTTTCAAGACTCATATGATACTCTCAGTGTTAAGTGTCACAGGTATGCCCCTTGACAACAATCCCACCAGTAGGATGAACACCTCCATCCTCTAGACACCTTTCTTCTAGATTACAGTGTTGAAATTGCCTGACTCTTGATTCCTACATCCAACCTGGTCAAGTCTAACCTTACCTTGCCATCTCTTTTTCTCCCCATTCTTACTACCCCTTTACTTAGTTACTTCCCATTCTAATCAATGACTGTTTAGAGGAGTAACCATAAGCTCTGGTCAAATGTCACTTTATTCCTCCATTTATCAATATCCTATACAGCTGCTAGAAAAGTCAGTCTTCTATACCATATCCCATTCCTGGCCACATGAAATCCAAAAGCCTGTGCCTGCTGTCTCCTTTAACAATACTAATGAAAGGCCGGGCACGGTGGCTCACACCTGTATTCCCAGCACTTTGGGAGGCTGAGGCGGGTGGATCACAAGGTCAGGAGTTCGAGACCAGCCTGATCAACATGGTGAAACCTTGTCTGTACTAAAAATACAAAAATTAGCCAGGCGTGGTGGTGCGCATCTGTAATCACAGCTATTCAGGAGGCTGAGGCAGGAGAATCGCTTGAACCTGGCAGGTGGAGGTTGCAGTGAGCTGAGATTAGGCCACTGCACTCCAGCCTGGGCAACAGAGTGAGACTCTGTCTCAAAAAAAATAAAAATAAAATAAAATAAAACTGTTAAACAGTACTAATGAGAAACAGCCTATACGTGTGTGTATGTGTGTGTGTATCTATCTGTCACCCAGGTTGGAGCGCAGTGGCGCGATCTCGGCTCACTCCAAGCTCCGCCTCCCGGGTTCACACCATTCTGCCTCAGCCTCCCGAGTAGCTGGGACTACAGGCCACCGCCACCACACCCAACTAATTTTTTGCATTTTTAGTAGAGATGGGGTTTCACTGTGTTAGCCAGGATGGTCTCGATCTCCTGACCTCGTGATTCACCCATCTCAGCCTCCCAAAGTGTTGGGATTACAGGCGTGAGCCACTGCGCCTGGCCCCTATATGTATATTTTTTGAAGCAGAGTCTTACTCTGCTGCCCAGGCTAGGGTGCAGTGGTACGATCTTGGCTCAATGCAACCTCTGCCTTCCAGTTCAAGCGATTCTCCTGCCTCAGCCTTCTGAGTAGCTGGGACTACAGGTGCACGCCACCACGCCCAGCTAATTTTTTATTTTTAGTAGTGATGGGGTTTCATCATGTTGGCCAGGCTGGTCTTGAACTCCTGAGCTCAAGTTATCCCCCCAACTTGGCCTCCCAAAGTGTTGGGATTACACGTGTGAACCACTGCACCTGGCCAACAGTCTATATTTTATTTTATTTTATTTTTTTTGAGACGGAGTCTCGCTCTGTCACCCAGGCTGGAGTGCAGTGGCCGGATCTCAGCTCACTGCAAGCTCTGCCTCCTGGGTTTACACCATTCTCCTGCCTCAGCCTCCCGAGTAGCTGGGATTACAGGTGCACACCACCACGCCCGGCTAATTTTTGTATTTTTAGTAGAGATGGGGTTTCACCATATTGACCAGGCTGGTCTCAAACTCCTGACCTCATGATCCACCTGCCTTGGCCTCCTAAAGTGCCGGGATTACACGTGTGAGCCACCATGCCTGGCTGAAAATAGGAATCTTAACCTAACTCTGTTCCACAACTGACCGATAGCAGCTTCAGTCCTCCAATCTGTCCAGTATGCCGAAGGTGGGGGCCTTGGCAAAGGTCAACCAATGTGCCACACCTGGGAGAAAGAAGAGGCCAGTTAGTGATTTTCAGAATCTTTAGCTTCTAGCTTTCTCCCTCTCATGGTCTTTTTTTTTTTTTTTTGAGACGGAGTCTTGCTCTGTCGCCCAGGCTGGAGTGCAGTGGCCGGATCTCAGCTCACTGCAAGCTCCGCCTCCCGGGTTTACACCATTCTCCTGCCTCAGCCTCCCGAGTAGCTGGGACTACAGGCGCCTGCAACCTCGCCCGGCTCGTTTTTTTTTTTGTATTTTTTTAGTAGAGACGGGGTTTCACCGTATTAGCCAGGATGGTCTCAATCTCCTGACCTCGTGATCCGCCTGTCTCAGCCTCCCAAAGTGCTGGGATTACA
Organism: Rhinopithecus roxellana; assembly: GCF_007565055.1. Classification (NCBI taxonomy): domain Eukaryota; kingdom Metazoa; phylum Chordata; class Mammalia; order Primates; family Cercopithecidae; genus Rhinopithecus; species Rhinopithecus roxellana. Next base: position 46,965,262 of record NC_044556.1, read on the forward strand.
GGCTTGAGCCACCGCGCCTGGCTCTCATGGTGTTTAGCTGACAGAAAGAGGTGAACAGAAAGGAACTGTCCTACTGAGAGAGGGCAATGGCAGATAAAAATCAATTCTCCGGCAGGGCGCAGTGGCTCATGTCTATAATCCCAGCACTTTGGGAGGCCAAGGCGGGCGGATCATGAGGTCAGGAGTTTGAGACCAGCCTGGCCAATATGGTGAAACACCGTCTCTACTAAAAATATAAAAATTAGCCAGGCATGGTGGTGCGCGCCTGTGGTTCCAGTTACTCAGGAGGCTGAGGCAGTAGAATTGTTTGAATCCGGGAGGCAGAGGATGCAGTGAGTCGAGATCATGCCACTGCATTCCAGCCTGGGCAACAGAACGCAACTCTGTCTCAAAAAAAAAAAAAAAAAAAAAAAAAATTAGCCAGGCATGGTGGCACATGCCTATAATCCCAGCCACTCTGGAGGCTAAGGCAGGAGAATCACTTGAACCTGGGAGGCGGAGGTTGCAGTGAACCGAGATTGCGCTACTGCACTCCAGCCTGGGAGACAGAGCAAGCAAGACTCCGTCTCAAAAAAAAAAAAAGAAAAAAAAAATCAATTCCCATTCCCATTTCTTTTTCTGGATCAACAGAAATTATCTTCTTTCTTCCCTTATCACATTTCTGGCCTTCTTCAGTGCTTCCCTACCTCTCTGTTTGCTTTAATCTTGACAATTCCTACCCATATACTGTTGCCTTTGGACCTGTCACTCTCTCCTCGATCAAGTGAAGCTTGAAGGGGTTATCCTGGAAAAAGGTAGAAGGGAGATTGAAGAAGTGTTTATTCCCACAAAGATGTCCTGGAAGAGCCATCTCTTCCCTCTACCCCACCTTGAACAGCTGGCGAAGCTGATCCCGTGAAGCCTCTAGCCTCCGGAAGGGTTGAGCAGCAGCTGTAAGTTCCTGGCAAATCCGCTCCAAAACAGGCAGCTCTGAGCCCCGGATTGTCCTGGAAAGAGGAGAATTGGTTGGGTTGCATCCTATGAGGTACATCAATCACCTGGGTGACAAACCTGTTGGCTAGGGGGCAAGGTCCTGTCCTTCAGGATAAATCTAGAGTTATAGGCAAAAACAGACAAACTCAGAGAAAATATAAATAGGAAATCAGGTTACAGATATTACAGCTGGAGAAAAAGCTCTATGCATGAAGTTAAAAGTTGAATGCAGGAAATCTGGATGGACAAAGTTAGAACAATAGTAATAAGGGAGATTAAGTAAAACTTGAATTTATGAAACCTAACAAGTAACAAGGCAAGTTGTTTCTTCTTTTTCTTTTTTGAGAGAGTGTCTTGCTTTGTCACACAAGCTGGGTGCAGTGGGTAAGATCATGGCTCACCACAGCCTCAACCTCCCAGGCTCAAGTGATCCTTCCACCTCAGCCTCCCAAGTAGCTGGGACTACACGTGCACCAGCCAAGAAGGTAAATTTCAAGCAGAGTTAGAAGAGGGACATGAACTAGCACAGAAGGAGGTACTGTCATAGTTGATTGAGACCTAGAGAAACCCTCCTCCTCCAGCTTCCTCCTCCAAATGGAGCAAGCTCAAGGCCCCTGAAAAGAGCCTCAGAAACCATCCCAGAATCATTCTCCTCCTTCCTTTCATTACTCACCTCTCCTTCCCTAGGAAGAAATCATGGTAAAAGCCATATTCTGTACTTGGACCTCTGCAGAGAACAGCACCTAGGAATTGTTCAGCTGCTGCCCCCAGGACATGGGTGCTGGAGTGCCAGAACACCTGGGTTGACAAAAAAGGGGTTCACAAGTTCATAAACTTGTCCCTAACCCCTAGATCTCTGAGCTCTTCCTCGCAAAAGCTGGTAGGAAAACTGGTATGGTTCTTCTAGGAGTAACTACCACAAAATGGGGATCCTAGATTTTGGGGATCTACTAAAAAGTAACAAGCTTAAAAAAAAAGGGCTGGGCGCAGTGGCTCATGCCTGTAACCCCAACACTTCAGGAGATCAAGGCAGGTGGATCATCTGAGGTCTGGAGTTCGAGACCAGTCTGGCCAACATGGTGAAATCATCTCAACTAAAACATACAAAACTAGCCAGGCGTGGTGGCGTGCGCCTGTAATCCCAGCTACTCAGGAGGCTGAGGCAGGAGAATCACTCGAACCTGGGAGGTGGAAGTTGCAGTGAACTGAGATCATGCCACTGCACTCCACCCTGGGTGACAGAGTGAGACTCCATCTCAAAAAAAAAAAAAAAAAAAAAAAAAGACTGAATAGAAAAGAAAGAAGGCCAGTATCTTTTCTTCTTTCAGTGTATAGAAGCTCCAGCCCCACCCCTTAATCCTTGGTGCTTTCCAGTTCCAAAGTATAGAAGCTGGAGACCAGTCAGTCTTCTGCTGCTCCTGTAAGCTTTTAGGGCTTCAGAATAAATTTTTTTTTTTTTTTTTTTTTTCTTGAGATGGAGTCTTGCTCTGTCGCCCAGGCTGGAGTACAATGACGCGATCTCAGCTCACTGCAACCTCCACCTCCCAGGTTCAAGCAATTTTCCTGCCTCAGCCTCTCAATTAGCTGGGATGACAAGTGCTCACGACCACACCCAGCTAATTTTTATATTTTTAGTAGAGACGAGGTTTCACCATGTTGGCCAGGCTGGTCTTGAACTCCTGACCTCAGATGATCCACCCGCCTGGCCTCCCAAAGTGCTGGGATTACAGGCATGAGCCACGGTGCTTGGTCAGAATATGCTATGTTCTTAAGACAGTGGTTACTTAGGTCTCTGTTTGGTCTTTTAGTCCTATTTTTTTCCTGTCCCATGAATCTAGTGCGATACAACTATTCCTCTTGGATTTGGTCACTATTTACACATAGATGGCAGAACTCTGTTTTTCTGGATCCTAATAGGCGAGGTCTGCGTTACCTGAGCTGACATGAAGAAGACAAGGTGGGGAGATGACCAGGTTGTGTGCTCAGCTGTATAAGCCATGTGAGAATTGAATATACACTACAGATGACTTATAATGTATGTGCTCAGAAGTTGAGGAGGCTGAATTTACATATTTATCCTTTTGTTTTTCAACAAATCATCTCTCTCCCTTTCACTAGCAAAAATGTTTGCTTAATAGATCGAAGCTAAGTTAAAACTTTCACCATAAGTTTCCTAACCAGAAATAGTCAGTCAAGACAGTCTGTGATAGGTCTTCTTCCCAACTGCAAATGGAGAAACTGAGGCAAAAGAATAAAATGATAGAATTTCCTGCTATAATATCTCTTGGTTTAGTAGTCACTGCATTCCTGATAAGAAAGAAACTTACTGCTTTCCCCTCTGGGGAATCAAATGTCAGAAATCTGAGGTCAGAATCTGTCTCCAAGGGCCGCTCCAGATCATAAGGTTCTCCGTTCACTTGAGCAGCCACTGCAGTATCTGCCAGTGTTGAACTTCAGCAGTGGGAGGTGGGGATGAAGAAAAAGACAGGGTTACAAGGCACAAAAAGGAAAATACCACATGTTCTGATTCCTATATAGGAGTTTAAAAAGTTGATCTCACAGTGGTAGAGAATAGAGTGATAGTTACCAGAGGCTGGGAAGGATGGGGGAGGGGAGATGAAGAGGTTAGCTAATGGGTACAAAAATAGAGTTAGACGGAAGGAATATGCTCTAATGTTCCACAGCAGAGTAGGGTGAATACAGTTAATAATAATTTGTTGTATATTTCAAAATAGCTAGAAGATTTGAAATGGTTCCAATACAAAGAACTGATAAATATTTGGGGTAACAGATATCCTGAACACCCGGATTTGATAATTACATATTGTATGCATGTATCAAAACATCACATATACCCCATTCATATGTTCAATTATTATGTATCAATTATTAAAAAGTAAATTAATGATTTAAAAAAGACAGGGTTACAATCCACAGTGGGGAGAAAGTTGCTCATCTCTCAGCAACTGTAAACTTGCAAAGGTGAAATGAGTTACCAGAGCAACAGAAGCTTTCATTTCTTTCTCCAATGAAAGGACAGAGACTCTGATGCAGAAACTAATACAGATAAAACAAATATCAGGCCAGGTTTGGTGGCTCATGCCTGTAATCCCAGCACTTTGGAAGGCTGAAATGGAAGGACTGCTTGCGCCCAGGAGTTCAAGACTAGCTTGGGTAACGTGGAGAGACCCTGTCTCTATAAAACAACAACAACAACAAAAAAACAAAAACAAAATCTTCGGGAAAGGTTATCTTGATGGGGATGGAACAGAAACAAGCAGACCAAGTTTTCTTCCCCTGCTCAAGTGAAGAGAAAGTAAAAGGGCAGAAGGATAATCCTGGTACTTACAGGATGGGCCTGTTACCTGATCTGCCGGGCTAGTTGGTAGGGGGTTGTGTTCCATGCCACAGCATCAATTTTCTGGCCTCCAGGAAGTGTTATCTTAATAGTCCGGGGTTCCTTCTGTGCTATGCTTGCTAATCTCTTTACCTGAGCAGACCACAGCTCCTCAAAAAGGCCAAGCCGCTCTGCCAACCAGCGTGGAGGGGTCCACACAACTGCCTGGAGGGAAAGATATATTAGCAGGTTAACACACGTCCCATCATTCTTTCTTAGAATTGGGGATGATGGCACTTTGGGATGGTAAAGTGGACTTCGTCCGAATTCCTACTCTTTAAGGGGACTGGGTGATACAGGCCCTACGCTGGGGGCCCTTCAAGCTCTGCGCTCCCCAGACCGCTAACTCGAGAATTAGATAACGAGTTTAAATATGAGACCTTTTCTGGGGACTCCGAGGACCAGGGAGAGGAGGAGTGGCGTGAGGCTGGGTTAACATAAAAATTTGGGGGCTTCGGCTGGGCTGGGTCTGATGAGGATCGGAACTTTGGGGGTGCCTCACGCACCGTGTGTAGCCTGCAAGCCTGTAAACCTTGGAGCCGGAGCCGCCGCCACCTCTGATACAGTCCCATGTTCCTTCACACCCGTGCCTACATCCTCAGATTATCGCCGCTTCTCCTACACATAATTCTTCATTGGTTTCTGGTCCAACAAAGTCCGTGTCTATTGGTTACTACAGCTGCCACTCTAGTCTGGCACCACCTCCAGGAACTCCGAAGAGGTACACCCCACACAGCACGAGCAGCGGTGTGAGTGGTTCCGGCTGACCGGAAGACCGAAAGTGTAACACACCGTCGCTATCCGTCCCCAGACCCGCGGCGTTTCAGCTGAAACCCAAAAATAGCAATTATGCGTCCTGTGGCTTTGAGGACAAGGGTAGGTGAACTTTTGAGGGCGAGAGTGGGAGAAAAACAGACAGGAAATGGTAGTTAGTAATTTCCCTTTAACTATACGTTTTATTTTACATGGTTCTTACAGCAAGTAACAAAACTTAAGAGCATAGACTGGGCCTGGCGCGGTGGCTCAAGCCTGTAATCCCAGCACTTTGGGAGGCCGAGACGGGCGGATCACGAGGTCAGGAGATCGAGACCATCCTGGCTAACACTGTGAAACCCCGTCTCTACTAAAAAATACAAAAAAACTAGCCGGGCGAGGTGGCGGGCGCCTGGTAGTCCCAGCTACTCCGGAGGCTGAGGCAGGAGAATGGCGTAAACCCGGGAGGCGGAGCTTGCAGTGAGCTGAGATCCGGCCACTGCACTCCAGCCCCGGCGACAGAGTGAGACTCCGTCTCAAAAAAAAAAAAAAAAAAAAAAAAGAGCATAGACTGGGGAACTAGACCTTGTGTAAATTCTGGATCTGCCATTAACTATGTAATTTTGGGAAGATTATTTAACTTCTCATTTATTTAATAGAGACCCGGGATGGAGGTTGGGGGCGGGGGGTGGGTCTCACTATGTTGGCCAGGGTAGTCTCGAACTCCTGGGCTCAAGCAACCCCCGCCCTTTGCCACCCACTCCCGGCCTCCCAAAGTTGTGGAATTACAGGCGTGAGCCACCTTGCCTGACCTACTTAATTTCTCTAAGCCTCAATTTTCTCAGCTATAAAATGAGAATAGCGTTACTCCCAATTGTTGAGTTAAATTTTATGTAAATCGTCTAGTGTGGCCTGTGGTTTTTGGTAACGGGCAAAAGCAACAAGAAGCTATTATGATAAATGAGTGTAACAGTTTTATTTTTTATTTTTGAGACTAGGTCTCACCGTTGCCCAGGCTGGAGTGCAGGGTTACAATCATGGCTCACTGCAGTCTCGACCTCCTGGGCTCAACTGACCACCTCAGCCTAGGGAGTAGCTGAGACTACAGGTAAATGTAACCACTTTAAAGCTGGAGCAAAGATAGCCGCGCGGTGGCTCACGCTGTAATCCCAGCACTTTGGGAGGCCGAGGCGGGTGGATCACCTGAGGTCAGGAGTTCTAGACCAGCCTGGCCAACATGGTGAAACCCCGTCTCTACTAAAAATACAAAAATTAGCCGGGCATGGTGGCGGGTGCCTGTAATCCCAGCCAGTAGGGAGACTGAGGCAGAAGAATCGCTTGAACCCGGGAGGCGGAGGTTGCAGTGAACCAAGATCACGCCATGCACTCCAGCCTGGGGGACAAGAGTGAGACTTCACCTCAAAAAAAAAATCTGGAACCAAGAATCTGCAGAGGTCAGTTTGAGTCCCTTTATACTCATGGTGCTTATAGGGACTTTACAGACCTTTTAATCTTTTTTCTTTCTTTCTTTTTTTTTTTTTTGAGACGGAGCTTTGCTCTTGTTGCCCAGGCTGGAGTGCAATGGCGCAATCTCGGCTAACCACAACCTCTGGCTTCCAGGTTCAAGCGATTCTGCTGCCTCAGCCTCCCAAGTAGCTGGGATTACAGGCATGTGCCACCCCAGGCCCAGCTAATTTTGTATTTTTAGTAGAGACAGGGTTTCTCCATGTTGATCAGGCTGGTCTCGAATTCCCGACATCAGGTGATCCACCTGCCTCAGCTTCCCAAAGTGCTGGGATTATAGGCGTGAGCGACCACGCCCGGCCGAGACCTTTCAATCTTACAGATGAGGAATTTAAGGTCGAACAGCAAGTGCTGATGGTGATTTCTGAATCCAAGCCTGGTTCTCTTTTACCATACCATGCTTTCTCTAGTAGAGTTCACTCCCAGTATACTCCCCCATCACCTCAGAAAGAGGTACTTGACTAGAATTTTAGCTCTCTGCTCCCTACATAAGCCCTTTGCCTCTAATTCCTATCCCAGCTCTCAACTCCCTTTATCCTTTCTCTTCCCTCTCCCTGATACATCTACGACACAGGACTAGGTAAATTTCATCAAGTTTACTCAGTAAATGTGGGAACATGGTCAGATTTGTAGTAAAGTATGAAGGGAAACTGACTTGGGGGTAGCCATCAGGCTGTCAGTAATTCCCATTAGTCCTGGAGGTGAGGATGGTTAGAATTGGTTCTGAAGTTTCAATGGTGATACAATCAAGGGTTGTAGAGGAAGAGATGTCAGAAAAAGCAGTTTAATCAAGGTTTCCAGAGAGACCAGGTTTCCTGGGGAGGGCAGTTGATCTGAGTCACAAGCGCCTCTATGGATCTTGGGTCCATCTTCTGGTATGTTAGACACCCTGAAATACAAAGAGAAAGAGACAAGAGTGTGGGAGAGGAAAACAACTTGTGTGTGTGTGGTTGGGAGAAGGTAGTTAAGAATTTTAAAATGGCATTCAGAAAGGGTATATACCAATCATGGTATTGATTTGATGCTCCAAAGGAAACAGACACTGACATCATCCCTTTAATCATTCTACCTTGTCCTCTTTTATTAGAATAGTAAAGGGATGGTAAAATAACCAGGCTACCCTGAGACGGTAACTCCTTACACTCATCCATCATTTACTGACTGCTTACTGTGTGCAATGCAGTGAGCTGGGTGCTGAGGGGATGCCGATCAATCAACTACCACATCATCACCTATGTAACTTGTGTTGCAGTGGAGGAAGGAATGAATGCTGAGTTATTACATCCGCCCTCTGTAAGAAGCAAGCAAGCAAGTAAGCAAGTGCAAGAGCAAGCTAAGGCCAATTCATGAGTTACTGGTTCTTCTACAACTTCGGACTTGTGACTAGCATATGCCTTAGTATTGGGGAATTTTAATCTGTTAGTCAGCCTAGGAAACATCTATTCTTTTTTTTTTTTTTTTTCTTGAGGTGGAGTCTTGCTCTGTTGCCCAGGCTGGAGTACAGTGGCATGATCTCACCTCACTGCAACCTCCTCCTCCTGAGATCAAGTGATCCTCCTGTCTCAGCCTCCCCAGTTAGCTGGGATTACAGGTGCATGCCACCACACCCAGCTAACATTTTTTTTGAATCAGAGTCTTGCTCTGTCACTGAGGCTTGAGTGCAATGGCGCTATCTTGGCTCACTGCAACCTCTGCCTCCCGGGTTCAAGTGATTCTCCTGCCTCAGCCTGCTGAGTAGTTGGGATTACAGGCACGTGCCACCACGCTTAGTTAATTTTTGTATTTTTAGTAGAGACAGGGTTTCACCATGTCAGGGTGTCTCAAACTCCTAACCTCGTGATCCGACCACCTTGGCCTCCCAAAGTGCTGGGATTACAGGCATGAACCACTGCACCCAGCCTGTGTTTTGTTTTTTGAGATGGAGTTTCACTCTTGTTGCCCAGGCTGGAGTGCAATGGCACTATCTTGGCTCACTGCAACCTCCAACTCCCAGGTTCAAGCGATTCTCCTGCCTCAGCCTCCCAAGTAGCTAGGATTACAGGTGCCCGCCACCATGCCTGGCTGATTTTTTGTATTTTTAGTAGAGACTAGGGTTTCACCATGTTGGCCAGGCTGGTCTTGAACTCCTGACCTCAGGTGATCCACCCACCTCGGCCTCCCAAAGTGCTGGGATTACAGGTGTGAGCCACCGCGCCTGGCTTGAAACATCTATTCTTAAAACTTGGGTTGTTGCCTCTCCACCCTAGAATACTACTGAACACCCAGTGCTATGCTTTCACTATTTCACTTAATTCCTAAAACAACTATGTCAAGTATACGCCCTTTAAAACAGGAAAATGATCCTCAAAGAAGTAAAAAAATTAGCTGGGCGTGGTGGTGCATGCCTGTAGTCCCAGCCACTCAGAAGGCTGAGGTGAGAGTTGCTGCAGCCCAGGAGTTGGGTGACAGTGAGCTATGATTGTAACACTGCACTCCAGCATGTACAACAGAGTGAGACCCCCGTCTCTAAAAAATAAAAGGGCTGGCCCTGGTGGCTCATGCCTGTAATCCCAACACTTTGGGAAGCCAAGGCAGGCAGATCACTGAGGCCAGGAGTTTGAGGCTAGCCTGGCCAACATGGCGAAACTCCGTCTCTACTAAAAATACAAAAATTAGCCGGGTGTGGTGGTGTAGCCTGTAATCCCAGCTACAGGGGAGGCTGAGGCAGAATTGCTTGAACCAGGAGGTGGAGGTTGCAGTGAGCCGAGATCACACCATTGCACTCCAGCCTGGGCGACAAGAGCGAAACTCCATCTCAAAATAAATACATACATACACACATACATACATACATACATACATACATACATACATACATAATAAAATAAAATAAAATCAGGCCAGGCGCAATGGCTCATACCTGTAATCCCAGTACTTTGGGAGGCCGAGGTGGGTGGATCACCTGAGGTCAGGAGTTTGAGACCACCGTGACCAACATGGTGAAACCCTGTCTCTACTAAATACAAAAAAAAAAAAAAAAAAAAAAAAAAAAAAAATTAGCCAGGCGTGGTGGCACATGCCTATAATCCCAGCTACTTGGGAGACTGAGGCAGAAGAATTGTTTGAACCTGGGAGACAGAGGTTGCAGTGAGCCGAGATTTCGCCATTGCACTCCAGCCTGGGCAAAAAAGGGTGGTACTCCATCTCAAAAAATAAAATAAAATAAATAAAAATAAAATCAATAAAATAAAATGCCACAATGTGGCCAGGAACGGTGCCTCATGTCTGTAATTCCAGGATTTTGGGAGGCTGAGGCAGGAGGACTGCTTGAGCCCAGGAGTTTGAGACCAACCTGGGCAAAATAGCATGACCCTGTCTCTATTAAAAAAAAGCCACAATGGGAGAGAATGTTCAGCGACATTTGCTCAGTGAGCAAAGAGGTGAAAGCTTTCTGTCAGGAGCATGGATAAATTGAACTTTGACTTTGAAAACAAAACTTTGGGCTCACCTAAAATCTCTACTAAGATTTCCCTTCCCAGAACATCTCTTGGGGCCGTAAAAAAAAAGCAGACACTCCCACCCCAGCTCTTACACAACTGATTTGTCAGGTCAGGGCATAAGAGGAGATCTGTCAAACACAGGAGCTAGTCTAGGTAGGGATGTGTCCATTTAGGTTCCATGCTAAAGTAAAAAACAAAGGGAAGGACAAAGTACTCTAAAAGAAGATCCTAGATAACATCTGTAGAAGGAAATACAGGTTGAGTATCCTTATTTGAAATATTTGAGACCAGAAGTGTCTGATTTTGAATCTTTTCAGATTTTGGAGTATTTCCATTATACTTACTGGTTGAGCATCCCTAATCTAAAAATCTGAAATCCTCCAATGAGCATTTCCTTTGAGTGTCATGTTGGTGTCAGATTTTGGACTTTGGATTTGGCATGCTCAACCTGCATACAACTGAGGCCCACTTCTAAGTAATCAAGATTTCAAATCATTTCCTAATCACTTTTGCCCTTGGCAATGACTATTTTAAGTGTTGTCTCTTGTAGGTGCAAAGGACTGTTAGCCAGGGAGGAGGGAGAAACAGAGGAAAGGGATGCTGTCCGTCTCCTTTCTACCCATTCCAACTGAAACACCCCAAGAAAAATGTAGCAAGTTTCAAGTCGTTTCTCTCATCTCCCACAAATCATGTGGCAAAGGATTTGAGTAATTCTCAAAAATAAGGGGGCACAATGGGGATGAGGAAGGAACATTGCTGGAACATCCAATTTACCATGACCCTGAACATGTCCAGGGTAGACTGGTTTAGCCAACTCTCAAGTCAAACATAAAAACCTGCAACCTGCATTTGTGTTTTCCTTTTGAGACGGAGTCTCGCTCTGTCGCCCAGGCTGGAATGCAGTGGCACGATCTTGGCTCACTGCAACCTCTGCTTCCCGGGTTCAAGTGATTCTCCTGCCTCAACCTCCCAAGTAGATGGGATCACAGGTGCATGCTACCACACCTGGCTAATTTCCTGCCCCCCTCCCCGGAGACAGAGTTTTGCTCTGTCACCCAGGCTGGAATGCAGTGGTGAGATCATGGCTCATTGCAACCTCTGCCTCCCACGTTTAAGCAATTCTTCTGCCTCAGCCTCCTGAGTAGCTGGGATTACAGGCACGCACCACCACGCCCAGCTAATTTTTGTATTTTTAGTAGAGATGGGGTTTCACCATGTTGGCCAGGCTGGTCTTGAACTCCTGACCTCGTGATCCACCGGCCTCGGCCTCCCAAAGTGCTGGAATTACAAGCGTGAGCCACCGCACCTAGCCCCAATTTTTGTATTTTTAGTAGACACGGTTTTGTCATATTGTCCAGGTTGGTCTCGAACTCCTGATCTCAAGTGATCTGCCCGCCTCAGCCTCCCTAAGTGCTGTGATTACAAGCGTGAGCCAGCACACCCAGCCTGTATTTGTTTCCTCACTTGGCATTGAAGAACTCACTAGTCCCTCCATCCATATCTGTATTCTCAATTTTTGATTCTTCCCTAGGTGTGAACAAAGGATAGAAAAACATAAAATTTAAAAAAGAAAATATATGGTTGGCTCTGTCTGGGGATTCTGCATCTGTGGTTTCAACCAACCACAGAACAAAAGTATTGGGAGGGGGGAGGTAATAAAAATAATTAAAAAGTAACACAAATTTCAAAACCGATACTGTATACAACTATGTACATAGCACTTACATTGTATTAGGTATTAGTAATCTAGAGATGATTTAAAATTTACTGGATGATGTGTGTAGGTTATATGCAAATAAATACTATGCCATTGTATGTAAGAGACTTGAGCATCTGTGGATTTTGGTATCCATGGGGGTCCTGGAACCTGGTATCCCTCATGGATACCGAGGAGGGTTGACTGTAACTGCAATTATCAACTTTTACATAGATGTTGGCCTTCTTATCTTCTTCCCCTCAAACTTGTAACTAAGTAAAGGCTTCTCCTTTCTTTCCCCAGCAGTTAAGTCAAAAGTAACTGATACTGTTTTACGCTGCACTTGCTTCTTTGCTTTAGTGCTTCTATTTCCTTCTACACGGGGAAGATAGAATAGGATGTTTACTTAAGGGCCGATATCTCTCTTACCGATGACCCTCTCATAGCCTTGCCTATGCAGTCTCAATGAATTATTACTCAGCAATTGTGAACAGCAGCTGACCGGACTTGTCCATACAGTTACTCATAAACAAGTATGAGAAACGCCCCAATACTCCAAAACCCACTCTGATGGTGTTTGCATTGCTATGTCTACATACATAACTCATCCCTGCTGTACAAGATTGGCTTACATTAAAAAAAAGTAGACAGAGGAAATTATGAATAACGTGCCCAGAAAACCTAATGAGGAAGTCTCAAAGCTGTTGCTTCTTTAGGGGTAATCAGGTGGGCAAGTCAAGGTCCCAAGAGACAAGGAAAAAAGGGTGAGCCAGATTCCAGTACAGTCGTACACCCTACATGCTGGGTGTGTTCCCAGGCCACTGCTAGTTAAGTGTCTGGTGATACATGCACGTACCTTCACGTAAGCAAAGCTGCTATTTAGAGCCTTCTACCCTGCCAGTGACCCAGGCCTGGCCCAGATGCAGTGACTATTCCTCTTTACCCCTTAAAGCCAGCATTCCAACCCAGCCTCACTGGGTTATGAACAAGGGATGGGGTAAGACAGAAGGGTTAAGTGTGGCTTCTGCACAACAGACTGCCAATATGCAGTAAGAAGGACAGATGTGGGTAAAGAATTGGCCAGAAGGATCCCTACTACCACCCCAAACCCGCAATTCTATGCTTGCTTTAAAAATGCTTCTTGGCTCACAGTTGCAGTCTTTTGAAGACATGCACAAAAAATTACTAATACAGTATATCCCACTTCACCAACCACTCCCTGAACATCTAGAACCCATCCATTGTCCCTTTCCAAAATTCAATTACACAAAGGATCAAACAGAAAACCCACAAGGCCATAAAGATCTTAGAGGCTCAGATTGCCTTCAGTGACGTTAAGTGCAGAAGTCAAAGGGGACATCTGGAAAAGATCAACATGAGGGGAAAAGTCAACCACACAACAAAGGAAGCCATACTTTATTAAAGCGGAAAACAAAATATTGGGGACAAAGATTTTTTTAAAAAAAGGAATGTCTGGAAGAGAGTAAAGTGCAAGTGGTCACGAAGTGGGTGGTCTGTGGTATCTCTGTATGTGCCTGAGAAATGTGTGGGCACACACACCACTACTCCCACCCACATACCGTTGGACCAGAAGCCAATACAACCGTATCTTCTGAGATATATCCAGGCTTTTCCTTCTGCATTCTCTAGTTGGTTTCACCTTCGGCCCTGGACAGTCATGTTGGGTCTTTGCTGGAGAAAACTTAGGTTTTCCAACCATAGGCCTACTCCACAAAGCAGCAGTTTCAGCTCCTGAGAAGTTCCCTCCTATTTGCACTCACCAGGAAGCCAGGGGCCCTTGGTCCAAGCCCATCTCAAAGAAAAATGTCAAACCTTTCGAACTAGTTATTTTATTAAATGATATCAATACACATTTCAAAAGGATTTCATTGTTGTTGCTTCTAAAGCATGTACTTGTTTTGTTTTCACACTGAACACGTGAGAATATCAATCCAACATATCTATTTTAAATCTTAACAGGCGCCCCCGCCCATTTAAAAAAATAGTGGGGGATCTGGGGAAAGCAGTAATTTACAGCGGCTTCAAAACAGTAACAGCTGAAGCTCAATTCGGCAGGAACCGGTAACTTCAGGATTGAGAGTGAATATCCTGCAATTAGGAAGTTTATCGTATTCACATTATCTAGATAGGTTTGCTGTACCCCATATATATCACAAACATTTTATTCCTGGTATTGGAAACTATAAAAGTCCTATTCTCTGCTCATTTTCCCCTCCCTAGAATCAAACCAAATTCTGTTTACTCTCAACTTTTGAGAGGGTAGAGGGGAGCAGGGAGAGAGCTCTCATCTAAGCTGCCTGAAGAGTAAACTCTTTCAAAATACTTAAGGACCCTATTTCTGATACTGTATCATTGAACTTTAAGTGGTACTAGTGTATTCACAACCCCTACTAATTCTCTGTCTGTGATTTTACAGTGAGTACCAAGGACCTTACAACTTCTCACATTCTGCTGCCATATGAATCATGTCCTTGCCAAGACACACTATGTTATGCTTTCTTTAAAAAATATCTTGTTTATTTGTTTGAACTCAGGTTGAAATACAAAAGTCAGAGCATGGTCACAGAGTTTTAAATCACAGACACAGAAAGAATAAAACCCCTTTCTTTCATGTTATGAATACCAGAACTGTCTTTTTTGTTTCACTATATCACATATATACACATTGTCATCTTCATTAACTGATGTAAATGTAAATTTTAAGATTTCCTTAAAATTAATAGCTGACAGTCTCATACAAATCCTCACTTCCATCCTAAAACAAACATATTGAGGATTTTGTGGCTTAAAAAACAAAAAAGTACCCCACAAAAACCCAACTCCTTAAAAGCTCATCTTTGAAACTGTACAACAAAGTCTTCCTTTCATGTATTAACCATCATACTTTTGAGGACAATTATCCCGCCCCAACGTTCAGGAAGCCACTTGCCTGACATCCCCACATTTTCTGATAGAATTAAATGGTCAGAGAGCCTTTTCAAGTAAACACTACTTTTAGCTTAAACAAGAGCAGCAGAGAGAATTCACATTCTTTTATTCTAGAATGAAAAACATCCCATTTAATTTCTGGAAAAAAAAAACCCTATTTCAATTTTGAAAGTAAAATATAATTTCCCCACCCCCACCCCATTTTCTCTTATGCTTTTCCCTAACAAATGTCTTAGGACTCAATATAACTATACTTTCTTTTCTTTGCTACACTACATACCCCATCCTACACATAAGATCGTGGTATCATGCATTTTTGTGGGGAGAGCTACAGGGCAGAGAGGGTCGAGGAAAGAAAGAACAGCTGGCTTTAAGACCAGACAGGCATTAGGAAGATGAATGACCTGCAGCATCCTAACCCCAGAACACATGGCAAGCCCAAATAAATAGAATAAATTACACAAAAACTCCCAAATCATGATGTGCATCTGGTTTATGCTGCTCTTTCTCGGAAAAGTAAGTTCATTCCGAGAGAATCATTTTCTGTCACTACATTGCCCACCCTCCCCCATCTGTAATATTCCACTGGAGGAAAAAGCAACCCCATACTTCCTATAGTTAGTTCTACACTAACTTGGAAGAAAATATGAAACTTGCTAGAATTCTCTGAAAAACTAAGCACATACTGTTTTACTCATCTAACTGGAGATTATCAGTGTGTATGCCTTGGGGTAAGATACTAAATTAAAAAAAAAAAAATTGGAGTAAAGCAACATTTACTTTTCAGTGTCCCTAAAGATATAAACACTCAAAGTATGATGATTGTCTATTTCCCAAGTACTAGATGTAGAAATACAAACAAGTCTTTCAGTCCAGGGAGAAGGAAAGCACTTATCTCGCATGTAAAACAACTAAGGGCAGAAATGGTCTTTATTTCCTAATGGGAGCAAGAGGTGGGGGTAAGACTTGAGCCTTGAAATGGGATAGACACGTGCGTATAATATAAAGGAAAATGCTACTGAGTCTCCTCCTTTAAAATATCAAGAATAGGGGTGAATAACACAACTGAAGCAAGGGGAAAAGGAAGATAAAGACAAATATTTCTCTTAATAGTTAACCTTTTTGAAAACCACCAATAAATAATCACTTACATTAGGGAGGCACCGTGGTAAAATTAATGTCTACTTCTTATATTTAAAAATGCAGGGATAATATTTCTGTTGCACCTTTGTATCAATAGTCAACTCTAGTGACTGTCTTTCTGGCCACAGCAGAAGAAAAACTGAGGGAGATAAAGAAAGTCAAAAAAGAAAAGCAAGAGGCATGAGCTTGGTGCAAGACATGTGAAACTACCTTGAAAACATTTCCTATTATCTTGTTTACAAAAAACAGGCAGGTCATATCACACCATTAATGCTTCCTTTCCTAATTTTATATACTGTAGTCACTCCTTATTTTAACCTTGAGGCTGATTAAAAAAAGATTTTAGGAGAAGGATAAAGAACTCAATTTCAACATGCCTTTAGAAACAAAACAAATAAACTTGACAGGTTCAAGATCTCCCACATTTCCTCCCTTGCAACATCTCTTGGCTGTTAGCAGACACAGATACACAGGGAAGGGAGCCGAGCTGGCTACAGCACATTCTAAGCTGCAAAGAGAGGGAACAGGAATCCTTCCATTGACTACTCGATAAGCCAAGCCCAAAATAACATCCCAACATTGCACATGTGGTTATCTGTACTGATGGAAGTTTTATTTCAAATGTAATAATACTCTTCAATAGATGGGATAAAATAAAGATTGTTTCCTCCCCACTCCCCAACCCCCCAGCCAAACGAAGTGGCTTTGGTTGTGTTTCTTTACTTTTTTTTTTTTTTTTCTTTTTTAATACAAACAACTTGGGGAAGGTAGATAAGTGCAATGGGAGGGAGGATTGAATTGAATAGTAAAACGTAAGCATATGTGATTTCTTACTTTGGAAGAGAGGCCCTTTGTTATAATAAAAAAAAATCGAGAAAGAAAACAAATAAAAACAACAATAAACCAAACTCCTACTTCCAATGTTCTCTAGACTGTTCAAAATGCCTTTCCCTTGGTTTCCATCAGTACCTGGGAGGGAAGAATGGGCGTTTTGGTGCAAAGAACGGAGGGCCCCTAGCAAAAGGTGGCCTGGGTCTCTTTAAACTGTGAAACGGGTCTCTGCTGAGAAAAGGTTCCCTAGGCCGAAAGTCTGGCCGGGGACTCCGTAAGATCATGCCACTCCGGCTGATGGTGTCTCTGTGTGAGGGACCCAAGGGGGGCCCACTGCTGCTGTTGCTGCCTCCCCCACCTCCTCCTCCATGGGGTGGGCCCAGGTGTTCCAGAGAATGGGAGGGTAGGGTCAGGCTCTCTCGTACACGGCTAAGGCCAGGGCCGTTGAGGTCCCGTTGGGTGGGGCCCCCGTGGTCCCTGGGTCCTGGGAGTACCCCAAAATGCTCAGCCAGGGTCCCTTGAAGGAGGGAACTATGGTCCTTGGGAAATACTGCCACAGCCCCTGCCACTCCATGCTCTGCCAGTGGTGGGGTTGGGAAGGGTACAACTCCAGAGTGGTCAACAGGGGGTGGAGGAGGGGGTGGAGTAGAAAAGGGGACACCACTCCCACCACTGCTGCTATGTTCCCCAGGAGGGGGAGGAGGAGGTGGGGTAGGGAAAGGAATTCCACTGTGCTCTCCAGGAGGAGGGGGTGGGGCAGCATGGGCCAGGGCTGCCTCCTTTGTGAAGGGGTTCGAAAGATCCACAGAGGGTAGATGAGTGGGTGCATCTCGAGAGAAGATACCACCATGATCCTTAGGAGGGACAGGTGGGGCAGATGATGGCCCCACTGGCTCTCTCTGGAAGGGTGTCCCATGTTCCAAGGGGGATGGGGGAAGATGATGCTCAAATGTTGAGTTGAAACTGTTGGAACGAAAGCTGCCGACACTCTCCTGAAATTGGGGTGCCCGTTCCTTGTATGGTGCTGTTTTAAAGCCAGTGAGGCCTCCGCTGCCCCCACCCCCAAGGGATGCCAACTCAGAGGCACTTGAAGGGCCATTGTCAAAAGAGCTACCTGATGTGCTCAGATCAAACCAACCCACCCTTGAAGCCTCACGCCCGTGTCCTCTATTTCCCTTCCCAGGAACTCGGATGGACTCTACGGTCTGGATTGGCTCCCCTGACATCCTCCTATTAGATGCATTGTGATAACCCAAGGTTTCTATAGGGGCCCCCTTTTCTTCTGTGCTATCAGGCAAGTCTAAGCAGGAGGAGGAGACGCGCGTTTCTATGCGGTAGTGCTCTTCTTGTTGCTGCTGATCAGTGGTGGTCAAGCTGGGCTGGGTGAGGTTTGGGAGACTGACACCATCACTTGGAGTGCCCTTGCTGGGGGCCTGGCCAAAATGCTTATCATCTGAGGGCTTACGTGAGGCGTTTTTAAGCATATTCTTAAATTCAATCGTCGACGTGGTGGAAATGGTGGAGGCCAGGACTTTCTCCACGCCTGATGTGGGTGGGTGACCCGTGGGAGCGGCAAGGGTGTTCTGCGGAGAGAAAAGGGAACGATGTGGGACTGGGTGAGGAGAGTCTGGGTACTGCTTCTGTGGCAAACTGAGATGCCCAGTGGTAGATTGAGACAAGCTATTGTGGTTGGAGTCAGGGGTGAAAAATGAATCATTCTTACTCGGTGATGGTGACCGGTCAGACCCAGGTTCATTCCCTCTTACGCTGAAGGCACCAAATAGCCCAGGGGAAGATGAGAGACGGTCACAGTTCTCACTAGAATCCAGGAGGGCCCTTACAGATGGAGGGAAGGCAGACTTTACCCCAAATTCTTGGGCTCTGTGGCTATAACTGGACAGAATTGGCTGGTACTCGGTGGTATCAGACAGCTTGCTTGATTTCAGGATAGATTTGGCTGGTTTCTTCTCTAGGTTCATCATGGCAGAGGGTGGAGGCCCTGAATACTCAAAATCTCTGTAATCCTCATCTTCTTGGAAAGAAGTATCTGGGTAGAACTTTTCCTGTGAAGAGTCCATCAGGGAAGATGGTCTCTCCATTCCATCAGGAGGCTGCTTATAGGGAGATTCACTGCCCAGACCAAAGGGTCGATATGTAGATACAGAATTGGAGAGCTCTCGGGGGTAGCTTTCATCTCTCCCAGGGGGTGGTGATCTTGTACTGCTGGGTGTTGAGGAACCAGGGCTAATGATCTTAGAAAGCAGGGACATAGTATCTACACTGCTGGATGTGGGCTTGTCCATCATCTCATCCTGGGTGGGTGTCCCACTCCGTTCATCCCGTACAGGGGTTCCATCAATGTTGTCGATTGAGGTGCTAGTAGGGCCACGCTGGAAGTCTGAGGGATGGCTCTCTGATGGGGCGCTGGACCCCAAACTGCTCAGGATTGGGATGTTTAAGTTTAAGCCACTGAAACCAGGATTACCTTTTAAGAAGTTGTGGATCTTCATTTCCAGGCTTGGGGAGGTGGACTCTGACTCCAGCTTTGGCTTGGAGACCTCTGAAGATTGGCACATGGTAACTTCAGTAGGTGGGGCAGCAGGGCTAGTATTGTGGGTAGCTGTAAACCCCAAAGAGTTGGACGGTAGTTTAAAAGTAGTGCTTGGGAGCCCTGGGCTTTGCCCAATTGAGGCCTTGCTGGCTGAGGTTGAAGAGACTTCAGAAGTTGATGAGTTAGGAGAATAGTTGAAGCTTTTGGAAATAAAAGGTTGGGCATTAGAGGGCAGATTTCTTCCCTTTATGGTAGAGACTGTGGTGTTGGCAGGGGAGGCTGAAGTGCTCTGTGAGGCAGCTTCACTGGCTGGAACTGGGTTCCCAGTAACACTCTGAAGTAAAGATGACAGGCCTGTAGAAACAAAGATTAGAGGGGTTAAAAAGAATAACTCCCTACCATGCAATGCAAACAATGTAGGCTAATCAGATATTCTCATTCATTTTGGTGGGAACCAGATAGACAAGTGTAAGGCCAAAAGGAATCCAGACCAAACAAGCAATGGCTAAATGTCACAGAAAATACTGGGTCTATTTATCAATAAAGAGCAAATCACTGAAATGTTTCCAGTACAGTCCAGAAATAAGCCCAACGTGGCACAATAAAAGGCAACAGGAAGGGGAGATTTTAATGTCAGAATCATTCATAGTTTAAGTTAGGCAAAGCAGGAAAAGAAAGGAGGCAAAATTATTTTTCAAACAACACTTTAAGCCAGTATTTCTTAATGTTTGATCTGTGGAAATGTTTCTCTAAATGCAAACAGATCTGTTCTACCTTTCCTGTCCAACCTTCAAACCACAGTTATCTCTAATAATACACATTGTTATTTTCAAGAGGGAGACAGGCAAATGCAATAATATACATTGTTATTTTCAAGATGGAGACAGGCAAATGCAAATATCAGAAATTTATCTGAACAGGAAACACCTTTTTCAAGAAGCATCTCTTGGTAGACTGTTGTTACTTTTTGGAAAACAATGCTTTCAACCATCCAAGTTTTGGTTGTAAAATGTATCTATAATAAACATACACCACAAAGACTTACAAAGACAGACCACCAGGGACACTGGTCCTTTCACAAGAAAACACACAATCCCCATTTTATAGCATGGAAAATCCAAGGATTATTTAGTCCAGATTGACAATGATGAAATTCAACTGTGTTCACTGGCAGTCAAAACTTTCTCAGAAGCACTGAGAAAGAATTCTTCGGGGTAAAGACTGAAGTTCAATAAAGCAAACTGCTCCTGTAGAAAATTTTTTAGAAAAATATTTGACAAAAAGATAACAGAAGGGTCTATAAATTCAATCTTTTTTTTTTTTTTTTTTTGAGACAGAGTCTTGCTCTGTCACCCAGGCTGGAGTGCAGTGGCGTGATCTTGGCTCACTGCAAGCTTCACCTCCCAGGTTCACGCCATTCTCCGGCCTCAGCCTCCCGAGTAGCTGGGACTATAGGCACCCACCACTACGTCTGGCTAATTTTTTTGTATTTTTTTTTAAGTAGAGATGGGTTTCACCGTGTTAGCCAGGATGGTCTCAATCTCCTGACCTTGTGATCCACCCGCCTCGGCCTCCCAAAGTGCTGGGATTACAGGCATGAGCCACCACGCCCGGCCTTCAATCATATTTTTAAAAATTTACCCAATTTCTTGTCACAAACGAAAACTTTTGGCTGGGCATGGTGGCTCATGCCTGTAATCCTAGCATTTTGGGCGGCAGAGGCAGGAGGACGGCTTGAGGCCAGGAGTTTGAGACCAGCCTGGGCAACATAGTGAGAATCTGTCTCTAAAAAAATTTTAAATATCAGCTGGGCATCATGGCGCATGCCTGCAGTCCTAGCTACTCAGGAGGATGAGGCTGGAGGATCACTTGTGCCCAGTTCAAGGTTACAGTAAACTATGTGCCACTGCACTCCAGCCTGGGTGACAAAATGAGTCTCTGTATTTAAAAATAAATTAGCCGGGCGCAGTGGCTCAAGCCTGTAATCCCAGCACTTTGGGAGGCCGAGATGGGCGGATCACGAGGTCAGGAGATCGAGACCATCCTGGCTAACGCGGTGAAACCCCGTCTCTACTAAAAAAAAAATACAAAAAACTAGCTGGGCGAGGTGGCGGGCACCTGTAGTCCCAGCTACTCCGGAGGCTGAGGTAGGAAAATGGCGTATACCCGGGAGGCAGAGCTTGCAGTGAGCTGAGATCCGGCCACTGCACTCCAGCCTGGGTGACAGAGTGAGACTCCGTCTCAAAAAAAAAAAAAAAAAAAAGTAAATAAATAAATAAAATTTTAATACACATTTCACCCACATTTATAGCTTTTAGTCACTGAATACACTAAAATTTTTCCTTAGTAATTATATGATTAAAGAAAATACTTCATGTGATACTTCAATTAATGTTTCCTCAAAATTTCAATTTTAACCCATATTCTAACAGAGTTAAGGTCTAAGGAATTTCAAGTCCCCTCCATCCTTGTAACATTTTAAAGCCATTTCTAAATAATGTTGTATGGTCTTTATTGTTATCCAATACTCAACAATATCCAAACAACTGAAATAATGTTTAGTTATGATCCTCCTGAAGAAAAAAAAAAAATCCATGTTTCATTCCAAAGAGTTCCCTAGCCACATAATTAATCCCACCTAATAGTTTCCTTTTTTTTTCTTTTTTCTTTTTTTAAGAGACAAGCTCTTGCTCTGTCACCCAGGCTGGAGTAGAGTGGTGCGATAATAGCTCACTGTAACCTCAACCTCTTGGGCTCAAAAGATTTTCCTGCCTTAGCCTCCCAAGTAGCTGGGACCACAGGTGTGTGTCACTATGCCCAGCTAACTTTTTTATTATTGGTAGAGATAAGGTCTCACTATGCTGCCCAGGCTGGTCTCAAAATCTTGGGCTCAAGTGATTGTTCCACTTCAGCCTCCCAAAGTGCTAAGATTGTAGGCATGAGCCAACATGCCCAGCCTGATTTAATTCTTTTTCTTTTTTTTTATCTTTTTTTTTTTTTTTTTGAGACAGAGTCTTGCTCTGCCGCCCAGGCTGGAGTGCAGTGGCCGGCTCTCAGCTCACTGCAAGCTCCGCCTCCCGGGTTCACGCCATTCTCCTGTCTCAGCCTCCCGAGTAGCTGGGACTACAGGCGCCTGCCTCGTCGCCTGGCTAGTTTTTTGTATTTTTTAGTAGAGACGGGGTTTCACCGTATTAGCCAGGATGGTCTCGATCTCCTGACCTCGTGATCCGCCCGTCCCGGCCTCCCAAAGTGCTGGGATTACAGGCTTGAGCCACCGCGCCCGGCCTGATTTAATTCTTACTAATCATTGTTCTCACAAAACCCAGAAGTCCTCAAACATTAGAATGTGATATATGATAATGTAGTATGATTTTTAGAAGATATTTCAGCATATTTTTCAGATATTTTGGGATAACTTCTTCAAAAGAACATCTTTTTAAGATAGATATACTATTCAAATTTCTGGTAATAGATAAAATTGTCTCTCACCACTAAATATTACTTTTCTCCAATTCTCCAATCTTTTTTTTTTTTTTTTAAATTATTTTTAAAAAGTCTTAAAAACAATAGAGATGGGGGTTTTGCTATATTGACCAGGCTGGTCTCAAACTCGTGGCCTCAAGTGATTCTCCCATCGCGGCCTCCCAAAGTGTTAGGATTACAGGCATGAACCACTGTGTCCAGCCAAAAGTTTGCTCTTTAATCATAACAAGTCATACTCTGCTCCTTTGCCCACTGAAGTCTCTCTTTTTTTTTTGAGATGGAGTTTTGCTCTTGTTGCCCAGGCCAGCTCACTGCAACCTCTGCCTTCGGGTTCAAGCGATTCTCCTGCCTCAGCCTCCCAAGTAATTGGGGTTACAGGCGCGAGCCACCACGCCCAGCTAATTTTTTGTATTTTTTGTATTTTTTTTTTGGAAAGACAGGTTTACCCAGTTGGCCAGGCTGGTCTTGAACTCCTGACCTCAGGTGATCCACCCCTCCCCAAAGTGCTGGAATTACAGGCATGACCCACCACACTGGGCCTGAAGTCTCTCTCTTTTGTGTTGTAAATCCGTCAATACCTAGGGCTGTGGATGACACAATCAGAACAAAGTTCTGGGATTTCGTTAACAGTTTTTGAGGAAATACATCTATTTAAGTTGCTAGATACAATCCTTTTAAAAGTCAAAGAGAATTCCACATTCCATAAGGAACCGAGTTCTGTTCAAATTTTGCCTCATCAGAAAATCCACATAGGCCAGGCGTGGTGGTTCACACCTGTAATCCCAGCACTTCGGAAGGTTGCAGTGAGCCGAGATCACACCACTGCACTCCAGCCTGGGCAACAGGGAAAGCCCCCATCTCAAAAACAAACAAACAAACAAACAAATAAATAAATAAAAAGGGAGAAAGCATGAACATGTCAAACTCTCAAATTGTCCCTGATATTAGTAGTACACAACATGTGGTGCAATCATCATCAATTCTTTATTGCTGATGCCAATAGATAGGGGCTGTGGATTATTAATAACACTTAGTTCTGTGTAACAAAATTCTTCTGTATCTCAAGACAAAGCTCACTATAATATGCTTGAATGATCCACTTACATAACAGTTTAGGAAACTGTTTTATACCATTCCTTTCGTAGAGAGCAGGGTTTCTCAACCTCAGCACTACTGACACTTTGGGCTAGATAATTCTTTATTGTTGGGGGCTGTCTCACACATTGTAGGATATTTAGGAGCATCCTCCTAAAGGCATCCTCCTAAGTAGCAGCCCTACCATTACCCCAGTTGAGACAACTAAAAAGGTCTCCAGATAATGCCAAGTGTCCTCCCTGGAGGCCTTTGGTTGAGACTACTGATACAGAGTAAATCACTACGCTGAATATACCATCCTGGTATTTGTAATTCATTTTGTAATTATATTACGGTACTTAAAAAGGGTTTTGTTGGTATCTGGAGTGTAAGAGAGTAGAGAGTAGGAAAGATTTATGAAAAAAAGGTTAGAAACAATCAGTGTCATGCACAAAACATAATTAGTACAGCTGAACAGAAAGGGTCAAATGAGAGAGATTATAGGTAGTTGAAAACAAAAATACTACATCTAAGACTCTAGTGATCCTCCTGCCTTAGCCCCCTGAGTAGCTGGAACTACAGGCATGCACCACTATGCCCAGCTTATTTATTTATTTTTATTTTTTTATTTTTTTTGAGACGGAGTCTTGCTCTACCGCCCAGGCTGGAGTGCAGTGGCCGGATCTCAGCTCACTGCAAGCTCCACCTCCCGGGTTTACGCCATTCTCCTGCCTCAGCCTCCCGAGTAGCTGGGACTACAGGCGCCCGCCACCTCGCCCGGCTAGTTTTTTGTATTTTTTAGTAGAGACGGGGTTTCACGGTGTTAGCCAGGATGGTCTCGATCTCCTGACCTCGTGATCCGCCCGTCTCGGCCTCCCAAAGTGCTGGGATTACAGGCTTGAGCCACCGCGCCCGGCCTATTTATTTATTTATTTTTTTTGAGACGGAGTCTTGTTCTTTCGCCCAGGCTGGAGTGCAGTGGCATGATCTCTGCTCACTGCAACCTCCGCCTCCTGGGTTTACACTATTCTCCTGCCTCAGCCTCCCAAGTAGCTGGGACTACAGGTGCCCGCAACAACATCCGTCTAATTTTTTGTATTTTTAATAGAGTCAGGGTTTCACTGTGTTAGCCAGGATGGTCTTGATCTCCTGACCTCGTGATCTGCCCACCTCGGCCTCCCAAAGTGCTGGGATTACACACATGAGCCATTGCGCCTGGCGCTAATGTTTAATTCTGTTGTAGAGACAGGGTTTCACTATGTTCCCGAAGCGTCATAAAAAAATTTTTTTTTTTTTTGGGAGACTGAGTCTTGCTCTGTCGCCCATGCTGGAGTGCAGTGTCGTGATCCCGGCTCATGTGATCTCAGCACACCTACATGTGTGCGTCACCACACCCAGCTAATTTTCATATTTTCAGTAGAGACGGCATTTCACCATGTTGGCCAGGCTGGTCTTGAACTGATGACCTTAGGCGAGGAGCCTCCCAAAGTGCTGCGATTACAGGTGTGAGCGACTGCGGCTGGCCAAATTTTTTGATAATAGATGGACCTTTCCTATTGTCTTTAGCTTTGGTTAACATTAAAATTAATAAAACTCAACATATATAAACCTATATTAAAAGCTGGGACTAATGCAGCCCCTAGGGTGTCATGATGTTGGTGAAATAATACTGAACTCCAGTCAAGAAATCTGGCTTTCAGTCTCGGTTCATATTGAATAGAAAGGTATGTGACCATAAGCAGGTCTTACCACCTTACTGAGTCTTAGTTTCCTTACTTGAAAAGTAAGGGATTAGACTAGATAATGCTTAGTCTCTTTCAGCTTTGACATTTTATAATTCTTCAGATGTCCGCTCACAGATGATAAACATAAAAAGAATAGGATGGGCGCAGTGGCTCACGCCTGTAATCCTGGCACTTTGGGAGGCTGAGGTGGGCAGACTGCCTGAGGTCAGGAGTTCGAGGCCAGCCTGGCCCAACATAATGAAAGCCCGTCTCTACTAAAAATACAAAAATTAGATGGACGTGGTGGCGGGTGCCTGTAATCCTAGCTACTTGGGAGGCTGAGGTTGCAGTGAGCCGAGAGTGGGCCATTGCTCTCCAGCATGGGCGACAAGAGTGAAATTCCATCTCAAAAAAAAAAAAAAAAAAAAGAAGAATGACCACCAGGCATGGTGGCTCACGCCTATAATCCCAGCACTTTGGGATGCTGGGGTGGGTAGATCACCTGAGGTCAGGAGTTGGAGACCAACCTGGCCAACATGGAGAAACCCCATCTCTACTAAAAATACAAAAATTAGCCAGGCATGGTGGTGCAGGTCTGTAATCCCAGCTGCTAGGGAGGCTGAGGCAGGAGAATCACTTGAACCAGGAGGTGGAGGTTGCAGTGAGCCGAGATTGCTCCACTGCACACCAGCTGGGCAACAGAGTGAGACTCCATCTCAAAAATAAAAAATAATTTAAAAAATAAATAAATAAAAATAATAATGAATTAACTGTGTTATACATTTTATGGCTCTGGATTCCTCAGAAATGGAATCCAGGATTAATTTAAGCCAGAGACAAACATTCACAATTCGAGTCCCTCTGGCACATGTCAGTTACCTTGCAGTGCAGGGGCTGACTGTGTCTGGGTTTTGGAAAGTGCAGACAGAATGCTCTCTGGGGTGATCTCCACCTTGGAGAGGATATTTGCCAGAGGGTTGTGAGATGTTGTCGTGGCAGGTGCAGGTGTTTTCAGGCCACTGGTGAGGTTGCTGGGGCTGGTGGGAGTTCCTGGAGAAGGTCTTGATGCAGGACTGACCCCTGGTGGCAGAAAGATGAACTCAAGAAAATGCAATTCAAAATGACTTCAATTCCCCATACTTTCCACTCACTTCAATGAGTTTGATATAATTAACAGGAATTCTTCTGTGGTTGATCCACAAATGGTCCATCATAACATGACATGTACAAAAAAAAAAAATCTGAAAAGATTAAGATTATCTCCTTTTACTTGGAACACCATTAAAACAAACAAGTATTGGCCGGGCGAGGTGGCTCACACTTGTAACCCCAGCACTTTGAGAAGCCGAGGCAGTCGGATCACCTGAGGTCAGAAGTTTGAGACCAGCCAACCAACATGGGGAAACCCCATCTCTACTAAAAATAAAAAATTAGCCGGGTGTGGTGGCAGGCGCCTGTAATCCCAGCTACTTGGAAGGCTGAGGCAGGAGGTGAACCCAGGAGGTAGAGGTTGCGGTGAGACAAGAGTTGAGACAGAGTGAGACTCCGTCTCAAAAAAACAAACAAGTATTAAGTGATTTGCATAGTTTTGAGAGCCCCAATATTTCTTATTTATTTTTAAAAAACAGAAACAGGGTCTTGCTATGTTGCCCCGTGTGGTCTTGAACTCTTGACTTCAAGTGATCCTCCCACCTTGGCTTTCCAAAATGCTGGCAATTAACGGCGTGTGCCGCCACACCTGGACAATATTTCTTTTTTCTCCACCAAATGGCACCTACAGCTTAGAGCACTGTAGGTACTCAATAAATACTGCTGGCTGACTGGACGCTGAGAGCCACTACAGTTGTATAACTCAGTCACTGCATAATTTTATGTGACTGGTAAATTATGTGCTTTTTTTTTCTTTTGTGGGGGGGACAGAGTCTCGTTCTGTCACCCAGACTGGAGTGCAGTGGCGTAATCTCAGCTCACTGCAAGCTCCGCCTCCTGGGTTCACGCCATTCTCCTGCCTCAGCCTCCCGAGCAGCTGGGACTACAGGCGCCCGCCACCACGTCCGGCTAATTTTTTGTATTTTTAGTAGAGACGGGGTTTCACCGTGTTAGCCAGGGTGGTCTCGATCTCCTGACCTCGTGATCCACCCGCCTCGGCCTCCCAAAGTGCTGGGATTACAGGCGTGAGTCACTGCGCCCGGCAGTTATGTGCTTTTGAAACAGCTTTTTTTTTTTTTTTTTTTTTTTGAGACGGAGTCTCGCTCTGTCGCCCAGGCTGGAGTGCAGTGGCTGGATCTCAGCTCACTGCAAGCTCCGCCTCCCGGGTTTACGCCATTCTCTCGCCTCAGCCTCCCGAGTAGCTGGGACTACAGGCGCCCGCCACCTCGCCCGGCTAGTTTTTTGTATTTTTTAGTAGAGACGGGGTTTCACCGTGTTAGCCAGGATGGTCTCGATCTCCTGACCTCGTGATCCGCCCGTCTCGGCCTCCCAAAGTGCTGGGATTACAGGCTTGAGCCACCGCGCCCGGCCTGAAACAGCTTTTAAAATGAGATTATTTAAGAAATTTCCTTTATATTTTTACATTTTAAAACACTGGGTTGATCTTTAACTGGAAATAAAATATATAAAGAGAAAAACATTTGATATTTAAAAAAAGATAAAAAAATATGAACAGATATTTCACAAAGAAACATAAGTGATAAGCAAAGGAAAAAAATTTTTAACATCTTTCATAGAAGAAATGGAAATTAAACAACTTTTTAAGGTTGGATTTGTAGACTCCACAAGGCAAGTAACTGGAGAAGGTAAGGAACAACAGAAACTTTCATGTATTAGTCATATAAAATAGCACTTTTTTGGATATCAATTTAGTCATAATATATTAAAAGACTTTATTTATTTTTATTTAGTTTTTGAGATGTGGTCTCACTGTGTTGCTCAGGCTGGAGTGCAGTGGCTATTCACAGGCGTGGTCACAGTGAACTACACAGCCTGGAATTCCTGGCTTCAAATGATCCTCCTGCCTTTGCCTCCCGAGTAGCTGGGACTACACGGTATCCCACCATGGCTGGCAAAATTTATTTAAAAAATTTCGGGCTGGGTGCAGTGGCTCAAGATTGTAATCCCAACATTTTAGGAGGCCAAGATGGGAGGAACGCTTGAGCCCAGGAGTTCAAGATCAGCCTGGATAACATAGTAAGATGCTGTCTCTATCAAAAAACCCACAAAACGTAGCCAGATGTGTTGGCGTACACCTGTGGTCTCAGCTACTCAACGGCTCAGGTGGGAGGATCACTTGAACCCGTAAGTTTGAGGTTACAGTGAGCCATGATTGCACCACTGCACTCCAGCCTGGGTGACGGAGTGAAACCTTGTTTCAAAATAAATAAATAAACAGCCGGGCATGGTGGCTCACGCCTGTAATCCCAGCACTGTGGGAGGCTGAGGCGGGCGGATCATGAGGTTAGGAGATCGAGACCATCCTGGCTAACACAGTGAAACCTTGTCTCTACTAAAAATACAAAAAATTAGCTGGGCGTGGTGGTGGGCGCCTGTAGTCCCAGCTACTCTGGAGGCTGAGGCAGGAGAAGGGCGTGAACCCGGGAGGCGGAGCTTGCAGTGAGCTGAGATTGTGCCACTGCACTCCAGCAGTCTGGGGGACAGAGCGAGACTCTTTCTCAAAAAAAATAAAAAATAATTAACAAAATTACATTAAAAAGTGTTATATACTTAGCTCTTTCAAAGGGTTATTCATAAAATTTTTATCATTTACAGTATTTTTTTTTTTTTGAGACAGAGTCTTGCTCTGTCGCCCAGGCTGGAGTGCAGTGGCTTGATCCTGGCTCACTGCAACCTCTGCCTTCTGGGTTCAAATGATACTCATGCCTCAGCCTTCTGAGTAGCTGGGATTACAGGTATGTGCCACCACAGCTGGCTAATTTTTTCTTTTTTTTGAGACGCAGTCTTGCTCAGTCGCCCAGGCTGAAGTGTAGTGGTGTGATCTTGGCTCACTGCAACCTCCGCCTCCCAGGTTCAAGCGATTGTCCTGCCTCAGCCTCCCAGGTAGCTGGGACTACAAGCGCATGCCACCATGCCCGGCTAAATTTTGTATTTTTAGTAGACAGGGTTTCACCAAGTTGGCCAGGCTGGTCTCGAACTCCTGACTTCAGCTGATCCACCTGCCTTGGCTTCCCAAAGTGCTGGGATTACAGGCGTGAACCACCACGCCTGGCCTAATTTTTGTTTTTTTAGTAGAGATGGGGTTTTGCGAAGTTGTCCAGGTTGGTCTCGAACTCCTGGCCTCAAGTGATCCACCTGCCTCCATCTCCCAAAGTGGTGGGATTGCAGGCGTGAGCCACCACACCTGGCCCTACAGTATTCTTCATAACAGTAAAAAACTGGAAACATACTAAGTGCCTAATAATAAAGGATTAGATAAGTTACCAAATGCTATGCAGCTATTAAAAATGATGTAGATAAATATTTAATGATTCATAAAAACAGTCAAGATATGTAATTAACTTTTAAATAGCTAGTTTTGAAACAGTATATGCAACATACTTAAATTACTTTTTAAAAAATTGTTACAAATATTTAATTCTCCAAAATATTCATATACACATATACTTTTAAGGGTAAACACAAGTGGTTCCTTTGGGGTAACAGGATTATAGATATTTATTAAAATTTTTTTTTCATTTTTCATTTTTTATTTAGAGATAGGGTCTCACTATATTGCCAAGGCTGGTCTCAAGCTCCTGGCCTCAGGTAATCTACCATCTCGGCCTCCCAAAGTGCTGGGATTACAGGCATGAGCCACCACACCTGGCCTAGATATTTACTTCATTCTCTTTGCTTATTTTCTAATTTTTCTATAATGACCCATTATTGGATTGTTTTATTTTTTAATTTAACAACTAATTTAGCTGGGTGCACTGGCTCACGCCTATAATCCCAGCACTTTGAGAGGCCAAGATGGGTGGATCACCTGAGGTCAGGAGTTCAAGACCAATCTGGCTAACATGGTGAAATCCCATTTCTACCAAAAATACAAAACTAGCCGGGCATGGTGGCACATGCCTGTAATCCTAGCTATTTGGGAGGCTGAGGCAGAATTGCTTGAACCTGGGAGATGGAGGCTGCAGTGAGCTGAGTTTGCACCATTGCACTCCAGCCTGGGTAACACGACTGAAACTCTATCTAAAAAAAAAAAAAAAATTAATTAAAAAAAAAAATCAATGACAGACCGGGCACTGTGACTCATGCCTGTAATCCCAGCACTTTGAGAGGCCGAGGGTGGGTGTATCACCTGAGGTCAGGAGTTCGAGACCAGCCTGGCCAACTTGGTGAAACCCCGTCTCTATTGAAAACACAAAAATTAGCCGGGTGTGGTGGCAGGTGCCAGTAATCCCAGCTACTTGGGAGGCTGAGGCAGGAGAATCACTTAAACCCAGGAGGCAGAGGTTGCAGTGAGCCAAGATTGCACCACTGTCCTCCTGCCTGGGAGACAGAGTAAGACTCTGTCTAAACAACAACAGCAACAACTACAACAACTCTCCCCAAAACAGATTATGATTCAATTTAAAAAGATGGAAACTAATTTTTTATCCTCTTTACTGGGCTTACTTACCAGTATTTTTCATGACTGACGTCAAACTGCTAAGGATGGAACTGATCTTTGCCAGATCCACATTAGCCAGGTTTGGCAAAGCCAATGCTGGGGAAGGGGAAAGAGAAGTATTCACAGGCTTTGGAAGAGGTGGAGTTGCTGTCATGGTCACAGGCACTGGGGTACATGAAGAGGCCTTTGAGATATTTTCTGTTGGCTTTGTAGGTACAGAAGTGGATACAGCTGACTTCTCTGCAGGTTTTTCCTTCCTGTCCTCAACTGTTTCAACAAAGAAAAGAGATATTACATCCTACTACTTTCCAGACTTTGCTTCCTATATGAAATAACATGTCCTAATATTTCTGGATTTGGGGGCAAAGGCACTACTTTAGAGAAAACGACGACTCACTTCATGCTTTTTTGAAAAAGTCATACTCTTTGTAATTTATGATAATTCCCACCTTTAATATCTGCTTAAAAGCAATTTCCAGCTAGGGACAATGGCTCACATGGGGTCAGGATTTTGAGACCAGCCTGGTCAACATGGTGAAACCCTGCCTCCACAGAAAATACAAAAAATTAGCTGGGTGTGGTGGCAGGCATCTATAATCCCAGCTACTACAGAGGCTGCGACACAAGAATCGCTTGAACCCAGGAGGCAGAGGTTGCAATAAGCCGAGATTGCACCACTGCACTCCAGCCTGGGCAACAAAGCGAGACTCCTGTCTCAAAAAAAAAAAAACAAAAAACAAGAAAAAAAGCAATTTCCAGGATTTATCTTGTATCTTACTTTTCAGTGATTCCTTTGCATTTTCTTAGTATTTTTGTGTTAAATTTGTACAATTGAAGAAGTATGTTATTAACCTGAGAACTTTCCAAGAACTTCTGTTCTTAGAAACAGAACCTCTACAGTATTCACTGTATTTTCCTCTGGCTTCCTGAAATTGCCCTATTGGGGGGTGCAATCAGGCACTAACTAATTTGAAACTACAACGTTTTAACTCTTGATCACCTTGAATAATTCTTTTTAATGTTTTAAAGGCTATATCAATAATGCATTAAATTCAACAGGAGTCAAATTATCTAATAAGATTTATAAAGGCTGGGGATACAAGAGAAACAATTCACCAATTCAGGTTGTTTCTGAAAGTGTGATTAACAAACTGACTTTGGAATTCTTGATGGTTAAAAGTGACAGAGAATAAGGAATTCCAGTATAAGTGACCCCTCATCCCAAAACAGTGCTATTTAACATGAATACAATTTAAGCCACATATGCCACATATGTAAGTTTAAATTTTCCAGCAGCCAAATTAAAAAAAAAAAGAACCAGGGCCAGGCATGGTGGCTCAAGTCCACCTCCCAGCACTTTGAGAAGCTGCGGCGGGCGGATCACTTGAGGTCAGGAGTTTGAGACCAGCCTGCCCAACATGGAGAAAATTCGTCTCTACTAAACATACAAAAAATAGCCAGGTGTGGTGGTATGCACCTAAAATCAGTCCTAGCTACTCGGGAGGCTGTGGCAGCAGAATCGTTTGAACCCGGGAGATGGAGGTTGCAATGAACTGAGATTGCCCAACTGCACTCCAGCCTGGGTAACAGAGGGAGACTCTCTCTCTTTTAAAAACAAACAAATAAAAAGAAACATGTAATTAAAAAATCTATTTTATCCATCCTAATATATCCCAAATATTTTCATTTCAGTGTTATAAATATAAAAATTATTAATGAGATATTTTAAGCCTGGCGCGGTGGCTCACGCTTGTAATCCCAGCACTTGGGGAGGCTGAGGCAGGCGGATCACCTGAGGTTGGGAGTTCAAGACCACCCTGACCAACACGGAGAAACCCTGTCTCTACTAAAAATACAAAATTAGCCCAGTGTGGTGGCACATGCCTGTAATCCAAAATGATATTTAAAAAATCGTAGCTTTCTCCACCTCAAGCCAGCTAGGATTAATAATAGTTACCATCGGTATCAACCAACCATATCTAGCATTCCTACACGTCTGCACCCATGCCTTTTTCAAAGCCATACTATTCATCTGCTCTGGGTCTATTATTCACAACCTAAACAACGAACAAGACATTCGAAAAATAGGGGGGCTATTTAAAACAATACCCCTTACCTCAACTTCTCTAACCATCGGTAGCCTAGCACTTACAGGCATACCATTTCTTACAGGTTTTTACTCCAAAGATCTTATCATCGAAACCGCAAACACATCATATACCAACGCCTGAGCCCTGTCTATCACTCTTATTGCTACTTCCCTAACAAGCGCCTACAGCACTCGAACTATTAATCCCAGGTGCTCGGGAGGCTGAGGCAGGAGAATTACTTGAACCCAGGAGGCGGAGGTTGCGGTGAGCCGGAGATCGCACCACTGCACTCCAGCCTGGGCAACAAGAGCAAAACTCCGTCTCAAAAAAAAAAAAAAAAAAAAAAAAAAAAGATATTTTAACTCTTTGGGAGAGTATTAAGTTTTTGCCACCGTGCTCGGCCTAGTTTCTGGACTCCAATGTGTCTGTTTTTTTTTTTTTTTTTTTTTTTTTTTTTTTTTTTGGGGAGACAGGGTCTCTCTCTGTCATCTAGGCTGAGTGCAGTGACATGATCTTGGCTCACTGCAACCTCTGCCTCCCAGGCTCAAGTGATTCTCCTGCCTCAACCTTTCCAGCAGCTGGGACTATAGACACATGCCGCCACGCTTGACTAATTTTTATATTTTTTGTAGAGAAGGGGTTTCGCTATGTTTCCCAGGCTGGTCTCAAACTCCTGGACTCAAGCAATCTGCCCACCTCACCGTCACAAAGTGCTGAGATTACAGGCATGAGCCACTATACCTGGCCTCAATGTGTATTTTATATTTACAGCACGTCTCAAGTTGGACAATCTTCATTTCAAATGCTTAGCCACAGGTAGCTAGTAGCTACTTTCCCCACACCATCTCCCCAAGATGGAGTCTCGCTCTGTCACCTGCCTGGAGTGCAATGGCATGATTTCAGCTCACTGCAACCTCTGCCTCTCAGGTTCAAGCGATTCTCTTGCCTCAGTCTCCCTTGTAGCTGGAATTACAGGTACCTGCCACCACACCCGGATAATTTTTGTATTTTTAGGAAAGACAGGGTTACACCATGTTGGCTAGGGTGGTCTTGAACTCCTGACCTCAGGTGATCCGCCTGCCTCGGCCTCCCAAAGTGCTGGGATTACAGGCATGAGCCACCGCCCATGGCCTAGTAGCTACCATTTTAACAATGCAGATAACGAGCAATGATTCTTAACACATTTGGCATATCAAATCCTCAACAACTGCTCTAGAGACTATAATGCTACCTTGGTGGTCTATCTTTTAAGAAATGAACTATCTTTTAATACCTGCCTGTGACGTATTCATTGTTGGGAAGGCAAAACAGATAAGGAATAAGTTGTCTATTAATCACATAAGGACATACCAATGATTTTTGACCCATCATCTTCCACATCTGAGAGTTCCATGTCTTCCACATCACGATTATCTGTCACGGGTTCAGGTGTGGCAGATTTCTCACTCTCCATGGTTGGTGACCGGGATTCCTCACCTCCCATTCCCTGAAAAGGAGACTCAGAACCAGTCGGGGAGGGAGCATCCATGCTTGGGGAAGGAACTGGTGATTCTTCAGGATCTGGAAGGGTTGACTTCAATTGATCCAACTTCTTCTTTAAATTGTTTACTCGGTTAGCAAAGGTTTTATATGCCTAAAAGAGAAAAAAGGAGTTTACTCCTTGGAAAAAGACCAAAAAGTTAGTCTCACTTTGTCACCCAGGCTAGAGTATAGTGGCATGATCTCAGTTCACTGCAACCTCCGCCTCCTGGGCTAAAGTGATCCTTCCAAGTAGCTGGATCCACAGGAACACATCACCATGCCTGGCTAATTTTTGTACTTTTAGTAGAGATGGGGTTTCACCATGTTGGCCAGGCTGGTCTCGAACTCCTGGCCTCAAGTGATCCACACGCCTCAGCCTCCCAAAGTGCTGGGATTACAGGCTTAAGCCACCGTGCTTGGCCGCCCCCCTCTTTTTTTTTAAATAAAATTTTATTTTCTTAAATGAGAGATGAGGTCCTGCTATGTTATCCAGGCTAGCCTTGAACTCCAGGGCTCAAGTGATCCTCCCACCTCAGCCTCCCAAAATGCTAGGATTGCAGGCATACACTACCATCTCTGGCCACCCATTTTGACTGATTAGATTTTCTGATTATTATTAACCACGTACATTGCTGGCACAAAACAAGATAATATATCATCTGTCAAGCATGCAGGAGTTTCTAATTTCTGCTTTTTATACTCCCTAAGTGAGTATTACCGTCCACACAGTTGCCTGAGTTAGAAACCTAGCAGTTATCTGTATTTTCTATTCCCTTGCTCCTGTTTATCTATCCAACCAACCAATATTTATTGAAAACCTAAATGTATCTTCTAGGTACTGGAGATACAGCAAGAAATGAGACAGACCAAAAAATAATAATAATAATAATCAAATCCAAAAATAAAACAAAGCCTGGGAGGTCAAAGGCTATTGTTTTAAAAAACAGGGGCTGGGTCTGGTGGTTCATGTCTGTAATCTCAGCACTTTGGGAGGCTGAGGCAAGGAGGATCACTTGAAGCCAGGATTTCAAGACCAGCCTGGGCAACACAGTGAGATTCTGTCTCTACAAAAAAATAAAAAATTAGCTGTGCATGGTAGCATGTGCCTGTAGTCCCAGCTGCCTGTAGTGCCAGCTACTCAGAGGGCTGAGGTAGGAGGACTGCTTGAGCCCAGGAGGTCAGGGCTGCAGTGAGCAGTGATCACACCACTGCACTCCAGCTTGGGTGACAAAGAGAGACCCTATCTCAAAACAAAAATACAATTTGTTGTAAAAGAAGTTTTAGGTGTTAGAAAATCATTACAAAGATAGTTCCTATATACCCTATATCCAATTTTCCCTATTATTAACATCTAATATTAGTATGATACATTTGTCACATTAATGAACCAATATTGATAATTATGAAAAGTCCATACTTTAGATTTCCTCAGGTTTTTTTTTTTTTTTTTTTACCTAATGTCCTTTTCTAACCTAGGATCCCATCCAAGATACCACAGAACATTTAATAGTCATGTCTCCTTTCTCCTTAGACTCCTCTTGTTTGTGACACTTTGCTGGATTTTCTTTTTTATTTTGAGACGGAGTCTTGGCCCGGCGCGGTGGCTCAAGCCTGTAATCCCAGCACTTTGGGAGGCCGAGACGGGCGGATCACGAGGTCAGGAGATTGAGACCATCCTGGCTAACACGGTGAAACCCCGTCTCTACTAAAAAATACAAAAAACTAGCCGGGCGAGGTGGCAGGTGCCTGTAGTCCCAGCTACTCGGGAGGCTGAGGCAGGAGAATGGCGTAAACCCGGGAGGCGGAGCTTGCAGTGAGCTGAGATCCGATCACTGCACTCCAGCCCGGGCGACAGAGCGAGACTCCGTCTCAAAAAAAA
The DNA here is from genome assembly GCF_007565055.1 of Rhinopithecus roxellana. Classification (NCBI taxonomy): domain Eukaryota; kingdom Metazoa; phylum Chordata; class Mammalia; order Primates; family Cercopithecidae; genus Rhinopithecus; species Rhinopithecus roxellana. Next base: position 47,001,939 of record NC_044556.1, read on the forward strand.
AAAAAAAAAGAGAGAGACGGAGTCTTGCTCTGTCACCCAGGCTGGAGCGGAGTGGCGCGGTCTTGACTCACTGCAACCTCTGCCTCCCGGGTTCAAGTGATTCCCTTGCCTCTTGAGTAGCTGGGATTACAGGCGCGCACCCTCACGCCTGGCTAATATTTGTATTTTTAGTAGAGACAGCGTTTCACCATGTTGGCCAGGCTGGTATTGAACTGCTGACCTTGTGATCCGCCCGCCTCGGCTTCCCAAAGTGCTGGGATTACAGGCATGAGCCACCGTGCCCGGCCTGGACTTTCACTGGTTTTGATGATCTTGACTGTTTTCAACAGTACTGGTCAGGTATTTTGTAGATTGTCAAATGAGATTTGACTGATATTTTTCTCATGGCTAGACTGGGGTAAAAAGTTTTTCGGCGGAAGGCCACAGAGGTAAATTGTTACTGTGATCACACCGTATCAAGGGCACATACAATCAATATGACTTTCCACTGTTGATGTTAATACTGACCACTTGGCTTAATTCCTATAGATGTCCTGATGGTCTTAATTGCTAATGTTTTAAAGTTATCTTTTGAATTTTTCATTTTTTGAGAGTCAATGACCATTAGATTGTGTTATTTTGTTTTGTAAATTCAAGAACGTTTATTTTATTTTATTTTACTTCAGACAAGGTCTCGCTCTATCACACAGGCTGGAGTGTAGTGGCACGATCATAGCTCACTGCAACCTCCGCCTTCCGGGTTCAAGTGATCCTCCTACCTCAGTCCTCCAAGTAGCTGGGACTACAGGCACACACCACGACTCCTGGCTAATTTTTGTATTTTTTGTAGAGACAAGATTTCACCATGTTGGCTAGGTTGATCTCGAACTCCTGACCTCAGGTGATCTGCCTGCCCCAGCCTCCCAAAGTGCTGGGATTATATCTGTGAGCCACTGTGCCCAGCCAAGAAGCATTATTTTTAAAAAGATACGAACACATTAGACTCTAGCTTTTTGGTTTTGATATAACTGAGTAGCTTATAGTAGACTAATGCTCTCATCAAGAACAAGTAGAAAAGCCAGATACATAGACACACTTGTTTGAATGTACTGGAGAGTGCTAAGGCTACCAAAAACTAAGTGGCAAATACTATCAGAGGGAAAGCATGGAGAGCTAAGCTGACATTATTTTCTCTTAGGGTTCTGCTGATTCTGGGGAGCTAGGCAAGAAGCTGAGAATTAAGGCAAAAAGGACAAGAGAGGGCCACTATTAAAGAGGAAAAAGCAGAGTTTTTAACAGTCTTGCTGATCTTAACAGGCAAAAATTAGAGACCTGAAAGGCCAAGATTCTTATGAAAGAGGAAAGAGAGAACTGGCTCAACAATTTTTCCTTCATGATATTTGCTGAATTCTGAGCTGCTTGAAAGGGAAGAAGCCAAGCAGAACATCTTCGAAAAAGCAGTGGTCTCATGGTGATGAGGAAACAAGGACTAGAGAGTTTAAATCATGCCATGGAGAAGGGGGCTTAATGGTCATTCCAGGCTCTCTGTGGGAAAAATCTACATTCCAGAAGCAGGGCTTGCTCAAACTGCAATTCAGCCTCAAGTCAGTTAGGTTTCAGATTTAATTAATATGATCAGCCTCAACATCTGCCTAGCAAAAGAAGGGTGAACTGTCTCTGGAGGGAGAAAAATCATCCAGAGACTCCATAATATTTTAATGTTCAGCATTCAATAAAAAATTAGCAGACATGCTAAGAGATAGGTCTAAATAGCTAAAAAGAAAATGCAGACACTACATTAGCAACTACCTCTGGGCACAAAACAAAACAAAACAAAACAAAAACACCAAACACCACGAATATACCCATAACAGGTGAAGCCAATATTGGAACTATATGACAAAACCCAAACAGCTATGATTAATATGCTCATGAAAATAGTGAAAAATTTCTTTCCCTTCCTTTGTGAACAATTCAGTCCTAAACTCATTAGCTGGAGCTGAGGGAAAAAACTCAGTGGCTTAGAGGGAATGGACCCAAAAATGAGAAAAATGTCTGCATAGGAGGGAGGAATTGCAAAGGATGCTGGAGTATAAGCAGGATAAAAAGAAAATCCATAAAGGTGGCTGGAGAGAGATGGAAGTGCTGGGAGACTGGCCACAACTGATTAAGTAAAAATATTAAGGCCAGGCACGGTGGCTCATGCCTGTAATCCCAGCACTTTGGAGGCCAAGGCAGGCAGATCATGAGGTCAGGAGTTCAAGACCAGCCTGACCAATATGGTGAAACCTCGACTCTATTAAAATACAAAAATTAGCTGGGCATGGTGGCATGCGCCTGTAGTCCTAGCTACTCAGGAGGCTGAGGCAGGAGAATCGTTTGAACCTGGTAGGCAGAGGCTGCAGTGAGCCAAGATTGTGCCACCGCACTCCAGCCAGGGTGACAGCACGAGGCTCCATCTCGGGAAAAAAAAAGAAAAAAGTAAATATATTGAAGACAGGGAGCAAGGCTTTACACTGTTAGAAAAGCAATTAGAAGTGTAAAAAGGCGGGGACAGTGGCTCACGCCTGTAATCTCAGCACTTTGGGAGGTAGAGGCGGGTGGATCACCTGAGGTCAGGAGTTTAAGACCAGCCTGGCCAACACGGTGAAACCCCATCACTGCTAAAAATACAAAATTAGCCGGGCATGGTGGCGAATGCCTGTAATCCCAGCTACTTGGGAGGCTGAGGTAGGAGAATTGCTTAAACCTGGGAGGCAGAGGTTGCAGTGAGCCAAAATTGTGCCACTGCACTCTAGCCTGAGGAACAGGAGCGAAAGTTCGTCTTACAAATAAATAAATAAATAAATAAAGGGACATGTCAAAAGAACACAGAAAGGAGCTCACATTGACCAAATCTTTGTCAATCTGAGCATCAACGTAAATATTAGCAGTAATGAATTAAAACAGTGAGTAAATAGGATTCAAGTCCATTCATATAAATAAATGAATACATCGAAAGTCTGGTAAGGAACAAGATATTTACATAGTTTCAAAATACTTCCTCACAAACACTCATTAATTGGTATATTAGTTTCTTAGGGCAGTGGTTAATTAAGTACTACAAAATGAGTGGCTTAAAACAATAGAAATTTATTGTCTCTGAAGGCTAGTGGTTCAAAATTAAGATGTCAGCAGGCTGCGCTCTCTCTGACACTGGGAAGAATTCTTTCCTGCGATTTCCTGGTTTCTGGTGGTGCCCATCAATCCTTGATGTTCTTGGCTTGTAGCTGCATCGCTCCAATATCTGCTTATGTTGTCACATGATGTTCTCCTTGTGCTTCTGTCCAGTTTTCCAGTTTCTCTCTTTTTTTTTTTTTTTTTTTTTGAGACAGAGTCTTGCTGTCTTGCCCAGGTTGGAGTGCAATGGTGTGATCTCGGCTCACTGCAACCTCTGCCTCCTGGGTTCAGGTGATTCTCCTGCCTCAAACTCCCAAGTAGCTGGGATTACAGGTGCCCGCCACCATGCCTGGCTAATTTTTACTATTTTTAGTATAGACAGGGTTTTACCATATTGGCCAGGTTCATCTTGAATTCCTGACCTCAAGGGATCTGTCTGCCTCGGCCTCCCAAAGTGCTGGGATTACAGGTGTGAGCCACTGCACCCAGCCAGTTTCCCTCTTCTTATATGGACACCAGTTATACTGGATGATTAAGGCCCACCCCAGTGAACTCATTTTAACTTGATTATATCAGCAAAGACCCTATTTCCAAATAAGGCCACATTCACATGTACTGGAGGTTAGGGCTTCAACACATCTTTTTGGGGTGCATAATTTAACCCATAACAATTACCAAGGGAAAACTTTATAATGGACAAACCTGGAAGATGCCACATTAATCAGAATATCAAGGGGAACATTCCAGGTAGTGAGATAAACCAAACTTGTATGCCATCTGACGAGACGAAACATGAAGAACACAGAATCACTTTTGTGATATTCCTTCTAAAGATGCATAATCTCAATCTGATCACAAAGAAATATCAAATAAACTCAAACTGGGAAACATTACACAAAATATTTGACTTGTAATCTTCAAACACATTTAGGTCATGAAAATCAAGGAGACAGCTAAGCAACTGTTTCAGATCAAAGGAAAATAAAGAGATGACAACCGAATGCAACTTGTGATTCTGGATAGCATATTTTCCTATAAAAACTGGCCAATTTGAATAGGTTCTGAGGATTAGATTATAAGTGTGTCAAAGTATCAACTAATTTCCTGATTATATAACTACAACTGGAGGGGCACGATGGCTCATGCCTGTAATCCCAGCACTTTAAGAGGCTGAGGCAGGTGGATCACCTGAGGTCAGGAGTTTGAGACCACAGTCTGGCTAATACGGCAAAACCCCGTCTCTACTAAAAATACAAAAATTGGCCGGCGTGGTGGTGGGCGCCTGTAGTTCCACCTACTCGGGAGGCTGAGGCAGGAGAATTGCTTGAACCCAGGAGGCGGGGGTTGCAGTGAGCTGAGATTGCGCCACTGCACTCTAGCCTGGGTGACACAGTGAGACTCGTCTCTAAATTGAAGTGGCAATTCTAGAACCAAAAAGTAAACCAACTAAGAATAGATGGGTTTAACCATAGATAAGATTCAACAGAAACTATATATATATATATTTTTTTTTTTTTGAGACGGACTCTCACTCTGTCTCCCAGGCTGGAGTGCAGTGGTGCGATCTTGGCTCACTGCAAGCTCCGCCTCCCGGGTTCACGGTATTCTCCTGCCTCAGCCTCCCGAGTAGCTGGAACTACAGGACCCTGCCACCACGCCCGACTAATTTTTTTGTATTTTTTAGTAGAGACAGGGTTTCACCGTGTTAGCCAGGATGGTCTCGATCTCCTGACCTCGTGATCCGCCCGCCTCGGCCTCCCAAAGTGGTGGGATTACAGGCGTGAGCCACCGTGCCCAGCCTAACAGAATAAAATATTAATGAATTACAAGACTAGTTAGTAGAATATCTAGAAGGGAGCAGAGAGAGAAATAAAAGATAGAAAATTCAGAAAGGACTAAAAAAAGGCATTTGGAACACAACAATGAGATCTAATATACATACTAATGTGAGTTCCAAGAGGAGAGGAGGGAGATGAAACAGAAACAATAATTGAGATCAACAGTTGAGAATTTTTGAAAATTTATAAAAAACATGAAGCCATGTTATGGGTGAATTATCTCTCTCTGCACCCCCTGACTCATATGTTGAAGTCCTCACCCCTAGAACCCCAGAATTATTTGAAGACAGGATTTCTACAGAGGTAATCAAGTTAAGTGAGGTCATCAGGATGGGCCCTAATCTAATCTGACTGGTATCCTTATAAAAAGATGAAATCTGGGAGATGGAAGGAGGGAGAAAGAAGGAGGGAGGGAGAGGAAAGGAGGGAGGAAAAGGGAAGGAGAAAGGAAGAGAGGAAGAGAGAGTACATGCAAGCAAAACAGGAGATAAAACAGAATCTAAAAATTATTTGATTAATAAAAAAAAGCAGAAAAGGAGTAACAAAGAAAAGGACACACAGGAAAAATAGAAAGATGGTAGACTTAAACCCAAGCATATCAATAAGTAGACTAAACACCACAAAGTCAAAGATTTTCAGACTAGATAAAAAATAAATAAATAAATAAAACTAAAACAAGATCCAATTATATGCTGTTTGCAAAAGATATACTTAAATATAAAAAATCATGAGATGCAACTTATAAGGAAATTTACTGTATTAAATGTATACATGTCCTAAAAATCAACCTGCTTATCCATTAGTCAATTCAGGGTTGCGCGGGGTAGAAAATAAATGATCTAAGACATCTTAATTTATTTTTCCTTTTCTCTCTTCTTTTAATGTACAGAAGGGTCTCACTATGTTGCCCAAACTAATCTTGAACTCCTGGCCTCAAGTGATCTTCCTACCTCAGCCTCCCAAAGTGTTGGAATTACAAGCATGAGCCACTGTGCCCAGGCTAAGACGTTTCTAAACATAAGGACAGACAAAATTTCTCTCTCACAAACACTTTTTTTGGGAAATTAGTTGAGAATGCTCCAGTACAATGAGAGAAACCAAGAAAAAAAGACATGGAATCTGGAAAATAGAGGACTCAACTCAGGACAACAGTTAAGAGCTATTTCAGCCTGAGACTTAGAGAATAACCTAAACTGGGGACAGGGAGTGAAAATTCAGGTAGGGAGGTCCCAGGGGAAAAGGGAATTCAGAATAGCTGATGTGACAGAGAATTTAAAAAGTCTATGCAAGGGCAAACAAAGAGAAAACAAAACTCTAGGAAAAAACCAAAACTTCTAGTACAACTATAGTTACCACAAAACCTTGCAATGAACAATGTTTACAGAGTTATAATGTAAGCTTTTAAAAAAATTGTTTTCGAACCTTTAGAGTAGCAAAGAAGAATTAAGTATGATTACAGAATAGAATGTAAATATTACCAACTTTGACAATACAGAAGTAAATATAGTTGGCTGGGCACGGTGGCTGATGCCTATGGTCCTGTCCCTTTGAGAGGCCGAGGCAGGTGGATCACTTGAGGCCAGGAGTTCAAGACGAGCCTGTCCAACACGGTGAAACCCTGTCTCTACTAAAAAAACAAAAATTAGCCAGGCATGATGGCATGCGCCTGTAATCCCAGCTACTCGGGAGGCTGAGGCAGGAGAATCACTTGAACCCAGGAGGCGGAGGTTGCAGTGAGGCCAAGAGAGTGCCACTGCACTCCAGCCTGGGTGACAGAGCGAGACTCCATCTCAAAAAAAAAAAGTAAATATAGTTGATTGAAGTTGGAAAACTGAAGGGTAGATAGATGAAAACTAATGGGAGCAAATAGGGATGCTACTACCCAAATTTTACGAAGTAGGGAGTCTAGTGTTAATGGTCAAAAAATAGTAAATATAGTCCTTTAATTTATAGATAACAGATTTAAAACAATCATACAATAAAATTGGGAGGAGAAAGGTGGGTGAGTATAAGCTAAATCCAATCTGTCGTATCAAGAAGTTAACAGCTATTTCTAAAATAGGATAAATCAAGAAAGAACAATATAGGCAAATCATTTACATGTATGGAAGCAAATGCCAGAAAAAAAAAAGCAAATGCATTAAAAGGGATCACTTCGGTGGCCGGGCGCGGTGGCTCAAGCCTGTAATCCCAGCACTTTGGGAGACCGAGACGGGCGGATCACGAGGTCAGGAGATCGAGACCCTCCTGGCTAACACGGTGAAACCCCGTCTCTACTAAAAAATACAAAAAGCTAGCCGGGCGAGGTGGTGGGCGCCTGTAGTCCCAGCTACTCCGGAGGCTGAGGCAGGAGAATGGCATAAACCCGGGAGGCGGAGCTTGCAGTGAGCTGAGATCCCCAGCCACTGCACTCCAGCCCTGGCGACAGAGAGACTCCGTCTCAAAAGAAAAAAAAACAAAAACAAAAAAAAACAAAAAAAAAAAAAACAAAGGGATCACTTCTAGGAAGTAGGATTGGTGGGACCTACAGTACCATATACTTTCATGACCATACACAGTGATTAAAACTTAAAAAAAAAACACGGTGAAACCCCGTCTCTACTAAAAATACAAAAACTAGCCAGGCGAGGTGGCGGGCGCCTATAGTCTCAGCTACTCGGGAGGCTGAGGCAGGAGAATGGCGTAAACCCGGGAGGCGGAGCTTGCAGTGAGCTGAGATCCGGCCACTGCACTCCAGCCTGGGCGACAGGGCGAGACTCCGCCTCAGAAAAAAAAAAAGAAAAAAAAAAAAAAAAACTTAAAAAAAAAATTCATTATGAAACAGTTTCTTTCAGAGGTCATTAGACACATGCCCACTTATTACCTCTCTCCCTTTCTTGGGGGAATAAAAAGAAGTTCCCTGGTTGGGCGCAGTGGCTCACGCCTGTAATCCCAGCACTTTGGGAGGCTGAGGCGGGCGGATCACCTGAGGTCAGGAGTTTGAGACCAGCCTGACCAACATGGAGAAACCCCATCTCTACTAAACATACAAAATTAGCCAGGCACGATGGTACATGCCTGTAATCCCAGCTACTCAGCAGGGCTAAGGCAGGATAATTGCTTGAACCTGGGAGGCGGAGGTTGAGGCGGGCTGAGATCGCACCACTGCACTCCAGCCTGGGCAACAAGAGCGAAACTCTGTTTCAAAAAAAAAAAAAAAAAAAAAAACAGACCCAGGTCTTATTCTACCACCACCACTCACTAGCTATATTACCTTATACAAGGTTACTAATCCTCGTAATTTCTTCTTCTTCTTTTTTTTTTTTTTTTGAGACGGGTCTCACTCTTGTTGGCCAGGCTGGGCTGCAGTGACATGATCACACCTCACTGCAGCCTGAGATCACACCCAGCTAATTTCTGTACTTTTTTGCTAGCCACAGGGTTTCACTATGTTGCCCAGGCTGGTCTCAAAGTCCTGGACTCAAGCAATCCTCCTGCCTCAGCCTCCCAAAGTGCTGGGATTAAAACATCTATCCCAAAAGTAATTTCTTCATCTGCGATGAGATAAAAAATGCTTATTCTAACAGTTAGATAATGCATGTTAATAATCTCTGAAACATAGTAACAAGCATTCAGTATAAGACAGCTTTAATTATTACTTACATTGGCCACCACTTTTACTTCTTTGTATTGTGCTTCATAGAAAATTCCAGCATTTTCCAGTGCTTCTGTTAATGAGGGTCCATTTTTCACCTGCTTATCTAATCCATTCACAAATTCTTCCAGCTTGGAGCTTGCCTCTTCAAATTCTTTGGAGAACTTCTTCCCACCTGTTTTATCTAAAATGACATGGGAAGTATTCGTTTCAGGATAAAAAAAAAAAAAATTTAGTCTTTTGACTTTTCAAGAAAACCTCTCTTTGTGAACATACTCTTGCTGCCTTACTGTGCAATACTCTTAGTTTCATAGTTTTATCTCTTTTTTTCTCTTTTTTTTTTTTGAGATGGAGTCTCGCTCTGTCACCTAGGCTAGAGTGCAGTGGCGCGATCTCGGCTCACTGCAAGCTCTGCCTCCCAGGTTCACGCCATTCTCCTGCCTCAGCCTGTAGCTGGGACTACAGGCGCCCGCTACCATGCCCGGCTAATTTTTTGTATTTTTAGTGGAGATGGGGTTTCACTGTGTAAGCCAGGATGGTCTCGATCTCCTGACCTCGTGATCTGCCTGCCTCGGCCTCCCAAAGTGCTGGGATTACAGGCATGAGCCACCGCACCTGGCCTAACAATTTTATCTTAAAGAAGCTTCTCCAAATTACAAAATCACAAAACAGATTATTAAAATTCTTTACAAAACAGACTCATGTGAACCTGCTAGAGTGAAGGCACTTGTAATTAAGGTAAAGAAAAGAAAGTTCAACTAAAAGAGTTTGCTGATTACTTATTTTCTTCACAAATTGGATTCTACACTGCTACTTACTTAGGAATAACAGAATGAAGCTCAATTCTATTCACTTATACCATAACTTTTGCATTACAGAAGGCAGTAAGATGTTATCTCTTGGCCGGGCGCGGTGGCTCAAGCCTGTAATCCCAGCACTTTGGGAGGCCGAGACGGGCGGATCACGAGGTCAGGAGATCGAGACCATCCTGGCTAACACGGTGAAACCCCGTCTCTACTAAAAAATACAAAAAAAAACTAGCCGGGCGAGGTGGCAGCGCCTGTAGTCCCAGCTACTCGGGAGGCTGAGGCAGGAGAATGGCGTAAACCCGGGAGGCGGAGCTTGCAGTGAGCTGAGATCCGGCCACTGCACTCCAGCCTGGGCGACAGAGCGAGACTCCGTCTAAAAAAAAAAAAAAAAAAAAAAAAGATGTTATCTCTTAAACAAGAAAAGTAACGTTCAGAAAAGTAAAAATAAAGTGACCTCTGTATGCACACAATAAAAGTTATTCTTTCCTATCTGAAAAAGATTCATGATAATTCAGTACATCTACTTCTTTCCCAGTGGCTGGCAGAATATGGCTTTGGATGTGAGTATAAATTTTGGCTTTGCCTCTTATCAGTTGTGTAACTTGGGCAAGCTACTAATCTCCTTACAAGACCTCAGATTTCTCATGTGATAAAACAGAGATTTTTAGCATGTTTTCTGTTATGAGGATTGAATTAGATAATATATGTTAAATTAATTATTTGTTTAAAAAAAGTTTTCTTTTTCTTTTTTTTTGAGAAGGAGTCTCGCTCTGTCACCCAGGCTGGAGTGCAGTGGCCAGATCTCAGCTCACTGCAAACTCCGCCTCCCGGGTTTACGCCATTCTCCTGCCTCAGCCTCCCCAGTAGCTGGGACTACAGGCACCCGCCACCTCGCCTGGCTAGTTTTTTGTATTTTTTTTAGTAGAGACGGGGTTTCACCGTGTTAGCCAGGATGGTCTCGATCTCCTGACCTCGTGATCCGCCCGCCTCGGCCTCCCAAAGTGCTGGGATTACAGGCTTGAGCCACGGCGCCCGGCCAAAAAAATGTTTTCTTTAGAGATGGTCTCTTCTGTCACCCAGGCCGGAGTGCAGTGGCATGATCACAGTTCACTATAGCCTCGACCTCCTGGGGTCAAACAATCTGCTTCCCTCAGCCTCCCGAGCAGCTAGGACTACAGGTGTGTCCCCAAGCACATTAATTTTTTAATTTTTTTGTAGAGGCAGGGTCTCATTATGTTGCCCAGGCTAGTCTCAAACACCTGGTCTCAAGCAATCCACCTGCCCTGGCTTCCCAAAGAGTTGAGAATATAGGCACTGTGTCTGGTCTGCTAAATTTAAAGTATGGTACAGGAATAAAATTGGTGCCAAAATTAATAGCTAGTAGTCATTTACTTATTATTTCAAAAATATTCATCAAATATCTATTATGTGCCAAGCATTGCTCTAGGTGCCAGGGTATAGCAATGAACAAATCAATATAATTTCTGCCTTCATGAGGCTTACATTATAATAAATTATTAGTATGATTTACAATTTACAATGCAAGGAAAAGAGATGGTCTAACTAGATTTTATGAGGCATTAGAGTAACTTCATTGAAGAGCATACCCATACCAAGTAACCACACATGTGAAATACAACTGTCTATATATAACCCAATACACCAAGAAATGAGAAAGATAGAATTTACTTACAAAATTTATATGCATGAAACAGCTACCTGGGAAACCAGAGGTGCCACAATTACTTTCTACCCAAGGATCTCCTTATGAGGTAAACCAGTATGATTACTGGAAAAATGACAGATAGAAAGAAAATCTGACTTATTCTAAAAGGATGTAAGCATTACCTTTTAAGCATTTGAGAGTTTCTGTGCTGCACACATCCACCCTCATAGTTGACAACTGCTTTTCCTTCAGTTCTATCTGATCTTCTGAGCGCTTGTATAGCAACAGCTCTTCAATTAGGGCCTGAGACTAAACACAGACCAGAGTCATATTTCATTTACAAGATCATTCAATTATTCTCATTCTATCTCTCCTTGTTTTATAAAACAAAACAAAACAAAACAAAACAAAAACAAAACCCTAAAGCTTAACAAAACCCTGGGAGGAAAAAACTTTTCACTTTTTCTCACAGTCACAGATATTAATGATCAATTCTCATGTCAAAACCATGTTTAGTTATAGACTTTAAAAGATCTTTTTCCTTAATTATACAAAGCTAATTTATGGATACAGAGTTAAGACTAAAACAGACAAAGGTCCACTTATAAAGCCTCTTTAAATTTTAATTACATAAACATAGCCTTCTGTAAGCAAATTCTAATTTAGAAAGAGTTTCACAGGAAAATAAATTCTCTTGCTGGCATAAATTGAATACAGAACTCAGCTGATAATAGATAAACTGGAAGAAGGTTATTTCTACCATTAGGGGAACACATAAAACACAAGCAATCTAATCCCAATCTGGGTTCCTTTAGAACAGTTCCCACATGTTTAAAACATGACAGGTGTAACTGAATACAAATAAATCTTATTGGACTATACAGGAAACTATAATACAAAAGGGGTGAATAATACTTTGCCATATTAAACAAATTCTGTAACTTACTCGAAATTCCGCAACTATCTTAGACTTGAGAGCAGCTTTTGGATTTGTAGATGCTGTTGGAATTAAACAAAAGGTCATTAAGAATACAGACACAAAAAGTTGACTAATAGGAAAAATTTTAGCTCTATAGTTAAGGATATACTCTGAACATATGGCAACATGCACATTTAAGTCATAATTCCTAAAATAAATAATGGACTAGGAAATTTGAACACTCCTAAATGTGGTCAATGTAAAAATATGCTATTTAGACAGACCTAATCTACTTACCTCCAACAGACCCTTGAAGTCATAAAGTCCTAGAATTATTGATTTGGAGACACCGAGATACATCAAGTACTTTTTTTTCCTAGTGTGGGTGTAAGAGGATCTAAATACTTCAAATTAAGAGTGTTCAGGAACAGGACATCCAATTAATCCTGAGCACTGGCTGAAGAAAATTAGTGACAAATAATTCTATTTCTATATATTTATCCTTTGAATTTCTTTTTCTGCTGACTCAATTCATAGCAAAAATAGGCAAGGAAACTTCTAGGTATATTAACACTGTGGTTGAACTTTGGCTGAAATGACGACTCTTGTTGTTCCTAAGCATGCAACTTATGACCAAAAGGATGTCTGAGGACTCCCTTAATCATGATGGATATCATATGCTCGCTGGAGCAAAACCATCCCAAGTGTCTTGTTTCACCTCCCAGTTCTCACTGTCTTTTACTTTGTTCCCTCCATACCTTCAAGTCTCTCTCAATATTCCTCAGTTTGCCCACAGCAGCCTATCACATGCAGTATTCCATTCCCTTGATCTCATGCTGGGTAAATATGATAAATACAACAGGAGCTCCCATTATAGAATGAGCTTCTGGCCAGGATCTGAGGCCCACGTCTAATGTGGTAGAGTATATCTCCCAAATCTGGAGATTTCATGGTTCCCACAGAAATGCTTCTTAATGCCTAGTCTCCTCTTCAGATCTGTTGTTTAATGCCAGCTGCCTCTAACATCATAGATCCTTGAACCTGAAAATTAGCCTGGACACTATCAAGTATTTTTTTCTTCTTTCAATCCCCCAACTACTCTTGAATCTTCACTCAATTAAACCCTTTTCTGCATTTCCTTTGTTTTAAAGTGTAGTTTTTGTTTGCTTTTTTTTTTTTTAGAAGTAACTCCATGATGGCTTGTTTAGCATAGGTCACTGGGAGCCTCCCAGGCCTGGAAAACAGGCTTGCCCATGGTTTATGCCAGGTACGATGTCAAATGGTCTACATTTTCTTCTGCTCCAAAAAGAGGAGGTAATTTTATATTAGTTGAGATTTTGTTCCTTACTTTGTGATTTCTTCCACTGCTTATTCGGTTGTTTGTTCAGATTTTCTTTCAGCTGCTTCTGAGTTTTGAAAGTGGTACCTGGAAAACATTTCAGTTTTTGCAATCTGGCATTATGGGAAGCTGTTCTGTCTGTCCACTTCAGTGCCAAAGTTGCAGCATGAAAAAAGGCAATCCGAGACTGTGTGTTGTTTCTTTCTTTCCTTTTCTTTCATTTTTATGAAAAAATAGAAATTCCTACCCGATCTAAGAAGCTGTCAAATAAACACGATTTTTATCATCAGTGAAATTACCAATTCTGAAAAGAATAGGGAAGGAGGCTTAAAAATACTAATGAACAAATTAAAATGAAGAATTTAACAGCTTCTTAGAAGATGCCATTTTTAAAGCAAATTTCTAGTCAAATGACGGTCATGGTAGCAGATTATCACCAACTTCTATTCAATAACTTAATTACAAGCATATAATACATAAGAATTAAATTCCTTTTAACAAAACAGTACACAACTTACTGTAAATCTAAATCAAAAGACAGTCTAAAGACTGCTGATACATGCTTACTACCAAACAGCTTAGTAAGAACTGACACCCTGTGAAAAATTCCCCAACAGTAAGGGCACAGGGCAGTATTTATTAACACAAACACTGAACCATTTGAAACACTCAACGCAAATGCAGGAGAATAACCAGATGGCTATCACCACTTAATATGCTTGACTTTTGTAGTCACTAAAAAACAAAATCCAACCCCATCCCTAAAACCAATTCTATTTACATTTTAATTCAAACAGATCTAGGTTTCTCATAAGTATTTAATTTTAAACAAATAGGGCTAGATTCAAAACTTAATTTTTCACTATTATACAACATGACCAGATCTATAAAATTACGTAATTGTAAAGACTGACTCAAAATTTTAGGAGAGAAAAAAGACACTTACTCAAAGCTTCTCTCAATGCCACAATCATTTCTTCTGGGTATACATTTCTATCTTCCCAGATTTTAAAGATTCGTTCTACAGACTTAGAGACAGATGGATCCCTGAAAACAAAGAAAAAGTAATACAGACGATAAAAACTTTGACTTCTATTCCAAACTAGAAATCTGAAAATAAAGTTATCAATAAAATTACTTTCCAAATTTCTTCTATTTCAAAACTTTTTTTCTATAATATCCAGGACTAAAGAAATCTTAAACTTTAAGGATTTTAAGAATCTTAAATTACCAATTCAACACTTTTATAAATGACATAGATGAAACTACAGATGACATACTGAGAGCTTTGATGGATATGAACTTGAGAGGGCTAGGAATGTGTGGACACAACTTGCATTCTAAAAGAGATTGAAAAACCTGGTCTAAAACACAATTATAGTACTACTGAATAAGAAGACAAGGTTTAGCAATGCTATATTTTTTCATTTTTTAAAGGTTTAGAAAAAAATCTTGAATCAATCACATACTGTAACATGTTTTCTAAAAGACTATTACATAATACTATGAGAATACACAATAAGAATGAAGGAAGTAAAGGGTATTGGTTTATTCTGGCTGGATCACAGATGAGCTTCTGGTTCAAGTTGGCTATCTAACTTTAAAATATGTTGGCCAGGCACAGTGGCTCACGCCTGTAACCCCAGCACTTTGAGAGGCCGAGGTGGATGGACTGCCTGAGGTCAGGAGTTCGAGACCAGTACTGGCCAACTTTGAAAGGCCGAGTTGGGAAAACCACTTGAGCTTGGAAGTTTAAGATCAGCCTGGGAAACAGAGAGAGACCTCATCTCTACTAAAAATGAAAAAATTAGCCACATGTGGTGGCACACATTTGTAGTACCTCCTACATGGGAGCCTGAGGCAAGAGAATCACTTGAGCCCAGGAGATCCAGGCTGTAGTGACCGGTGATTACAACCCTGCAACCCAGCCTGGGCCACAAAGCAAGACCCTGTCTCAAAAAAAAAATAAAATAAAATAAAGTGTTAAAGTAGAAGTGAATGAGAAATAATTACCAGTAAAATTAATAATTTAAGTAAAGATTTTAATTATGCTTATGTGAAATGTAGAAGAAATATAAAAAAACAATGCAGGAAGGGCATAACCGTTGTCAGGAAGAGGAATCAAACTGGTGTGATCTCAGGAAGCAAAACAAGGACAAAAGTATGAAGCCATAGGGAAAAGAAATTTTACTCTAACAGATCTGCCAAAGAACAGAAACCATTCTAATAATTTAATAGATCTGTCAAAAGACAAAACAGGAATTTAACCTCTCCTTAAGTGAATCCACCAAGCCATGTGGAGATTGAAGTATAAGACTCAAAAAAAAAAAAAAAAAAAAAAAAAAAGCTATGTCAAACTTAAGGCCTCTTTCAAGGATGAGAGTCTATGAATCCGTAACATCATGTGTTCACAAAGAATTTTTTTTCTTGCCTAAGAATGGCTTATGTAAGAAACAGAGAAAATTGTATTAAACCTTACAATTTTTTTTTTTTTGAGACACGGTCTCACTCAGTTGTCCAGGCTGAACTATGGTGGCGTGATCTTGGCTCACAGCAGCCTCAGCCTCATGGGCTCAAGTGATCCACCTGCATGTAACATGCTTTACTGCAATATTTGCTTTATTGTGGTGGTTTGGAACTGAAACCTCAATATCTCCAAGGTATGCCTGACTATGTGTGTGACTGGTTTCAAATACAATGCTAACATTTATAGAAGAAAAAGACTCTAAGATAGTAATACTGAAATTGTTATCTTGTAAATCTCCATTTGGTGAAAGTGAGTGAATTTTCTTTATACTTTTCACAATTTTCTGTGTTCTATAATGTTTAGATATGACCGGGCACGGTGGCTCACGCCTGTAATCCCAGCACTTTGGGAGGCTGACTCCGGCGGATCAAGAGGTCAGGAGATCGAAACCATCCTGGCCAACATGGTGAAACGCCGTCTCTACTAAAAATACAAAAATTAGCCGGGCATGGTGGTGCACGCCTGTAATCCCAGCTACTCGGGATGCTGAGGCAGGAGAATTGCTTGAACCAGGGAGTCGAAGGGTGCAGTAAGCTGAGACTACGCCACTGCACTCCAGCCTGGAGACAGAGTGAGACTCTGTTTAAAAAAAAAAAAAAGTTTAGATATGTAAGTACTTACCATTGTGTTACAGTTGCCTATAGTATTCAATACAGTGACATGCACTTACAGTTGCCTATAGTATTCAATACAGTGACATGCAGTGCAGGTTTACAGCCGAAGAGCAATAGGTTACACAATATAGCTTCGGTTTTTAGTAGGCTATACCATCTACGTTTATGTAAGTACACTCCACGATGTTCACAGGATAAAATTGCCTAATGACGCATTTCTCAGAACATATTCTTTTGTTGTTTTGGAGATTGAGTCTTGCTCTGTCACTGAAGCTGGAGTGCAATGGTGTGATCTCAGCTCACTGCAACTTCTGCCTCCTGGGTTCAAGCAATTCTCCTGCCTCCGCCTCCCGGGTAGCTGGGATTACAGGCGCCTGCCACCATGCCCAGCTAATTTTTTTTTTTTCCGTAGGGACAGGGTTTCACCACGTTGGCCAGGCTGGTCTTAAACTCCCGACCTCAAGTGATCTGCCCGCCTTGGCCTCCCGAAGTGCTGGGTAAGCCACCGCACCGGGCCTCAGAATATATTCTTGATGTTAAGCAACACAACTTTTTTTTTTTTTCCTTGAGATGAGTCTTGCTCCGTCACCCAGGCCAGAGTGCAGTGGTGCAGTCTCTGCTCACTGCAACCTCCGCCTCCCCAGTTCAAGCGATTCTTCTGCCTCAGCTCCCCAAGTAGCTGGGACTACAGGCCCGTGACACCATGCCCAGCTAATTTTTTTTTTTTTTTTTTTAGTTGAGACGGGGTTTCACCGTATTGGCCAGGCTGGTCTCGAACTCCTGACCTCATGATCTTCCCGCCTCGGCCTCCCAAAGTGCTGGGGTTACAGATGTGAGCCACGGTGCACGGCTCGACTTTTCTGTTTTTTTTTGTTTTTTTTGTTTTTTTTGTTTTTTTAAATAATGAGAGAAAGAATCTCAGCATAAAAAAATATATAAGAAATGACAGTAGAGTCTGTTCTTTCTGGTTAATAAACCTCTAGAAAATTGCAAGGTTTAGGCTGGGCACAGTGGCTCATGCCTGCAGTTCCAGCACATTGGAAGGCTGAAGCTGGCAGATCACTTGAGCCCAGGAGTTTGAGACCAGTCTGGGCAACGTGGCAAAACCCTGTCTCAGAAAAAAATACAAAAACTAGCCAGACGTGGTGGGGCACACCTGTAGTCCTGGCCACTTGGAGGGCTGAGGTGGGAGGATCGCTTGAGACCAGCAGTTCGAGTCTGCAGTGAGCCCTGACCAAGCCACTGCACTCCAGCTTGGGTGACAGAGTAAGACTCTGTCTCTAAAATCAAACAAACAAATTTTTAAAAAGTTACATTGGCCAGGCGCGGTGGCTCAAGCCTCTAATCCCAGCACTTTGGGAGGCTGAGACGGGTGGATCATGAGGTCAGGAGATCGAGACCATCCCGGCTAACACGGTAAAACCCCATCTCTACTGAAAAAAAAAAAACAAAAAAAACAAAAAACTAGCCGGGCGAGGTGGCGGGTGCCTGTAATCCCAGCTACTCGGGAGGCTGAGGCAGAAGAATGGCGTAAACCCGGGAGGCGGAGCTTGCAGTGAGCTGAGATCCGGCCACTGCACTCCAGCCTGGGCGAAAGAGCGAGACTCCGTCTCAAAAAAAAAAAAAGAAAAAAAGTTACATTCACACTATACTATAGTCAATTAAGTGTGCAATAGCATTATGTGTTAAAAATAATACACATATGTTAGTTAAAAAAATACTTTATAGCTCAAAAAACCTTAACAATCATCTGAATCTCCAGCAAATCATATTCTTTTTGCTGGTGGAGGGTCTTGCCTTGATGTTGATGGCTGCTGACTGATCATGCTAGTGACTGCTGAAGGCTGAGGTGGCTCTGGCAATTTCTTAAGATAATGAGGTTTGCTACATAAATTGACTCTTCCTTTCACAAAGATTTTTTTTGTAGCATGCAATGTAGCTTGATAGCATTTTGCCCATAACAGTTTCTTTTAAAACTGGAGTCAATCCTCTCAAATTCTGCTGCTGCTCCATTAATGCAATATTCTAAAATCCTTTGTTGTCATTTGAATAATATCCACAGCATATTCATCAGTAGATTCCACCTCAAGAAACTTTTTTTTTTTTTTGAGACAGAGTCTCACTCTGCTGCCCAGGCTGGAGTGTAGTGGCACGATCTCAGCTCACTGCAACCTCTGCCTCCTGGGTTCAAGCAATTCTCCTGCCTCAGCCTCCCGAAAAGCTGGGACTACAGGCACCCGCCACCATACCTAGCTAATTTTTTGTATATTTAGTAGCGACGAGGTTTCACCATGTTGCCCAGGCTGGTCTTGAATTCCTGAGCTCAGGCAATCCACCTGCCTCTGCCTCCCAAAGTGCTAGGATTACAGGCGTGAGCCACCGTGCCCAGCAAACCCACTTTCTTTGCTCATCCATAAGAAGCAACTCTTCATTTGTTCAAGCTTTATTCATGAGATTGTAGCAATTCAGTCCCATCTTTAGGTTCTATTTCCAATTCTAGTTCTCTTGCTATTTCTACCATGCCTTTAGTTACTTCCTCCACTGAAGTCTTGAACCCCCTCAAAGACATCCATGAGTGCTGGAATCAACTTCTTCCAAACTCTTGTTTTATGTTTTTATATATATATATATATATACACATATTTTTTTTTTTTTTTTTTTTTGGAGACAGAGTTAGTGTTGCTCTGTGGCCAGGCTGGAGGGCAATGGTGTGATTTCGGCTCACTGCAACCTCTGCCTCCCAGGTTCAAGGGATTCTCCTGCCTGAGCCTCCTGAGTAGCTGGAACTGCAGGCGTGCACCACCACACCTGGCTAATATTTGTATTTTTAGTAGAGACGAGGTTTCACCACGTTGGCCAGGATGGTCTCGATCTCTTGACTTCATGATCTGCCCGCCTCGGCCTCCAAAGTGTTGGGATTACAGGCGTTAAGCCACCATGCCTAGGCTTAATATTGATATTTTGATCTGTCTCCATGAATCACAAATGTTCTTCATGCCATCTAGAATGGTGAATCCTTTCCAGAAGGTTTTCAATTCCCTTTGCCCAGATCCATAAAAGGAATCACTATTAGTGGCAACTATAGCCTTATAATGTCTGTCTTTCTTTTTTTAATAATAGAGGCTAGGTCTCACAATGTTGCCCAGGCTGATCTCGAACTCCTGAGCTCTAGAGTTCTTCCCATCTCAGACCCCCAAAGTGCTGGGATTACAGGTGAGTGCCACCGTGCCCAGCCTGTATTTTTTCTTTTTATTTGAGAAGTTTTGCTCTTGTTGCCCAGGCTAGAGTGCAATGGTGTGATCTCGGCTCACTGTAACCTCTGCCTCCTGGGTTCAAGCGATTGTCCTGCCTCAGCTTCCTGAGTGGCTGGGATTACAGGTGTGTGCTACCATGCCTAATTTTATATTTTTAGTAGAGACAGGATTTCACCATGTTGGCCACGCTGGTCTCAAACTCCTGACCTTAAGTGATCCACTAGTCCTGGCCTCCCAAAGTGCTGGGATTATAGGCATGAGCCACCATGCCCAGCCCTGTATTTCTTAAATAACAAGAATTGAAAGGTCAAATCACTCCTTTATCCATGGGCAGAATAAATGTGTTAGCAAGCAAGAAAATAACATTAATCTCCTTATACATCAGAGCTCTTGGGTGACCAGGTGCATTGTCAATGAATAGTAATATTTTGTAAAGAATCTGTGTTTTGTTTTTTTTCCCCTGAACAAGAGCAGGTCTCAACATTGGGCTTAAAATATTCAGCAAACCACGTTGTAAACAGATGTGCTGTCATACAGGCTTTGTTGTTCCATCTACAGAGCATAGACAGAGTAGATTTAGCATATATATATATATATATATATATATATATATATATATATATTTTTTTTTTTTTTTTTTTTTTTTTTTTTGAGACGGAGTCTCGCTCTGTCGCCCAGGCTGGAGTGCAGTGGCCGGATCTCAGCTCACTGCAAGCTCCGCCTCCCGGGTTTATGCCATTCTCCTGCCTCAGCCTCCTGAGTAGCTGGGACTACAGGCGCCCGCCACCTCGCCCGGCTAGTTTTTTTTTTTTTTTTGTATTTTTTAGTAGAGACGGGGTTTCACCGGGTTAGCCAGGATGGTCTCGATCTCCTGACCTTGTGATCTGCCCATCTTGGCCTCCCAAAGTGCTGGGATTACAGTTGAGCCACCGCGCCCGGCCGATTTAGCATAATTTTTGACAGCCCTAGGATTTTCAGAATTGTACATGAACACTGGCTTCAACTTAAAGTTGCCAGCCAGCTGAATTAGCTCCTAACAAGAGAGTCAGCCTGTGCTTTGAAGCAAGGACTGACTTCTTTCTAGCTATGAAAGTCCTACATGGCATCTTCCAACAGAAGGCTGTTTCATCTACCTCGAAAATCTGCTGTTTAATGGAGTCACCTTCATGAGTGATCCGAGCTGAAGTTCTGGACAACTTGCTGCTGCTTCTACATCAGCACGTGCTGCTTCATCTTACACTTTTGTGTTATAGAGATGAATTCTTTTCTTAAATCTCATGAACCTATTTCCTTACCTCTCTCAACCTTCATAGAATTGAAGAGAGTTAGGGCCTTGCTCTGTATTAGGCTTTGGCTTTATGTTCTATCTGGCTTGATCTTCTATCCAGGCCACTAACCTTCTCCATATCAGCAATAAAGCTCTTTTGCTTTCTTATCATTCATATGTTCCCTACAATAGCATTTTTAATTTCCTACAAGAACTTTGCATTCACAACCTGGCTAACTGGTGCAAGAGGCCTAGCTTTCAGCCTGTCTTGGCTTTCAACATGCCTTACTCACTTAGCTTAATCTTTTCTAGCTTTTTATTTAAAGTGAAAGATGTGTGACTCTTCCTTTCACTTGAACACTGAGAGGCCACTGCAGGGCTAATAATTGTTCTAATTTCAATATTGTGGTGTCTCAGGGAATAAGGAGGTCCCAGGAGACAGAAAGAGATGGGGAATGGCAGGTTAGTGCAATCAGAAAACATATAACATTTACCAATTAAGTTCACTGTCTTACATGGACGAAGTTAGGAATAAGTAAAAACAATTATAATAGTAACATCACTGATCACAGATCACCATAACAGATACAATAAAAATGTGAAATGTTGCAAATATTACCAAAATGTGACACAGAGACGTGAATGAGCATATGTTGTTGGAAAAATAGCACCAATAGGCACAGGGTTGCTACAAACCTTCAATTTCTAAAAACAACCACATTACCTGCAATGCACAATAAAACAAAGTATGCCCTAACTCTCTTCACACTCAAAAAATTCTATTCTATTATTTTCACTTAACAAACATTTCCCCATCTTCCAATCGACTCTTTATAAACATTCCTTTCTTTCTTTTTTATTTTTTTGAGATAGGGTCTCACTCTGTCACCCAGACTGGAGTACAGTGGCATGATCTCGGCTCACTGCAACCTCCACCTCCCAGGCTCAAGCGATTCTTCTGCCTCAGCCTCCCAAGTAGCTAGGATTACAGATATGCGCCACTACCACCTGGCTACTTTTTATATTTTTGGTACAGACAGGTCATGGTTTCACCATGTTGGCCAGGCTGGTCTTGAACTCCTGACCTCAAATAATCCACCCGCCTCGGCCTCCCAAAGTGTTGGGATTACAGGCGTAAGCCACGGTGCCCAGCCCTAAACATTACTTTTAATGACTACACAATACTCCATTAGTATTTATAAATTTATATTTAACATTTCCAAACTTTATTTATAAGGGTTTCTCATATTTTCTGTTAACGCTGTTCTTCAATATCTAAGAACAGCTTTAACTGTTCTTAAAAACTGTTTACACACACACACACACACACACACACACACACACACACACACAGTATCACTCTGTTGCCCAGGCTGGAGGCAGTTGCACGATCTCAACTCATTGCAACCTTCACCTCCCAGGCTCAAGCAATTTTCCTGCCTCAGCCTCCCCAGTAGCTGGGATTATAAGGCATGCGCCATCATGCCCAGCTAATTTTTGTATTTTTTGGTAGAGACAGGTTTTGCCATGTTGGCCAGGCTGGTCTCGAACTCCTGGCTTCAAGTGATCTGCTTGCCTCAGCCTCCCGAAGTGCTGGGATTATAGGCATGAGCCACCATGCCTGGCCAGATATTTCATATATTTTATTGCTAGCATGACTCACCATCCTTATTGCTAACTTCCCAGAGTAAAACTCACTTATTAAGTCTGTTGATGGTTCAGTGTTTCTTCTTGATTGGTTAAAAAAAAAATTATAGGCCGGGCGCGGTGGCTCAAGCTTGTAATCCCAGCACTTTGGGAGGCCGAGACGGGTGGATCACGAGGTCAGGAGATCGAGACCATCCTGGCTAACACAGTGAAACCCCGTCTCTACTAAAAAATACAAAAAACTAGCCGGGCGAGGTGGCGGGCGCCTGTAGTCCTAGCTACTCGGGAGGCTGAGGCAGGAGAATGGCGTAAACCCGGGAGGCGGAGCTTGCAGTGAGCCGAGATCCGGCCACTGCACTCCAGCCTGGGTGACAGAGCGAGACTCCGTCTCAAAAAAAAAAAAAAAAAAAAAATTATATGCCTGTGTGTGTGTGCGCGCGTGCCATATTATGTATATTATATTGCATATATTATACATATAATATTACATATATTGCTAACCTCCCAGTGTAAAACTCATTTAGAAGTTTGGTGATGGTTCAGTGATTCTTCTTGGTTAAAAAAAAATTACGGTAATCCCAGCACTTTGGGAGGCCGAGGCGGGCAGATCGCGAGGTCAGGAGATCGAGACCATCCTGGCTAACATGCTGAAATCCCGTCTCTACTAAACATACAAAAAATTAGCTGGGCATTGTGGCGGACGCCTGTAGTCCCAGCTACTCGGGAGGCTGAGGCAGGAGAACGGCGTGAACCCAGAAGGAGGAGCTTGCAGTGAACCGAGATCATACCACTGCACTCCAGCCTGGGTGACAGAGCAAGACTCCGTCTCAGAGAAAAAAAAAAAAAATTATGGCCGGGCGCGGTGGCTCAAGCCTGTAATTCCAGCACTTTGGGAGGCCGAGGTGGGCGGATCACGAGGTAAGGAGATCGAGACCATCCTGGATAACACGGTGAAACCCCGTCTCTACTAAAAAATACAAAAAACTAGCCGGGCGAGGTGGTGGGCGCCTGTAGTCCCAGCTCCTTGGGAGGCTGAGGCAGGAGAATGGCGTGAACCCGGGAGGCGGAGCTTGCAGTGAGCTGAGATCCGGCTACTGCACTCCAGCCTGGGCCACAGAGTGAGACTCCTTCTCAAAAAAAAAAAAAAAAAAAAAAAAAAAAAAAAAAAATTATGTCTGTGTGTGTGTATATATATAGTGTATATATATTATTATATATACACTATATACAGAAAAAGAGAGGGTCTGTTTGCTGATGGTGAATTATCTGTTTTCGTTTCTTTGTCTTTATGTTTTCCTACTTCTTGAAAGTAGTTTTGCTTTGTATGCTAATCTACACTGACAGCTACTTTCTATTAATGCTATAAAAATATTTTTTCACAACTGCCTCTGGCTTCCATTGCCGCTGAGAAGTCTGTCATCAGTTTAATTGTAGTCTTTTTTTAAAAATTAAAAAAATTTTTATGGGTACATAGATGTGTATCTTTTTGGGGTACATGAGATATGTTGATATAGTATGTAATAATCACATTGGAGTATATAATAGGGTACCCATCACCTCAAACATTTATCATTTCTTTGGGTTACAATCATTCCAATTATACTTCTCCCCCAACCACCTCACCTTGAGACAGGGTCTCACTCTGGTCCCCCAGGCTAGGGTACAGTGGTGCAATCTTGGCTCACTGCAGCCTGGATTGCTCAGGCTTAGGTGATCCTCCCACCTCAGCCTCCTGAGTAGCTGGGACTACAAGCACATGTCACCACACCTGGCTAAATTTTGTGTTTTTTTAGAGACAGAATCTCACCATGTTGCCCAGGCTGGTCGCAGACTCTTTGGCTCAGGCAATCCTCCCACCTCGGCCTCCCAAAGTGTCGGGATTACACGTGTGAGCCACCATGCCCAGCTCCAATTATTACTCTTTAATTGTAGTCCTTTTATACTGATCTTTTTTTGGCTGCTGTTTTTTTTTAATCATTTTTTTATTGTGATTAAATATATGTAACATAAAGTGTGCCATTTCAGCCATTAAATGTACAATTCAGTGGCAGTAACTGCATTCACAATGTTGTGCAATTTTCACTACTATTTCCAAAATTTGTCACTACCTCCCTCAGACCTCATCACCTCCCAAAGGCTCCATCTCTAAATACCACCACGTTAAGGACTAGGTTTCAACATATGAATTTTGGGGGGACATAAATATTCAGACCACAGTACTCTGTTCCAATAACTCCCCCTGGCCTCTTTTTCCCAGCTCCTGATAACCTTTAATCTTCTCTCTCTATGGACCTGCCAATTCTAGGTATTTTGATAAATATTTGTCCTTTTGTGTCTGGCTTATTTCAGCATGTTTTCATGGTTTCAACCATTTTGTAGCATTTATCTTTTTTTTTTTTTTTTTTTTTTTTAAGGTTTAGGGTCTTGTTCCATCACCCAGAAGAAAGTGTAATGTCATTCCTTTTTTAAAAAAAAACGTGGTAAAATACACATAAAATTTACCATCTTAACCAATTTTTTAGTGTACAGTTCAACAGTCAAGTACATTCACATTGTTGTGCAACCAAACTCCAAAACTTTATTTTCCCAAATTGGTATACTATATCCACTAAACAATAACTTTCAATTCTCCCCTTTCCCCAGCAACCACGATTCTACTTCGTCTCTGAATTTAACTACTGAAGGTGACTGATGTAAGCGGTATCATATAATACTTGTCCTTTTGTGACAGGCATGTTTCACTTAGCATAATGTCATCAAAGTTCACCCATGTTGCAGCATGTATTAGAATTTCCTTCTTTTTTGGCCGGGCACAGTGGCTCACGCCTGTAATCCCAGCACTTTGAGAGGCTGAGGTGGGCGGATCACCTAAGGTCAGGAGTTCAAGACCAGCCTGACCAACATGGTGAAACCCTATATCTACTAAAAATACAAAAATTAGCTGGGTATGGTGGTGTGCACCTGTAATCCCAGATACTCAGAAGGCTGAGGCAGGAGAATTGCTTGAACCCAGGAAGCGGAGGTTGTAGTGAGCCAAGATCGCGCCATTGAACTCCAGCCAGGGCAACAAGAACAAAACCCCATCTCAAAAAAAAAAAAAAAAAAAAAAAAAAAAAATTTCTTTCCTTTTTAAGACTGAATAATATTCCATGTTTGTATACATCACACTTTGTTTATCCATTCATCCACTAACGAACATGTGGATTGTTCTTCCTTTTGGCTACTGTCAATAATGCTGCTATGAACATGCCTATACAACTATCTGTTTTAAGTCTCCGTTTCCATTTCTTTTGGGGTATATATCTAGAGGTAGAACTGCTGGATCATGTGGTAATTCTAAGTTTAATTTTTGAGGAACCACCAAACTGTTTTCCACAGCAACTGCACCATTTTACATTACTGCGAGAAATGTAAATGGGTTCCAATTTTTCCACACCCTCCCTCAGCCTTGTCATTTTCTAGTTTTTTGTTTGTTTTGAATTATAATTACCCTAGTAGATGTAAACTTTGGATGCTTTTAAAACTGCTTGTTTTATAATTTCATTACAATAACTAGGTATAAAATTTTTTACTTATGCTATTTAGTATGTTATTGCTTCCTATATCTTAGATTCATATTTTTCATCACTTTTAAAGTGTTCTCAGCCAGTGTTATCTTTTTTTTTTTTGAGACGGAGTTTCGCTCTTGTTGTCCAGCCTGGAGTACAATGGCGTGATCTCGGCTCACTGCAACCTCCACCTCCTGGTTCAAGTGATTCTCCCACCTCAGCCTCCCAACTGGCTGGATTACAGGCATGCGCCACCAGGTCCGCTAATTTTGTATTTTTAGTACAGACAGGGTTTCTCCATGTTGGTCAGGCTGGTCTCAAACTCCCAACATGTGATCTGCCTGCCCTGGCCTCCCAAAGTGCTGGGATGACAAGCATGAGCCACCACGCCCGGCCAAACAGTGTTATCTTCTAAATCACTCAAAAGTTCTCTCCTTTTGTACAGAATCTCCCAGGCTCAAGTGACCCACCCACCTCAGCCTCCTGAGTAGCTGGGACTATAAGTACACACCACCACACCTGCCTAATTTGTATTTTTTTGTGGAAATGAGGTCCCACTATGTTGCCCAGGCTGGTCTCAAACTCCTGGGCTCAAGTGATTCTCCCACCTTGGCCTCACAAAGTGCTGGGATTATAGGTGTGAGCTACCACACCTGGCCTTCATTATTCATTTTCCCCACTCCTTGTTTCTCCTGTTGCATTCTGATTTCTTCAGAACTACATTCTTGCGTATTCTCTTTTCTTTCAAGAGTTCCTATAAATTATTTTTCTCAATCTGTCCAAATATCTTACCTGTTGTTCATTTTGTTATTCCATTTAATCCTTCTCTAACATTTCATACACATTGCTTTATACATTCTGTCTGGTAATTCCAATCTCTGAAACTCATTTTGGGAGGAACTAAATCAACGGATTTTCAATTGTGGTGGTTTGTTTTTCTGTGTGTTCAGAGATCTTTCACTGTGAGCACGTTTGTTTGATCTTAACCTATGGGATTCCTTGTGGCCTAAATAGAAAATATGTTCATATGGAGAAAATATATCTCAGAAGCCAGGGGGAGCTAATTACCCAAGAGCACATTTGCCCTTCTCCAGAGCCTAGTTTAAATGCCAAGATCACATACTATTAATGTTATCCGCATGTTGGTTAATGTTGGCTTTGCCATTCTAATACATCCACTGTTTTTGGATCTGCTGGGACACAGGTATTTTATAACAAAACGACTCCTTGGAATAGACGGTTGACTATTCTGCCAGAAGTCAAGTCATAATTATATATAAACGTCTGTTTCTTCAACTAGACTACAGAACTTCTTCAAAACAATGATTACAACTTATTCGTTGTTGTTTCTTTGCTGTTACTAAATAGTAGCTGAATGAATGACAACAGGATATTGTTTTCTTTTTTTTTTTCCTTTTTGAGACAGGTCTCACACTTTGGGAGGTCGAGGTGGGAGGATGGCTTGAGGTCAGGAGTTCGAGACCAGCATGGGCAACATGGTAAAACCCTGCCTTTACAAAAAATACAAAAATTAGCCAGGTATGGTTGCACGCACCTGTAGTCTCAGCTTTCTGGGGAGCTGAGGTAGGAGGACTGCTTGAAACCCGGAGGTCAAGGTTGCAGTGAGCCGTAATCGTGCCACCGTACTCCAGCCTGGGAGGTTAAAAAGCCACTACTGGCTGGGCGTGGTGGCTCACGCCTGTAATCCCAACACTTCGGGAGGCTGAGGCAGGTGGATTACCTGAGGTTGGGAGTTCGAGACCAGCCTGACCAACTTGGAGTAACCCCGTCTCTACTAAAAATACAAAATTAGCCGGGTGTGGTGGCGCATGCCTGTAATCCCGGCTACTCAGGAGATTGAGGCAGGAGAATTGCTTGAACCCGGGAGGCAAAGGTTGTGGTGAGCAGAGATCGCACCATTGCACTCCAGCCTGGGCAACAAGAGCAAAACTCCAGTTAAAAAAAAAAAAGCCACTACTGACCACAATGTCAATTTTCACAGATTTATAATCACCACAAGCCATGTAACATGCTTAGTTACATAACCTTTTGTTCTTTGATTTTTAAGTTAAAAAAAAAATTTGGCTGACTTTGTAGAATTGCTAGGATGTTCAACAGTGACCTTATAGAATTGCTAGGATATTCAACAGATGCTTTCTTTGCTAGTGACACCCCCCTTACTCTTATAACAGGAAGGTACTAGCAAATTACTTCAAAGGATAAAGTTGATAAAGTACAAGAGGAGGTGTCCAGATGTCACAGTTATGTAAAACTAAACACCATAATCTTGTATCTCACTCAGAGGAGTCTCTTTCCTTTATCAATACCTCATTACTGGGAAGTCATCAGAATAACGTGCTATCTTACAGGTCCTTAGTAACATTTGCTAAATGTCTGAATAAAAGACTAAGTAATGGGTTGACTCAGGCCAGGTAGCACACACCTATAGTGCCAGCTACTTGGGAGGCTGAGGCAGGAGAACAGCTCGAGACAGGGAAAGGGAGGGAGGAAGGATCACCTCAAGAGAGAGACAGTCAACACTTAGTCAAAAAATCTTAAAGCTGAAAAACAGGGTATGAGGATATATTTTCATTCTAAAAATTCAAATTTGCCACTCTTCTATCTCCTAACTTAATTCCCACTCATATAACTTAGTCTATGACAAATATCTTCCCTAATGTATCACTTTAATTTTATGTTATCTTTTGTAATGCAGAAGTTTAATTTTTATGTAATCAAACTCAAATATTTTTACTACTGTTTTTTGTGTCTTAAGCGCCTTTATCCCCTATAATCATAAAAATATTTATATTTTCTTCAAATAATTTTAAAGTTTTGTTTTACACACCAAAGTAATTCACTTGTAATACATTTCTGTGTACAGTGTAGGAAATCATTTAACTTTATTTTTTCTATACAGAAAGTGTTATACCCCAGAATCCGTTATTAAAGAGTTCATATTTGAGACAGAATCTCACTATGTCACCCAGGCTGCAGTGCAGCCTTGACCTCGAGATCCTCCTGCCTCAGCCTCCTGAGTAGCTGGAAACACAGGCACACGCCCCCATATCCAGCTAATTTTTGTATTTATTGTAGGGATGGGGTCTTACCATGTTGCTTAGGTTGGTGTCAAACTCCTGGGTTCAAGCAATCTACCCACCCTGGCCTCCCAATGGGAGTTTGGGATTACAAGTGTGAGCCACCACATCACACCCAGATATCTTAACGATTTTCTTTTCTTTTCTTTTTTTTGAGACAGAGTCCACTCTGTCGCTCAGGCTGGAGTGCAGTCGGGCGATCTCAGCTCACTGCAACCTCTGCCTCCCGGGTTCAAGTGATTCTCCTGCCTTAGCCTCCCGAGTAGCTAGGACTACAGCGTGCGCTACCACGCCCAGCTAATTTTTGCATTTTTAGTAGAGATGGGGTTTCACCATGTTGGCCAGGATGGTCTCAATATCCAGACCCCAAGCGATCCACCCACCTCGGACTCCCAAAGTGCTGGGATTACAGGCGTGAGTCACAGCGCCCGGCTTTTCTTTTTTTGGTAAACTTTTTATTTATTTATTTATTTAGTTAGTTAGTTAGTTAGTTACTTACTTACTTACTTACTTACTGAGAGACAGTCTCACTGTATCACCCAGGCTGGAGTGCAGTGGCATAACCTCGAGTCACTGCAACCTCCACTTCCCGGGTTCAAGTGATTCTCCTGCCTCAGCCTCCCAAGCGGCTGGAACTACAGGTGCATGCTACCATGCCTGGCTAATTTTTGTATTTTTAGTAGAGACGGGGTTTCACTATGTTGGCCAGGCTGGTCTCGAACTCCTGACCTCATGATCCGCTCGCCTTGTCCTCCCAAAGTGCTGGGATTACAGGCGTGAGCCATAGTACCCAGCCTATCTTAACCATTTTCAAGTGTACAATTCAATGGCATTAAGTACATTCATATTGTGCAACTATCACCACCATCCATATCTCCAGAACTCTTTTCATCTTGCAAAACTGAAATTCTATACCCATTGAACAATAACTCCCCATTCCCTGACCCCTACCCCAGTCCCCGACAAACACTATTCTATTCTTTCTATGAATTTGACAGTGAAAGTACCTCACTGTGTATTTGTTTTTTTTTTTTTTTTTTCATTAGTTTCTGTTCTTATTTTATTATATCCTTCCTTTCTTGGGCTATTTTGCTCTTCTTTTAAAACTTCTTGAGATGGATACTTAGTTCACTGATTTTTAGAGTACTTTCATGTTCCTTTATAATGCTTTACATATATTAGCCTATTTAATCCTCACAGTATCCCTAAGAGACAAACTGTACTATTATTTTCATTTTATAGATGGGAAAACTGAAGCATGAGAAAGTTAAATAAATTACTCTACCAAGTAAGAGATCCAGGATTGAAACCCATGCAACCTTGCAAGTTTGACTCCAAACCTTGCATTTTTAACCTCTAAGCTCTGCTGCTTCCCAAGGAGGAAGAGCTACTCCTTGAAGAAAAACTCATAAGCACTTATATTAAGATATATAGGCCGGGCGCGGTGGCTCAAGCCTGTAATCCCAGCACTTTGGGAGGCCGAGACGGGTGGATCACGAGGTCAGGAGATCGAGACCATCCTGGCTAACACGGTGAAACTCCGTCTCTACTAAAAAATACAAAAAACTAGCCGGGCGAGGTGGTGGGCGCCTGTAGTCCCAGCTACTCAGGAGGCTGAGGCAGGAGAATGGCGTGAACCCGGGAGGCAGAGCTTGCAGTGAGCTGAGATCCGGCCACAGCACTCCAGCCTGGGCGACAGAGCAAGACTCCGTCTCAAAAAAAAAAAAAAAAAAGAGAAAAGATATATAGTATGAGCGGCTGGCTAGAGCAATGGCTCATTACTGGGATTTAGGAGAGTTGGTGGTAAGGATGGGAAGACTGAGATTTGACTGTAGAAGTCTTTAAGTGGCATCCCTTTTTTTTGTTTGTTTGACACAGGCTCTTACTCTGTTGCTCAGGGCAGAGTACAGTGACACCATCACAGCTCATTGTAGCCTTCACCTCTCGGAACACAGGCACATGCCACCACACCCAGTTAATTTAGTAGAGATGAGGTCTCCCTATGTTGCCCAGGGTGGTCTCGAACTCCTGGGCTCAGGTGATACTGCTGCCTTGGCCTCCCAAAGTGCTGGGATTATAGGCATGAGCCACCGCACCCAGCCCTCTCTTATTTTTTAATGTTGTTTCCTATCTTCAAGTCATTTTATATGACTTATTTTATCATCAGTATCCTCATCTGTAAAATGAGGATAATAATCTTTGCCCCTAATTATATCATATATTTGATTTGAGAATCAAAGAAAATAATAAAGATGAAAGGAAATTTCTTTCTTTCTTTTTTTTTTTTTGAGACGGAGTTTTGTTCTTGTTGCCCAGGCTGGAGTGCAATGGTGTGATCTTGGCTCACTGCAACTTCTGCTTCCCAGGTTCAAGCAATTCTCCTGCCTCAGCCTCCTGAGTAGCTGGGATTATAGGCACACGCTACCACGCCTGGCTAATTTTGTATTTTTAGTAGAGACAGGGTTTCTCCACGTTGGTCAGGCTGATCTCAAACTTCTGACCTCAGGTGATCCACCTGCCTCGGCCTCCCAAAGTGCTGGGATTACAGGTGTGAGCCACCACACCCAGCCAGAAATTTCTTAAATCATAAAGCAATGTAAAAATATATTTTAAAGGATTTCAGAGTATGCCTTGCTAATACTAATTTGTTAATTATAATAATAGCAGTAGTAGGCACAGTCATCTTCCTCATCATAGCAACAGCTAACATTTGTTGTTTATTAAACATCAGTCACTGTTCTAAGCCCTTTATATATATTATTAACTCATTTAGTTTCCATGCTTTATGAAGTAGGTACTATTATTGGATTCATTACACAGATGAGAAACTAATTTTATTTACGTAAAGTTATAGAGTTATGAGATGGCAGAGCCAGAATTCAAATCTATGCACACTGGGTTCCAGAGACTATGGTCTTAAACCATTGTATCTCTGGACATCTATGTGTATGTAGTTTGAAGTGAATGAAAAAGGTAACAAACTGGGAAAATAGTTAGCAGGATATAATATTCATGTATCAAACAGAGCAACAATAACAGAAAATCAAAAGGCAGAGAGAAAAGGAGGAAGAAACTTTAACAGAAGAATCAGTTGTTGGTAAGTGACTAAGAAATAAGAAAGAAAAATTTAAGATTACTAAGGGGCTGTTATAAAATGAAAAACTGTAAGTTAGATTTAGGAGGGCTATTTGGCAGAACAGAAACAATAGAGGACCAAGAGTTAGAAAAATCTGGGTTCTAGTCCCAGGACTTACACTAAATTGTCATTTTCCTTTGGGCGGTATCTTAACTGCTCTGGACTTCAGTTTTTCTCATTTTGTAGAAAGAAATAATAAAATCTGGGCCAGGTGCAGTAGCTCATGCCTGTAATCCTAGCACTTTGGGAGGCCAAGGCAGGAGGATCATGAGGTCAGGAGTTCGAGACCAGCCTAATCAATATGGTGAAACTCTGTCTTTACTAAGAATATGAAAATTAGCTGGGTGTGGTGGCGTGTGCCTGTAATCCCAGCCACTCAAGGCTGAGGCAGGAGAATCGCTTGAACCCGGGAAGCGGAGGTTGCAGTGAGCTGATATCGTGCAACTACACTCCAGCCTGGGTGACAGAGTAAGACTCTATCTCAAAGAAAAAGAAAAAAGCGGCCGGGCGCGGTGGCTCAAGCCTGTAATCCCAGCACTTTGGGAGGCTGAGACGGGCGGATCACGAGGTCAGGAGATTGAGACCATCCTGGCTAACACGGTGAAACCCCGTCTCTACTAAAAAATACAAAAAATTAGCTGGGCGAGATGGCAGTCGCCTGTAGTCCCAGCTACTCGGGAGGCTGAGGCAGGAGAATGGTGTGAACCCGGGAGGCGGAGCTTGCAGTGAGCTGAGATCCGTCCACAGCACTTCAGCCTGGGCAGCAGAGCGAGACTCCGTCTCAAAAAAAAAAAAGAAAAAAAAAAAAAAAAAGAAGAAATAATAAAATCCAATCTGCTTATCTCCAAAGTTAGTTACCATTTATATAGCAATTTTCAATTTATATTGAACATATTTTCACATAAATTGAAACTGTAGGAGTAGGACTTTACAGAAAGTAAGGTGTGTTCTGTTTCAGGCATTCTGAACTGAATATGGACATATAACATTTAAGTAGAAATTCTCAACTGGCCGGGTGCTGTGGCAACTACTGGGGAGGCTGAGGCAGGAGAATTGCTTGAACCTGGGAGGCGGAGGTTGCCGTGCGCTGAGATTGCGCTATTGCACTCCAGCCTGGGCAACAACAGCGAGACTCTGTCTCAAAAAAAAAAAAAAGAAAAGAAAAAGAAAAAGAAAAAAGACAAGAAAATAAAAGAAAAAGAAAAAAGTTTGTTTTCAGACTTTGGAATATTTGCATTATCCTTACTGGTTGAGCATCTCTAATTTGAAATCCAAAATGCTCCAATGAGCATTTTCTGTGAGCGTCATGTTGGTGCTCAAAAAGCTCCAGATTTTGGAGCATTTTGGATTTCAAATTTTCAGATTATGGGTATTTAACTGGTAACAAGCTCATTATTTCCTCAAAATCTGTCATGACACCTTTTCCCAAAAAAGATCATCCATATAATTCTCTATACACCCTTAAGAGTCAATAAAATCACATTAAGCTCTTATATAACAACTAGCATAAATTCATTTTTCAGTTCAATTAAAGATGAAAATGTATAAGCACAAATAATTGCCTTTTACGAACACCTGGGATAGGGACAGGATTTTGGAAAGCTCTACCCACATCAAAGATATACCTACTCTTACACCATCCTGACACAATACAAGCAAACCCTCAGTTCTTAAAGGGATTCTTCCATAATCTATATATAACTTATTGAAGTCATTGCTGGTTGCAGAGTAGTCCACCGTTTCCCAAGTGTAACTCAACTCTGACATTCATAAACACTTTTCTTTCCCTGTGCTTCAAATTAAAGTTTCAACTATTCTGGTCTCACGGTGATGTATATTCAGATAAACTGGTATTTTTGTCCCTTAGCTAGGACCTCTAGGACACAAATGGCAAATATCAGGTTGGTTTAACTTTCATTTTTACCCCTCCCTCTCACATACATATTTTCTTACAATAATAACTAGTATATCTAAAATACTTTCTCCAGGTTTCCAGCCCATGGAATTTCCAACCAGTGATAGAAAAGATAAACTGAAATTTAATAAAAAGAACTGAAATAATTAGATAAGTACTAGAGAAAATAGTTTCCCAACTTATCTGAAAGTCCTACTTTCCCTTCTTTGGGCATCTCTTTTAACATGTGGCCGTGAGTCCACCCCATACCAACTTTTAATCAAGTGAAATCAACAAACACTTTAAAGGGACTCAAGGAATAAAATTAATGTCCCTAATAAGTTGCCCATGGTGCAATATGATCATCAAATGTGTTTTGTCAGCAATATTATTTTTTAAATCTGACAATGTCACACATATAAAAATCCAAATTTCTGTCCTAGTTTAAAAGTGAGAAAAGTTTGGCAGCGTATGTTAATGCTGGGCTCACATTTCTTCATGGCCATTAGCCAAGGACTGAGTAACTGCTGTCCTTCTTAAGTGGATTTTTTTCTCATACTCAACCTACTTTACTCATCTGTATTACCTGCCAGGAACTTCTAGACATTTGCCCTCCTTGAATTAAAGGACTCAAAACAGTCTTAAGTTAACAGAAAAAAATTCAGAAAAGAAATCAGTTTATAGTAGAATTGTGAATAAGAGCTTTATTTTATTTATTTTTATTATTATTTTTTGAGACGGAGTCTTGCTCTGTCACCCAGGCTGGAGTGTAGTGGCGTGATCTCGGCTCACTGCAAGCTCTGCTTCCCGAGTTCATGCCATTCTCCTGCCTCAGCCTCCCGGCTAGCTGGGACTACAGGCACCCGCCACCACGCCCGGTTAATTTTTTTTTTTTTTTTTTTTGCATTTTTAGTAGAGATGGGGTTTCACTGTGTTAGCCAGGAATGATGGTCTCGATCTCCTGACCTTGTGATCTACCCTCCCTGGTCTCCCAAAGTGCTGGGATTACAGGCGTGAGTTTTAAAAGGGGAAGTGGTGGTCAGGATGGGGCTGTTTAAGGAATACGTAAGTCCTTTATTTGTTTATTTCAGAGATAGCATCTTGCTCTGTCACCCAGGCTAGAGTGTGGAGTGCCATGGTATGACTATAATTCATTTCAGTCTTGAACTCCTGGACTCAAGAGATCCTCTTGCCTTGGCCTCCTGGTGGCTAGGAGACTACAGGCACATGCCAACATACCTGGCTAATTTTTAATTTTTTTACAGAGACAGGCTCTCACTGTGTTGCCCAGGCTAGTCTCAAACTCCTGGCCTCAAGTGATCCTCCCACCTCAGCCTCCTAAAAGTGCAAGGATTACAGGTATGAGAACCATCATACCTGGCATTAAGCTCTTATTTTAATATCCTCTGATTTACCATATAATTTATAATTAATTTATTTATAAGCAAGAGTGTATTTTGTTTCACTAATACAATCTTCCATTCCTGTTTATTGTTTTAAGATATATTTTATAACTGGTAGGGAATTTTAACCTTACCATTCTTAAAAAAAAATTACCTTGGATATTTATCCTTCCACAGGAAATCCTATTGAGATTTTGATTGGGATTATAGAGTATAAATTACGTATTAGGAAAGAAATGTATTTTTAACAATACCAAATCTTTCCCTTCAAAAAACCCCATATATATGTATATATACATATATATATACACATACATATATATCTCTTCATTTATCCAGATCTTCTTTAATATCCTTTAAATTTTTAAAATTTTTTTTATAAAAGCCTTACATATTTCTTATATTTATTCTTGGGTGGGGTTTTTCTTTTATTTTTTGTCTTCCAAAATAAATCTTTCTTCCTAATTACAGTTTAAAATAAGTTGCTGCTGGCATACATAGGAAAGCTACTGATTTTGTATGTTCAACTTGAATCTGGCTATTTAGCTGAGTTATCTTATTAGTTGATCATCATGACTTTCTGTGTAGGCTAAGGGTTGGCAAATTATGGACCTCAGACCAAATCTGGCCTGCTGCCTATTCTTATTGGAACATAGTCATACCCAATTGTTTCTGTACTGTTTGGTGCTTTCATGCTAGAATGGCATTGTTAAAGAGCTGTGACAGAGATACTATGGCTCAAAAAGCGTAAACTACTGAACTATTGACCCTTTATAGAAAAGGGTTGCCCAGCCCACCTGATGTAGATAATTATATTACCTGCAAGTAATGACAAGTCTGTCTCTTCTAAATGCATTTTATTTATTCATTCATTCCTTTTTTCTTTTTCTTGAGATGGGGTCTTGCTCTGTCACCCAAGCTAGAGGGCAGAGGCACGATCTCAACTCACTGCAACCTCTGCCTTCCAGGTTCAAGCAATTCTTGTGCCTCAGCCTCCCAAGTAGCTGGGATTACAGGTGTGCACCACCACACCCAGCTACTTTTTGTACTTTTACTACAGATGGGGTTTCACCATGTTAGCCAGGCTGGTCTTGAACTCCTGACCTCAAGTGATCTGCCTGCCTCGACCTCCCAAAGTGCTGGGGTTATAGGCATGAGTCACTGCACCTGACCTATTTATTCATTCATTCATTTCTAAATAAATGGAACCTCCAGCATAATGATCAACAGTAATGATAATGGAGGACTTCTGTCTTGGAATGCTTTGTTTCATCATTACATATGATGTTTACTACAGGTTTCTGAAGACATGTTTCATTGAGTTAAAACATTCTTGGGGGCTTAAGGTTTTAATTTAAGAACTGTACTTTATTCCAAGATTATGTCCTTCTCACTTTTTTCCATGAAATAATGGTAGTAACACACAAAGTAGTTGTTTTTAAACATATCTTTACATGGTAAAAAAAAAAAAAAAAAAAAGGTTGACAACTGTATATTAATCCATGAAATAGGTCATGAAATTCATGTCTAGGAAACACTAGGCTAAGTTACAGATATTACAGTGATATTTATAGCAGAAACTCTAGTGTATTGTTGTTCTTATTCACAATTACACTGGGTTTTATATATAAAGAGGCAGCATGGATTAGTGGTTAAGTGGCAAAGAACATGGGCTTTGGATTTAGATAGCCTGAAGTGGGAATCTGGCTCTCTGCCTCCAGGTAGCTCTTGGAGCTTAGGCAATTTACCTAACCTCTCGAAGTCACAGTTTCTTCTTCTTTAAAATTAGAGTAACAAGACC
Organism: Rhinopithecus roxellana; assembly: GCF_007565055.1. Taxonomy (NCBI): domain Eukaryota; kingdom Metazoa; phylum Chordata; class Mammalia; order Primates; family Cercopithecidae; genus Rhinopithecus; species Rhinopithecus roxellana. The sequence goes on from NC_044556.1 coordinate 47,039,471, forward strand.
AGACGCGGTGGCTCACTCTTGTAATCCCAGCACTTTGGAAGGCTGAGGCAGGCAAATCACCTGAGGTCAGGAGTTCGAGACCAGTCTGAGCAACATGGAGAAACCCCATCTCTACTAAAAAAACAAAATTAGTTGGGCATGGTGGCGCATGCCTGTAATCACAGCTACTCGGGAGGCTGAGGCAGGAGAACTGCCTAATTGCTTGAACCTAGGAGGCGGAGGTTGCAGTAAGCCGAGATTGTGCCATAGCATTCCAGCCTGGGCAACAAGAGCGAAACTCCATCTCAAAAAAAGAAAAAATTAGTGTAACAATAGTGCCCACGGTATAGTTGTTCTCAAAATTAAATGATAAAGCACTCTGTATAATATTTAGTCAATTATAAATATCCAACAAATGGTAGGTGTTATTATTTTATGTACTTGTTTACTTAGTACATTCAAGTAGTACCATATTTTAATCTTTTCTAATAGCAAGGTAGACATTTCAAGTTAACAATCCTAAGGAAGGAAGAGGGATCAGTCAGTTCTTTTATTTCTTATTTTCAATATATTCCAGTTTCACAGGATCACTCAGTTCTGACTGGGTTAATACAAATGGGTCAATGATAATAAATACATAATCTGAGGAAGCATTTAGCTATTATGGTTGTTCCATATAACTGTTTATATATTGTTACATATATTGTTTATCCTGTAACTGTGTGTGTCTCTTGTAGAAAACAATTTACAAATACGGATGCAACACAAAGAACACACTATTAATACAGGGCAAAAGTAAGATGAGATATAAGCTTGTACTGTATATATACCAGAATTCTCCCCAAATGTGGGGATGTTCAATAGGCATTCAAAAAGAAGGGCCCATGGTCAGAGTTCAGGAAATGCTGTGTTTTTGTTTTGTTTTGTTTTTGAGATGGAGCCTCACTCTGTCGCCCAGGCTGGAGTGCAGTGGCACAATCTGGGCTCACTGCAAGCTCTGCCTCTGAGGTTCACGCCATTCTCCTGCCTCAGTCTCCCAAGTAGCTGGGACTACAGGTGCCCGCCACCATGCCCGGCTAATTCTTTTGTATTTTTTAGTAGAGATGGGGTTTCACCGTGTTAGCCAGGATGGTCTTGATCTTCTGACCTTGTGATCTGCCCATCTCAGCCTCCCAAAGTGCTGGGATTACAGGTGTGAGCCACCGTGCTCAGCCAGGAAATGCTGTTTTGAAATTAGCATTGTAAAGCCCCAAAAAGAAATCAAATTATTGATATGGTAATGTGAACTTTGAATCTTCAGGAAAGGAAAAGTAGTATGGATCATTTTCTAAACTTATTTGAGCACAGAACCCTTCTTCCTCTGATCATTTCATAGGAATACACTGTGGGAAGTGCTGGATCCAATTACCACTAAAAATGAAGTTAAATCAATATGGAGTTGCGAGTATGACGTTGGGAAATAATTTCCATTTCTCTTTACAGATTTCATGGAGGGAAAAAAATTTCAGTAAGACTCAGAAGAAATGAAATGTGTTAAAACAAACAAAACAGACACAGTAGTTAGAAGGAAGCACATTCAGAGATTATCACCAGGAGACATACATGGTCAAGTAAGGATAAACAGGAGACCAGCTTTTGAAAACAGAAGAAAGAGTTTTTAAAAGAAAAACATGGCTGGGCATGGTGGCTCATGCCTGTAATCCCAGCACTTTGGGAGGCTGAAGCAGGTGGATCATGAGGTCAGGAGATTAAGACCATCCTGGCTAACATGGTGAAACTCCATCTCTACTAAAAATACAAAAAATTAGCTGGGCATGGTAGCATGCACCTGTAGTCCCAGCTACTTGGGAGGCTGAGGCAGGAGAATTGCTTGAACCCAAGAGGCGGAGGCTGCAGTGAGCTGAGATCGCACCACTGCACTCCAGCCTGGGTGACAGAGCGAGACTGTTTCAAAAACAAAAGAGGAGAGGGGAGGGGAGGGGAGGGGAGGGGGAGAAAGAGAAAGAGAGAGAAAGAGAGAGAAAGAGAAAGAGAAAGAGAAAGAGAAAGAGAAAGAGAAAGAGAAAGAAAAAGACGTGTGTGTTAATAAGAAAGTAATAATCAACCATTTAGGCAAATTATCCTTCAATCTTCAAGCATGTTCAACTATTACAGTTCTTAATGGGTAAAGAAACTAAAATTCTAAATTGTCTAAGTTTAGATCCCATAGAGCAACAAAGATTTACTTACTTCACTAGAGCAGCTGCTTCAGGAAGTACATCAGCAAATGATTCACGGAATATGATTGCATTTTTCCTTTTACAGTTCTGTATGACATCATTGGCAAGGTAAAAGAGATTCAAACGGTGGGGATATGCAGCTAGAGATGACAAAAGACAATAAATAAAACCAAATGAGTCAATTTACAGTTATTTCAACTTATTCCAAATACAGTGTTCTCAAACTATAACTGGTATTTTTTTTCTTACATGGATATAAAAAGATGAATGTAATTACATAGATGGAAGGGAGGAAGGATGGATGGATAAACTGACAAATGAACTAATGGATGGAAGGGAGGAAGGATGGATAGACAAACTAGCAAATGAACTAATGGATCAGTTTACCAAACATACTAAAAACCTTGACTACTTCAGGTTAAGATTCTGTTCAAGATACTCCTCAAGGAGATTTCTCCCTCACTTTGTAGATGTTTGGCACTAAAAAAAAGACCCAGTAACTCTGGAGAAGCTAAAATAAAACACAATTATAGTCTCAAACATCTGGGAAGACAAAAAAAAAAAAAAATGAGCTGAACATGCTCAACTTGTTGCAGAAATACCAAGGTTAGTAGAAAGAGCATGGGCTTTGTAATCAAATCAGAATGCGACCTTAAGCAAATTGCTTAACATTTATTATAGATAGACCCTCCTCCCCATCAACCAATCCAGATACTACTCAGATACATCTTAGTCTTCCCATCTACTGAAGGGAGGCTCTGCTGCTGCTTTCATCACTAGACGAATGTCCTGCAAAATAATACAATCCTATGTATGCATCTAGGTTAAGCTTTTCTTTTTCTTTTTTTGAGATGGAGTCTCACTGTCGTCCAGGCTGGAGTGAAGTGGCACAATCTCAGCTCACTGCAACCTCTGCCTCCTGGGCTCAAGCAATTCTCCTGTCTCATCCTCCCAAGTAGCTAGGACTACAGGTGTGCACCACCATGCCCAGCTAATTTTTTTGTATTTTTAGTAGAGATGGAGTTTTACTATGTTGGCCAGGCTGATCTCAAACTCCTGACTTCAGGTGATCTGCCCGCTTTGGCCTTCCCAAAGTGCTAGGATTACAGGTGTGAGCGACCGCGCCCAGTTGGTTAAGTTTTTCAGTGGCTCACAACAAGGCCCAATCAATGTACTATCTGGAACCCTGAGCAAAGTCCCCTTAAGCTTCATTATTATGCTAGGTAATTTCAATGTCTAAATGGATGATCTACCATGTTTTCTTGTCTCTCGGTTCCTTGACCTCATATTCGGTGACCTTCAAGAACCACTCCTTTGCACATTTAAAAATCTCCTCCTCTGATCACAGTCTCCCACTCCTATTATACTTGTTCTTTAATTTCACCAAGATCTCAGCTTTTTATTTTCTCTAATTCTACATTCTTTTCTCAGTACTCAATTCTTCACCAATTCCAGAGTCTTTGTCCATTATTTAAACCAATATTTTTTTAAAACCCTCATACTCTTGTCCTTCTCCTCTCTAATTCAGCCTTCTATCTCATGTACTTAATGAAATCCCAAATTTGGATCAATCTAACTGCATTTACTGCACCTTTATTTCTTCTGCTGGATTCTGCTGAAGAAAAATCGTACCAAAAAAAATTTAAATCATACAAATTAAAAGTCTCCTTCTTCACCTGGACCCTCCACATGTGCTTAGTCAGCATCCTCTCTCAAAGAAGTATTTCGAATTTTAACCACTTGTCAGGCCCGAATCTTTACCACATCACTTCTCACTCTCAGGAGATAAGCTTATATGGTGTTTCACAGAGAAGGCAAAAGTCATTAGATGGAAATTATCTTGTCAAAAAAATGTATCCACATTTAAACTTACCTAGATCAATTTACCTAGTAAAAAGCATTACTCCTATTAAAGAGTAATCCTTCCACTACATACTGTTTCCTAGACTCTATTCACACCTTGAGAACATTATACTACATTAACTATGCTTGCTTCATTTTTTGTGTTTTTTGTTTATTTGAAGACAGGGTCTCACTCCTGTCACCTAGGCTGGGGTGCAGTGGTGCGATCACAGTTCACTGCAGCCTCCTCGGGCTCAGGTGATCCTCCCAGCTCAAGTCTCTCGAGAAGCTGGGACTTAAGGCATGCCACCATGCCTGGCTAACTTTTTTTGTATTTTTAGTAGAGACAAGGGTTTGTCATGTTGCCCAGGCCGGTCCTGTACTCCTGAGCTCAAGCAATCTGCCCACCTCAGCCTCCCAAATTGCTGGGATTACAGGCATGAACTACTGCGCCTGGCTTATCCTTGCTTCTTGTAATTTAGTTTGATTCTTATTTATATTATTATTATTATCATTATTATTATTATTATTATTTTTGAGACAGAGTTTCACTCTTGTCGCCCAGGCTAGAGTGCAATGGCACAATCTTGGCTCACTGTAACCTCCGCCTCACGGGTTCAAGCTATTCTCCTGCCTTAGCCTCCTGAAGTAAGTGGGATTACAGGCGCCTGCCACCATGCCCAGCTAATTTTTTTGTATTTTTAGTAGAGATGGAGTTTCACTATGTTGGCAGGCTGGTCTTGAAATCCTGACCTCAGGTAATCCACCCACCTTGGCCTCCCAAAGTGCTGGAATTACAGGCATGAGCCACTGCACCCGACCTCTTATTTATATATTTACATTGTATTCCTTCAGGCTGTCTCTCAACATAGGTATATACACGTCTCTCCTATCTTAAAGTTTTCTTGCGACCACCTTAGGTTACCCCTAGCCTTTCCTTCCTTGCCTAATGTTAGTTAAGACCTTTTAGTGTGAAGAGTCTGAAAGAGTTTTGTATGATCACTGTCTACACTTTTAACTCCCATTAACTCCATAATTATAGGAGCCACTCTTTTATTGCACTTAAAAAATATGCAATCTACCATGCTAAGAGCTTTTTATAAATTATCTCATTTATGTTGCCAATAGTTCACTCAAACGCCAATTTTCAAGTTTACTAATAAATTCAATTTACTAAACCCAATGGAGATTTTTTTTTTTAATGTTATTTCTTTGTAGCTTTGGCACACAGAATAATCTGTCATAGTACTTTCTCCTTTGGCTTCTGTCTTAACCACTCTCCTGGTTTTCATCCTACCTCTCTGGGTCCTCCTCTAGAATCATGTACAGGTAGCCAGTCTGGCTGTGATCATCCTTGTTTAAATGTTGATGTTCTCCAGGATTCTCTCCTGAGCACTCTTCTCTACTCATAGCATAGTGTTTTAAGATTTCAGGCTTTAAGTCAATCTTTTCCATTTCTGGCTCTGTCACTTGTTAGCTTTGGAGTCTTTTACATTACTTAACTCTTCTCTATGTTGCTTTCCTTTGTAAAATGATAACCTCACAGGATTGTTAGAAGAACTAAATAAAACAATATATGGAAAACAATTAAGATAGGGCTTAATGCACAGCAAATGGAATGCTATCAGCATAATCACCTCCTTCTAGTTGCTTTAACTACTTCAACCAATGTATCAATGACTCCCATATTTGTAAATATCAAGCCTGGATTTCCCTTTACCAGTCAATGTACACATCCACTTCAAAGTCTCCGAGGCACCCTGAGCTTGATTTTAATTTTTTTTTTTTTCTGTCACCCAGGCTGGAATGCAGTCACAATCTTGGCTCACTGAAACCTCTGCCTCCTGGGTTCAAGTGATCCTCCCACCTCAGCCTCCCAAGTAGCTGGAACTACAGGCACATGCCACCATGTCTGGCTAATGTTTTTTTTTATTTTCTTTTTGAGACAGAGTTTCGGTCTTGTTGACCAGGCTGGAGTGCAATGGCACGATCTCGGCTCACTGCAACCTCTGCCTCCCGGGTTCAAGTGATTCTCCTGCCTCAGCCTCCCAAGTAGCTGGGATTACAGGCATGCGCCACCATGCCTGCTAATTTTGTAGTTTTAGTAGAGACGGGGTTTCTCCATGTTGGTCAGGCTGGTCTTGAACTCCTGGCCTCAAGGAATCCACCAGCCTCAGCCTCCCAAAGTGCTGAGATTACAAACATGAGCCACCGCACCCAGCTGATTTTAATATTTTATTTTATTGTGATTTATTTATTTATTGAGATGGAGTTTCACTCTTGTTGCCCAGGCTAGAATGAAATGGCGCGATCTTGGCTCACCGCAACCTCTGCCTCCCAGGTTCAGGCGATTCTCCTGCCTCAGCCTCCCGAGTAGCTGGGATTACAGACATGCGCCGTCACACCCAGCTAATTTTTTTTGTATTTTTAGTAGAGATGGGATTTCTTCATGTTGGCCAGCCTGGTCTCGAACTCCCGACCTCGGGTGATCCGCCTGCCTCAGCCTCCCAAAGTATTGGGATTACAGGCATGAGCCACTGCACTCGGCCTTATTATTCTATTAATCACCTTTCTCTTTTTCTGTCTGTTACTACTCCTTAGTCAGAATTTTAGCAATTCTTTCTGACTCCTCCTTACACCCTTACACCCTTACACCCATTAATAAATCTCCAAACTCTAGCCAATTTTGTCTCCAATAATATTTCTCAACTTTATACCCTCTTGTCTTTCCCTTCCTACTATTGCTGTTTTCCGGGTTTCAGTATCGTTGACCTGGACCACTCCTGCAACAGCCTCCTAGGCATCTGCCCCTAGACTTGCTCCCCTTAAATTTCCTCCCTATATTGTTGCCAAATTTATTTCTTTTCTTTTTTTTCTCTTCCTTCCTTCCTTTTTTTTTTTTTTTTAAGAAAAGATCAGATTTGTTTGGAGAAAACAAAAAACCCACAGCCCAAAGGATGTGAATTTATATCTCAAGACATCTCCAGGTATTAGGTCTACAGATTACAAATCATTTTTATAGAAGGTATTTTTGTATAAATTTTACATGCATTCAGGAGCAGGATATAAATTAATCCCCGTTTCTATTTTAACAGGGGAGCAAGGTAGGAAAGTGGGAGTCAAATTCATTTTCAAATATGCAAAATTATCTAATTATTTCTCATATCAAATCTGTCAATGATTTCACACTGCTCAATGGAAAAAGCGGAAACACTTCAGCTTCCTTTACAGTCTGCATCCTGCCTTCTCTTCCAGTCTCATTTCTCCCCCCTCAAATTCAAAGTTCCATCTTTAATGAATTACTCACAATTGCCAAAAACCCTGCTAACTTGTGTTTTCTCTTTTAGTCAGAATTTTCCTTTTCTATAACTCATCCTAAACAGTTTTCAGTGGTTTTCTACTCATCCATAGGAAAACGTCCAAAATTTTAAATTTAACTCATGTCAGTTTCTGACCACCCCCATGTTAAATCTCTCCTTCTTCCTGCAAACCACCCCAAACTATTTTATTACTACTTTTCCTCAATGTAAACTCTCCACTCTAGTCAGAGCACTTTGGAAATTCTGGAGGAATGAAAAGTGGTTGAGGTAGTCTGGGAAGATGCTTAAAGTCTGTGGTCTTTAAGCACCCTATACTTTACCTACTATAGCATTTATCACACTGTAGTGTACTTGTCTGTATCCCCACTGGATTATAAGCACCCAGAAGACTGAATTTCTCTTGTTCACTGCCTTATTCTTTTTTTTGGAGACTGAGTCTCACTCTGTCACCCAGGCTAGAGTACAGTGGTACAATTTCGGCTCACTGCAACCTCCGCCTCCCAGGTTCAAGCGATTCTTGTGCCTCAGCCTCCCGAGTAGCTGGGATTACAGGTGCCGGCCACCACGCCTGGCTAATTTTTGTATTTTTAGTAGACAGGGTTTCACCATGTTGGCCAGGTTGGTCTCGAACTCCTAACCTCAAGTGAGCCACCCACCTTAGCCTCCCAAAGTGCTAGGATTACAGTCATGAGCCACCATGCCCGGCCTACTGCCTTTTCTTTTGTTTGGTTTCTGTTTTTTTTTTAAGACAGAGTCTTAAAAAAGTGGTTGAGGTAGTCGCCCAGGCTGGAGTACAGTGGCGCGATCTCGGCTCACTGCAACCTCCACCTCCCAGGTTCAAGCAATTCTCCTGCCTCAGCCTCCTGAGTAGCTGGGATTACAGGTGCGCATCACCACACCTGGCTAATTTTTGTATTTTCAGTAGAGATGGGGTTTCATCATGTTAGTCAGGCTAGTCTAAAACTCCTGACCTCAGGTAATCCACCTGCCTTGGGCCTCCCAAACTGCCAGGATTACAGGCGTTAGCCACTGCACCCAGCCTTTAATTTTTAATTTATTTAATACTTTATATATGCCAGGGACTGTTTTAAAGAGGATACAGATATTAACTTACATCCTCACCACAACTCTACGAGGTTGGTACCAGCCTGGGCAACACAGTAAGATGTTATCTCTCCAAAAAAAATTTTAAGTTAGCCAGGCGTAATTGCACAACTGTAGTTGGGTTACTCAGAGGCTGAGGTGGGAGGATCACTTGAGCCTGGGAGGCTGAGGGTGCAGTGAGCCACAATCGCCCCACTGTACTCTGGTCTGTGTGACAGACCAAAGCCAGGAAGGAGCCCTGAGCCCTCACCAGAGACCAAACTGGACCTTGATCTTGAACTCTGCAACCTCTAGAACTGTGAGAAAATCAATTTCTTTGTTTAAGCCACCCAGTCTGTGGTATTCTGTTATGGCAGCCAAGCTGACTAATGCAACTGTATAAGGAGACTATCTTTGTTTTTAGGAAATGAACACCAAAGTACCACATAGGTCAGCATGTCTGCAACATACGCTCAAACAGTTCAGAAATAAAAAGTGTGTGTGCCTGTAGAGAAAGCAGTAAGTGAGATAAAGCAAATATGTTAAAATGTTAATAACTGGGGAATCTGAGTGAAAAGTACACAGAAGGTTTTTGTAATACTCTTGTAACTTTTTAACATTTGAAATTATTCAAAATTAACAAGTTTAAAAAAATACACAGAATCCAACCACTACTTACTACCTCCACCACTGCCTGTGGTCTAAGTCACTATTATCTTTTGCCTGAATTATTGCAGTAGCCTCCTACCTAGTCTCCCTGCTTCTGCCTTTGCCTGGCTTCAGTCTAATCTCAACTCAGAAGAGGGAGTGATCCTTTAAAAATATAAACTGATTGTATTATTCCATTTCTTAAATTACTCCCATAATGGTCCCCTCTTTAATACGAGTAAAGTTCAAAGTCCTTACAATGGCCTATAAATCCTAAACAATCTGGCACTGTCTTATCTTTCTGACCTAATTTCTTCATCACCACTGATTCCACTGTAGCCACAGTGGCCACCTTGCTGTCTTTACAAGGCCTCCAACACACCTGGCTGAGTCTTTGCCTCACGGTCTGTTAAACTCACTGTTCTGGAACTTTCTTCCCCCGTATTTCTCATGGCTCATTCAATCACTGCCTTTAAATCTTGCTCAAATGTTCCTTTCTCCTTCTGCATAATAATTAAAAGAAGGCTGAATGCTTAGCCTTCAGTAAATATGTTCCTGACTACCTTACTTAAAACTGCAACATCAGGCCAGGTGTGGCAGCTCACGCCTGTAATCCCAGCACTTTGGGGGGCCAAGATGGGTGGATCACCTGAGGTCAGGAGTTCAAGACCATCTTGACCAACATGGTGAAACCCCATCTCTATTAAAAATACAAAAATTAGCCAGGTGTGGTGGCATGCATCTGTAATCCCAGCTACTGAGGAGGCTGAGGCAGGAGAATTGCTTGAACCCAGAGGCGGAGGTTACAGTGAGCCAAGACTGTGCCACTGCACTTCAGCCTGGGCAAAAGAGCAAGACTCCGACTCAACAAAAAAAACAAAAAACAAAAAAACGGCAACATCAAGCCAACAACACTCCTACCACCCTTCTTTGCTTTATTCTCCCAAATAACACATAATTTTCCAATATACTATACAATTTATTTTTTGCCTATCTCCCCCACGAGAATATAAGCCTCATAAGGGCAAGAATTTTTGTCAGTTTCGTTTACTGCTGAATTCTCAGCACTTAGAATAGTGCTTAACACTTAGTCGGCGTTCAGTAACTATTTCTTGAATAAATAAATTAGAAAAAAAAGAGAAGGAAAAAAGAAAACGGGAAAAAAAGAGGAGTTCTCTATTCAGTTTGGCTAACAATCCGTAAGGCTTCTCTGTAAATGCACAGCATAGGTAGGGACTAGGTACAATGAAGTATTCTAGGGGCTGTTGCAGAAGTTAATCTAGATATAGTCAGTGTTCTCACAACATCAATTCCTTAACTATCTATAAGCTAAGCATTCAGCCTTCTTTTAATTATTATGCAGAAGGGGAAAAGAATTAACAACAGGAAACTGTAAGGTTACTGATTTGAGTCTAAGTACCTACAAAATAAAACCATTAACTTGGTAGGAGATGGGTTAGATAATTTTTAACTTGAATTTGTATTTTATGTCTACCTTGCCTTGTTCCAACAATGGGCTAAGATAGCCGATACGTAAAGTGTTTTCAATCCATGTAGTCTTTCAATTATAGAAAACAATCACTATGGTATAATGGAAAGGGCATCAGCACGAGAGTCCAGATCTGAGTTGTAACCCTTGAAAAACATTCATTTTCATTAGCTTAGATCTGTCTTCACTTGTAAAACAGGCTGCAGAAAGGAAAAACAAAAAGAAGAAAAACCCACATGGACAAAAATGTTATTTATAGTTGCAGAAAAAACTAGAAGCAACCTAAAGAATAGTAACAGGGGAACAGTTAAGTAAAGGTGCATCCATATTATGTGGATAATAAGTATATGTCTATAAATAACATGAAGATGCTTGCATGAGAGTGAAAACACAGGAAAGAAAAATGTACATATACCATTATGTAAATTATGTAATACACTATTCAAATGTATATGTAAAGGTACATCCACATTATATGGATAAGTACATGTCTGTAAATAACATGAAGATGCTTGCATGAGAGTTAGTAAAAACACAGGAAAGAAGAATGTACATATACCATTATTTAAACTATGTAAATACACTATCTAAATGTATAGGTGGGCCGGGCGCGGTGGCCCTTGCCTATAATCCCAGCACTTTGGGAGGCCGAGGTGGGCAGATCACCTGAGGTCAGAAGTTTGAGCCCAGCATGACCAACATGGTTAAACTAAAAATACAAAATACCAAAATGAGCTGGCCGTGGTGGTGGGTGCCTGTAATCCCAGATACTTGGGAGGCTGAGGCAGGATAATTGCTTGAACCTGGGAGGCAGGTGTTGCAGTGAACTGAGATTGCGCCATTGCACTCCAGCTTAGGCGAGAGTGAGACTCTGTCTCCGAAAAAAAAAAAAATTATATGAATATTTTAAAATAAATGTTATTTTCTAAACTTTCTATGCTACAATTATAATACCTTTATATAAAAAATAAAAGCATAGGCCAGGTGTGGTGGCTCACTCCCATAATTCCAACACTTTGGGAGGTCAAGATGTAAGGATCGGTTGAGCCTAGGGGGGTCAAGGCTGCAGTGAGCCATAGTTGTGCCACTACACTCCAGGCTGAATGACAGGGCAAGGCCCTGTCTCCACACACACACACACACACACACACACACACACACAAACCATATAAAATAACTAAGTTAAATTAGATCATCCATAACATACCCTCTGGCTTCAATATCCTATGATTAAATAAATATTTAACTGTAAGGACACTCAGTACAAATAATGGCAGTGTCACTTGAAAAATAGAAGAAAACAACACCTTTTTTTCAAAGAATCTACATCTTCTCTTTAAAAAGATAAATCCTCCAACTTCCTTAAAATCACTTAGTTGCTTTGTTGAGGGTTAACAAGAAAAAATTATCTGTAAAAGTATCAAGGTAGCAGAAAGAACACTGAACTATGTAGAAAATCTGAGTGCCATACTCCTCCACCACTATGTGAGGACTATCACATTATCATTCAAACTGTTACATTTTGAGAGTGAAAGGGCATCACATCAGGACAGGTGCTCAGATATGTTAGGCTGAGCTAAGATGCAACTAGCCTAAGTCTATGTAAAATGAATGTACTCAAAAAGTTTCTAAGGCCCCTTTTGGATCTAAATGTTATAATTTTATTTCTTTTTTAAGAACTGAAAATACTGAACAAATGGTGCTATATGTATAGAAGTCAGAGATGCTGTGTTTACTAAATAATATATTTTTTAAAGGAGTACCTTAATTTCTTGCTTAGGGGTTCAGATTTACAATTAAGTTTATCTGGGGAGATATTAATGAATGAACTTAAAATGTACCTTAAACTCCTCTGATGAGATGTTCTTGTTGGGACTGAGAAACAATGAGAACCCTAGCACTGTATGTGCCATACCCTATAACCAAAAGTATTATGTGAATACCATATGCTTTACAGAATGAAGTACAAAGAATGCACTAACAGAATCAGAGCTAGCAAGAGATGTACATTACTATAGGTCATATCATATTCGCACTTACAAGAATTTACAGGCTGGGCATGGTGGCTCACGCCTGTAATCCCAACACTTTGGGAGGCTGAGGCGGGTGGATTACCTGAGGTCAGGAGTTTGAGACCAGCCTGACCAACATGGAGAAACCCTGTCTCTTACTAAAAATACAAAATTAGCCAGGCGTGGTGGCGCATGCTTGTAATCCCAGCTACTCGGGGGGTGAGCCAGGAGTATCACTTGAACCCATGAGGTTGCAATGAGCCAAGATCACACCATTGCACTCCAGTCTGGGCAACAAAAGCGAAACTCCGTCTCAAAAAAAAAAAAAAAAAAAACAACAACAACAAAAAATTTACTTTTAAGTACTTGGCCAGGCACGGTGGCGCATTCCTGTAATTCTAGCACTTTTGGAGGCCTAGGCGGGAGGATCATTTGAGGCCAGGAGTTCAAGAATAGCCTGACTAACATGGTGAAACCCCATCTATAGTAAAAATTAGCCAGGCGTGGTGGCAAACGCCTGTAATCTCAGCTACTCGAGAGGCTGAGGCAGGAGAATCACCTGAACCTGGGAGGCAGAGGTTGCAGTGAGCTGAGATTGTGCCACTGTACTCCAGCCTGGGCAACAGAGAGAGACTCTGTCTCAAAAAAAAAGAAAAAAAAAAAAAATTTACATGTAAGTACTAAGCCAGAGTGTGAGAGAGAAAACAATTAACAAGAACCTTCAACAATGTTCAGGGGTAAAGGCAATTACAGTAGTCCCTCCTTAACCTCGGGGCGTATGTTCTAAGACCCCTAGTGGATTCCTGAAACCAGACAGTACAGAAACTGCTGTCAACTGAAACACATTTCTGTTCATATCTTCCACCAAAAACTTAATGCTCTTTTCATCTTAACCAAGCAGTTAATCAAGCACTGTGGCCATAACTTTTGCAGTATAAGGTGCAACAGCAAAACTAGCACAAATTTATTTTTCCTTCTTCATCGTTTCACAGATAGGAGATTCATTCTTATCACAGATCATAGCAACTTTAGCATATGATTTATTTTCTTATTAAGAATTTTAACCTTTTCACTTAAAGGAAGCACTTAATGGCTTTTCTTTGGCATATCCAAATTAAAAGCATCACTATTCTTGTGCTTTGGGACCATTATTAAGTAAACTAAGGGTTACTTGAACACAAACACTGCAATACCCTGGCAGTTAATATAACAGGGGCACTAATGCATGGGAAGCGTCAACAGCATGGACACAAAGGACAAAGAGAGAATTCCTGTCCTGGGCAAGATGGCATGAGATTTCATTATACTACTCAGAATAGTGCACAATTTAAAACTTATGAACTGTTTATTTCTGCAATTTTCCACTTAATATTTTAGGCATGGTTAACCTAGGAAAGTTAAACTGTAAGAGTCACAAAGACGTTTGAGGCCACAGAGAAATATTCACTGATGAAGAACCAGAAGAAATATTATCTTAATAAAGATGATGAGAGACAGAAAAACCAGGAAGTTTGACTCTCCCTAAATCGGCTTCATGTTCCAAGCATCAAAACATTCAGCTGATTTAATCTCTTAATATGATTCACCCTACAGAATTATATGCTACCAAATATAGCACAAATCATGCATATATATATTTCTGTACAAGGCTGTTTACAAAAAAAATGAAAAATTTTGTCATTACTAAAAATTTCCAGTATTTTCAAGCCTAATTTCATTTTATGTACTGACTTTAGAACCCAAGTCCTGAGTAAAATAACTTCAATATACACTGAAAGAGCCATATCTAAACTGAAAATCTCAAAGTAGTCTGTTAACATTCATAAGGTATCAATCCACCAGTTACTTAATTTACTATTCAGAATATTTGTTACACATTGTTATATATGATTATCTAGAAGTCTACTATATCAAATAGTATATTGACAAAACAATGTATTAACCAGGATATTGTTTAACATTTTAATACCAACATTACCATCACCAATAACAGAGCACATCTGAGACCAGGAGTTATAAAATTACACATTTGAAAAAGAACTTGGAAGAAGCTGGGTGCAGTGGCTCACACCTGTAATCCCAGCACTTTGGGAGGCTAAGGTGAGAGGATCACCTGAGCCGCAGAGTTGCAGACCAGGCTAGGCAATACAGGAAACCCTTTCTCTACAAAAATTTAAAAAGTAGCTGAGCTGGCTGGGCGCGATGGCTCATGCCTGTAATCCCCGAACTTTGGGAGGTCGAGGCAGGCATATCACTTGAGATTAGGAATTTAAGACTAGCCTGGCCAACATGACGAAACCCCGTATCTACTAAAAATACAAAAAAATTAGCCAGGCGTGGGGGTGCGCGCCTGTAGTCCCAACTACTTGGGAGGCTGAGGCATAAGAATCTCTTGAACCCAGGCAGTGGAGGTTGCAGTGAGCCAAGATGGTGCTACTGCACTCCGGCCTGGGTGACAGAGTGAGACTCCATCTCAATTAAAAAAAAAAAAAAAAAAGGCCAGGCGCGGTGGCTCAAGCCTGTAATCCCAGCACTTTGGGAGGCTGAGACGGGTGGATCACGAGGTCAGGAGATCGAGACCATCCTGGCTAACACGGTGAAACCCCGTCTCTACTGAAAAAATACAAAAAAACTAGCCGGGCGATGTGGCAGGCGCCTGTAGTCCCAGTTACTCAGGAGGCTGAGGCAGGAGAATGGCTTAAACCCGGGAGGCGGAGCTTGCAGTGAGCTGAGATCCGGCCACTGCACTCCAGCCCGGGCGACAGAGCGAGACTCCGTCTCAAAAAAAAAAAAAAAAAAAAAAAGGCTGAGTGCAGTGGCTCACGCCTGTAATCCCAGCACTTTGGGAGGCTGAGGAGGGCAGATCATGAGGTCAGGAGTTCGAGACCAGCCTGGCCAACACACTGAAACCCCATCTCTACTAATATTACCAAAAAAAAAAAAAAAATTAGCCAGGCGTGGTGGCAGGCACCTGTAATCCCAGGTACTTGGGAGGCTGAGGCAGGAGAATCACTTGAACCTGGGAGGCAGAGGTTGCAGCGAACTGAGATCACAACACCGCACTCCAGCCTGGGCGACAGGGAGACTGTAGCTGAGCCCACTAGCATGTACCTGTAGTCCCAGATACTCAGGAGGCTGAGGTGGGAGGATCACTTGAGCCCAGGAGGTTGAGGCTACAGTGAGCCATGATTACACCACTGCACTCCACCCTGGATGACAGAGACCCTTTCTAAAAAAAAAAAAAAAACAGCAAAAACCAAAAAAACTTGGAAGATTTTTCCATAAAACCTTTATAATACAATGTCAGCTAATCAGTTTTCAGTCAGATACTGTGCCTTGACTCTTTTCTCCATTTATCTAATATGCAAAGAAAAGTTTCCAAGAAACAGTATGGCCTGGTACAACAGTTCCCAAATTCTGGCTTTAGACTGTGATGAGATTTCCACTGGTTTGCAGACAAATTAGAAAAATGAGGACATAGTTTGTTTATTCTAAAGCAAAATATATCCAAATTAAAAGACTGTTGCTTATTATCTTCTTCTATTTCTAGTAAAATGTCTTTCTGACATGATGTTAGCAATTTTAATGTCCTTAATTAGCAATATAAACAATTCTATATCAGCACCCATAGTTTTCATTTTCTTAAATTGATTGGCTCATTTCTCCTAATCCAGAGGTTCTTCTTTGCCTCTTACTGTGAGCTACCAAAATTAATGCATGCTTAAATATTTCATTTACTTAGTCTGCTTTTTATAATTGATAATTAGCCTTGTGTTTTAACTTTGCTGGAAAATTTTCTTGAGATTATATGGACAAGGTGGCTCCGTGGCGCAATGGAGATTATATGGACCATACTCTCCAGATCACAAAAATGCAAAAAGCAGCTAAAAATAGCACACTGCAGCAAAGAGTTTATGTGATAAAATACTTTGCAGTATAGTAATTTTAGTAAGACATTTAAAACTTCACATCACGCCTACAATCCCAGCACTTTGGGAGGCCAAGGCAGGCAGATCATGAGGTCAAGAGATTCAGACCATCCTGGCCAACATGGTGAAACTCCGTCTCTACTAAAAATACAAAAATTAGCTGGGCGTGGTGGCACGCACCTGTTAGTCCCAGCTACTTGGGAGGCTGAGGCAGGAGAATCGCTTGAACCCGGGAGGCGGAGGTTGCAATGAGCAGAGATAGCACCACTGCACTCCAGTCTGGTGACAGAGCGAGACTCCATCTCAAAAAAAAAAAAAAAAACAAAAAAAAACTTCACATTTTACCAAAAGCTACACTTGTTCTTTGGACTTTGGTGGTTATTTTATGCAGTCCTAGAGTTTATAGTAAATAAGCTTCTCATTGTCTCTGTAGCGGATGGTAGTTATAGATAGAACTGGACTGTATAAATCGTAATCCTTTATTTTTCTGTGAGATGGTGTCTCCCTCTGTTGCCCAGGCTGGAATGCAGTGGCACGATCTCAGCTTACTGCAAACTCTGCCTCCTGGGTTCAAGCGATTCTCCTGTCTCAGCCTCCCAGGTAGCTGGGATTACAGGTGCCTGCCACACACTCAGCTAATTTTTGTATTTTTAATAGAGACAGGGTTTCACCATGTTGGCCAGGCTGGTCTCAAACTTCTGACTTCAGGTGATCCGCCCTCCTCGGCCTCCCAAAATGCTGGGATTACAGGGGTGAGCCACCATGCCCAGCCTATAAATCATAATCCTTCTAATTACAGGTAAGAAAGCAGGCCGATAAGCAAATAAGAGGCTAAGATGATGTTAATGTTAAGTTGTGGACTAAGCGCCAAAGACCTAAGCTAGGAGATAATCACTATTTCCCTGTTTTCAGATGGTCTTTTACTTTCAGATGTCTCTCATCATAATTAGTTCCGCATTCGTTCCAGGCATTGGTTTTGTTTTTTACAAGAATCCACATTCTTCCCTTGTCAGTTGTTCTCATTTTCACCCAGGACCTGCGAATCACAACAATCTGTAACAAACGATACCAAATCCTCCAAAGGAAAAACTCCAAGCATCAATTTCTTTTCTCTGTCCTGCAGACAACCTCAGCAATACTTGGCAAAGTCCGTGAAATGTTGGTACAGATTCAACAAATTTTCATAAACTACCCGCTTCATGCAAAGCACATGCTATAATAGGTAAGAATAGGTAAGACATGGTAGTCTGAATTCAAGGGACTAATAAGCACTGAAATGACAATATGTAATAATGGAGAGACATGCACTAAAGGTGCAGTAAATATTAAAATGAGGTCTAAAACCAGACTGAATTCTGGATAGGATCTCTTGAATGTAAGTTATACAGATTTTTAAAAAATATGTGATGAGGCCAGGCACAGTGGCACACACCTGTAATCTCAGCTACTCAAGAGGCTGGGGAAAGAGTACTGCTTGAGCCTAGGAGTTCAGAGTTCAAAGTTTGAAGTTTGAGACTAACATGGGCAACATAGATAGGGAGATCCCACTTCAAAAACATTTTATTTTATTTGGATGAGATCTGATACAGCCTAGCAAAGATATCCACTTTAGCTATAAGAAACAGACTCCTTAGGCCAGGTGTGGTGGCTCACACCTATAATCCTAGCACTTTGGGAAGCCAAGGCAGGAGGAATGCCTGAGCTCAGAAGTTTGAGACCAGCCTGGGCAACATGGTGAAACCCTGTCTACCAAAAATACAAAACATCAGCTGGATGTGGTGGCAAGCACCTGTGGTCCCAGCTACTCGGGAGGCTGAGGTGGGAAGATCACTTGAGTCTAGGAGGCAGAGGTTGCAGTGAGCCAAGACTGCACCACTGCACTCCAACTTGGATGACAGAGTGAGACTCCATCTCAAAAAACAAAAACAAAAACAAAAACAAAACAGCCTTGTTCAAAATTTTGAACCTAAAAAATTATTTCAAACTAATATTTAACCACAAAACATGCGTTAATAAAAGCAAACACAAACACATAATCACACAAGTGTGGCTGCTAAATCAGCTGGGTCTTAGGTTTTTTTTCAGGTTTTCTACTTCTGGAGTCAACAGGGTTAGTATTTTCATGGACATTTTCTCCATTTCCTCTAGGCTTTCAATTTATTAGTGTAAAGTGAACATTTATTTGTCTATAATTTTAAAAATCTCTAGACCTACAGGAAGCTTTCTTTTAAGAAAACGTTGGGTAAAAGAGGCCAGGTGCAGCAGTGGCTCATGCCTGTAATTCCAGCACTTTGGGAGGCCAAGGTGGGTGGAATGCCTGAGTTCAGGAGTTTCAGGCCAGCTTGGGCAACAGGGTGAAATCCCATCTCTACTAAAAAAAACAAAACTTAGCACACCAGTGGTGCCAGCTACTCGGAAGGCTGAGGCATGAGAATTGCTTGAACCTGGGAGGCAGAGGTTGCAGTGAGCTGGGATCATGACACTGCACTGCAGCCTGGGCCTGAGCAAGACTCTGTCTCCAAAAAAAAAAAAAAAAATATATATATATATATATATGGTAAAATGTGGTCATATACAATGGAATATTATCTACCCATAAGAAAGAGAAAATTCTGACATATGCCATAATATGGATGAACCTTGCAAAGTCATTATGTTATGGAAATAACCCAGTCACAAATGAACAGATACTATATGATTCCAATACCATGACGTACTTAGGAGTAGTAAAATTCAGAGACAAAAAGTAGAATGGTGGTTGCTAGGGGCTGGGGAATGGAGTTATTGTTTAATGGGTATACACTTTCAGTCTGGAAAGTGAGACGAAGTTCTGAAGACAGACGGTGCTGATGGCTGCATAACAATGTTAATGTTCTTCATGCCACTGTACCTACACTAAAAATTGGTTAAAATGGTCAATTTTATGTTATGTGCACTTTACCACAGTTTAAAAAAAACTGATAATATATATGTATGCAAGTATTAAATCACGCTATAAGAATATAGAAGACATCACTCAAAATGGAACTGGGTATGTAGAGAAAGAAGGTGAAGCGGAGCTTTTCACTTTATAACATATACCTACATTTATTTCACTGCAGTAAAAGGTTTCATTGTGAATATACCAGTTTTATCCATTGAGCTGCTGATGGACATTCAGGTTGTTTCCACATTTTCTTTTCTTTTCTGAGACGGGGATCTTGATTTGTCACACTGTTGCCTAGGCTAGAGCTTAGTGGTGCAATCACAGTTCACTGCAGCCTCAACCTCTTGGGCTTAAGTGATCCTTCCATCTCAGTCACCTGAGTAGCTGGGACCACAGGCATGTGCCACCACATGTGGCTGTTTTCATTCTTTTGTAGAGACAAGATCTCACTATGTTACCCAGGCTGATCTCAAAACTCCTGGGCTCAAGCAATCCTCCCGTCTTGACATCACAAAATGCTTGGATTACAGGCGTGAGCCACCACACTTGGCCTGTTCTCTACATTTTTATGTGATAAATAAAGCTGATATGAATATTTTTATATCTGTATTCTGGGGCACATGTGCAAGAGTAGAACTGCTGAATTGAAGATAGGTGTGCAAATGTTTGACTTTACAACCGCCATTATTTCCATTTAAAACCCCATCAAGGCCGGGCACGGTGGCTCATGCCTGTAATCCCAGCACTTTTGGAGGCCGAGACCGGTGGATCACAAGGTCAGGAGTTCAAGACCAGCCTGGCCAAGATCGTGAAACCCCATCTCTACTAAAAATACAAAAAATTAGCTGGGCGTGGTGGTGGGAGTCTGTAACCTTAGCTACTTGGGAGGCTGAGGCAGAGAACTGCTTGAACTTGGGAGGCAGAGGTTGCAGTGAGCCGAGATCGCGCCACTGCAGTCCAGCCTGGGTGACAGTGAGACTCTGTCTCAAAAAATAAAAAAATAGTAATAATAAAACCCCGCCATGCACAGTGGCTCACGCCTGTAATCCCAGCACTTTGGGAGGCTGAGGCGGGCGGATCACGAGGTCAGGAGACAGAGACCCTCCTGGCTAACACAGTGAAACCCCGTGTCTACTAAAACCACAAAAAATTAGCCAGGCATGGTGGCGGGTGCCTGTAGTCCCAGCTACTTGCGAGGCTGAGACAGAAGAATGGTGTGAACCCGGGAGGCGGAGTTTGCAGTGAGCTGAGATTGTGTCACTGCACTCCAGCCTGGGTGACAGAGTGACACCCCGTCTCAAACAAACAAACCAAACCATCAAAAGTACTATGAAAGGGGTAATCCTCACATGCTGGGAGGCACAGGTGGGTGGATTGCTTGAGTCCAGGAGATCGAGGCTGCAGTGAGCTACGATCCAACCTGGGCAACAAAGTAAGACTCTGCCTTTCTTTTTTGAGTAGGAGTCTTGTTCTGTCACCCAGGCTGGAGTGCAGTGGCACGATCTCAGCTCGCTGCAACCTCCATCTCACAGGTTTAAGCAATTCTCCTGCCTCGGCGTCCCGAGTAGCTGGAACTACAGGCTTGGACGACCATGCCCAGCTAATTTTTGTATGTTTAGTAGAGACGGGGTTTCACCATGCTGGCCAGGCTGTTCTCAAACTCCTGACCTCAGGTGATCCACCCACCTGAGCCTCCCAAAGTGCTGGGATTACAGGTGTGAGTCACCATGCCCAGCCAAGACAGTGTCTCTTTTTTTTTTTTTATTTTTAAGAGACTATGTCTCGCTCTGTCGCCCAGGCTGGAGTGCATGATCTCGGCTCACTGGAAGCTCCGTCTCCCAGGTTCACGCCATTCTCCTGCCTCAGCCTCCCAAGGAGCTGGGACTACAGGCGCCCACCACCACAACCGGCTAATTTTTTGTAGTTTTAGTAGAGATGGGGTTTCACCGTGTTAGCCAGGATGGTCTCGATCTCCTGACCTCGTGATCCACCCGCCTCGGCCTCCCCAAATGCTGGGATTACAGGCGTGAGTCACCGTGCCCAGCCCTCTTTTTTAAATTTTTTTTTTAAAGTACTATGAAAGGATCAATAAAATGTAACATTCATTTATGATAAAAAGTCTCCGAGAACTCTTGGACTCGGGAAGGGGAACATCACACACCGGGACCTATTATGGGGAGGGCGGGGGGAGGGATTGCATTGGGAGTTATACCTGATGTAAATGACTGGTTGAAGGGTGCTGACGAGTTAATGGGTGCAGCACACCAACATGGCACAAGTATACATATGTAATAAACCTGCACGTTATGCACATGTACCCTAGAACTTAAAGTATAATAATAATTAAAAAAAAAAAGTCTCCAAAAACTAGAAATATAAAGGAACTTCCTCAAAGGACATTTATTTAAAACTTACAGCTAACATCATATATAATGGTGGAAAACCAAAAGCTATCCCCCCAAGAACAGGGGAAAAAGAAGAATGTTCACCCTCACCCTTTCTCTACACAGGGTTTCCCAAGCCCAGCGGCCTGTTAGGAACTGGGCCACATGGTAGGAGGTGAGTGGTGGGTGAGCAAGCATTACCCCCTGAGCCCCAAATTCTGTCAGATCAGTGGCATCATTAGATTCTCACAGGAGCACAAACTCTATTGTTAACTGCACATGCCAGGGATGTAGGCTGTGCACTCCTTATGAGAACAATGCCTGATGATCTGAGGTGGAACAGTTTCATCCCAAAACCAACCCCATCCCGGTCTCTTCCAGTTGGGGACTGCTGCTACCATCATCCTAGAAGTTTCAGCCAATGTAATAAGGCAAGGGAAAGAAAGAAAAAGTATATAGATTAGAAAGGAAGAAACTAAACCGTCTCTATGTAGACATGATTTATCCATATAGAAAAATCAGAGACCCTACAAAATAGGTACTTGAACTAATAATAAGTTTAGTAAGGTTGCAGGATACCAAAGTCAATTATATTCACAGGATACCAAAGTCAATTATATTCTTACATAGCAACAAACGGGGAAACTAAATTTTTCTTTAAAAAAAGCAGTACCATTTATAAGAGCATGAAAGACTTAGATTATCATCTAGCAAAATATATGCAAGATCGCTATGCTGAAAAACGTGCAAAACACTGATAAAAGAAATCAAAGATGACCTAAATAAATGGAGAGATATACCATATTTATGGACAACTAAATATATTTAACAATTCGGCCCCCAAATTAATGTACACATTCAATTTAGTCCTAATCAAAATCCCAGCAGGATTATTTGTAGAAATCAACAAGCTGATTCTAAACTTTATAAGGAAAAACAAAAGACCTAGAATAGACAACATAATTTTGAAAATTTTGTTAGAAGATGCACACTACCTGATTTCCATATAAGCTATAATAACCAATGCAGCATATATATATGCGGGCAATTTTTTTTTTTTTTTTTTAAGACGGAGTCTCACTCTGTCACCCAGGCTGGAGTGCAGTGGCACGATCTCGGCTCACTGCAACCTCCGCCTCCCAGGTTCAAGCAATTCTCCTGTCTCAGCCTCCCAAGTAGCTGGGATTACAGGCGCCCGCCATCAAGTCCAGCTAATTTTTGTATTTTTAGTAGAGACGAGGTCTCACCATGTTGGCCAGGCTGGTCTCGAACTCCTGACCTCAGGTGATCCACCCACCTCGGCCTCCCAAAGTGCTGGGATTACAGGCATAAGTCACCATGCCCAGCCAGCAATCGATTTTTTTACAAAGGTGCAAGGTGCATAGACAATTTAATGATGAAAGGACTGGCTTCTCGATAAATGGTGCTCGAACAATTGGATACCCATTTTAAAAAACTGATCCATACCTCATGCTATTTGCAAAAATTAATTCAAAATGCATTATAGACCTAAGGTAAAACCTAACTATAAAACTTCTATGCCAGACATAGTGGCTCATGCCTGTAATCCCAGCACTTTGGAAGGCCAAGGTGGGAGGATTGCTTGAGCCCAGGAGTTTGAGAGCAGCCTAGGCAACATAGGACGACCTTTCTCTATAAAAAAATTAAAAGATTAGCCAGGTGAGGAGGCTTGCGTCTGTGATCCCAGCTACTCCAAAGGATGGGGTGGGAGGATCCCTAGAGCGCAGGTGGTTGAAGCTGCAGTGAGTTATATGGCACCACTGCAGTCCAGCCTGGGTAACCAACTGGGACCTTTTCTCAAAAAATAAACTAATTAAAATAAATAAAACTTCTGGAAGAAAATATAGGAGAAATTCTTTATGACTGAATTGGGGAGGATTTCTTATATATAACGAAAATATAATCCGTTAAAATTTTAAAAATAAACTGGACTTCATCAAAATTAAGAAATTACTGTTTTTTTAAAATGCTGTTAAGGCCGGGTGTGGTATCTCATGCCTGTAACCACAGCACTTTGGGAGGCTGAAGCAGGTCAATTCCTTGAGGTCAGGAGTTTGAGATCAGCCTGGCCAACATGGCAAAACCCTGTTTCTACTAAATATACAAAAATTAGCCAGGTGCGATAGCTCACGCCTGTAATCCAGGCACTTTGGGAGGCTGAGGAGGGTGGATCCTTTGAGGTCAGGAATTCAAGCCGGCCTGGCCAACATGGTGAAACCCGGTCACTACAAAAATGCAAAAATTAGCTAGGCATAGTGGTGCACATCTGTAATCCCAGCTACTCCAGAGGCTGAGGGAGGAGAATGGCTTAAACCCAGGAGGCGGAAATTGCAGTGAACAGAGACCATACCACTGTACTACAGCCTGGGCGACAAAGTGAGACTCTGTCAGAAAAGGGAAAGGGAAAGGGAGGAAAAAATAAAATAAAATAAAATAAATATAAAAATACAAAAACTAGCCAGGCGTAGTGGCAGGTGCCTGTAATTCCAGCTACTGTGGGGCGGGGGTCAGGAGGCGGGGTGCTGAGGCAGGAAAATGGCTTGAACCTGGGAGATAGAGGTTGCAGTGAGTCAAGGTCATGCCACTGCACTCCAGCCTGGGAAACGCAATGAAACTCTGTCTCAAAATAAACAAATATATAAATTAAAGATACTGTTAAGAAATGCTTGTGTGTTGCTCAAGGCCCATCTCTACTAAAAAGAGAAAAAAATTAGCTGGGCTTGGTGGCAGATGCCTGTAATCCCAGCTACTCTAGAGGCTGAGGCAGGAGAATCGCTTGAACCCGGGAAGCAGAAGTTGCAGTGAGCGGAGATGGCACCACTACACTCCAGCCTGGGTGACAGAGCGAGACTCTGTCTCAATAAATAAATAAATAAATAAGAAATGCTTATGGTGGCTTTATTCATAATTACCAAGAATAAAACAACCCAAATGTCCTTCAACAACTGTAACACATCCTTAAAATGGAACACTATTTAACAACAAAAAGAAAATTGGCCAGGTGCGGTCGCTGACTCTTGTAATCCCAGCACTCTGAGAGGCCAAGGAGGGTGAATCACAAGGTCAGGAGATGGAGACCATCCTGGCTAACACGGTGAAACCCCGTCTCTACTAAAAAAATACAAAAAACTAGCCGGGCGAGGTGGCGGGCGCCTGTAGTCCCAGCTACTCGGGAGGCTGAGGCAGGAGAATGGCGTGAACCCGGGGAGACGGAGCTTGCAGTAAGCCGAGATCGTGCCAGTGCACTCCAGCCTGAGCGACAGAGCGAGACTCCGTCTCATAAAAAAAAAAAAAAATTTGCTATGTATATTTTACTACAATTGCATCATGCCAAATGACAGAAGTTAGACTCAAAAGGTTACATTACCCCATTTATATGACATTCTGGAAGAGTCAAAACTATAAGGTCAAATAGTGGGTCAAAGAGGAAAGCAGTTCAGTAAAAATGGGGAGTAACAGAACTTATATAAGCTCTTTATCTTAATTGTGGTGGATACACAATTATAAATTTATCAAAATTTATAGAATGGTACATTTAAAGAATAAACTTTGGTGCATGTAAATCATAACACAATAAACCTGACTTCCCCACCACCCAAAAAAGCAAAACACCAACAGAATCAATAAGACTTGTTGTTTTGGCCAGGTGCAGTGGCTCATGCCTGTAATTCCAGCACTTTGGGAGGCCGAGGCAGGCGAATCGCTTGAGGTCAGGAGTTCGAGATCAGCCTAACCAACTTGGTGAAACCCCATCTCTACTAAAAATACAAAAATTAACCGAAGGTGGTGGCGGGTGCCTGTGATCCCAGCTACTTGGGAGACTGAGGCAGGAGAATTGCTTGAACCTGGGAGGTGGAGGTTGAAGTGAGCCGAGATCGTGCCACTGCACTCCAGCCTGGGTGACACAGTGAGACTCTGTGTCAAAAATAAAAATAAAAAAAGAAAGAAAATTTTAATTTTAATAATGCTGAATTTATATATTTATTGTGGTAAACATGATTTTTACTATGGCTAGCATAGTGCGTCTCGTTTAAGAATTCTTTCCCTATACTATTCTGTTTTATTGGTCTATGTGCCTATTTTTATGCCAGTACCATGCTGCTTTAGTGACTATGACCTTAGAGTATAGTTTGAAATCAGGTAATGTGATGCCTTCAGATTTGTTATTTTTGCTTAGTCTTGCATTTTGGTTCCATATGAATTTTAGGGTTGTCTTTTCTAATTCTGTGAAGGATAATGGCAGTACCGATTGATCTTTGACAAAGCAAACAAAAAGATAAAGTGGGGAAAGGACACCCTATTCAACAAATGATGCTGGGATAATTGGCAAGCCACATGTAGAAGAATGAAACTGGATCCTCATCTCTCACCTTATAGGAAATAAATTAACTCAACATGGATCAAGGACACAAATCTAAGACTTCAAACTATAAAATTTTAGAAAATAACATTGGAAAAACTCTTCTAAACATTGGCTTAGGCAACTATTTCATGACCAAGACCCAAAGGCAAATGTAATAAAAACAAAGATATAAAGCTGAAACTTAATTAAACTAAAGAGCTTTTGCAGAGCAAAAGGAACAGTCAGCAAGAGTAAACAGACAATCCACAGAGTGGGAGAAAATCTTCACAATCTATACATCTAACAACGGATCAATATCCAGAATCTATAATAAACTCAAACAAATTAGCAAAACAAAAAAACACAGACGAACCAATCAAAAAGTGAGTTAAGGACATGAATACACAATTTTCAAAAGGTATACAAATGTTGGCCGGGCGCGGTGGCTCAAGCCTGTAATCCCAGCACTTTGGGAGGCTGAGACGGGCGGATCATGAAGTCAGGATATCGAGAACATCCTGGCTAACACGGTGAAACCCCGTCTCTACTAAAAAATACAAAAAACTAGCCGGGCGAGGTGGCGGGCACCTGTAGTCCCAGCTACTCAGGAGGCTGAGGCAGGAGAATGGTGTAAACCCAGGAGGCGGAGCTTGCAGTGAGCTGAGATCCAGCCACTGCAACCCAGCTGGGCGACAGAGCAAGACTCCGTCTCAAAAAAAAAAGTATACAAATGTCAAACAAACATATGAAAAAATGCTCAACATCCCTAATGATCAGAGAAATGCAAATCAAAACCACAATGCGATACCATCTGACTCCTGCAAGAATAGCCATAATCAAAAAATCAAAAATTAATAGATGTTGGCATGGATGTAGTTAAAAGGGAACACTTCTACACTGCTGGTGGAAATGCAAACTAGTACAACCACTAGGAAAACAGTGTGGAGACTCCTTAAGGAACCAAAAGTAGAACTACCATGTGATCCAGCAATCCCACTACTGGGTATTTACCCAGAGGAAAATAAGTCATTATATGAAAAAGACACTTGTGGCCGGACGTGGTGGCTCATGCCTGTAATCCCAGCACTTTGGGAGGCTGAGGCAGGCAGATCACAAGGTCAGGAGTTCGAGACCAGCCTGGCCAACATGGTGAAACTCCGTCTCTACTAAAAATACAAAAATTAGCGGGGCATGGTGGCATGTGCCTGTAATCCCAGCTACCTGGGAGGCTGAGGGAGGAGAACTGCTTGAATACGGAGGCGGTGGCTGCAGTGAGCCAAGATGGTGCCACTGCATTCCAGCCTAGGCAATACAGCAAGACTCTGTCTCAAAAAAAAAAAAAAAAAAAAAAAAAAACCAAAAGATATTTGCATACACATGTCTATAGCAGCAGAATTTGCAATTGCAAATATGTGGAATCAACCCAAATGCCCATCAGTCAATGAGTAAATAAACTGTGGTGTGTGTGTGTGTGTGTGTGTGTATATATATATATATATATATATATATATATGTACACAATGGAATACTACTGAGCCATGAAAAGGAATGAATTAATTGCATTAGCAGTGACCTGGATGAGATTGGAGGCTACTTTCTAAGCGAAGTAATTCAGGAATGGAAAAACAAACATCCTATGTTCTCACTCATATGTGGGAGCTACGCTATGAGATTGCAAAGGCAAAAGGAAGACACAACGGACTTTGGGGACTCAAGGGGAAAGAGTGAGAAGGGGGTGAGGGATAAAAGACCACAAATTGGGTTCAGTGTATACTGCTCAGGGGATGGGTGCACAAAATCTCACAAATCACCACTAAAGAACTCACTCATGGCTGGGCGCGGTGGCTCAAGCCTGTAATCCCAGCACTTTGGGAGGCCGAGATGGGCGGATCATGAGGTCAGGAGATCGAGACCATCCTGGCTAACACGGTGAAACCCCGTCTCTACTAAAAAAATACAAAAAACTAGCCGGGCGAGGTGGCGGGTGCCTGTAGTCCCAGCTACTTGGGAGGCTGAGGCAGGAGAATGGCGCAAACCCGGGAGGCGGAGCTTGCAGTGAGCTGAGATCTGGCCACTGCACTCCAGCCTGGGCGACAGAGCGAGACTCTGTCTCAACCAAAAAAAAAAAAAAAAAAAAAAAAAAAAGAACTCACTCATATAACCAAATACCACCTGTTTCCCAATAACCTACGGAAATAAAAACATTTAAAAAAAGAATTATTTCCCTATACTATGGTCATAAAGATGTTCTTTATTTTCTGATAAAACCTTTGTTTAGTTAGCCTTTTGTATTTGCCTTTATCCTATGCTGAAGTAATTTTTGTGGCCAGGCACAGTGGCTCACGCCTGTAATCCCAACACTTTGGGAGGTTGAGGAGGCAGATCGCTTGAGCTCTGGAGTTTGAGACTAGCCTGGGCAACATGGCGATACCTGGCCTCTACAAAAAATACAAAAATTAGCTGGGCACGGTGGTGTGTGCCTGTAGTCTCAGCTACTTGGGAGAATGAGGTGGGTAGATGGCTTGCGCCGAGGAGGCAAAGGTTGCAGTGAGCCAAAATTGCATCACTGCACTCCAGCCTGGGCGACAGAACAGAACCTGTCTCAAAAAACAAACAACAACAACAAAAATTTAAAATAAAATTTAAGGCCGGGCGCGGTGGCTCAAGCCTGTAATCCCAGCACTTTGGGAGGCCGAGATGGGCGGATCACGAGGTCAGGAGATCGAGACCATCCTGGCTAACATGGTGAAACCCCGTCTCTACTAAAAAATACAAAAAACTAGCCGGGCGAGGTGGCAGGCGCCTGTAGTCCCAGCTATTCGGGAGGCTGAGGCAGGAGAATGACGTAAACCCGGGAGGCGCAGCTTGCAGTGAGCCGAGATCTGGCCACTGCACTCCAGCCTGGGCAACAGAGCAAGACTCCGTATCAAAAAAATAAATAAATAAATAAATAAATAAAGACATTTTGTATATAGCACGATACAGTTCATTTTCCTTTTTTTCCCCTATATTATAATGGAACTGTCCCTGTCTAATGAATAGTTTTCTCCTTTTCCCCAGTGATCTACATTGCTACCCCTTTCAGAAATATCAGTTTAAATACATAGGTCTGTTTGTGGGCTCTACATTCTGTTCCACTGGTCAATTTGGCTATCCCTGTATAAATTCCATACTCTCTGTTTTTTTTTTTTTGTTTGTTTGTTTCTCTGAAACACAGTCTCTCTCTGTTGCCCAGGCTGGAGTGCAATGGTGCCATCTCAGTTCACTGCAACCTCCACTTCCTGTGTTCAAGCGATTTTCCTGCCTCAACTTCCCAAGTCGCTGGGATTACAGGTGCCCACCACCACGCCCAGCTAATTTTTTGTATTTTTTAGTAGAGACGAGGTTTCACTAGGTTGGCCAGGCTGGTCTTAAACTCCTGACCTCAGGTGATCTACCCACCTCGGTCTCCCAAAGTGCTGGGATTACAGGCTTGAGCCACCACACCCAGCCTCATACTCCCTGTTTTATTATGTCCTGTTATCTGGGTAGGCCAAATCCCTCCACTTTGTATCTTTGATATTCTCAAGCCTTTACACTTCCACATAAAATAAAGAACACCTTGTCAAATTCCTTAATATATTCTATTAGGATTTTGATTGGAAGTGCATTGAATCTAGCCAGCAATTCAGAAGAACAACTTTGTGATAGTCTTCCCATTATAGTACCTAACTTTGTTTTCTATTTTATTTTATTTATTTATTTTTGAGAAAGTCTCCCTCTGTCGCCCAGGCTGGAGTGCAGTGGCATGATCTCGGCTCACTGCAACCTCCGCCTCCGGGGTTCAAGCGATTCTCCTGCCTCAGCTTCCCGAGTAGCTGGGATTACAGGTGCCCACCACCATGCCCAGCCCCTACTCTTTGTATTCAAGGCTTTTTTATCAGGTTCTGAAGTTTCCTTTTATCTGTTTACATGGACAATGAATTTTATCAATGTATTTTTCTGTAAATACAGCAAATGAAATTTATAGACTGTCTCAAGTAAAGCTACCCTTGCTTTCCTGGGATAAATAAAATATCTCTATACATTACTAGATTCAGTTTGCTAATATTGTATTCAGGATTTTTGTATCTACATTTATAAATAATATTGGCCTGTAATCTTCTTTGCTCTTACTCTTCTTCTCCAGATTTGGTATCCAGATTATTTTATTTATTTATTTATTTTTAGATAGTCTCGCTCTGTCACCCAGGCTGGAGTCAGTGGTGTGATCTTGGCTCACCGCAACCTCCACCTCCCAGGTTCGAGCGATTCTCCTGCCTCAGCTTCCTGTAGCTGGAACTACAGGTGCACACCATCACGCCTGGCTAATTTTTGTATTTTTTAGTACAGACAGGATTTCACTGTATTGGCCAAGCTGGTCTCGAACTCCTGACCTCGTGATCCGCTTACCTCGGCCTCTCAAAGTGCTGGGATTACAGGCATAAGCCACCGCGCAGTATCCAGGTTATTCTGGTCTCGTGGAACAAACTAGTGTTCTCTGAAACAGTCTGTTATATAATTAGAATTTGTTTCTTGAAAGTTCAATAGAACTCTGTGCTTGGTGTTTCTTCACCTTAATTTCTCTTCTTTTTTTTTAATTCATTCATTCATTCAGCCAATCATTCATTCAGAGGCAGGGTCTCACTCTGTCAGTCAGGCTGGAGTGCAGTGGTGTGATCTTGGCCCACTGCAACCTCTGCCTCCCAGGCTCAAGCAATCCTCCCACTTAAACCTCCCAAGTAGCTGGGACTACAGGTGCACATCACCATGCCCTGTTAATTTTTGTATTTTTTGTAGAGACGGGCTTTCACAATGTTGCCCAGGTTGGTCTCAAACTCCTGAGCTCAAGTGATCTGCCCACCTTGCCCCCCAAAGCATGGGATTATAGGCACGAGTCACCATGCCTGGCCTCATTCACTTATTTTAAAACTCCACAAAAGACCAGGTGCGGTGGCTCATGATTGCAATCCCAGCACTTTGGGAGGCTGAGGCAGGTGGATCACCAGAGGTCAGGAGTTTGAGACCAGCCTGGCCAACACGGAGAAACCCCATCTCTACTAAAAATACAAAAATTAGCCAGGTGTGGTGGCAGGTGCCTGTAATCCCAGCTACTTGGGAGGCTGAGGTGGAAATGCTTGAACCCGGGAGGCTTAGGTTGCACTGAGCTGAAATCATGCCACTGCACTCCAGCCTGGGCGACAGAGCAAGACTTCATCTCAAAAAAAAAACTCCAGGCCGGGCACGGTGGCTCAAGCCTGTAATCCCAGCACTTTGGGAGGCCGAGACGGGCGGATCACGAGGTCAGGAGATCGAGACCATCCTGGCTAATACGGTGAAACCCTGTCTCTACTTAAAAATACAAAAAACTAGCCGGGCGACGAGGCGGGCACCTGTAGTCCCAGCTACTCGGGAGGCTGAGGCAGGAGAATGGCGTAAACCCGGGAGGCGGAGCTTGCAGTGAGCTGAGATCCGGCCACTGCACTCCAGCCTGGGTGGCAGAGCAAGACTCCGTCTCAAAAAGAAAAAAAAAAAAACTCCACAAAAAAGTTTAAAGTTCACTACACATTCCTATATTTTACCTACATTTAGCAACTGTTAATATCTTGCCACATCAGCTCTCTATATATATACATACACAACACTTAGTTCTCTTTTGCCAAACCATCTTAAAGAAGATTGTAGAGAGCAATATAATTTATCTCTAAATATGTCAGAAGGAACATTCTCTCATACAATCACAGTACCATTATATCTTTAAAAAACTTAATTCAGGCCGGGTGCGGTAGCTCATGCCTGTAAACCCAGCACTTTGGGAGGCTGAGGCGGGCGGATCACCTGAGGTAGGGAGTTCAAGACCAGCCTAACACGAAGAAACCCTGTCTCTACCAAAAATACAAAATTAGCCAGGCGTGGTGGTGCATGCCTGTAATGCCAGCTACTAAGGAGGCTGAGTCAGGAGAATCGTTTGAACCCGGGAGGTGGAGGTTTCAGTGAGCCGAGACCACGCTATTGCACTCCAGCCTGGGCAACTTTTAAGAGTGAAATTCCATCACAAAAGAAAAAAGAAAAGAAAAGAAAAGAAAAGGAAAGAAAAGAAAAGAAACAAAACAAAACATTAATTCAGCAACACCAGCCAACATAAAGCTCATCACCAAATTTTCCCAACAATTGCCAGACTGTTTATAGTTGGGTTTTTTAATACTGTTATTTTACCTTTGTTTTTTTCACTCCAAGAACCAAAGTTCTTAGCTTTGATTTTCATTATCTCTTTAATATCTCTCAATGTAGGAGAGTCCCTTCACCTCTCCCTATTCTTCATGACTTTGATGATCCAAGCCAGATGTCCTGCAGAACATCCCACATTTCAGGATTCATTCATTTTCTCAAGAGTAGATTTGGGTTAAACATTTTTGGCAAGCATACAACTTTGCTGGCATTGTATACCACCCACTATGTTCCATCAAGAGATATATAATTTTCACGCCATCCCGCTACTACTTATGCCAAATTCTCTGCATTATAAATGCATATTTTCCCTCTATAATAAAGTAATAATCTATAATTATCAATTTGTAATTCATAATCTATGGGGTGATACACTCACACTGTGGAAATACCATATACTGCTCCTCAATAGTCTTTTACCCAACGTTTTTTTCTTTTCTTTTTTTTTTTTTTTTGAGACGGAGTCTCGTTCTGTCGCCCGGGCTGGAGTGCAGTGGTCGGATCTCAGCTCACTGCAAGCTCCGCCTCCCGGGCTTACGCCATTCTCCTGCCTCAGCCTCCAGAGTAGCTGGGACTACAGGCGCCCGCCACCTCGCCCGGCTAGTTTTTTTTTTTTTTGTATTTTTTAGTAGAGACGGGGTTTCACAGTGGTAGCCAGGATGGTCTCGATCTCCTGACCTCGTGATCCGCCCGTCTCGGCCTCCCAAAGTGCTGGGATTACAGGCTTGAGCCACCGCGCCCGGCCCTCAACGTTTTTTTCTTTTTTTCTTTTTTTTTTTTTGAGACAGGGTCTCTCTGTATGGCCCAGGCTGGAGTGCAGTGGCAGGATCACACCTCACTGCAGCCTCAACCTCCTGGGCTCAATCGATCCATCCACCTCAGCCTCCTAAGTAGCTGGGACTGCAGGCGTGCACCATGCCCAGCTAATGTTTTTGTAGATGAGATTTCGCCATGTTGCCCAGGTTGGTCTTGAACTTCTGGGCTCAAGCGATTTGCCCGCCTAACCCTCACAAAGCGCTGGGATTACAGGTGTGAGCCACCACACCCAGCCCTCTTTAATAATGTTTTGGTTTGGGTCTTAACATCTTTATTCACGCAGCTACTATAGTGGTATTTTTTTAATTGTTTTTGTTAGTAACCGCCTTTTAACTTTTCTATTTTAGATATGTCTCTCTACATAGCTACATTTAAAAAAATCTAAACTGATCATCCCTTTTAACTGCTAAGATTATTATTTTATGTTTAACTGTGATTGATATATTTGAATTTGTTTTTATCATTTTATGTTGTGCTTTTATTTGCCCTGCTTTTTCTATGCTTCACACTTCTTTATTCCATTCATACTCTTTGCCTTTTGGGGACATTTTCTTTTCTTTTTTTGTTTTTTTTTTTTTTAGACAGGGTCTTGCTCTACTGCCCAGGCTGGAGTGCATGGCGAAATCATAGCTCACAGAAATCTGCACCTCCTGGGATCAAGCAATCCTCCTTCCTCAGCCTTTCCAGTAACTGGGACTATGGGTACTTGTCACCAGGCCCAGTTATTTTTTATCTTTAGTAGAGACGAAGTCTTGCTATGTATGTTGCCCAGGCTAGTCTTGAACTCCTGGCTTCACACGATACTCCGGTCTTAGCCCTCCAAAGCGCTGAGACTACAGGTATAAGCCATGGCAGAAAAATTTATTTTTTAAATTGTTCTCCCCCTACTAGTGGCTGAAAGTTATATATTCTATTTTCACCCGACTTTTTTGGAGTCTCACTCTGTCACCTAGGCTGGAGTGCAGTGGCACGATCTCAGCTCACTGCAGCCTCCGCCTCCTGGGTTCCAGCAATTCTTCTGCCTCAGCCTACCAGATAACTAGGATTACAGCCATGTGCCACCACGCCCAGCTAATTTCTGTATTTTCAGTAGAGATGGGGTTTCACCATGTTGGCCAGACTGGCTGGAACTCCTGACCTCAGGTGCCTTGGCCTTCCAAGTGCTAGCATTACAGGCATGAGCCACTGCACCCAGTCATAAATCACTCTCCTTTTTTTTTTTTTTTTTGAGATAGAGTCTTGCTCTGTCGTCCAGGTTGTAGTGGCACGATCCTGGCTCACTGCAACCTCTGCCTTCTGGTTCAAGCTATTCTCTTGCCTCAGCCTCCCAAGTAGCTGGGACTACAGGTGCACGCCACCATGCCTGGCTAATTTTTTTCTATTTTTAGTAGAGATGGGCCTTGAGCAACACACAAACATTTCTTAAGAGCATGCCACCATGCCCGGCCCACTCTCTTCTTGAACTACAATATTGAACAGAAATAGTTTTGTCCTTTTTTTATTTTTATTTTTTGAGATGCAGTCTCACTCTGTTGCCCAGGCTGGAGTGCAGTGGCGCGATCTCGGCTCACTGCAACCTCTGCCTCCCAGGTTCAAGCGATTCTCCTGCCTCAGCCTCCTGAGTAGCTGGGATTACAGGTGCCCACCACCAGGGCCGGCTAATTTTTGTATTTTTAGTAGAGACAGTGTTTCGCCATGTTGGCCAGGCTGGTCTCAAACTCCTGACCTTAGGTGATCTGCCTGCCTCAGCCTCCCAGAGTGTTGGGATTACAGGCGTCAGTCACTGAGCCTGACCTGTCCTGGCTTTTTAAACTATACTAATTAAATATCTCATACAGGAAATGTTCATTCAGATTTACTCTTATGGTTACCAATTTACTTGCTTAGCATTGCATTTTATCTCTTAGGTTTTCTTCTGGGATTACTTTCCTTTCTCTGAAGTATATGTCCTTTTAGAGGTCATTAAGGGGCCAGGTGTGGTGGCTCACACCTATAATCCCAGCACTTTATGAGATCAAAGCAGGAGGATCACTAGAGCCCAAGAGTTTG
The DNA here is from genome assembly GCF_007565055.1 of Rhinopithecus roxellana. Classification (NCBI taxonomy): domain Eukaryota; kingdom Metazoa; phylum Chordata; class Mammalia; order Primates; family Cercopithecidae; genus Rhinopithecus; species Rhinopithecus roxellana. Next base: position 47,074,776 of record NC_044556.1, read on the forward strand.
AGATACGCCTGGGCAACACAGTGAGACCCTTATCTCTACAAAAATAAATAAATGAATTAAATAAAATAAAGGTCATTAGGTGAAGATCTGTTGGTTTCTAGCTTTTATCTTTATGGAAATGTCTTCATTTTGCCCTTGTTCTTAAAAATTAGTTTTGCTAGGTAGACAATTTTAATTTGATGGCTGTTTTCTCTCTGCACTTTGAATATTTTACTCCAATGTCCTCTTGCTTCCACAGTTATCAATCTGTCATTCCTTTGTAAGTAATTAATAATCTATAATTATCAATTTGCATTTCATGATTTGTGCAGTGATATTTTCATATCGTAAGAATACTGTACACTGATAGAATACCCATCCTCTCCTACTGTTTTTAAGAGCTTCCCTTTGACTTTGATATTCTTCAGTTATTTATAAAGTATATACAAGTAGATTTCTTTTTATTTAACCCCCTTCCTTCATATGCATTATGGTCCCTATATTTGTATATTCCTATCTTTCATCAATTATTCCATTTTCTCCACCATTAATCCTTTAAAATATTGCCTGTTCTTAATTCTCACCTTATAAGACTTCAGTCACACATGTTAGACTCATTATGCTCTTCCTTTTATAACTTATTTCTTGATATTACATTCTGGGAAATTACTTCAGATCTTTCAGTTCCTGAATTCTCCCTTTGCCAATGGTCTCACCTGTTGTTCAAATTATCCACTAAGTGTTCAATTTCAACAGTTACACTTTTTGTTTCTAACATTTTACATTCTTTTATTAATTTAAATATTTTATATATGGGTTTTTTGGTTTTTTTTTTGAGAGGGAGTCTCACTCTTGTCGCCCAGGGTGGAGTGCAATGGCGTGATCTCAGCTCACTGAAACTTCTGCCCCCCAGGTTCAAGTGATTCTCCTGCCTCAGCCTCCCGAGTAGCTGGGAGACTACAGGCATGTGCCACCATGCATTGATAATTTTTTAATATTTTTAGTAGAGATGGTGTTTCACCATGTTGGCCAGGCTGGTCTCGAACTCCTGACCTCAGGTGATCTGCCCCTCTCGGCCTCCCAAAGTTCTGGGATTACAGGCGTGAGCCACCGTGCCCGGTCAGTTATTTTATATTTCATCTCTTATTATTTCTTTTTTATTTTTTTTATTTTTTTTTTGAGATGGAGTCTCGCTCTGTCACCCAGGCTGGAGTGCAGTGGCCAGATCTCAGCTCACTGCAAGCTCCGCCTCCCGGGTTCACGCCATTCTCCTGCCTCAGCCTCCCGAGTAGCTGGGACTACAGGCGCCCGCCACCTCGCCCGGCTAATTTTTTGTATTTTTAGTAGAGACGGGGTTTCACCGTGTTAGCCAGGATGGTCTCGATCTCCTGACCTTGTGATCCGCCCGTCTCGGCCTCCCAAAGTGCTGGGATTACAGGCTTGAGCCACCGCGCCCGGCTCTCTTATTATTTCAATAGTTTAAGTCTTTGGGGTTTGTTTCCATTAAATCTCACCCACAGTAGTTTATTTCCTTGTGTTTGGCAATTCTTTTATTGTAAGCTTATATTTTTTTGAATTTTAACTATGAGAATTCTGAAAGCCTAATCAGAGACAGCTTTTTCTAAAAACGTATTTGCATTTATTCTGGCAGAGAGTTAGGGGCAATACTGACCTAGGTTCAATTCAGCATCTTTCTCAAGGGGCTTTTCAACTTTCCTGGGGGCCCAAGGCTTAGTCTCCCATTAGTAATGATGTGAGCATTTGCCTTCAGGAAAACTTTGCCAGTCCTGTTTGCTCACAAACTTATTCACTGCTTCTGTTTCAGCTGACTCTTTACTTTTGTGAGTGAACAGACCCTTGGAAACCTCCCTTACTTTTTTAGTATACCCAGTAATGCATTAAAATGTGCGCTTGTAAATGTCTACACAGAATTCTGAAAAATTTACATAGATGCTGCCTCCTCAAGGAGGTAGACAGCATAACTCCCCTAAATTGTGGGCTGTGCAGTGACTTCTTCCCAAAGAGTACAATGTGGTAAGAGGCTTCAAAAAAGAAGAAATCTGAAAAAAAAAAACAATCTCAGCCAGATGATCAAGGTTAGTATCATTAGCAGTAAGCCATGTTGATAGGATGGACACTCTTGATATCATGTGATGAAAATGGAACTTCACCTCTGTGTTCTTCTTCCAAAGAACCAATAATCCCAGCTAATCATTAAAACAAAAAACAATAACAACAAAAACAGACAAACCCATACTGAGGGACGTTCTACAAAATATCTGACCAAACCTAGAGAAGCTTAAAAGAAAACTGTGGGCACAGTGGCTCACACCTGTAATCCCAGCACATTGCAAGGCCGAGGCAGGCAGATCACTTGAGCTCAGGAGTTCAAGACAAGCCTGGGCAACATGGTGAAACCCCGTCGCTATAGAAATTACAAAAATTTAGCCAGGTGTAGTGGCATACACCTATAGCCCCAGCTACTCGGGAGTCTGAGGTGGGAGGATTGCTGAAACCCGAGAGGTCGAGGCTGCAGTGAGCTGTGATTTTGACAGTTTTGCACACCAGCCTGGGCAACAGAGCAAGACTCTGTCTGGAGGGAAAAACAAAACAAAACTGTCAAAATCTAGAGGAGACTAAAGAGATATAACAATTAAATGTAGAGTTATGGAGAAAATGACAGTAGGTAAAAACTAAGGCAATTCATAAAATATGGACTCTTAATAATTACATATTAGGCTGAGTGCAGTGGTTCATGCCTGTAATCCCAGCACTTTGAGGGGCTGAGGTGGGCAGATCACGAGGTCAGGGGTTCAAGACCAGCCTGGCCAATATGGTGAAACCTCGTCTCTACTAGAAATACAAAAATTAGCCAGGTGTGGTGGTATGTGCCTGTAGTCCCAGCTACTCGAGAGGCTGAGGCAGAAGAATCGCTTGAACCCAGGAGGCGGAGGTTGCAAGATCGCACCACTGCACTCCAGCCTGGGCGACAAAGCGAGGCTCCATCTCAAAAAAAAAAAATTACATATTAATAATGATTCACTGGTTTTAATAAACATACCATACTAATGTAAGACGTTAACGACAAGGGCAACAGGATGCAGGGTGTGTGTGTATATATATGTGTGTGTGTATATGTGTATATATGTATATATGTGTGTACATATGTATATATGTGTATATAGGTATACATATATATATCTATTATATGTATATATGTATACATTATACATATATATGAATACACACGTATATATTATACGTATATATTCTTGTATATATGTATATATACATGTATGTATATGTGCGTATATATATATGCACACACATATATACACATACACACACACACACACACACACACACACACAAGAGCTCTCTGTACTATCTTCACAACTTTTCTGTAAATTCAAAACTACTGCGAAGCTAAAATTTTACTTAAAAATTATGTCTGGGCCAGGTGCAGTGGCTCATGCCTATAATCCCAGCACTATATGAGGCCAAGGTGGGTGGTCTGCTTGAGCTCAGGAGTTTAAGACTAGCCTAGGCAACATAGTGAGACCCCATCTCTATAAAAAAATACAAAAATTAGCCGGGCGTGCTGGTGCACCCCTGTAGTCCCAGCTACTTAGGAGGCTGAGGTGGTAGGATGGCTTAAGCCTAGGAGGCAGAGGTTACAGTGAGCTGAGATCACACCACTAGAAAAAAATTTAAAAATGGCCAGGCACAGTGGCTCACGTCTGTAACCCCAGCACTTTGGGAGGCCAAGGCAGCAGATCACCTGAGGTCAGGAGTTCAAGACCATCCTGGCCAACATGGTGAAACCCTGTCTCTACTAAAAATGCAAAAATTAGCCGGGTGTCATGGCACCTGCCTGCAATCCCAGCTACTGGGGAGGCTGAGGCAGGAGAACCACTTGAACCCAGGAGGCAGAGGTTGCAGCGAGCCGAGATCATGCCATTGTACTCCAGCCTGGGCGACAAGAGTGAAATGAAAAAATAAAAATAAAAAAAAGGTCTGTTGCAACTTCTGCAAGATTTAGTTGTATTTCTGGTGGAAGGATCCTGCAAAATAGCTAGCCTGTCACATGACTAGAAACAGTACAGTTTCACCTGCAATCCAGTACAATCATGCTCCTTCCCTCTAGCAAACTTTCTCTTCCCTTAGTTTCTGAGAAACTATTTTATTCTGATCCTCTCTTCTCTCCCTAAGACACTTGTTTTTGCACTAACTCTTGAAACTCTGGTGTTCCCAAGGTTCTTTCATTGGCCCTATTCTCTTCTCACTTAACTCACTGTACTCTGAAGTGCTTATCCATTAACTAGTAAACATATGCTTAGACAGATGACTCTTTAACAATACAGGTTTGAACTGCACGGGTCCCACTTATATGTGGATTTTTCAATAAACACATTTTCAAAATTTTAGGAGACTTACAACAATTTGAAAAAACTCACAGATGAACCATGTATTCTAAAACTATTTAAAAAGTTGAGAAAATTAGGTATGTCACGAACACATAAAAACTATGTAGACACTAGTCTATTTTCTCATTTACTACCATTAAATATAAACAAACCTATTTTAAAAAGTTAAAATTTATCAAAACTTATGCACACAAAGACATATGTGCAGCCATTCACAGTTGAGAGTAATGTAAACAATCATAAAAATTCAGTGTTAAATCATAACTGCATAAAATTCAATACTGTACATACTGTACTGTAATAATTTTGTAGCCATCTCCTGTTGCTACTGCAGTGAGCTCAAGCATTGTGATACCCACTTAAAACACCCTGTGATGCTAATTATCTCTATGTAAGCAGTTCATCTCTCCAGAAAATTGCATGTCAGTAAAAAGTGATCTCTTGTGGTTCTCATATTTTTCAGGTTTAGTGCAATATTGTAAACCTTAAGTAAACAACACGGGACCCACACAAAGTGCCACTAGTGATGTTAGAAGTGCCCCAAAGGAGCAACGAAAAGTCATGACATTACCAAAAAAAGTTGGACTACTTGATATGTATCACAGACTGAGGTGTCCAGCCGCAGGCGCCCACCATTTCAGACGGTTCATTTTGTAAAAAGTGACATAAACTTATGGTATTGATAAATGCAGCACCACCAAGCCCAGCTAATTTTTTTTGTATTTTTGGTAGAGATGGGGTTTTGCCATGTTGCCCAGACTAGTTTCAAACTCCTGGGCTCAAGCGATCCACCTGCCTCGGCCTCCCAAAATGCTGGCATTACAGGCGTGAGCTACCACGCCTGGCCAACTGTGCTATTTCAAATACCAAAATACAGGCCGGGTGCAGTGGTTCATGCCTGTAATCCCAACATGTTGGGAGGCCAAGGTGGGAGGATCACTAGAACCCAGGAGTTCTAGACCAGCCTGGGCAACATAGTGAGATCCCCCTACCATCTCAAAAAAAGTAAAATAAATAAATAAATAAAAATAAATAAGAACCAAAATATAGTATTTTTGTTGGCATAATACAAAATCGGCTTTATTTATCTTTCTTATCTTAATGTCTTCTCTCTATCTAATCATACAGCACACCCCTCTCACTTTTCAATACAAACTATACCCTACTTACCTACGATTTATTACTCAACTCAGGAAACTCCCCTAACTCATTCCCCTCTACGCTTGTCACCACCTACTTAAAAGTTTGAGAATATGCACCCAAGGGGGAAAAAACCCTCCATAATAAAGGACTTCTCTTTGGGGAAAGAAAGAATTCAGACTTCTATTAGGGCATCTTAGCCAAGTTGGCCAACAGAAAAATTAAAAGTTCAGCAATTCTGAACCACTAAACAGAGATAGTTCTGAAAGTACTACTCGAGAGAGTTAAGCATGGCAAGACGATACTGAAGTCCAACCTAACCAGCTACATCACACATGACAACACTAAGGGTACCTCTAGCAAAAAGACCAAAGTCAAAGGACATGGCAAAGCCAGTAGGAGCTAATGATTTGTATTATGATAACCCATACTTAATATTTATAGTTTAGTAAATTTATATTTTTGATATCCTAGAATAATTCTTAAAATATTAAATATATTACCTATCTATTTATTTATTTAAAGGCAGGATCTTGCTTTGCTGCCCAGGCTAGAGTGCAGTGGCACAATCATGGCTCACTGCAGCCTTGACCTCCTGGGTTCAAGTAATTCTGTCTCAGCCTCCCAAGTACTTGGGACTGCAGGCACACACCACCATGCCCAACTAATTTTTTTTGGCGGGGGCGGGGGTTAGATATGGACTCTTACTATGTTGCCCCAGCTGATCTCAAACTCCCAGTCTCATGCAATCCTCCCACCTCAGCCTCCCAAAGTGCTGGGATTACAGGCGTGAGCCACCGCATATCCAGCCACTTCACTGATTTAATTTCAGTTTTATGAATTTCAAAAGCTTTGAATAAAACCCAAATGTATTAACACTAGTACTACAAAAAGTAATCTTGGTTCAGTGTTACAATCACTATTTATTGTAGCTTTTATGCGTACATGCAATTACTTGTTTTAAGAGATGGGGTCTTGCTATGTTGCCCAGGCTGGAGTGCAGTGGCTATCCACAGCCAGAATCATCATGCCTTATAGCCTTTAACTCCTGGGCTGAGTAATCTTTCTGCCTTAGTGTCCCAACTAGCTGGGACTTCACACGCCACCACCACACTCAGCTAGTTACCTTCTTTTAAATATATTCCCCTACCACAGCTCTTGTCTTAAAAATCATGTCTTTTGGCTGGGTGCAGTGGCTCACGCCTGTAATCCCAGCACTTTGGGAGGCCAAGGCAGGTGGGTCACCTGAGGTCAGGAGTTCAAGACCAGCCTGGCCAACAGGGTGAAACCTGGTCTCTACTAAAAATACAGAAAAAAAAAAAAAAATTAGCTGGGCATGGTGGCAGGCGCCTGTAATCCCAACTACTTGGAGGCTGAGGCAGGGAGAACTGCTTGAACCCAGGAAGCGAAGGTCGCAGTGAGCAGAGATCGTGCCATCGCACTCCAGCCTAGGCAACAAGAGCGAAACTCCATCTCAAATAATAATAATAATAATAATGCCTTTTATTCCTTCTCTTTGTCTTTTCCATTCTCACTTAGCTATGCATGTGTGCCTTCTGGTTATGACTCCTCTCTGATTCTTTCACACTTTTGCTTACATGTCAGATGTCTTCTTTCACCTGTTTCACAGTTTTTGAAAAACCATTTCTTCCATGAAGCCTTTCTTACTGTACACAAATATAAATTGATACTCTCTGCTCTGCAACTAGGATTTTCCTAGAAACACTTACATTACCAAAGTTTTCCCTAAGCATGTTCCAGGAAACATTAATCACATGAGACGGCTAAAAAAGAAAGGGATTCCATGGTCAAATAAGTTTGGAAAATGCTGAATATCCTACCCACCCCCTCCAGAAACTCATGGGTCTTTTTATTAAGGGTACTAAAGTCCAGCAGCATGAAAGCAGGTTTAACTTTAATTTGGTAGTCCCTAAACTTTGACAGTGAAACCCTGAACTATCACCAGTTTTTGGGAAATTCCGTTGTACAAAGTACAAATTTGTACTGTTATTTTTGTTCACTACTATAGTATGGTATATTTTCTCCGTATCTTATCACATTTGTCAGTTGATGCATATGTGCTACATATGGCAATCTGAGAAGCCTAAGAGGACAGAAGTGAATTCTTATCCTAGTTGATACTAAAAATAGTATGCATGTGTGGGGATGTCCTATGAATGAATTTCAAAAGCTCTTCACTGTTCTATTATCAGGTTTTTTAAGTCTTCTTAAAGTGAAATTGATCGTCCAAAAATATATATCTTAATACAACATTTTCTTCTGGAAATGTCTTAAATTTAAAATATTTATCAGAAGGCTAAGGTGGGAGGATAGCTTGAGCCCAGGAGTTTGAGGCCCGCCTAAGCAACACAGCAAGATCCTATTTCTTAAAAAAAATACATGAAAATATGATAATATTTGGTCTTTGTTGATCTAATGTAGATTTTTTTTATACCCCTTGTTTCTATTATTTATTTTTAAAAATCCAGTGACACCAAGAATATTGATGTCCTTTTAAAATATCTTCTTTGGCCAGGCACGGTGGCTCACACTTGTAATCCCAGCAAGTTGGGAGACCGAGGCAGGTGGATAACCTGAGGTCAGGAGTTCAAGACCAGCCTGGCCAACATGGTAAAACCCCGTCTGTACTAAAAATACAAAAATTAGCTGGGCGTGGTGGTGCGCATCTGTAATCCCAGCTACTCGGCAGGCTGAGGCAGGAGAATCACTTGAAGCCGAGAGGTAGAGGTTGCAGTGAGCCAAGATTGTGCCACTGCACTCCAGCCTAGGCAACAGCAAGACTCGTCTCAAAAAAAAAAAAAAAAAAAAAAAAAAATATATATATATATATATATATATTTGAGGCCAGGTCTCATGGCTCACACCTGTAATCCTAGCACTTTGGGAGGTCAAGGCAAGAGGATAGCTTGAGTCGAAGAGTTCAAGACCAGCCTGTGCAACATAGCGAGACATCATCTCTAAAAAAGTTTTAATAGTCAGCTGGCCATGGTGGCCTGCACCTATATAGTCCTAGCAACTCAGGAGGCTGAGATGGGAAAGATCACCTGAGTCCGGGAGGTCAAGGCTGCAGTTAGCCATGATTACACCACTGCACCCCAGTCTGGGTAACACAGTGAGACTCTGTTTCAAAAAATAAAAAATTAAAAATCCCAGCCAGGCAGTGTCCCTCACTCCTGTAATCCTGGCATTTTTGGAGGCTGAGGTGGGCAGACTGCTTGAGCCCAGCAGTTCGAGACCAGCCTGGGCAACGTGGTGAAACCTTGTCTCATCTCTTATTCTTTTATTTTTAAAAACTAGAAAGATGTCTTGCTATGCTGACCAGGCTAGAGTTCAGTGGCTATTAACACGCATGATCAGGGTGCACTGTGGCCTCAAACTCCTGGCCTTAAGTGATCTTCCCATTTCAGTCTCCCAAGTAGCTGGGACTACAGGCAAGTACCACCGCACCCAATAAGATGCAGGTGCAGTGGCTCACGTCTGTAATCCCAGCACTTTGGGTGACCGAGGCGGGCAAATCGCCTGAGGTGGGCAGACTGCCTGAGGTCAGGAGTTCAAGACCAACATGGCCAACATGGTGAAACCCCGACTCTACTAAAAATACAAAAATTAACCAGGCATGGTGATGGGCGCCTGTAATCCCAGCTATTCAAGAGGATCACTTGAATCCGGGAGGCAGAGCCGAGATCGCCACTGCACTCCAGCCTGGGCAACAGAGCCAGACTCTGTCTCAAAACTAACAAACAAACAAACAAGCTATAAAAACATAAAACATTCTTAAGTTACCAATGAATTTCTGGAACCACAAGATGTTCCTATATGAATAGGTCCTTGAAATAATCAGAATAGGAAAACAGTTTCCAAATTATATGTTCTTTTGCTATTCGCTAGTATTAATAAGAAAGGGCTTAAAAAAATCCATGTCCACTCCTTTAGATTATTAACCTTAACATTTCACATAGAGTATGCAGGATTAATTGGAAGAATTTAAAGCTTATGCAGACAGGCCTGCATAAAACATGCTATAATAACTGTGTATCATAATTGCATTTTAAATGATAAGTTATCATTTGCTGAATTTTCTAAATGTCAGGTAGTTTGCAACACTTCATATGAAGCATCTTATTTAATTCCACCAACAATCATATAAGGTGAACTATACAATTATTATCTCTATTTGAAAGTTTTAAGAGGTTAGTAGCAACCATAATGTCTATTTGAGATCAAAGCCCATGTTCTTTACCAACTAACCACCACACAACAGTACAATACAGTATGTCTCCCTATATACATAAATCTAACAAAAAATTGTGTTCTATTGCAGCAGTTCTCAACGTGTGGTCTGGGGTCACACTTAAGAAAGATTCATTGATTAAGCACTTTTATGTTTTTGGAGCCAGGGTCTTGCTGCTGTCTAGGCTGGAGTGCAGAGGCAAAATCACAATTCAGTGTAGCCTCAACCTCTGAGGCTCAAGCAATTCTCCCACCTCAGGCTCCTGAGTAGCCAGGTATGCGCCACCACATCTACCTTTTTTTTTTTGTAGGGATGGGGGTCTCACTATGTTGCCCAGGCTGGTCTCCAACTCCTGGGCTCAAGCAATCTTCCCACCTTGGCCTACCACAGTGCTGGGATTACAGACATAAGCCAGCACACCCTGCCAATTAGAGCACTTTCTACGTTCCATGCCTTCTTCTAGGTGCTGAGGATGCAGTGGTGAACAAAACAAACGATCTATTGTTAGTGGTTTACATTCTTTTTGGGGGTGAGGGGGGCCATGTGTCTCAACAAATAAGCAAATAAATGAATAAACAAGGCAGTATCTCATAATGAGAAAAGCTATGAAGAAAATAAAGGCCAGGTGTGTTGGTTCACGCCTGTAATCCCAGCACTTTGGGAGGCCAAGACGGGCAGATCACAAGGTCAAGAGACAGAGACCATCCTGGGCAATATGGTGAGACCTTGTCTCTACTAAAAATACAAAAAAATTAGCCAGATGTGGTAGAGAGCGCCTGTAATCCCAGCTACTCAGGAGTCTGAGGCAGGAGAATCGCTTGAACCCAGGAGGCGGAGGTTGCAGTGAGCCGAGATCACGCCATTGCAAACAAGACTCCGTCCCAAAAAAATAAAAATAAAATAAAATAGGGGCTGGGCGTGGTGGCTCACGCCTTAATCCCAGCATTTTGGAAGGCTGAGGCAGGCAGATCACCTGAGGTCAGAAGTTCAAGACCAGCCTGGCTAATATGGCGAAACTTGTCTCTACTAGAAAAATACAAAAATTAGCTGGGCATGGTGGTGCATGCCTATAATCCCAGCTACTTCAGAGGCTGAGACAGGAGAACTGCTTGAACCCATGAGACAGGAGAATCACTTGAACCCAGGAGGAAAATAACAAACAAACCAACAAAAAATTAGGGTAATGTGATAAGAAAATGATGGGCTGGGGAAAGAGGTGGGCTCTTAGACAACCACCAGAAGGTCAGCCTCCAAGGAGATGACACCTGAGCTGAGATCTGAAAGACAAGGACATCAAAGCAAATTTCTCAAATAGCTAAATTTATGTAGTTTGAAGGTTTTTCCTTTATTCTGAGAAAATGTCCTTCTAACACTTTTGGAATTAAAGTATAACCTCTTTAATAAAGTGATAGTTTATAAAATGGTAGGTAGTGATGCTATAAGTGTAGTATATTTTTACGCCCATTCTTGGCAAAATAAAAAGCTAACAAACTTACGATCTCACAAATTAAAAATAAAAATTAACTGGTTGATAAAATAAAGCCTAGAGACCATTGGGCAATATGCAATGTTAAGGTGAGAGACAATGGATATTTACATTGCAGAAAATTGACAAAGGTCATTCTATATTTTGGTTTCAGGAACGCTTTATATTGCTAAAAATTACTGAGGACCTCAAAGAGTTTTGTTTATGTGGGTTATAGCTATGGCTATTTACTACATGAAATTAAACCTGGCTGGGCGCAGTGGCTCACACCTGTTAATCTCAATACTTAAGGAGGCCAAGGCGGGCGGATCACAAGGTCAAGAGATTGAGGCCATCCTGGCCACACATGGTGAAATTCCATCTCTACTAAAAATACAAAAATTTGCCAGGCGCAGTGGCTCACACCTATAATCCCAGCACTTTGGGAGGCCAAGGTGGGCAGATCACCTGAGGTCGGGAGTTCGAGACCAGCCTGACCAACAGGGAGAAATTCTGTCTCTAGTAAAAATACAAAATTAGCCGGGCATGGTGGCATGTGCCTGTAATCCCAGCTACTCAGGAGGCTGAGGCAGGTGAATTGCTTGAACCTAGGAGGCGGAAGTTGCAGTGAGCCGAGATCGCGCCATTGCACTCTAGCCTGGGTAACGAAAGCAAAATTCCATCTCAAAAAAATAAATAAATAAAAATAAAATAAATAGAAACTAAACCTAAGAATTTAAAAAATTCCATTAACTCATTAAAAACAATAAATCCATTACAATTAATATTTTTTTCTTTTCTTTTTTTTTTTTGAGATGGAGTCTTGCTCTGTCAACCAGGCTGGAGTGCAATGGCATGATCTCGGCTCACTGCAACCTCTGCCTCCCAAGTTCAAGCAATTCTCCTGCCTCAGTCTCCCGAGCAGCTGGGATTACAGGCGCACGCCACCATGATGATCTAATTTTTGTACTTTTTAGTAGAGACAGGGTTTCACTATGTTGGCTAGGCTGGTCTCGAACTCCTCACCTTGTTATCCGCCTGCCTGGGCCTCCCAAAGTACTGGGATTACAGGCATGCGCCAACTCGCTGACCGTTTTTTTTTTTTTTTTTTTTTTTTTAAATGAAGTCTCACTCTGATGCCCAGGCTGATGTGCAGTGGCACCATCTTGGCTCACTACAACTTCCACCTCTGGGTCCAAGTGATTCTCCTGCCTCAGCCTCCCAAGTAGTTGGGATTACAGGCATGCACCACTATGCCTGGCTAATTTTTGTAGTTTTAATACAGATGGGGTTTCTCCATATTGGCCAGGCTGGTCTCGAACTCCTGACCTCAAGTGATCCACCCACCTTGGCCTTTCAAGTTGCTGGGATTACAGGCGCTCAGGGAGCCACCCTGTCTAGCCAATAAATTATTTCTTAATTAAAAATAACTATATTTTGTAAAACAAAAATTTAGTGGGAGTAAATTGCTTTACATTTTTGCAAATCTGTTTAATGGTCTGGCTTAAAAGGAGAGAAGTGGGTTCTCCTACTTGCTTCTATATGAGAATGGAGAGGTGCAACGCTGTTTGGGAACTTTTATCCTGTACATACCACACTGTCCATGGAACACTATAAAATACCAATACACTTTTAAAGAAGCAGGAAGCTGTCTACCATAATGGTAAAGTGTAAGCCTTGGAGTCAAGACTGGCTAAGTTTGCAACCTGGCTCAATATATTGTTCATTAGTTGTGTACCTTGAACAAGTTATTTTAACCTCACTGAGCCCTCAAGTACTTAATTTATTATCATTTATAGGGTTTGTTATTTTACCTGTCACCAATGTAATTTACATATACATCACTAATAGATTTACTCAGTAATAATATATTAACTAATGAATTGTCATATAAAATGCAATCACATAAGAACTCAGTAAATGTTATTTTCTTACTAAACTATTAGTGTTATGTTTATAAAATTAACTACATTAATGACTGGAAATTTAAGAACATTATTAAGTAGTAATAACATTCTTGTAAGTAACTTGGGCTTTGAATCCACTGTATTTCTTTTCTTTCTCCCACTTACCTTCACCTTCTGTTTATATAAAACAAAAAGAAAATTAAAATTATGCTTAACCACCCTGAAACCAGGCATGGTTTCCTTTTCCTATGCTATAAATGTTCTGACAATTTCCCCAAAAAATCAATTTACTTATCTAGATGAGACTCAATTTATAAATTTTTAATAAATTTACAAATTCATCTGTTATACATTTATCTTTTATAAATTCATATTTTTTATAAACTTACAAATTCCTATTTTGCAGAGCTGACATCAAGATTATAGGTAATACACGTTTGATAGCTAGTGAGGATCCTCAGTAAACAATAAGGATCCGGCAATACAACCAAAGTGATACCTATTCTAAACTGTTAAAGCGTATAAAACTCATATTATCATACTTCCCAGAACCAGTTATATTTTGTTCAATTCCTATCTTAGTTACTAAATGTTAAGTTCCTTATAATTCCATCTCTTTCACTACCCAGTACAGGGGTTTACATAGAGGAAGCACTCAATATTTCTTTTTGTTTTCTTCTCTTTTTTTTTTGAGACAGAGTCTTGCTCTGTTGCCAGGATGGAGCATAGCGGCGCAATCTCGGCTCACTTCAACTGCCGCCTCCTGGGCAAACGATTCTCCTGCCTCAGCCTCCTGAGTAGCTGGGACTACAGGTACATGCCACCACGCTCAGCTAATTTTTGTATTTTTAGTACAGACAGAGTTTCACCATGTTGGCCAGGCTGGTTTCAAACTCCTGACGTCAGGTGATCCGCCCACCTTGGCCTTCCAAAGTGCTGGGATTATAGGCATGAGCCACCGCGCCCAGCCAGCACTCAATATTTCTAAGTTCATTTTCTCATTCTGTATCTTTAGGTATAACATATTATAAGAGAATTTTAATCTTTAAAGTAATACTGCCTCCTAGACACAAAGATCATCATTTTAAAAGACTGTATCATGCTACACTCTAAAACTATGATGATAGTAAAGGAACACAAAAACAGCTCAGGATCCATTCTAGGTTTTTTAAAACAAAAAATGTTAGGTTATAATTCGAAACATTAAAAGATCCTTTTTTCCTTTCACAGTGCAAATTTTACTAAAGGGTAATAAAGAATCACCCTATCTCTCTGCTAATGGATTTCAAAGAACTAGAAAGTGCAAGTACGCGAAATTAATTATAAGAGAAAGAAGTGAAGAAAGAGAGATGAGGGAGAGATCAAGGCCTCAATCAAACACTAGTAAAATTTAAACCCAGCAAACCAAACATTTCATTTCTTTCATCAAAGAGCCTCTATTTCAATATTTCTCTAAAAACAAGAGAATAAGAATGAAGCATTTTTTAAAACTATCTTTTAGTTAGTTTTAAACTAAAACTAAAACACCGTACTGGGTGCGGTGGCTCAAGCCTGTAATCCCAGCACTTTGGGAGGCCGAGACGGGCGGATCACGAGGTCAGGAGATCAAGACCATCCTGGCTAACACGGTGAAACCCTGTCTCTACTAAAAAAAAATACAAAAAACTAGCCGGGCGTGGTGGCGGGCGCCTGTAGTCCCAGCTACTCGGGAGGCAGAGGCAGGAGAATGGCGTAAACCCGGGAGGCAGAGCTTGCAGTGAGCTGAGATCCGGCCACTGCACTCCAGCCTGGGCGACAGAGCGAGACTCCGTCTCAAAAAAAAAAAAAAAAAAAAAACCTATCTTAGCCAGAAAAGCTTTAATATTTCAAAGCACAGTTGGAACTGTTGCCTTTTCTCAAAAGGAATAATTAGGTTCTACTACTTTCTCCCTAGGACGTACATTCCTCCAGTGTTCTATAATTAATATCTGTGGGGGCAGTGGAATTTGAAATCACTACAAAACACAACTACTTTTTGTTTCCTTGACAAATAGATGAGAAAGTCAGTCAAGCTGGTTTGTAAATTGTTCCATTCTTGGGTAATTTTTATTAGGGTCTCTGAGTTCCTTCAATAAATTAAACCTCATATATCCTTAAATCTCAGTTGAAATTTTAAAACAACTGACCAAAATCTCCCCTTTTGACTTTTAAAAGTACTGCTATAAAACAATAAACACTTGGAAAAAGTGGGAGGAAAAAAGAGAATATAACTGACAAAAGCCTGGGTGGAAGAAAGAATTTTGATGCAACTATTATTTATTAGTTTATGAAAGGCAGGAAGCCAAATCATTAAGAGTAAAATCATTCAACCCAAGGAAGCTGATAACAACAACAAAAAAAGAATAAAATCAGTAAGCCCCTACTCCCTAAAAAATTACACACATACATACACTCATCCCTCCTCTACAGACAAAACTAACATTAAAGTAATTCTGGGATGGCCTGTGGGGGCAAATTTTAATATGTGTTTTTCCATTGCCATTGTAATTTTCAAGATACCTCCATGCCACAGAACCATGTGAAGTTTGTCAGTAGTGTTTCACACTTTGAGTTACGGGAATGTTTATTTGCTGCAAAATTTACCCTTTAGCTTACTATGGAATTTGGTACAGCAAAATTGTGTTTTACATATTGCTGCAAACCCACCTAAGGCCATGGATGAAATCACCCTTTTGCTGTGAGAGACAAAGCAGCTGAAAGGAAGAAGATAACAACGGCTTGGAAAGTCTCACAATACAGACAAAAAGTCTTAATATATACCATTACAGTAATTATAACTTATATTAAGACAGTTATATGTTTTGAAACATTGCCAGAAACCTGGAAAAATACCACCTATAACTCTATGAACCTAGAGCAATGGAATGAAAAAAAAAAGGTGACTTAGGCATCTAAAGGGGAAGGAGAGGATGGATAATAATGCAACTATAACAGAGCTCCTGCTCAATGAATCCAGAAATGCCATTAAGCCTAAACCAAGAGTAAAAACATGCAAGAGACCAAAATAGATTTATTATTTCTTTGGGGGGCTGAAACAAAGTTTACCTTGAACCTCAAAAAGAACCTAAGTCAATAACACACTAGACTAACTAAGTAGAAAGAGTCATCTAAAATACTAGAATGCCCCAACGGCCTTCTGAGAATAGAGGAATAAACAAACTTAAAGTGCTTTTCCTATATTCTTATTCAACAATCAACAAAGACTTCTTTGACCAAATGTATGAGGGATTTCCCCACACACACCAAGCAAGCAATTCTGCAATGAACACCAGCTAGATGCCCTCCAATTCAATTCTGACACTGGAAGACAGCATCAGATCCCACAAACTGAATGCTCAATCTCACAAGACTGCCCCCCACTTCTCATGCCAAGCACAAATCTCAGGTTGTTTTAACATTTGCTCTGACCCAACCACCATAAATCGGGGTTCATACAACCCCCTTCTTGGATTCCATTAATTTGCTTGAGCAGCTCACAGAACTCAGGGAAACACGTTTACGGGTTGATTATAAAGGACATAACAAAGGACACCAATGAACACCAGATGAAGAGATGGAGGGGGCAAAGTAGGGCTGAGAGTGCAGAGCTTCCACGTTCTCTCTGGGCATGCCAACCTCCAGGAACCTCCATATGTTCGGTTGTCCAGAAGCTTCCTGAAACCGGTCCTCTTGGATTTTTACGAAAGTTTCGTTATGAAGGCATAATTGATCATTGGTCACTGGTGTTCAGTTTACACCTTTAGCCCTTCTCCCTTCCCCAGAGGTTAGAGGGTAGGGCAGAAAGTCACAACCTCTAGTCCTGCCTTATTCTTTCCAGTGACCAGCCCCTATCCTTAGGCTACCCAGGGGATGCTAACCATCAGTCAACTCATTAGCATACAAAATGACACTTATCACTTTGAAGACCCAAGGATTTTTTGAAGTAGTATGCCAGGAAATGGGATAGAGACCAAATACAGATTTCACAATACCATAGCCTTCTCTCTGGACCTCTTCTCTATCTGTACTTGCCACTCTATCTTACTAGACTTACTTCCCTATCTACACTCTCTCTCTAGTTGATCTCTTCCAGCTTCCTGGCTCTAAAAACAATCCATATAGTAGACACCCTATGGTGACTGCTGAACAACTCTATGATATACTAAAACAATTGAATTGTACACTTTAAATGAGTATTTTTTTGTGAATTATATCTTTAAAAAGATTTCTTAAAATAGACATCCCAAACCTAACACATCCAAAACTAAATTTCTCATCTCCTTCCCAAAATCTGCTCCACTCACAGCCTTCCCCATATCAATAAATGTAACTCTTATCTTTCTAGTTGCTCAGGCAAAAAAAAAAAAAAAAAAAGTCATTCTTGATTATTTTCCTCTCTCACCCCACATTTAATCCATCTAGAAATCTGGTTGGACCTACTTTCAAAATAGATCTAGAATTAGGCCGGGCGCGGTGGCTCAAGCCTGTAATCCCAGCACTTTGGGAGGCCGAGACGGGAGGATCACGAGGTCAGGAGATCGAGACCATCCTGGCTAACACTGTGAAACCCTGTCTCTACTAAAAAATACAAAAAACTAGCCGGGCGAGGTAGTGGGCGCCTGTAGTCCCAGCTACTCGGGAGGCTGAGGCAGGAGAATGGCGTGAACCCGGGAGGTGGAGCTTGCAGTGAGCTGAGATCCGGCCACTGCACTCTAGCCCGTGCGACAGAGTGAGACTCCGTCTCAAAAAAAAAAAAAAAAGGCCGGGCGCGGTGGCTCAAGCCTGTAATCCCAGCACTTTGGGAGGCCGAGACGGGCGGATCACGAGGTCAGGAGATCAAGACCATCCTGGCTAACCCGGTGAAACCCCGTCTCTACTAAAAAATACAAAAAACTAGCCGGGCGAGGTGGCGGGCGCCTGTAGTCCCAGCTACTCGGGAGGCTGAGGCAGGAGAATGGCGTAAACCCGGGAGGCGGAGCTTGCAGTGAGCTGAGATCCGGCCACTGCACTCAGCCCGGGAGACAGAGCGAGACTCCGTCTCAAAAAAAAAAAAAAAGATCTAGAATTAAATTACTTTTCACTTCCACTGGCCATAACCTGGTCCAAGCCATCAATATTTTACACTGGATTACAACAGCCTGGGAGGCTGAGGCGGGGGGATCACCCAAGGTCAGGAGTTTGAGACCAGCGTGACCAATATGATGAAACCCTGTCTCTACTAAAAATACAAAAATTAGCTGGGCATGGTGGCATGCACCTGTAATCCCAGCTACTCGGGAGGCTGAGACAGGAGAATTGCTTGAATCTGGGAAGCAGAGGTTGCAGTGAGTTGAGACGGTGCCATTGCACTCCAGCCTGAACAACAGGAGCAAAACTCCGTCTCAATCAAAAAAAATAAATAAAAGAGTTCATCTCCTTCTGCTTAAATGGCTTGCCATCTCACTCTGAATAAAAACCGAAGTCTTTACAATGCCTATAAAACCCTTGGTGAATCCCATTTCTCCCCTCCCCAACACCAACCCACCATAATCTCTTTGAACTCATCCACTAATCTTCATTTTAATTACTCCTTTCTAGCCACAGAAGCTTTCTTGCTGCTCCCAAAACTCACCAGGTACACTCTAACCTCAGGACTTTTGTTTTTTCTGTTCACTTAGTCTTGAACATTCCCACTTCATATCCTCAGGTCTATATTGCTTAATATCATACCTCCCTACTCAAATGTCACCTTCTCAGTGAGGCCTTCCCTTACCATTTAATGTAAAACTGCAAACCCTTCTGTTTCCCGCTTCCCTGCTTTCTATCTCTCTAGAGCATTTATCACCTTCTATTATGTTTAATATTTTACTTATTTGTTTATTGTCTGTCTCCCCTTACTAGAGTATATGCTGTCTTTGTGTATGTGTTTGTGTGTGTTTCTTTTTTGAGACACAGTCTCACTGTTGCCCAGGCTGGCATGATCATGGCTCAATGCAACCTCTGCCTCCCAGGTTCAAGCAATTCTCCTCCCTCAGCCTCCTGAGTAGGTGGGACCACAGGTGTGCGCCACCAAGCCCGGCTAAATTTTAAGCTCTGTGAAGGCAAAAATTTTTGTTCATTTTGTTCTCCCGCTGTATCCCCTGTGCCTAAACAGTGCTGGCACAGTAGGTGTTCGATAAATACTGAAAAAACTGAATGTAAGCTAGGGATTTATAAACAAATTTCATCTTATAACTCAAAGTTAGGGTCTGTATCTACCCACCTGTATTACTAATTTGTTTATGTATCATATGTGATCAAAAAGCTGTATGCCTATGGCAATACTGTTATACTCTACATGTCATCAATCTAAATGAACCTCATATTTAGAAAGGTTTTTACCTAGATGATAGCTTCAATAATTATGTTCCATTTGTTTTCCCTTTTTTAATCAAAAACATAAATAAATGTCTATCAGAACTTCAAATCACTAAGAGATAGTTTTGCCACAGAGGGGAAAAAAACAAAAAACACAAGAATTTAAAATCTTGATATTCTAATTAATCTATACAGCCTAAATCTTGAATAAATAAGGAAGCTATCAAAATTTTCTTGCACTGTAGAAAATATTTTATGAATAGGAAAGGCTGTGTAGGATGATGGGTAAGAGCGTACACCATAGATTAAGAATGCCTGGGTTTGAATTCTGTCTCCATCTCCACCATCTATTAGCTCTGTAACCATGGGCAAGTTACTTAACCTCTTGGTGCCTCTGTTTTCTAATCTGAAAAATGGAGATGATAATAACACCTACTTAAAAGAGTTATGAGAACTGAATGAATTAGTATGTGTAAAATGCTTAGAACAGTGCCTGGCATATAGTAAGCACTTAACAAAAGTTAAGCTGTAAAATTACCAGCTTCATGATCCATCTAAGGATCTTGATATCCAAACTGAGAAACCATTGGCATAGATTAACTGTGCTCTGTAAATTCTCTGCAAAAAAAAAAAAAAATCCTGTATGAAGATATTTTTTTCTAGTCCACGTTTATATGTTTCATTTGTAAAAAACATACCAGCTTGCATTGAGATTTACTTCAAAGTACTAAGGGAGAGGAGGTAAAGTGAAGGAGATAGGTAAAGAAAAGACTTACGTGATAACTACTGAAGTGGAGAGATCAGTAGAAAGGTGGTGTGTCATTACCCTTCTGTTTTTATACATATTTAAAGTTTCTATGAAAAACAGCTACGAAGAGTGCGGTGGCTCATGCCTGTAATCCTAGCACTTTGGGAAGCCAAGGAGGGTGGGCTGCTTGAGCTTAGGAGGTTGAGAGCAGACTGGCAAACATGGCAAAACCCCCTCTCTACAAAAAATACAAAAAATTAGCTGGGTGTGGTGTGTGCACCTGTAATCCCAACTACTTGGGAGGCTGAGACAGGAGAATCACTTGAACCCAGGAGGTGGAGGTTGCAGTGAGTCAAGATCGCGCCACCGCATTCCAGCCTGGGCAACAGAACAAGAATATGTCTCAAAAAAAAAAAAAAAAAAAAAAGACAAAATGGATGTCATGAACACAATATTTTCCATTTTGTCCTACTAGTTCTTCAAAGCATATGCTAACTTACTAGAGAGGCTGGTCCAATTCGTCTCTTACAAACTGGGAATGTAATTTCCAGCACTGTGCCAAGGTGCCCAAAACAAAATTCTGATGTAATTATTTTTAATACTCTGGATCTTAAAACTTTATCTGCATAACTATCATCATAAATAATAAATAATTTGAATGTTTTCTATGTGCTAGGGCCCAATGATGAAATACATGCATTATCTTCTTAAATCTAGCCAAAAACCCTGAGAGATCATATGATTCCTCTACAAGTAGACAGAATTATCTCTACTTGTAGATTGCAGAATTTTCATCTACAGGTACAGAACTACTATGAAAAACAGAGGCTCACAGTTTAAGTACTTTGCAAAGTGTCATGCAGTATTAAGTGACTGGAGTTAACATGTTAAAACAGGCCTAACTCTTTTATACTTTTCCATATTGATTCACATTTTACATTAAAAATGGGAAAGAAGGGCTGGGCCTGGTGGTTCATGCCTGTAATCCTACCACTTTGGGAGGCCAAAGCAGGCAGGACAGCTTGAGCCCAAGAGTTCAGCCTGGGCAACATGGCAATACCTCGTCTCTACAAAACACATAAAAATTTGGCTGGGCGTGGTGGCTCACGCCTGTAATCCCAGCACATTGGGAGGCTGAGGTGGGCGGATCACTTGAAGTCAGGAGTTTGAGACCAGTCTGGCCAACATCGTGAAACCCCGTCCCTACTAAAAAATACAAAAATTATCTGGGCGTGGTGGCATGTGCCTGTAATCCCAGCTACTCAGGAAGCTGAGGTGGCAGGATCGCTTGAGCCCAGGAGGTGGAGGTTGCAGTGACTGGAGATCATGCCACTGCACTCCAGCCTGGGCAAGAGCCACACTCAGTCCCTCCCCCACCTCCCCACAGAAAAGAAAGAAAGAAGTATAGAAATGATACTTTGGGTAAATTGCACATCAAATCCATACCTCCAACTATTGGCCGGGTGCGGTGGCTCAAGCCTGTAATCCCAGCACTTTGGGAGGCCGAGATGGGCGGATCACGAGGTCAGGAGATCGAGACCATCCTGGCTAACACGGTGAAACCCCGTCTCTACTAAAAATACATACCTCCAACTATTATACCTGTAATTTCTTTCACTAAATTATAAATGCTTCCTTCTGATAAACAGAAATTAAAGCAATTCTGTTCCTTAAGTTCTTGATTAGCTATTTCACAACATTATGTTGGCAAATATTTACTGAATGCTAACTGTATGCCAGCACTATTCTAGTTGTTTGGGGACAGGGCAGCAAACAAGACAGCCCTGTCATCTAGTGGAGGGAAGCCAGACAATAAACATGTAACAAACACGGTAATATATACTGAAAATAAGATGATATGACAGCAATTGAAGGCACTACTTGAAATAAGGTGAGGCCAGGCGCAGTGGCTCATGCCTGTAATTCCAGCACTTTGGGAGGCTGAGGCGGGTAGATCACCTGAGATCAGGAGTCCAAGACCACCCTGGCCAACATGGTGAAACCCTGTCTCTACAAAAAA
Organism: Rhinopithecus roxellana; assembly: GCF_007565055.1. Classification (NCBI taxonomy): domain Eukaryota; kingdom Metazoa; phylum Chordata; class Mammalia; order Primates; family Cercopithecidae; genus Rhinopithecus; species Rhinopithecus roxellana. The sequence goes on from NC_044556.1 coordinate 47,097,068, forward strand.
TACAAAAATTAGCCAGGCACCAGGTAAGGCGGCTCACACCTGTAATCCCAGCACTTTGGGAGGCTGAGGCAGGTGGACTACCTGAGGTCCGGGGTTCAAGACCAGCCTGGTCAACATGGTGAAACCCCGCCTCTACTAAAAATACAAAAATTAGCCGGGCATGGTGGTGCATGCCTGTAATTCCAGCTACTTGGGAGGCTGAGGCAGGAGAATCACTTGAACCAGGGAGGCGAAGGCTGCAGGGAGCCGAGATCATGCCACTACACTCTAGCCTGGGTGACAAGAGTGAAAGTGTCTCAAAAAAAAAAAAAAAAAAAAAAAATTAGCTGGGCTTAGTGGTGCATGCCTGCAATCCCAGCTACTCAGGAGGCTGAGGCAAGAGAATCACTTGAACCTGGGAGGAAGAGGTTGCAGTAAGCTGAGATCATGCCACTGCACTCCAGACTGGATGACAAAGTGAGACTCTGTCTCAAAAAAATTAAATTAAATTAAATTAAATTAAAATAAACAGATACATGTAACTTAAAAAATCTATTAAGACTCCATCTCAAAAAAAAAAGAAAGAAGGTGATCAAAGAAGGTCTTTCTGAGGAGGTAATATTTGAGCTTTGATCTAAACAATGAGAATGAGGCAGAATGTGAAGAAGCCCAAGGTAGGCAGAGCCGATTTTATAGGACTTATAGATCAATGTAAAAGAAATTCAGATCTTCACGTTGTTGCAATGAGATATCACTGCAGGGTTTTAAAGCAGAGGAATGACATTTGTTTATGCTACAGAAAGATCACTTTAGAAAATGATGGTCTGAGGTCGGGAGTTCGAGACCACCCTGGCCAACATGGTGAAACCCTGTCTCTACTAAAAATACAAAAATTAGCTGGGCGTGGTGGCGTGTGCCTGTAATCCCAGCTGCTCGGGAGGCTGAGGCAGGAGAACTGCTTGAACCCTGGAGGTGGAGGTTGCAATGAGCTGAGATAGTGCCATTGCACTCCAGTCTGGGTGACAAGAGCAAAAAAACTCTGTCTCCAAAAAAAAAAAGAAAGAAAAAAAGATGGTAATGAATGCTATAGTCAAGCAAATTAAAAGAACTCATCATCTATGCAACATATACTCAGGTAGCCTATTTCTCTAAATTATTTCCTTTAATACAAACAAAAGTCTCATTACACATTATGAAATAAAGGATAGGCCAGGCACAGTGGCTCACACCTGTAATCCCAGCACTTTGGGAGGCTGAGGTGGGCGGATCAAGAGGTCAGGAGTTCGAGACCAGCCTGACTAACATGGTGAAACCTCGTCTCTACTAAAAATACAAAAATTATCGGGGCTTAGTGATGTGCGCCAGTAATCCCAGCTACTCAGGGGGCTGAGGCAGGAGAATCACAGGAACCCGGGAGGCAGAGGTTGCAGTGAGCCGATATCATGCATTCCAGCCTGGGCGACAGAGAGTCCATCTCAAAAAAAAAAAGGAAAGAAAAGAAAAGAAGGATAAAATAGCCGGGCGCGGTGGCTCACGCCTGTAATCCCAGCATTTTGGGAGGCTGAGGCAGGTGGATCATCTGAGGTTGGGAGATCGAAACCAGCCTGATCAACATGGTGAAACCTCATCCCTACTAAAAAAAAAATACAAAAATTAGCCGTGTGTGGTGGCCGGCACCTGTAGTCCCAGCTACAGAGGAGGCTGAGGCAGGAGAATTGCTTGAACCTGGGAAGCAGAGGTTGCAGTGAGCTGAGATCGCGCCACTGCACTCCAGCCTGGGTGACAGAGCGAGACTCCGTCTCAAAAAAAAAAAAAAGGATAAAATAAAAATATATCTGGAACATATCCTCAGGTAGTCTATTTCTCTAAATTATTTCCTTTTATATGAACAAAAGTCTAATTACACATTATGAAATAAAGGATAAAATAAAAATATCTCTGGAATCTAACAGTTACTTAAACTTATACTGAGGTATAAATATAAATATAAGTTACTAAATAATGGATGTCAGAAGAAAAAAGATAAGCAAAGTGGCATCAGGAAAATGGACAGAAAGGCTGGGAATGACAAAGATACCTACTTCACAATTTTTCCTAAAGCTGACTTAGAAACCAAACTCAAACTAAACTAAGTATAACTGTAAAGAAATAAGAACTTAAATGAAAACAAGGCCCATGCATAAACTGTTTTCATTGCGCCCCACACCATTCTGCTGAGTATTTCTCTCAAAACACTTTATTTACAGTGAGATCAATGAAGTTCATTAAATGTAAATACAAAATGACTAAAATTACCCTTAATAATTTTAGAAAGTTAAATTCCATTCCACTAGAAAAACAACATCAATGTATGATGTTGTTTTAGCCAAAAGCACTTAACTATATAAACTATACACAATGCACTTCAACTGACACACTGCCCTCCTGGAGCATTCATTTTTTCACTCGTAAGATATCAACAAAGGAAATAAGCTCAGGCACAATAGCAACAATAGCTGAGGTAAAAAATTCTGGCTTCATTATATCTCGTTATTGCTGACTAGAAAAAAAACTGTAATTGTCACTTGTGATCCCACACAGCAGAGACAGGACTGGGACCAACTTATTCTTGCAAATGATGTAACCATACAGTTAAAGCCCCAGAGCCCAAGGTGAGGAAATGTAAAATGCTTATATAGTTTAGTAAAAATGTTTTAAAATAGGGTGGAGAATAGGTTCTCTCACTCACATTAGAACTGCTTGCAATATATCACTGGTGTACCAAGTACATTAAACATTATTTTACAAAGTTAATGCTGAAGTCAAACCCTAACCCCACCATTTTACTGAGTAACCTTAAGCAACTTAATTTCTGAGTCTTAGTTTCCTCGTTTGTAAATCAGTGATTAAAAAATCTACTTCTCATCCCAGCACTTTGGGAGGCCGAGACGGGCGAATCACAAGGTCAGGAGATCGAGACCATCCTGGCTAACACGGTGAAACCCCGTCTCTACTGAAGAATACAAAAAAAAAAAAAAAAAAAAAATCTACTTCTCAGACGATTTTAAGGTACAATGAGATGGCTGGGCACATAGCAGATACTTAACATGTGAGTCTTCGATGATGACTGTTAGCATATTTGATGTTTTTGCACGTTATAATTTTATCTCTGGGCAAGAAAACTATTTGATCTGTTATTGGTAAACACAGGTAATTCTGTCTTGTATCTACTAATTTCTCTGCATTATTATTCAAAGAACCACAAAACATCCCTCCCAAAACTTTAAACACAAATAGTTTGAAGCATGGGGCCTATAATTTTGAAAGCTTTATCTATCTGTTCTCTAAAAGGTAAACAAATCAAAACACTACAGGAGCAATGGCAGAAGTGGAACAAGGCAGAATATCTGGATGATGGGTCTCACTGGTGAAATGCCGCAGGCAGGAAGCAAAGAAAAATTCTAATAGATATATATGGAGTAAGAGTTAACCCTCTCTTCTCAGCAGGAAACAGTGACTTCTCCACACTTCCTCCTATAAGATTTGAAATCTTCTGCAAACAATCCATGCTTTAACAGAGCTCATTTCTGTAGTAAAGCAGCAAAATGGAAAAATCTCCAGGATAAAGACAAAAAAGGCATAACTGGAGAAAAAGGTACTACATATTCAAAAAGCACATTTTCTTTTGTGATTACCCATGAGATCAACTCAATTGTGTAAAAAGGTATTTCAGGTAATTAAAAAGTAACGGGGCCGGGCACCGGGGAGCTCACGCCTGTAATCCCTGCACTTTGGGAGGCCAAGGCAGGTGGATCACCTGAGGTCCGGAGTTCGAGAACAGCCTAGCCAACATGAAACCCCGTCTCCACTAAAAATACAAAAAATTAGCCGGACATGGTGGTGGGCGCCTGTAATCCCGGCTACTCGCGAGGCTGAGACAGGAGAATCGCTTGAACCCGGGAGGCGGAGGATGCAGTGAGCCGAGATCGCGCCACTGCACTCCAGACTGGGCGACAAGAGCAAAACTCCGTCTCAAAAAAAAAAAAAAAAAAAAAAGTAACTGGCCACGCTTTATATTTTAAGGTATTAATGATGATACTGACTACAGTATCGCAGTTGTTTCTGGTCAGTATACAAGAAACCTGTATTTTATTGCAGCAAACACAGGTACAGGTAAAACCCGGTGGTGCCTCAGATCTATGTAGAGCTCATGCTGCTTCTTAACATTCATCCAGGTAAGGCTCTCCTTACTACACATTACAAGTTTTAGATACATTCATGCAGACAAGGCACTCCGTATTAAACATCACTGGATTTACTACTGCTTAAAACCACAGCTTGCCTACCATCAGGAAAGCCAGAAATCATTAACACGTCAAGGCCTGTAAGAAATAAACAGACGCTACAATTTCCGCGAAGGTTCGGAAAAATCAATACACCTTACAAGGTTCTGAAATATTAAAAATATATATACGTAAATCTCTATGGATCTGAGCCCAACGGCCCAAGGTCACAGCAATTCAATGGCTAAAAAACCCAAGAAATGAGTCTCCTGCAATTCAAGACAATCCTGGCTAGGAATGGAGTCTGGGTTTGGGAACACTGGGGTCAAACCTTTAATGTGAACAACCCCAATCAAATGCTGAGGCTCCGTGGGAAAACCCCAGGCGTTTCGGGCCACACTTCCTTCCATTTCCCCAGTCTTCCCTTCCCTAGTCACCCCCAACACTCACATCTCCGGAGCCACTTCATCCAGTGGTAGACGATAGTACTGTGGTGTTTTTTGTTCTCTATACACCAAGACGACAAGCCTTGAATGGATTCCATGGTGTTGGTTACCGACTGGAATTTTCGATCCAACGAGGACTCCAGAGCCCCTGCCGAAGAGGCCGACGAGGAGGAGGCCTTACTGCTGCCTCCGCCGCCGCCGGCCGCCATCTTCCCGGTTTGCACAAGCGCTGCTGCTCCTCTGGCGGCGGCGGCGACGGCGGCGGCGGCGGCGGCGGGAGCGGGCAAAACAATCACTGCGAGTGCGTGAAAGCCGTAGGTGGGGAGGGAGCCTAGGGGGTGGGGATGGTGCACGCGCTGGGCTCTTCTGGAGGTACGGACGGAAACACCAGCTGCTGGGCACGCTGGCAGCTCCTACACGCTGCAAGGAGGGGCTGCGAGTCTCGGAGGTTTTTATCAATATTGTTCAAGGGGTCGTGTTTAAACCAGTCAGTAATCACGGAGAAATTACGCAGAAAACAGGACCTGCAGAACCTTTCAAACCGCCTGACGCCGAAACTAATGGTTTTATACTTTTCGGCTCTCAGTGCTAAGGCCCTTACCCGCCCCTATCCCCACACTCCTGTGAGCCAGGTCGGGCGTTAATATCTTAAATTTAATACTACCCGACTGCCCCTTCAGTTGCAGAAATCTTTCTCTCCTTTAGACTGGCTAGCACAGAAAAGGTCCAAGGCTACCTAGTCAGGATTTTTTTTTGCAACGCAATAGCAGCAAAGGGGCAGCAACAGTATCGCGCACGCGCCGCTTAGCCCCACCCCCCCATCCCTGCTTCCTTCTCAACCTTGAAAGCAGAGGGAGGCGTGATGGCGCGGCAACCTAACCAATCAGGAGTGCAGAACGAGAAGCGCGCGCAGGAGCTCTGAAGCCCCCCCCCCCCACCCAGGGCCCAGGAGGCGCTACGATTATTTGTGCGCCTGCGCAGAAGATGAGCGTGTAGCTGGATGGAAGGAAAAACTAGGAGGGATGGGTGAGGAAGCTGGTCTAAGATTAGACTGGGGGGGTTCCACCGCTCCGCCCCGCCTTTTGCTGCTTTTGGTCGCTCTCTTGGGTGTGTTCAGCTCACACAAGAGAGACAGAAAATTCCCACCACTGAGCCCACTGTTAGTCTTTGGCGGCCGCAGCCGTCGCCCCCAACTCCTCGGGGAAGCAACGCGCGACAAAATGGCTGGCAGCCATCTTGCAGCACCACAAAAGATGCGCATGCGCCAGCTCCAGTGAGCCATTCACTACGCAGACTCAGAGACCAAACCGTATTTCTCGCTTCCCTTGGAAGATAACATTCACAGCCGCTTGACCATTTAGGTTAGAGGAAAAGGAAATAAATGAGGAAGTGAAAGGAAATTTTCCTCATAAAATTTTTCGAAGCGAAAACAGAATGGCAAAATGTGACCTCATTTTCGCCAGCTATGATACAATCTTAAAATTGCATAATACATTATAGTTTGCAAGAGTCTTACGTAACTATTATATGAACCTTATAGGAACCATTTTATCGCATGTACCTGTGTAAATCCTGAGCTAATTTAAAGGCTTCTGTGTTCCCACTAAAAATATACAATTTTATTATAATTCAACGTCTCCCCACTGTGGCCACGCCTCTTGAGACAGGGAACCTGTTTTGTCAAGTTCATGTCCACTGTTCATTAATTCGACGAGTTGCTGAACCTCTTGTGCCAAGTACTGTTTTAGGTGCTGGGGAGCAAAACACACAAAAATCCCTTCCCTCCAGGATTTAGTGGCAGGACACCACAAACAAGTACATTTCAGACAGTATTAAATTCTGTAAAAAGGTGAAGCAGGGTAAGGGAAAAAGGGGTGTGTGTGTGTGTGCGTGCGCGCACGACACGCACGCGCCAGTATGAGAATGGTGGTATGGTGAACCAGGAAGTCTTCTCGAAGGAAATAACTCGATCTGAACATTGAGAAAAAAGCAACCAAGCAGATAAGCGAGACGGGGAGCGGAACATGCTGGCATTAAGAATAGCAAGTGCAAAGGCCCTAAAACACAGTCTCGCTCTGTCCCTGCCCAGGCTAGAGTGCAGTGGCACTATCATAGCACACAGCAGCCTCAATCCGCCAGACTCAAGTGATCCTCCTGCTCAGCAGCTCAAGTAGCTGGGACTACAGGCCTACACCACCACACCTAGCTAAAACAAAACAAAACAAAACAAAATTTTTTTGAGACGGGGAGTCTCCCCGTGTTGCCCAGGCAGGTCTCAGTCCTGGCCTCAGTCCTCCTGGTTTCAGCATCCGGAAGTGCTGGGATTATAAGCGTGAGCCATCATGCCTGGTCCTGACCCCACTTTTTTTTTTCCTTTTTTCTGTAACTCTAGCCAAAGACCCACTTTTTTATAGACTATTTTTTAGAGCAGTTTTAGATTCACAGCAATTGTGTGGAAAGCACACAGAAATCCGTATACCTCCTGCCCCTACACATGAATACCCTCCCCCATTATCAATGTCACCCACCAGAACGATACATCTGCTACAACTGACAAACCTACACTGACACATTATCACCCAAAGCCCATAGTTTACATTAGGGTTCGCTCTTGGTGTTATACCTTCTGAGTCTGGAAAAATGTATAATGGCATGTATCCACCATCATAGTATACAGAGCAGTGAAACTGCTCTAAAAACCTGTGTTCCACCTATTCATCCTTCCCTCCCCCTTAATCCCCTGGCGACTACTAATATTTTTACTGTCTTCATAGTTTTGCCTTTTCCAGAATGTCATATAGTTGAAATCATTCAGTATGTAGGCTTTTCAGACTGGCTTTTTTCACTCAATAATATGCATTTCAGGCTGGGCGCGGTGGCTCATGCCTGTAATCCCAGCACTTTGGGAGGCTGAGGCGGGTAGATCATGAGGTCGGGAGTTCGAGACCAGCCTGGCCAACATAGTGAAACCCTCGTTGCTAATAAAAATACAAAAATTAGCCGGGCATGGTGGCGCACGCCTGTACTCCCAGCTACTCGAGAGGCTGACGCAGAAGAATAGCTTGAACCTGAGAGGCGGAGGTTGCAGTAAGCCGAGACCAGGCCACTGCACTCCAGCCTCGGCAACAGAGCGAGACTTCGACTCAAAAAAAAAAAAAAAAAATGCATTTCAGTTTCCTCCATGTCTTTTCATGGCTTGATAGCTCATTTCTTTTTAGTGCTGAATAATATTTCATTGTCCAGATGTGCCAGTTTTATTTATCCATTCACCTGAAGGACATCTTGCTTCCACATTTTGGCAATTATGAATAAAGCTGCTATAAACATCTCTGTACAGCTTTTGGGGTGAATATATTTTTAACTCCTTGGGTAAATACGAAGGAGCACAATTGTTAGCTCATAGGGTAAGACTATGTTTACTTTTGTAAGAAATTATCAACCTGAGGCTGGGCGCGGTGGCTCATGCCTGTAATCCCAGCACTTTGGGAGGCCGAGGCTGGTGGATCACCCGAGGTCAGGAGTTAGAAACTGGCCAGCCTGACCAACATGGTGAAACCACATCTCTACTAAAAATACAGGGCCAGGAGCAGTGGCTCATGCCTGTAATCTCAGCACTTTGGGAGGCCAAGCGGGGTGGATCACAAAGTCAGGAGTTCAAGACCAGACTGACCAATATGGTAAAACTCCCTCTCTACTAAAATTACAAAAAATTAGCTGGGCGTGGTGGCAGGTGCCTGTAATCCCAGCTACTCGAGAGGCTGAGGCAGGAGAATTGCTTGAACCTGGGCAGCAGAGGTTGCAGTAAGCCGAGGTCACACCACTGCACTCCACCCTGGATGACAAACTGAGACTCTTGTGTCTCAAAATAAATACATACATACATACATACATACATACATACATACATACATAAAATAAAACAAAATTAGCTGGGCATGGTGGCAGGCACCTGTAATCCCAGCTACTTGGGAGGCTGAGGCGGAAGAATCACTTGGACCTGGGAGGCAGATGTTGCAGTGAGCCAAGATCAGACAATTGTACTACAGCCTGGGCAGCAAGAGTGAAACTTCCTCTCAAACAAAAAAAAAAAAAAAAAAAAGAAAGAAAAAAATCGGCTGGGCACGGTGGCTCACACCTATAATCCCAGCACTTTGGGAAATCAAGATGGGCTTATCACTTGAGATTGTGAGTTTGAGGCCAACTTGACGAACATAGAGAAACCCCATCTTTATTAAAAATACTAAATTAGCTGGGCATGTTGGCACTTGCCTGTAATCCCAGCTACTCAAAAAAAAAAAAAAAAAAAAAAATCATCAACCTGTTTACCAAAGTGGATTTACCATTTTGTATTTCCATCAGTTCTACATCCTCACCAGCATTTAATGTTGTTAGTCTTTTGGATTCTGGCCACTCTAATAGGTGCGTAGCAGTATTTGTTGTTCTAATTTGCATTTCCCTAATGACATATGATGTGGAGCATTTTTTTATTTTTATTTTTTTGAGATGGAGTTTTGCTCTTGTTGCCCAGGCTGGAGTGCAATGGAGTGATCTCGGCTGACCGCAACCTCTGCCTCCTGGGTTCAAGCGATTCTCCTGTCTCAACCTCCTGAGTAGCTGGGATTACAGGCATGTGCCACCACGCCCAGCTAATTATGTATTTTTAGCAGAGATGGGGTTTCTCCATGTTGGTCAGGCTCATCTCGAACTCCCGACCTCCAGTGATCCGCCCGCCTCGGCCTCCCCAAGAGCGGGAATTACAGGCATGAGCCACCGTGCCTGGCCTTTTTTTATTTTTGAGACGGAGTTTTGCTCTTGTTGCCCAGGCTAGAGTGCAGTGGCACGATCTTGGCTCACTGCTGCCTCCGCCTCCCAGGTTCAAGCGATTCTTCTGCCTCAGCCTCCCAAGTAGCTGGGATTACAGGCATGCGCCTCCATGCCTGGCTAATTTTGTATTTTTAGTAGAGACAGGGTTTCTCCATGTTGATCAGGCTGGTCTCGAATGCCCGACCTCAGGTAATGTGCTCGCCTTAGCTTCCCAAAGTGCTGGGATTACAGGTGTGAGCCACTGCGCCCGGCCTGATGTAGAGCATCTTTTCATGTTTATTTCGCATCTATGTATCTTTTTTTGATGATGTGTCCATTAAGGTCTTCGGCCACTATTTTTTTATTTTGAAACGGAGTCTCACGCTGTCGCCCAGGCTAGAGTGCAGTGGTGCGATCTCGGCTCATTGCAAGCTCTGCCTCCCGGGTTCACGCCATTCTCCTGCCTCAGCCTCCCAAGTAGCTGGGACTACAGGTGCCCACCACCACGCCCAGCTAATTTTTTGTATTTTTAGTAGAGACGGGGTTTCACCATTACCCAGGATGATCTCAATCTCCTGACCTCGTGATCTGCCTGCCTTGGCCTCCCAAAGTGCTGGGATTACAAGCATGAGCCACCGCACCCAGCTCTTTTTTTTTTTTTTTTAAACGGAGTCTGTCTGTTGACCAGGCTGGAGTGCAGTGGCAGGATCTCAGGTCACTGCAACCTCTACCTCCTGGGTTCCAACAATTCTCCTGCCACAGCATCTCATGGAGCTGGGATTAAAGACATATGCCACCATGCCTGGCTAATTTTTGTATTTTTAGTAGGGACAGGGTTTCACTATGTTGGCCAGGCTGGTCTGGAACTCCCGACCTCATGTGATTTGCCCACCTTGGCCTCCTAAAGTGCTGGGATTACAGGCCAGCACCACTTTTTAATTGAGTTGTTCATTTTCTTAGTATTGAGTTTTAGGAATTCTTTGTATGTTTTGGATAAGTCCTTTATCAGATCTTTTGCAAATATTTTCTTCCAGTATGTGGCTTTTTTTTTTTGTGACTGAGTCTTGCTCCATCACCCAGGCTGAAGTGCAGTAGTGTGATCTCGGCTCACTGCAACCTCCACCTCCTGGGTTTGAGCAATTCTCCTGCCTCAGTCTCCTGAGTAGCTGGGATTACAAGCGCCCACTATGATGCCCAGTTAATTTTTTGTATTTTTGGTAGAGACAGGGTTTCACCATGTGGGCCAGGCTGGTCTTGAACTCCTTACTTCAAGTGATCCACCTGCCTTAGCCTCCCAAAGTGCTGGGATTACAGGCGTGAGCCACCACACCCAGCCCTTCTTTTCATTTTCTTGACAGTGTCTTTTGCACAGCAGAATTTTTCATTTTAATTAAGTCCAGTTTACAATTTTTTCTTTTATGGATCATGCCTTTGGTGTTGTTTCTAAAAAGTCAAGGCTGGCTGGGCATGGTGGCTCACGCCTATAATCCCGGCACTTTGGGAGGCTGAGGTGGGCACATCAGGTCAGGAGTTCGAGATCATCCTGGACAACATACTGAAACCCCATCCCTACTAAAAATACACTAATTAGCCAGGTGTGGTACACACGCCTGTAGTCCCAGCTACTCGAGAGGCTGAAGCAGAATTGCTTGAACCTGGGAGGTGGAGGTTGCAGTGAGCAGAGGCCACGCCACTGCACTCCAGCCTGGGTGACAGACTGAGACTCCGTCTCAAAAAAAAAAAAGTCAAGGCCAACCCCGAGGTCAGGTAAATTTTCTGTTATCTACTAGGTGCTTTACAGCTTTGCATTTTACATTTAGGTCTGTTACCTACTTGGAGTTAATTTCTGTGTCTAGATTCACTTTTTTTGCATGTGAATGTCCAGTTGTTCCAACACCATTTTTTAAAAAAGATTCTCTCTCTCCTCTGTTCTATTGCTTTTGCTCCTTTGTCAAAGAGCAGTTGACTATATTTATGTGAGTCTATCTCTGGGCTCTCTATTCTGTTCCACTGATCTATTCTTTCACCAATACTATACTACCAGCTGGGCATGGTGGCTCATGCCTGTAATCCCAGCACTTTGGAGGCAGAGGCCAGGGGATCACCTGAGGTTGGGAGTTCAAGACCAGCATGACCAACATGGTGAAACCTCATCTCTACTAAAAATACAAAATTAGCTGGGCGTGAGATTATACATATCTGTAATCTCAGCTACTTGGGAGGCTGAGGCAGGAGAATCACTTGAACCCACGAGGCGGAGTTTGCAGCGAGCTGAGATTGCACCATTGCACTCCAGCCTGGGCAACAAGAACGAAACTCGGTCTCAAAAAACAAACAAACAAAAACAAACAAACAAAAAAACAGCCAGCCAGGGTGGCTTACGCTGTAATCCCAGTACTTTGGGAGGCCGAGGTGGGTGGATCACCTGAGGTCAGGAGTTCAAGACCAGCATGACCAATGTGGTGAAACCCTGCCTCTACTAAAAATATGCAAAAATTAGCTGGGCATGGTGGCAGGCACCTGTAATGCCAGCTACTTGGGAGGCTGAGGTAGGAGAACTGCTTGAGCCCAGGAAACGGAGGTTGCGGTGAGCCGAGAAAGCGCCACTGCACTTCAGCCTGGGCAATAGAGCAAGACTGCATCTCAAAACAACAACAACAAAAATACCACCTTCATTACTGTAGCTTTACAGTAATTCTCAAAGTTGGGTAATGTCAGTCCTTCAACTCTCTATTGGATTTTTTTTTTTTCCTTGAGACAGGGTCTCACTCTGTCACCCAGGCTGGAGTGCAATGGTACTTCCCAGGTCCACGTGATCCTCCCAGCCTCCGAGGTAGGTGGAACCACAGGCACATGCCACCATGCCCGGCTAATTTTATTTTTAAATTTTTTGTAGACCGGGTAGTGACTCATCTGTAATCCTGGCACTCTAGGAGGCCAAAGCAAGAAAATGACTTGAGCTCTGGAGTTGGAGACCAGACTGGGCAACAAAGTGATACCTCGTCTCTACAAAAAAATGTAAAAACTAGCCAGGTGTGGTGGCATGTGCCTGTAGACTCAGCTACTTGGGAGGCTACGAGGTGGGAGGATTGCTTGAGCCAGGGATGTCAAGGCAGCAGTGAGTCAAGATCATGCCACTGCACTCCAAACCTGGGCAACAAAGGGAGACCATGTCTCAAAAAAAAAAAAAAAGTTGCAGACATGAGGTCTCCCTATGTTGTCCAGGCTGGTCTCAATGATCTTCCAGCTTTGGTCTCCCAAGGTGCTGAGATTACAGGCATGAGTCACCACACCCAACCAGAATTGACATCTTTACAATACTATCTTCCTACCATGAATGTGAAATACCATTGCATTTATTTAGTTTTGGGTTTTTTTTTTTCATTCGAGTTTTGTAGTTTTCTTCATATAGATCTTACACATATTTGGATTTATCCTGAAGTATTCCACTTCCTTTTGGTGCTAATATAAATGGAATTCTTTTAATTTCAAATTCTACTTGTTCGTTACTGGTATACAGGAGAGCAACTGATTTTTCTATTGTAACCTTATATCCTGCAACCTTACTATAATCATTTATTAATTCCAGCCAAAGGGTTTCTAAAACTCTTCCAATAAAAATAAAGAAAAAACTCTTTCCAAAACTAATAACTGCCATTAACTAAAGGTATTCAAAAAGGACTGGAAATAGATGAAATTACCAAAATTCACAAAGTATTTCAAGTGATAACAGCATCCTCAGGTAAGAACTATCCTGAGAATAACACTCATTTCAAAGAACATATCTGTCACTACCCCTTTATTGTACAAATGAGGCAATATATACTTAGTGGCTGAGTTTGGTCTGTAGTCAAACAAATCTGGGTTCAAATTAAGCTCTACAACTTACTAAGTCATAAACTTGGGCAAATTATTTACTCTAAGCCTCAGATTCCTCACCTCTAAAATGCGTATTTCTCCTAAGTTTGTAAGGAGAAATAAGGAGGTAATGCTTGAGAAAATTTAACAATTAAAACCTGGAGGCACAGAGAGACAAGTGATATACTCAAGACAAGTTTTGAGTCTCATTATGGGTATATTACAATAAACTATAGCATATTGTAATATAAATATTTCTTTTAGATCTTATGCAACCAATTCATTTTTGAAGTAGTGTATAATTTACACATATACTTGTAACAAATCCTTTAACAGAACACTTATTTTTATGACAATGAATTTTTCCCCTGCATTTGCTTAAATCAAGAAATACTAAAATAGCTAGTTCAACTCTCTAGCTCCCAAATTTCACAGATATAATTACTAGTAAGCACTCAAAATCTTCATTGCTGTGTTCTGGCAAGCTGGAGTTATTTCAAAGATTTCATCCTGCACCATCCTTCAGATGATGAACCTCACTCATCTGGGTTAGTTTGCTTATCTCTTTTTTTTGAGACAGAGTTTTGCTCGTGTTGCCCAGGCTGGAGAGCAGTGGCGCGATCGCAGCTCACGGCAACTTCCACCTCCCGGGTTCAAGCAATTCTCCTGCCTCAGCCTCCCGAGTAGCTGGGATTACAGGCATGCACCACCACGCTCGGCTAGTTTTGTATTTTTAGTACAGACGGGGTTTTTCCATGTTGGTCAAGCTGGTCTCAAACTCCTGATATCAGGTGATCCACCCACCTCGGCCTCCCAAAGTGCTGGGATTATAGGCGTGAGCCACTGCGCCCAGCAGTGCTTATATCTTTGTTTGGCTTTTTTTTTTTTGAGAAAGAGTTTCACTCTCGTCGCCCAGGCTGGAATGCAGTGACGAAATCTTGATTCACTGCAACCTCCGCCTCCCGGGTTCAAGCGATTCTCCTGCCTCAGCCTCCTGGGTAGCTGGGATTACAGGCATCCAACACACCCCGCTAATTTTTTGTATTTTTAGTAGAGATGGGGTTTCACCATCTTGGGCAGGCTGGTCTCGAATTCCTGACCTCAGATGATCTGCCCACCTCGACCTCCCAAAGTGCTGGGATTACAGGCGTGAGCCACCAAGCTCAGCTTGCTTATCTCTAAAAAAGGAGAATCCTTTGAGCTGGAACTTAAAAAACTTAAAATCAGGCCGGGCGTGGTGGCTCACGCCTGTAATCCCAGCACTCTGGGAGGCCGAGGTGGGCGGATCACGAGGTTAGGAGTTCGAGACCAGCCTGGCCAATACGGTGAAACCGGTCTCTACTGAAAAATACAAAAATTAGCCAGGTATGGTGGCATGTGTCTGTAGTCCCAGCTACTTGGGAGGCTGAGGCAGGAGAATTGCTGGAACCTGGGAGGTGGAGGTTGCCGTGAGCTGAGATTGCGCCACTGCACTCGAGCCTAGGCAACAGAGCAAGACTCGGTCTAAAAAAAAAAAATTAAAAAAATTAAAATTAAAATTAAAATTAAGAAGGAGAGAAGTTGCACTAGTTTTTCCTCAAAGCCCTGTGTGGTCCCCTATCTCTTCTTACCTCCTTGACCGTAGTGCTCCCTAATACTACCTTAAAGTTGGAACTCTGACCAGTACCTGAAATACAGATTTTTTTTTAAAGGGGATTAATATTATAACACAGAATGTTGTAACTTCTTGTCAGACATCCATTCTCAAATACCAATTCATAGCATGCTCCACCTAGCAAGAAGGCATGGGAGCTCTATTGACTTGTTTAATCCATTCCCAACACAGGCAATATGAAACAGAAGGATAGGTATGGTAAAAATTTTGGACTTCAATAGATAACTTATGCTGACTCATATACTCCTAAAATCAAACCAGAAACATTAAATGCTGAAATAAAACCAACCACAGGTAGTCGGATTCATAGATAGAAAAAAAAAAAAAAAATTACACAATTTCTACTAGAAGTGAATTTTTAAACTAGTAAAAGAGACAAAATGGGCTAAATTCTTAAATCCTGTTCCACTTTACAAACTGACCCATAGCATCCTCCTTGGACTCTTCCTGTGTCCTTTTTACCCACAACACACATTCCCACATATGCACCCCTTAGAGGAACTGATTTCCTGGAAAGACTACTTAGCCAAGTCCTGAGGTAATCTGACCTGGTGATTCTCTCAGTTAAGGGATGGATACTCATTTGTCCCTCCTCCCTCCCTTACCACTTTACACATCTCCCTGCTTCATTCTGCTCCAGGAAAACAGTATTTATCGTTCTAGCTCCAGGATGAGATCAGACATTTCCACTAGACTTCAAAAATACACATCCATCTATCCATCCATCCATTCATCCATTTATATATATAAATAAATGTCAATGACAAAAAATGTTTTTTTTCTACAGCAATTGCTAAAAGTCTGGAAAAAAGATCACCTGGAGACCCAAACTCTAGTACTTAGGAATGTGTGAAAAATATCACACCAAGTTTAAAAATAACTCTTTAATCATATGCACATAAGGGGAATAAAGGGCAACACCAGGCTGACTCGGGAGGGGAGGAAGATATTCTCCCTTTGTCCCAGTGTCTGCTTGGCACAGTTCTGAGATCACACAAACAAGTGGGAGTGGGTTGGGAAATAGAATAAGTGAGAGGACTGAAGAGACAAAGGCAAGGGGGGAGAGGCAAGGGCTTGCAGTAGTCTCAATCAGTGGACTCTAACACAGATTCACTCAGCGCAAGGTCCCAGTAGTGTTCAGCCCCATGCTTTTTGAAATGCTCACGAGCCATGTTCTCTGTAGGACACTGTTTAAACTTCATCTCTCCAAAGCTCCGGTCTTTGGCTGTACCCTAGGAAAGAGATATGTAATAAAAATACTTCCAATTTCTTATTTAAATCAGATATAATATTCTTTTATAAGACCTAGTAACAGCTGTGAGACATGTGTCCAGCTGAACGTGATTTTATGGTAAAAAAAAAAATTGTGACCTCCATTTCCTTGGATATTTGTATGAGTTTTTATGAATTCATATGCATAAGGTTTTTAGATTTTTGAAATGAGGATGAGGAATTCTTTGGTGCCTGGGTGGAACAGCAAGTCAGGAAGAACTATGGAAGGCGGAATGAGATAAACTTATCTCCCACCAGGCCTTCAGGACTAAATTTGGGCCTTCAAAAAGGCCCAAAAAACTATTTATACAAGCAGAAGGCTTTGGGGCCCAGCAACAAAGAACAACTCGGGGTGGGGAACAGAAGAAGAGCAGGTACCAGCAGAGAATTACAACAGAAAAAGACAGTACTGGGCAGAACGGCATTCTTGCCAAAGGCACCAGCAGCAATGGCAATCATAAAGCACTACCTCAAGAGGCTTTCAGGGAGTAGACTCCAATAAGGAGGCTGGAGCAGAACTTGGCTTGTTTCTGAACATGAAAGACAATTCCTGAAAACTAAATTCCTACAACATTAATACTGGTTCTCTAAGAAGCCGGGACTTTTTCAGTAAGTACTCTTCAGAGATAAATAGAAGAAAATTGAAAAGAGATGAGGGGGCTGAGATATGTGAAGATATGGGCGCAGTAGCTCATGCCTATAATCCCAGCACTCTGGGAGGCTGAGATGGGAGGATCAGTCAAGGCTAAGAGTTCGAGACAAGCCTGGGCAACATAGTGAGATTGCATTTCTAAAAATTAGCCAGGCACAGTGGTGTGGACCTGAGGTCTCAGATACTTGAGAAGCTGAGACTGGAGAATTGCTTGTCCCTGGGAATTCAAGGCTGCAGTGAGCTATGACTGCACCGCTGCACACCAGCCTGGGCAACAGAACAAGACCCTGTCTCTAAAAAAAAAAAAAAAAAAGGCTGGGCATGGTGGCTCACGCCTGTAATCCCAGCACTCTGGGAGGCCAAGGCGGGCGGATCATGAGGTCGGGAGATCGAGACCATCCTGGCTAACACAGTGAAACCCCGTCTCTATGAAAAAATACAAAAAATTAGCCGGGCATAGTGGCAGGCGCCTGTGGTCCCAGCTACTCAGGAGGCTGAGGCGTGAACCCGGGAGGCGGAGCTTGCAGTCAGCCAAGATTGTGCCACTGCACTCCAGCACTCCAGCCTGGGCGACAGAGCAAGACTCCATTTCAAAAAAAAAATTTGATTTAAAAAAAGATAATATGCAGGTGGGAACTTACTAAACAGAGAAACAAATACTATGGTTATTATCATCTAATTTCTATGCATAAATTGAAGAATCTGGGATAAGGCAGAAGGATACATGAAAACTTTTTTTTAATTTTTATTTTTTGATTGCTTCTTCAGAAGAAAAACTATTAATAGCAATTACCTATAAAGACTGGTCTGAAGAGATCAGAGAGAATAGGAAGAGACCTTTTGTTTTTGAGACACAGTCTCGCACTGTCGCCCGGGCTGGAGTGCAATGGTGTGATCTCGGCTCACTGTAACCTCTGCCTCCCGGATTCAAGCGATTCTCCTGCCTCAGTCTCCCAAGTAGCTGCAATTACAGGCACCGGCCACCATGCCCAGCTAATATTTGTATTTTTAGTAGAAGACGGGGTTTCACCATGTTGGCCAGGTTGGTCTCAAATTCCTGACCTCGTGATCTGCCCGCCTCGGCCTCCCAAAGTGCTGGATTATAGGCGTGAACCACCATGCCCAGCCTGAGACTTTTTCTTTTTTTGTTAAGACAGGGTCTCACTCTGGTGCCCAGGCTGGAGTGCAGTGGCACAATCACAGCTCACTGCAGCTTCAAACTCCCAAGCTGAAGCAATCCTCCCACCTCAGCTTCTCAAGTAGCTGGGACTACAAGCAGACACCACCAGGCCTGGCTAATTTTTGTATTTTTTCTAGAGATGGGGTTTCCCCATGTTGCCCAGGCTGGTCTTGAACTCCTGAGCTCAAGTGATCCAACCACTTCATCCTCTCAAAGTGCTGGGATTATAGGCATAAGCCACTGTGCTGGGTCTCAGTAAGTAATCTTCTGTATAATTAGAATTTTTAAAAAAATCTTAATATTTACTACTTTTGTAATAACATACCGCTTTATAATAAAGAATTCATTAACAGAAACAAGCACATTTTAGTGCTTGCTTCAGCAGCACATATACTAGAAATAAGTACATTTTAAAAATAGAAGATATATGGCCAGGCGTGGTGACTCATGCCTGTAATCCTAGCACTTTGGGAGGCCAAGGTGGTCGGATCACCTGAGGTCGGGAGTTCGAGACCAGCTTGACCAACGTGACGAAACCCCGTCTCTACTAAAAATACAAAATTAGCCAGGCGTGGTGGCTCATGCCTGTAATCCCAGCTACTCGGGAGGTTGAGGCAGGAGAATCGCTTGAACCCAAGAGGCAGTGGTTGTGGTGAGCTGAGATTGCACCATTGCACTCCAGTCTGGGCAACAGGGGCAAAACTCTGTCTCAAAAAAAAAAAAAAAATGCGGGCGCTAGGCACAGTGGCTCATGCCTGTAATCCCAGCACTCTGGGAGGCCAAGGCAGGTGTATCACCTGAGGTCGAGAGTTTGAGACCAGCCTGAGCAACATGGAGAAACCCCGTCTCTACTAAAAATACAAAACTTAGTTGGGCATGGCGGCGTATGCCTGTAATCCGAGCTACTTGGGAGGCTGAGGCAGGAGAACTGCTTGAACCCGGGAGGTAAAGGTTGCGGTGAGCCGAGATCACGCCATTGCACTCCACCCTGGGCAACAGAGCAACAAGAGCAAAACTCCGTACCCTCCACCCACTCCCAAAAAAGATATACATGTACTATACCTAAAAGCAAACATGAAAACATTAATACTGGTTTTAATACTGGTTCTCTAAGAAGCCTTCAAGGATTAAAGAACTAGATAACCATAAAAAATATTCCACTTGAAGAGTGATTTAGTCATATTTTATGAAGCACTGTCACATAATTATCTAATTTCATTCTCAAAAAATTGACAATATAGACAGCAGATAGTATCCACATTTTATAGCTAAGGCAACAGATTTGACATTAAGTGTCTTGCCCAGATTACAGAGCTCATAAGCAGCACTGCCCAGCCTCCTAACTTTATATTTTTTTTTTTTTTTTTTTTTTTTGTAGACGGAGTCTCGCTCTGTCGCCCAGGCTGGAGTGCAGTGGCCAGATCTCAGCTCACTGCAATCTCCGCCTCCCGGGTTCACACCATTCTCCTGCCTCAGCCTCCCGAGCAGCTGGGACTACAGGTGCTGGCCACCTCGCCTGGCTAGTTTTTTGTATTTTTAGTAGAGACGGGGTTTCACCGTGTTAGCCAGGATGGTCTCGATCTCCTGACCTTGTGATCCACCCGTCTCGGCCTCCCAAAGTGCTGGGATGACAGGCTTGAGCCACCACGCCCGGCCCTAACTTTATATTCTTAAGTCTCATACTTCCTTCACTATATCCAAAGGTAAATCCCACAGCAATTCATTCCCCTCTTTCCAAGTCTCATATTCATGACTGTAAAATAAACAATTTTCGGTAGAGAATTTGTATTCCTGCTACCAGCAGCACTGTCCACACACTTCCCCAGATAGCATATACTAAATACTCATCAATTTAACTAAACAGATGATCAGGAAGAATTTATTGCCAACCATTTAAAAATGGATTCCAAAAAGAAACATAAATTATTTAAGGGATTATTCACTGATTAGATCTTACATTCCATTGCTCTACTTAAATAGTATAAATAATCAGGAGTTGGCTAAAGTTTTACAACGTTTTACAAAGGATCACCTACCTCCCAGACTAGTACACATTTGTTGGTTTTCTTCACAGCTTCCTCATCAGATTCCTCATCATCTGGAAGAGAAATCTTATTATAGACTTAGACTTGAGATTCAGGTTCTAAAGAAACAATATTCGAGTCTAACCAAACTCTCTTAAATATTGTCACCCTTTTTATGTGTTGGACCAAATGTTTTATTTTCTGTTGCTCTTTATTTTCCCCAAATTAGACTTGAAGCTCCAAGCAAAAAGGAATATTAATTGATACAATTAGCATTTACTTAGCACTTGTTATGAATCAAGAGCTGTAACAGGTACTGGGAATAAGGAAATAAAAGACAAGCAATCAAGAATAAAAACTTGTCCTAGGCACTCTGGGAGGCAGGCTTCAGATGTCAACATCATTTATTACTCTCAAAAAACTTTCGCCCAATGGAGGAGGAAGGCAGATATACCAAATCAAAATTATCGGCCAGTGTGGTGGCTCACGCCTGTAATCCTAGCACTTTGGGAGGCTGAGGTGAGCGGATCACTTGAAGTCAAGAGTTTCAGACCAGCCTAGCCAACATGGTGAAACCTCATCTCTCCTAAAAACACAAAAATTAGCCAGGCGTGGTGGCAGGTGCTTGTAATCCCAGCTTCTCAGGAGGCCAAGGCAGGAGAATCACTTGAACCTGGGAGGTAGAGGTTGCTGTGAGCCAAGATGGTGCCACTGCACTCCAGCCTGGGCAACAGAGCAAAAACTCCATCTCAAAAAAAAAAAAAAAAAAAAAAGGCACGTGTAAAACAAAATAAAATATACACCTATTACAAAAATGTACTTTAAATACTTCAAGGACAAAAAGTCAGGAAGGCTAGTTAGGTAAAGTTAGGAGAAGTTAAGAAAAGGCTCTCTGTAGATTTTATTTTTTATTCTTGGGTCTCTTAAGATGAACTCTCTGCAGATTTTATTTATATTTTTATTTTTTTGAGACTGAGTCTCACTCTGTCACTCAGGCTGGAGTGCAGTGGTACAATCTTGGCTCACTGCAACCTCCACTTCCCCCATTCAAATGCTTCTCCTGCCTAGGCCTCCCGAGTAGCTGGGGTTACAGGCACACACTGCCATGCCCAGCTCATTTTTGTATTTTTTAGTAGAGACGGGGTTTCACCATGTCAGGCTGGTCTCAAACTCCTGACCTCAGGTGATCCACCCGCCTCGGCCTCCCAAAATGCTGGGATTACAAGCATGAGCCACCATGCCCGGCCTCTCTGCAGATTTTAAATGCTAATCCAGGTCTTCAAAGATGAGAATGAACACTAATGGAAGTATGATGGCCAGAAGCATGTCAGATATAGACAGTCCTTGACTTAGAATTTTTTGCCTTGAGTACAGTGTGAAAGTGATAAATATTTAGTAGAAAATGTACTTCAAATTTTAAATTTTGAGATTTTCCTGGGCTAGCAATATGCAGTAAAATAGTCTTACATGAGATAAAAATAGGCTTTGTGTAAGATGATTTTGCCCAGCTGTAGGCTAATCTAAGTATTCTGAGAAACTATAAGGAAGGCTAGGCTAAGTTATGATGTCCTAAAGATAAGATGTATTAAATGCATTTTTTTTTTTTTTTTTTGAGATGGAGTCTCGCTCTGTCGCCCAGGCTGGAGTGCAGTGGTGCGATCACGGCTTACTGCAACCTCCGCCTCCCAGGTTCAAGCGATTCTCCGGCCTCAGCCTCCTGAGTAGCTGGGATTACAGAGGCCCACCACCACGCCCCGAATTTTTGTGTTTTTAGTAGAGACGGGGTTTCACCATGTTGGCCAGGCTGGTTACAAACTCCAGACCTCAAATGATCTGCTTTCCTCGGCCTCCGAAAGTGCTGGGATTATAGGTGTGAGCCACTGCTTGGCCTTAAATGCATCTTTGACTTAACGATATTTTCAACTTATCTTAGGTTTATTGGAACTAACCCCATCATAAGTTGAGGTGCATATGTGTGAGCATGTGCATGTATACGTATAAGTATATGTGTATGTATACATATATAACAGGCAAAAGAAAAAGTAGTTTGATCAAAGCAGAGCTTTTTTGACCTGAAAATCTTTTTGCCTTCAATCCTTAAAAAAAAAAAAAATCAAATAATAATATAACATAGACACTGTACACATGAATGTATAGCTTACTGGATTTGCTTTTTCTTTTTTTTTTTGAGACAGGGTCTCATTCTGTCACTGAGGCTGGACTGCAGTGGCATAATCACAGCTTACTGCAGCCTTGACCTCCCCAAGCTCAAGTGATCCTCCCACCTCAGCTTCCTGAGTAGCTGGGAATACAGGTATGTGCCACCACACCCAGCAAATTTTTGTACTTTTTGTAGAGATGGGGTTTCACCACGTTGTTTGCCCAGGCTGGTCTCGAACTCCTGGCCTCAGGCAATCTGCCCGCCTCAGTCTCCCAAAGTGCTAGGATTACAGGCAGGAGCCACCATGCCTAGCTGCTTGCTGAATTTTCAAATACTGAATAAATTCAGATCCAGGATAGACACAGAAACCAGCGGGTAGAAAAGCCTTAAATGATAGGCAAAAAAAAAAAAAAAAAAAAAGCTTTACCATTCATGCATATAATAATATAGTAAATATTATATGAATGTCTAGGAGGCTCAAAGTCTAAATGGGTCTTTCTTAAATTCCTGAACACTATCTAGTGTTAGCAAGAGTGTCACAGGGAGGGAATAAAATGAGTGGACAGATGCACCATCCCCACCTCCCACAGCTCTCCCACTTAATCCCCTCTAACCCCCATTCACCATCTCCCTTCGTGTTAGATGTCTGTTCATCCCACTTTATCCGATGCAGCATAAGACGCTTAAATTTCTTCTGGGCCTTGGGGCCTGGAAACAGAGAAGAAGAATTTTGCCAGAACTGTGGAAGATGATGGGTTAGAAAGAACCTCTGAGCTCAGACATTAATGTGGTAGTTGAAGCAATCCCAGGACCACATCTTAGGGCCTTCTATTCCAATAAACACAGAAGCAATAACCTAGCATATTATATCAGGTATGGCACTAAAATACTATCTTTTTCTCCTTTCTCCCCACAATGCTAACCACTCTAAGCCCAGGGTTGTCTGGGGACAGTCTCCCTCAAGTTTTGCAGACTCACCCCCTTCCACTACTACCACGTTGACATCCTTGTGCAGTACCACCACCCCTGTCAGGTACAGTTGCCCAGCATTGGCTTCAATCTTGAACTTCTTGGCTGGGTTGCTCAAATTTCGAACTCTGGAGAAGGGAAAGTTTAGTTATGTCTTCCATTTTAGCATCAGCAGCTGCCTGAATGGAGTGGCAAGTAGAGGTGAATCCCAAATGGTTTCCTCTCTATAAACAAAGGCCTCTGGAGTAAACAAATAGATGAATGCTTAAAAGGTAGAGTTGATGAGTCTAGAAATATTTCCACACTCTTATATTTCTTCAAAGTCTAGCACTTTACATTACACAATAGCAGGTAACCAAAGTTTACTCTAAGAATCAGGGAGAGGTATTTACTATTATCCAAAAATGCTTATAATCTCATCGTTCTTGACAATGTAAAGACCTACAGACTTTTTGTCCTCTAGACCCTTAGACCCTCATAATATAGGATTACTTGGCTGGGCGCAGTGGCTCACACCTGTAATCCCAGCACTTTGGGAGGCCAAAGTGGGCAGATCACAAGGTCAGGAGTTCGAGACCATCCTGGCCAACATGGTGAAACCCCATCTCTACTAAAAACACAAAAATTAGCCAGGCGTGGGGGTGCATGCCTGTAATCCTAGCTACTCAGGAGGCTGAGGCAGGAGAATGGCGTAAACCCGGGAGGCGGAGCTTGCAGTGAGCTGAGATCCGGCCATTGCACTCCAGCCTGGGCGACAGAGCGAAACTCCGTCTCAAAAAAAAAAAAAAAAAAAAGAAAATTTTCTAGGGGGATATGTGAAAAACTGTTAATAGCAATTACCTAAAGAGAGTGATTCTAAGGAATCAGAGAAAAGAAAGGAGACATTCTGAGTAAGTGTTCTTCTGTATTGTCAGACAATTTTTTAAATCTTAATAAACATTCACTACTTTTGTAGTAATGTACTTTTATAATAAAGAACTAGTTAACAAAATAAGCACATTTTAAAAATAGAATATAAACATGTACTCAACATAAAAAAATAAAAACATTAAATCAACACAAAGGTAGAAAAATATTTACAACATATAAAATGCATTTTGGAGTGAGGATGAAACACAGCAATACATCAGGGTAAGGATATGACTACTGAGGAAAGAAAATTTGTAATGCTTCCATGGATGTTGGAAGCAAACTCAGATCATTTAAAAAAAAAAGATGAAAAAAAAAAAGAAATAGGATGATATTTTATAGTCCTCAAAGGACATACAATCTCTGGTTCGTATCTTGGCCTGAACAAGTATATTGATTTGTTTTTTTTCAGAACTAATATTATGGTAAAAAAAGAAGACTTCAGAGGGAAGACTTGCATAACCATAAACATAAGTCATTAACCCTCGCTATTTTACAAGATTTACTAGCTCTTGATCCACACTAGGGTCATTAAAAGAGAGTAGGAACTGGTGTCACGTATGCTTTTAGGCCACAGTGATTCTGCCTTAAGCACTTGGAAAACGTTTTAGTAATTCTAAGGTGAAGGTCAGCCCAGTATGGACACCTACCTATATACAGATATGTGTACCCCCTGTGAAATGTCTTCTTTAAGCTTTTTAATTTTCTTGACCTTTCTCTGTTCTGCTGTGAGTTTTCGGGCAGCGTTGGCCTCTTCATGCGCTCTGTCGTGACAGGAAGGACATCCACAAGTGAGAAAGGCATTGAAGATCAGAGGCAGGGCTGAGGGAAAGAGAGAGCAACGGAGAACTCTCTCCTCCCTCCAAATATGGATCCCCCAGAAGAGTTTGGGAAAGGTCCTTGCCCGGGGTTTCCACCCAATCCCATGGCACTTACTTCTGTCTTTTTGCCATCTGAGCTCTGACATGGGCTTCTACCTTCGTGGGGTCTTGAACAGCTTCTGTTCCTAATACTCGCATCAAATTAGAAATTCTCACTGCAGTGAAGAGAGGACAGCAGTCAATCTTTGAAGTCACTTCTCCAGATAACTCTCTTCTACACCAATTCATATTATTTACCTATTTCAAATCTCTGCTTCTAAACTCACTTCCTCCTATAACTACTACCTTGAAAATCTCACCCAATCACTTCAGCATTTGCAGAAGTTCACACAATTAAGTTGAAGATTGGTACTTATCACAGCATCTACTGAAAGAGCTTATACATAACAGTCCTCAGTCAAAATATTGCTGAACGAGAATGTAACTACAGGGGCAAGTTCTTTTTTTTTTTTTTTTGAGACGGAGTCTGGCTGTGTCGCCCAGGCTGGAGTGCAGTGGCGCAATCTCTGCTCACTGCAAGCTCCACCTCCCGGGTTCATGCCATTCTCCCGCCTCAGCCTCCGAGTAGCTGGGACTACAGGCGCCCGCCACCACGCCCGGCTAATTTTTTGTATTTTTAGTAGAGACGGGGTTTCACCATGTTAGCCAAGATGGTCTCGATCTCCTGACCTCATGATCCGCCCGCCTCGGCCTCCCAAAGTGCTGGGATTACAGGCTTGAGCCACCACGCCCGGCCGCAAGTTCTTTATCCTGCACTTTCATTGTAAAAATTAAAACATTAAGAATTATGTACATAAAAAGTCTATGCAAATACTGCAACTACTATCTCCATGAATTTCAAGACCTGTATTCTTCCAGGAAAACCAGAGTGTTGTATGATCAGTATGCTTAAAAATAAGCCTTAAATGGCCTCTATAATGAATGTGTTGACCTATCTTAATATGAAAAGATGGTAGAACACTTGGAGAAAAAAGACCCCAAGAATGTTTCTTAGAAACAGAAATCACTCAAACATAGAGTTAAGACATAAACTTGCCACTCTTTTTAACAGCAGAGGCCACTAAGAGATGTACCTTTGGGTTCTGGAGGAGGCATCAGGCCCAGCCTGACTTTTTCTTGTAGTTCCTTCTGCGCTTCCCTCCTTGTTTGTCTCCGAAGTTTTTTCTGTTCCTTCTTGGTGAGATATACTCCCAGAGTAACTGGTGTGTCATTGTCAACTGTCAGGGCAGAGATTAGTATACCAAAGCAATAAGAAAATTATATATATATATATATATATATATTATTCCCCCCACTCTGTCACCCAGGCTAGAGTGCAATGGTGCAATCTCGGCTCACTGCAGCCTCTGCCTCCTGGGTTCAAGTAATTATCCTGCCTCAGCCTCCCGAGTAGCTAGGATTACAGGCACACATCACCATGCCTGACTAATGTTTATATTTTTAGTAGACACAGGGTTTCACCATGTTGGCCAGGCATGAGCCACCATGCCTGGACAGCAGTAAGAATATTAAAGAGACCTACGTAAATATCAATATCATTAAAAGAAACTTTAGGCTGGACGCAGTGGCTTATGCCTGTAATTCTAGCACTTTGGTAGGCCAAGGTGGGAGGATTGCTTGAGCCCAAGAGTTCCAGACCAGCCTGGACAACCAAGTGAGACCCAACTCTATTATAAACATTGTATGTAAAAAATATATTGAGGCCAGGTGCAGTGGCTCATGCCTGTAATACCAGCACTTTGGGAGGCAGAGGCGGGCAGATCACAAGGTCAAGAGATCAAGACCAGCCTAGCCAACATGGTGAAACCCCGACTCCACTAAAAATACAAATATTAGCTGGGCACGGTGGCACATGCCTGTAGTTCCAGCTACTCGGGAGGCTGAGGCAGGAGAATCACTTGAATCCAGGAGGCGGAGGTTGCAGTGAGCTGAGATTGCACCACTGCACTCTAGCCTGGTGATAGAGCAAGACTCCATCTCAAAAAAAAATATGTGTGTGTGTCTGTGTGTGTGTATATATATATATATAAACTTTAAATAGAAAATGGAGAAAACTCGTTAATAAGGGATCAGTAAGATTAAAATCAGTTCAGGCCTGGTGCCCGGCAGTATGTTTTTAAAAAACATTCTTATCGTTTTTTTTTTTTTTTTTTGGAGATGGAGTCTCGCTCTGTTGCCCAGACTGGGGTACAGTGGCGCAATCTCGGATCACTGCACGCTCTGCCTCCCGGGTTCATGCCATTCTCCTGCCTCAGCCTCCCGAGTAGCTGGGACTACAGGCACCCACCACCATGCCTGGTTAATTTTTGTATTTTTAGTAGAGACGAAGTTTCACCTTGTTAGCCAGAGGTCTCAATTTCCTGACCTCATGATCCGCCCGCCTTGGCCTCCGAAAGTGCTGGGATTACAGGCGTGAGCCACC
This sequence comes from Rhinopithecus roxellana, assembly GCF_007565055.1. Lineage (NCBI taxonomy): Eukaryota > Metazoa > Chordata > Mammalia > Primates > Cercopithecidae > Rhinopithecus > Rhinopithecus roxellana. The sequence continues at coordinate 47,124,540 of NC_044556.1, forward strand.
GCGCCCGATCATTTCTCGCTCTGTCACCCAGGCTTGAGTGCAGTGACACGATCTCGGCTCACTGAAACCTCTGCCTTCCGGGTTCAGGTGATTGTCCTGCCTCAGCCTCCCGAGAAGCTGGGACTTCAGGCACGCACCACCCTCTCCCCAATAATTTTTGTATTTTTAGTAGAGACAGGGTTTCACCATATTGGCCAGGCTGGTCTTGAACTCCTGACCTCATAATCCACCTGCCTCGGCCTCCCAAAGTGCTGGGATTACAGGCGTGAGCCACCGCACCCAGCCTCTTTCTTAAGTAGTGTTCTTAGTTGTTTTCCTTTAAGCTGTTAAACCCCCTCATTCAATGATCCCTGGCAAATGTAGAAAACAAAATTAGGGTCAGGTGCGGTGGGTCACGCCTGTAAACCCAGCACTTTGGGAGGCTGAGGTGGGAGGATAACTTGAGGTCAGGAGTTCAAGACCAGCATGACCAACATGACAAAACCCTGTCTCTACTAAAAGTACAAAAACTAGCCAGGTGTGGTGGTGGGAACCTATACTCCCAGCTACTTGGGAGGCTGAGGCAGGAGAATCGCTTAAACCCGGCGGGGGAGTGAAGGTTATAGTGAATGAGTGAATGGAGATCGCGCCATTGCACTCCAGCCTGGGTGACAAAAGTGAAACTCCATCTCAAAAAAAAAAAAAAACAAAGCAACTTTGTTTCCCAGTTTCAACTTTGGGAAACTAACAAAAAGTCCTTTGGAGTTAGCATCCCTCACAGTGGGTAGTGGAGCATATCGCATCTAGTAACACACCAACCCAAGAGTTTAGCTCTTGCATTTGCATTTAACTGTGGATGCCACGACAACATGTGGTTCTATAAAAGGAGCAAGCTGAGGGCTGCTTCCTAGGAACAACCAGGGAACTGTAAATGTAAAGCTTCATGAAATTTTTGGGGTTCTTTTTTTTTATTGAGACAAGGTCTGGCAGTATCACCCAGGCTGGAGTACAGCAGCGCCATCTCAGCTCACTGCAACTTCTACCTCCCAGGCTCAAGCCATCCTCCACACCTCAGCCTCCCAAGAGGCTGGGACTATAGATGCATACCACCATGTCCGCCTGATTTTATTTTTTGTAGAGATGGGGTTTTGCTATGTTGCCCAGATCTGGAACTCCTGAGCTCAAGCAATCTGCCCACCTCAGCCTCCCAAAGTGCAGTGATTATAGGCATAAGCCACCATACCCAGCCAAATTTTTTTTCCTTGAGATAGGTCTCACTGTGTTGCCCAGACTCGTCTTGAATTCTTGGCCTCAAGCGATCCTCCTGCCTTGGCCTCCCAAAGTGTTTGGATTAGAGGCATGAGCCACCATGCTTGGCTGTCTCATGAAATTCTAAGCACAGGAATATGCACTTAAAATGTATGTTCACTGGTCAAACTACAAACTATTGTTAGGAAAAAAACTGAATTAAAAAAAAGAATTACACATGGATAGTGGCTACTGTATTGAACAGCACAGGTACAGAACATGTTCATCACTGTAAATTTCCAGTGGATAATGCTGCTACAGAGACTTGATTCAGGAATTTATACATTACCTGGAGGATTGAGCTGGGCTGGATGTTCAACAAGATTTGTGATTCCAAAATAATCTTCTCTCTTGGGATTTTCCTCTGTACTAAAATTGTAGGAAGGAAAGAAAACGCGATATGTGGATAGAGATGATTCTAAGAGAGGAGTCTCAGAAATACAATGAAAAAATCCATTCTCCATAATGGGTTCTTGTGCTTGATATACCTAAAATAGCATTTATGTACCTAAAATATATAATTAAATTACACATAATTTTTACAATGAGAAAACTGAGTCCCTCTATGGTTGAACACACTCTCCACAGCAGTCATTCCCAACCTTTTTTCTACCATGCCACAGCTGATAGACGCTATGTTCTCTCATTAGTGATAATAAGTCCCTGGAACAGTGGCTGACAAAGAATGGGCAAGGAAAGGCTAAGATAAAATCTACTAAAGCCATGTATCAGAATGATGGAGCAGGGCCAGGCGCAGTGGCTTATGCCTATAATCCCAGCACTTTGGGACACCGAGGCAGGTGGATTACCTAAGGTCAGGAGTCTGAGACCAGCTTGGCCAAACAGTGAAACCTTTCTCTACTAAAAATATAAAAACTGGCCAGCTGTGGTGGTATTTGCCTGTAGTACTGGATACTCAGGAGGCTGAGCCAGGAGAATCGCTTCAACCCAGGAGACAGAGGTTGCAGTGAGCCGAGATCGTGTCACTGCACTCCCAGCTCAGACAACAGAGTGAGACTCTGTCTTTAAAAAAACAAAAACAGGCCGGGCGCGGTGGCTCAAGCCTGTAATCCCAGCACTTTGGGAGGCCGAGACGGGTGGATCACAAGGTCAGGAGATCGAGACCATCCTGGCTAACACCGTGAAACCCCGTCTCTACTAAAAATACAAAAAACTAGCCGGGCGCGGTGGCGGGCGCCTGCAGTCCCAGCTACTGGGAGGCTGAGGCGGGAGAATGGCGGGAACCCAGGAGGTGGAGCTTGCAGTGAGCCGAGATCGCGCCACTGCACTCCAGCCTGGGCGACAGAGCGAGACTCCGTCTCAAAAAAATAAAAAATAAATAAATAAATTAATTAATTAAAAAACAAACAAACAAACAAAAAACACCGGGCGTAGTGACTCGTGCCTGTAATCCCAGCACTTTGGGAGGCTGAGGCGGGTGGATCACCTGAGGTCGAGAGTTCAAGACTAGTCTGACCAACATGGAGAAACCCGTCTCTACTAAAAACACAAAAAATTAGCCAGGCGTGGTGGCACATGCCTGTAATCTCAGCTACTTGGGAGGCTGAGGCAGGAGAATCACTTGAACCTGTCAGGCGGAGGTTGCAATGAGCCAAGATCGCGCCATTGCACTCTAGTCTGGGCAACAAGAGCGAAACTCTGTCTCAGACAGAAAAAAAAAAAAAAAAAAAGAATGATGGCGCAGATATATTTAAAGCTCCTCAAATGTGTCTTATATCCTTTTTTTTTTTTTTTTTTGAGACAGAGTTTCACTCTGTTGTCCAGGCTAGAGTGCAGTGGTCATGATCATAGCTAACTGCAGCACAGACACTCCTGGGCTCGAGTGATTCTCTCACATCAGCCTCCTGGGTAGCCAAGCCACCATGCCCAGCTACTTTTTTTTTCTTTTTTAATTTTTAATTTTTATAGAAATGAGGTCTCACCATATTGCCCAAGCTGGTCTTTAACTCCTGGGCTCAAGCAATCCTTCAGCCCTCAGCCTCCAAAAGTGCTGGAAATAACAGGTGTCAGCCACCAAGCCCAGCCTTATAAGATATATTTACAATTATCTCACCTACCAACTAATAATCCTTGCTCTATCACAATGAGATCTTTAGGAAATGTAAACACCTATAATATGTAGCAAAAGAATGTAATTAAGGAAAATAATGCTAAAAACAGGCAACAATGTGCAACAGAGCAAAAATAATTACAGACTTTGCTTTTGTAGATTATTTGTGTCCCTGGTTATCCTACATTAACCCCAAAAGCTAAAAACAGCCTATATGATACATCACTCACAAATGCAGGAGCTTGGCCTGGTGCAGTGGCTCATGCTTGTAATCCCAACACTTTGGGAGGCTAAGGCAGGCAGATCACCTGAGGTCAGGAGTTTGAGACCTGCCTGGCCAACATGGCAAAACCCTCTCTCTACCAAAAATACAAAAAGCAGACAGGCGTAGTGGTGCACACCTGTAGTCCCAGCTACTCGGGAGGCTGAGGTTCAAGGAGAATATCTTGAACCCGGGAGGTGGAGGTTGCAGTGAGCTGAGATCGTGACACTGTACTCTAGCCTGGGTGACAGAGCAAGACTCCCTCTCAAAATAAAACAAAACAAAACAAAACAAAAAACACAGGAGCTTGTGTACAGTTAGTTATCGTTCTTGGATTTTAAAATTTTAATTAATGAATGAGTACCATCCTTCCCACTAGCTTTACTAAAAGGTATTAACTTGAATCTTAAACTCAGCTGATTAAAAACTGTTTTTTTTTTAAAAAGGTACTAAAACAAACTCACAGATCAAAGCCATTGGGAATTATGTAAGAGTCCCACCACTCAATTTCAGGAATATCTCCTTCCTTTAGCTCCTTCTTAGGAGCAATGAGGGCAAGCCTAGTCGAAGTATGGATGCCTGTTTTTCGAGCTGCTTGTGAAATCTCTGCCTGCAGCTTCTCCAGTTGAGCCTAAAAACAAGATAATCCAAGACAGAAAGATAAATTGGAATCACAGCAAACAGAATTTGTAGAATCTCAATTTTTTTTTTTTTTTTTGAGATGGAGTTTCGTTCTGTTGCCCAGGCTGGAGTACAATGGCATGGTCTTGGCTAACAGCAACCTCTGCCTCCCAGGTTCAAGCCATTCTCCTGCCTAAGCCTCTGGAGTAGCTGGGATTACAGGCATTGGCCCCCAACCCCAGCTAATTTTGTATTTTTAGTAAAGACGGGGTTTCTCCATGTTGGTCAGCCTGGTCTCAAACTCCCGACCTCAGGTGATCTACCTGCCTCGGCCTCCCAAAGTGCTGGGATTACAGGCATGAGCCACTGCGCGGGGCCAGATTCCCAATTTTTTTTTTTTTTTTTTTTTTTGAGACGGAGTCTGGCTCTGTCACCCAGGCTGGAGTGCAGTGGTGCCATCTTGGCTCACTGTAAGCTCCGCCTCCCAGGTTCACGCCATTCTCCTGCCTCAGCCTCCCGAGTGGCTGGGACTATAGGCGTCCGCCATCACGCCTGGCTAATTATTTTGTATTTTTAGTAGAGAAGGGGTTTCACCGTGTTAGCCAGGATGGTCTCAATTTCCTGACCTCGTGATCCGCCCACCTCGGCCTCCCAAAGTGCTGGGATTTTAGGTGTGAGTCACGACGCCTGGCCAATAATCCCAAATTTTAAAACATTTCCCCTTTGAACTCTTTACACCTAATGCAACAAGTTCATTCTGAAAGTTTAGAAAGGAGTTGTTCTGCTTTATCATTTATTTAGTTCATTTTCATAGATCCTCACCTTCACCCTCTCCCTTCACTCCACAGTATATGCCTACAGTAAATACACAGAAATAGAATTTTATGAAAACTTCACTTTGAGAGGATAAAAAGAAGGCAAAGGTCATTCAATATACAATCAATTCAACTCTCCAGGTGTACTGTCTGCAGGAAATTTTAACTCCAGGCAAGTCTTCCTCAGTCAGTCAGAATGTTTCAAATTGTTTCCCTCCACTTAGTTGTATGTGAAGAATTTTCAAACTCAATTTAATAATATTTCCACTTATGTAGAAACTAATTAGGAAGTAAAATCTGCTTAAAATTTTTTTTCTGAGACGGAGTTTCGCTCTTTCGCTCAGGCAGGAGTGTAGTAGTGCGATCTCGGCTCACTGCAACCTCCACCTTCCAATTTCAAGTGATTCTCCTGCCTCAGCCTCCTAAGTAGTTAGGATTACAGGCGCCCGCCACCACGCTCGGCTAATTTTTGTATTTTTAGTAGAGACAGGGTTTCACCATGTTGGGCAGGCTGGTCTCGAGCACCTGACCTTGTGATACACCCACCTCAGCCTCCCAAAGCACTGGGATTACAGGCTTGAGCCACCTCGTCCGGCATATTTTCAAATTGTTCATTGCTTTAAATCAGGGGTCCCCAACCCACCAGTCTGTGGCCTTTTAGGAACTGGGCTGTACAGCAGGAGGTGAGCAGCAGGCAAACCAACAAAGTTTCATCTGTACTTACAATTGCTCCCTATTACCTGTATTATGGTCTGAGCTCCACCTCCTGTCAGATCCGCGGTGGCATTAGATTCTCATAGGTGAGCGAACCCTATTGTGAACTGCACATGCGAGGGTGCGAGGGGGCTGTGTTGCACATTCCTTATGAGAATCTAAGGCCTAATGATCTGTCACTGTCTCCCATCACACCCAGATGGGACCGTCTCAGCAGGAAAACAAACTCAAGGCTCCCAATGATTTTAGATTATGGTGAGTTATATAATTATTTCATCATATATTAAAATAAAATAATAATAGAAGTCAGCACAGTGGCTCACGCCTGTAATCCCAGCACTTTGGGAGGTCAAGGCAGGCAGACCACAAGGTCAGGAGTTTAAGACCAGCCAGGCCAACACAGTGAAACCCTGTCTCTACTAAAAATACAAAAAATTAGTCAGGCATGGTGGCGCACACCTGTAGTCCCAGCTACTCAGGAGGCTGAAGCAGGAGAATGGCTTGAACCCAGGAGGTGGAGGTTGCAGTGAGCTGAGATTGCACCACTGCACTCCAGCCCAGGTATCAGTGCAAGACTCCGTCCCCCCCCCCTGCCAAAAAAGGCGGGTGTGGTGGCTCACGCCTGTAATCCCAGCACTTTGGGAGGACAAGGTGGGCAGATCACCTGACGTCAGGAGTTCAAGACCAGCCTGACTAACATGGAGAAATCCCATCTCTACCAAAAATACACAATAAGTCAGGCGTGGTTGTGCATGCCTGTAATTCCAGCTACTCGGGAGGCTGAGGAAGGAGAATCACTTGAACCTGAGAGGCAGAGGTTGCAGTAAGCCGAGATCATGCCATTGCATTCCAGCCTGGGCAACAAGAGCAAAACTCCATCTCGAAAATAGTAATAATGATAAAGTACACAATAAAGGTAATGTGCTTGAACCATCACAAAACCATCCTTACTCCAGGGGAAAAATTGTCTTCCATGAAATGAGTCCCTGATGCCAAAAAGGTTGAGGATTGCTGCTTTAAATGACCTATTTATCTAATTTCCTAGAACATAGAGATTTAACAATGTTTTCCTGTCAGCTTCTTAACTTTTTCTAAATTCTGTGTTATACTATAAGCCAGATACCTTTGTCCGTAATCGCTGAGCAATCTTCTCAAATTTGCCCTTGTCGTGGAATTTAAAAGTGCGTCTCTGGCGCTGGGAAGGGGCAATGGAGACTCGGGGGTCAAAAAAGGTATTGGATTCCATGTCTTCTGATGGCTTTTCTTTTAGTTGCTGCTTGAATTGTTCCCTCTTCACAGCACGAATATTGGCTTTCAGAGTAGGCATGCGGTGTGTCAGCTCAATCTCCTTGCCTGTTGCATCTACAGTGCGCCCTTGCTCATCCAGGATCAGTGGTGTAGGTTTCGTTTGGTCTTTTAACTCCACCTTCCTGAAAAATAGCCCGCAAAGAAATAAATCCTGTATGGAACATTAAGGCAAACAAAAAACAAACAAAATAAAGCCAGGTGTGGTGGCTGAAGCCTAGAACTACAGCATTTTGGGAGGCCAAGGCAGAGGGATCACTTGAGCCCAGGAGTTAGAGACCAATCTGGGCAACACAAGGAGATCCCATCTCAACAAAAAATTTAAAATTAGCTGGGTATGGTGGCATATACCTTTGGTCCCAGCTATTCAGGGGGTTGAGAAGGGTCACTTGAGCCCAGGAAGTTGAGGGTGCAGTGCCTTCTCTGTAAGAGTTATTTGGATGGACGGGCATGGTGGCTCACACTGTAATCCCAGCACTTTGGGAGGCTGAGGCAGGTGGATCGCTTGAGCCCAGGAGTTCGAGACCAGCCTTGGCAACATAGTGCAACCCCATCTCTACAAAAAATACAAAATTTAGACGGGCACCTGTAGTCCCAGCTACTTGGGAGGCTAAGGTAGAATTCCTTGAACCCAAGAAGTGGAGGTTGCAGGGAGCCGAGATCACACCACTGCACTCCAGCCTGGGCAACAGAGTGAGACTCCCTCTCAAAAAAAAAAAAAAAAAGACGATAAAATAACTCTAGGGAACAATCTCATCCGTGAGTAATACCATCTTTTTTTTGAGACATGGTCTTACTCTGTTGCCCAGGCTAAAGTATAGTGCCACAATCACAGCTCATTGCAACCTCAACCTCCCAGGCTCAAAGAAATTCTCCCACCTCAGTCTCCTAAGCAGCTGGAACTACAGGTATGCTCTACCATGCTTGGCTAATTGTTGTATTTTTTAGAGAGATGGGGTTTTGCCATGTTGCCTAGGCTGGTCTTGAACTCCTGAACTCAAGCAATCTGCCAGTCTCAGCCTCCCAAAGCGCTGCGATTACAAGTGTGAGTCACCACGACCTGCCAATAACATCTTGATTAAAAATATCAAAGTAGATATTTTAGTATATAGGACAACCAAATGAAATGAGTTTATAAATTATATGAATTTATAATCCTATCTTTTTTATCCCTGAATTCTTACATCAGTCATGGGATGACAGACCAACTGTAGATGCTAAAAAACAAAAGTGTAACATCTTTGACCAGTTGCAGAGGAACCTCAGATCTGATCTCACACAACGTGGTTTAATGGATAAATCTGAGTTTGAAACCAGGAAGGAAACCTGGCTCTATTCAGAGCTCCAATATCAGAAGAATAACCTTAATCTCAGTTATATCAATCATAAGAAGATAATAAACCCTGCAACAACAGGGAAGCCAAGAGAAAAAATTCAACTGGTTAATCAATCACACATAAGAAATATGGAACTGTGAGAAATGATCTAAGTTCTGTGGAAAAAGAGGATCAGTAATTTTGTTGTTGTTGTTGTTTCTGAGCCAGAGTCTCCCTGTCACCCAGGCTGGAGTGCAGTGGCACGATCTCAGCTCACTGCAACCTCTGCCCCCTGGATTCAAGTGATCTCCTGCCTCAGCCTCCCAAGTAGCTGGGATAACAGGCATGCACCACCACGTCCAGCTAATTTTTTTTTTTTTTTTTTTTTTTTGAGACGGAGTCTGGCTCTGTCACCCAGGCTGGAGTGCAGTGGCCGGATCTCGCTCACTGCAAGCTCCACCTCCTGGGTTTACGCCATTCTCCTGCCTCAGCCTCCCGAGTAGCTGGGACTACAGACGCCCACCACCTCCTCCGGCTAGTTTTTTGTATTTTTTTAGTAGAGACGGGGTTTCACCGGGTTAGCCAGGATGGTCTCGATCTCCTGACCTCGTGATCCGCCCGTCTCGGCCTCCCAAAGTGCTGGGATTACAGGCTTGAGCCACCGCGCCCGGCCATCAGCTAATTTTTGTATTTTTAGTGGAGATGGGATTTCATCATATTGGTCAGGCTAGTCTCAAACTCCTGACTCCTGACCTCAGGTGATCCACCTACCTCGGCCTCCCAAAGTGCTAGGATTACAGGCCTGAGGCACTGTGCCCATGCAGATCAGTAACATTCAAAGGTATTTATTGCTTCTCAAACTTCAGAAATGAAAAGGTATTCCATGAAATAGACACTCACGGGGGAGCAATGCCCATGGCATGGAGATTAGCCAGGCCCACCATGTTGGCATTGCCGATGAGTCCTGGCTTCAGTGCCAGCTGGGCTTGGATTCGAGCTTGTAGTTCAGCTGCTTTCCTTGCCTTCTCAATGGCATCATTCATGAAAGTGGCAGCCTGGGAGGGTTGAATAGTGTTGCCAATTGGAAGTCGCTCTGGTTGGGAAGAAGAAGGAGTCTTTGGCTGTGAGATAGAGTAAAAGAAATCAGAGGCATTAAGACAGGCAGACAAATACACATGCATACACACAGATACACACACACACATCATGGTAGACTGTAGTAGATGATTATGAAGTGAAACATGCAGTCACCTCTTCTGGTCTCTCATTTTGAGTGGATGGCAAGAAATTCTGTGTCAAAGACTATTGTTTTCAGAGTAATCTAGACACAATACCTGAGGTGTAGGGGGGCTAATGAAGCTCAGCTGTTTTTTCCTCTCCTCGATTTGTCGTGTTGCTGCCTCCATCATCTGTTTGATCTGCTCTCGAGGAAAAAAATTGAAAAACTGTTAATTTCTCCTCTTTACTTCTCCCATTCAGGTTTTTAAACACACAAGGCTCTCAGGTCTAGACACTTAAAATTTTTTGAATATACCACATACTGCCTACCATAGTGCAAAAAATTTAGTCAAGATAAAAGTGTGCACTGGAATTTTTCAACCCAAGTCCCTAAGGCAAGATTGGCATATTAGGTAGCAATACAGTGTGATGATTGAGACTCTGGAGTCAGAGAAACCTGAGTTTGAATCTTAACTCTGACACTTAATGCCTTTGTTATCTTGGATAAGGAACTTAGTCTCTAAACTTCCTAAGCATCTAAAAGGGAAAAAAAAAACAGTTACCTACCTTACAGGTCTATTGTAACCACTGAAATAATGCATGCAAACCTAACAGAACCTACACAAAATATTATGCTTAATTTTTTATTTTTATTTTTGAGACGGAGTCTCACTCTGTGGCCCAGGCTGGAGTGCAGTGGCGCGATCTTGGCTCACTGCAAGCTCTGCCTCCCGGGTTCACGCCATTCTCCTGCCTCAGCCTCCCAAGTAGATGGGACTACAGGCGCCCACCACTACACTCGGCTAATTTTTTGTATTTTTAGTAGAGACGGGGTTTTACCCTGTTAGCCAGGATGGATTTTGTATTTTTAGTAGAGACAGGGTTTCACCCTGTTAGCCAGGATGGTCTCAATCCCCTTATCCGCCTGCCTTGGCCTCCCAAAGTATTGGGATGAAAGGCGTGAGCCATTGCTCCCAGCCTATACTTAATTTTTTTTAAAAAATCATGATATTAGTACTTGAACTACTAGTTTGGGAAACAAGAGACGATGGTGCAAAGACCTGCTCCCTAGTCTCTATAAACCCCTTCTGTCCTAAAGAAGTTCAAAATGATAAGTTTTGAGGGTATGGTCAAACAACTCCTCTTGCGTTTTGCAAAAAGAGCTTCCAGATATTTTTAAAAATTTGTCTTTAACATTTTTTCTTGAATAGGTGATATTCAAAATTCAAAAATTACAGAAGGGTCAGGCATGGTGGCTCACACCTATAATCCCAGCACTTTGAGAGGCTGAGGTGGGTGAATCACTTGAGGTCAGGAGCTGAAAAACAGCCTGGCTAATACGGTGAAACACCATCTCTAGTAAAAATACAAAAATTAGCCAGGTGTGGTGGTGGGTGCCTGTAATGCCAGCTACTCAGGAGGCTGAGGCAGGAGAATTGCTTGAACACAGAAGGCAGAGGTTATAGTTAGCCAAGACCATGCCACTGCACTCCCGCCTGGGCAAGAGAGAGAGACTCCATCTCTAAATAAATAAATAAGAAAATAAAAAAATAGGCCGGGCGCGGTGGCTCAAGCCTGTAATCCCAGCACTTTGGGAGGCCGAGATGGGCGGATCACGAGGTCAGGAGATCGAGACCACCCTGGCTAACACGGTGAAACCCCGTCTCTACTAAAAATACAAAAAAAAACTAGCCGGGCGAGGTGGCGGGCGCCTGTAGTCCCAGCTACTCGGGAGGCTGAGGCAGGAGAATGGCGTAAACCCGGGAGGCGGAGCTTGCAGTGAGCTGAGATCCGGCCACTGCACTCCAGCCTGGGCGACAGAGCGAGACTCCGTCTCAAAAAAAAAAAAAAAAAAAAAAGAAAACAAAAAAATAAAAAAGTACAGTGCTGGGCGCAGTGGCTCACGCCTGTAATCCCAGCACTTTGGGAGGTCGAGGTAGGTGGATCACGAGGTCAGTTGTTTGAGACCAGCCTGCCCAACATGGTGAAACTAAATTTAGTCTCTACTAAAAATACAAAAATTAGCTGGGCATGGTGATGCACACCTGTAATCCCAGCTACTTAGGAGGCTGAGACAGGAGAACTGCTTGAATCCAAGAGGCGGAGGCTGCAGTGAGCTGAGATTGCACCACTGCACTCCAGCCTGGGCAACAGTGCAAGAGTGAGACTCTGTCTCAAAAAATAAAATGAAATAAGATAATAAAATGAAAAATTACAGGCCGGGCCGGTGACTCACGTCTGTAATACCAGCACTTTGGGAGGCCAAGGCAGGCGGATCACGAGCTCAGGAGTACAAGACTAGCCTGACCAACATGGTGAAACCCCGCCTCTACTAAAAATACAAAAAAATTAGCCAGGCGTGGTGGTGTGCACCTGTAATCCCAGCTACTTGGGGGGCTGAGGCAGAAGAATAGCTTGAACCCAGAAGGCAGAGGTTGCAGTGAGCCGAGATCACGCCATTGCACTCCAGCCTGGGTGACAGAGCAAGACTCCGTCTCAAAAAAAAAAAGAAAAATTGCAAAAGGATATATTGTGAATACATCCATCCCTATTCTCCATAAAAAACATCATCGGGCCAGGCACAGTGGCTCATGCCTGTAATCCCAGCACTTTGGGAGGCCGAGGCGGGGGGATCACAAGGTCAGGAGATCGAGACCATCCTAACATGGTGAAACCCCGTCTCTACTAAAAATACAAAAAATTAGTCGGGCGTGGTAGTACATGCCTGTAGTCCCAGCTACTCAGGAGACTGAGGCAGGAGAATGGCGTGAACCCAGGAGGTGGAGGTTGCAGTGAGTTGAGATCGTGCCACTACACTCCAGCCTAAGTGACAGAGCGAGACTCCATCTCAAAAAGAAAAAAAAGAAAAGAAAATAATCAGCTGGGCGTGGTAGCTCACACCTGTAAGTCCAGCACTTTGGGAGGCAGAGGCAAGAGGATCGTTTCAGCCCAGGAGCTCAAGACCAGCCTGGGCAACGAGGCAAAACTCCACTTTTTTTTTTTTTTGAGGCGGAGTCTCGCTCTGTCGCCCGGACTGGAGTGCAGTGGCCAGATCTCAGCTCACTGCAAGCTCCGCCTCCCGGGTTTACGCCATTCTCCTGCCTCAGCCTCCCGAGTAGCTGGGACTACAGGCGCCCGCCACCTCGCCCGGCTAGTTTTTTTTTGTATTTTTAGTAGAGACGGGGTTTCACCGTGTTAGCCAGGGTGGTCTCGATCTCCTGACCTCGTGATCCGCCCATCTCGGCCTCCCAAAGTGCTGGGATTACAGGCTTGAGCCACCGCGCCCGGCCCAAAACTCCACTTTTACAAAAAATACAAATATCAGCCAGGCATGGTGGCCTGTAGTCCCAGCTACTCACTCAAGCCCGGGAGGCAGAGGTTGCAGTAAGCCAAGATCTCGCCACTGAACTCCAGGCTGGAGGACAGAGTGAGACCTTGCCTGAAAAACAAAAACAGGCTAGACATGGTGGCTCACGCCTGTAATCCCAGCACTTTGGGAGGCAGATCACTTGAGGTCAGGAGTTCCAGACCAGTCTGGTTAACATGGTGAAACCCCATCTCTACTAAAAATACAAAATTAGCTATGTATGGTGGCACAAGCCCATAGTCCCAGCTACTTGAGGGGCTGAGATAGGAGAATCACTTGAACCTGGGAGGCGGAGGCTGCAGTGAACCGAGAATGCACCATCGTGCTCCAGCCTGAGTGACAGAGAAAGACATCTCCAAAAAAAAAAACACCCATTTCTTTCCTTCTGTAAATATCACATATATGCAAATCCACCCATCCATATTTCTGTATATGTTCTATTACCCCCCTCAAATATTAAATGGTAAACATTTATTGTTCATGTGGTATCAAAATTATTTAACACTATCAATTGAAAAAACACAAATATTTCCTGTTAAAAAAAATACAAAGTCAACTTAAAATTATTTACTAGTGGATTATATCTTCTTTGCATTATGTTTGGAAATTCTCCTCTGTCATCGAGATGAGTTCTAATCATTTCATTTAATTTTCTCAATGACTCAGTGACGTAGGTAATTAGGCAAATAACGTACATAACACACCTTGCTTGCCACAGTAAATGGCAATTTCAATACCCTTACCTGGAATACTCCTGGTCAAATCAAAGAATGCTAAAACATAAAGCAAGAAATAAAATTTTCCCAAATGCTGGCCTGGTGTGGTGGCTCACACCTGTAATCCCAGCCGTTTGGGTGGCTGAGGTGGCAGATCACTTGAGGCCAGGAGTTCCAGACCAGCCTGGCCAACATGGCAAAACACCGTTTCTACTAAAAATACAGAAATTAGCCAGGCGTAGTGGTGTGCGCACGTAGTCCCAACTAGTCCGGAGGCTGAGGCAGAAGAATCACTTAAACCTGGGAGGTGGAGGTTGCCGTGAGCTGAGATCACACCACTACGTTTCAGCATGGGCAACAGAGTGAAACTCCATCTCAAAAAAAAAAAAAAGCTTCCTCAAATGCTAAACACTAATTTAAATCAAGATCACAATAAGGTGAGGCACGCTGGCTCCCGCCTGGAATCCCAGCACTCTGGGAGGCCAAGGTGGGCAGATGACCTGAGGTCAGAAGTTCGAAACCAGCCTACCCAACACGGTGAAACCCTGTCTCTACTACAAGAAATACAAAAAATAAGCCGGGCACGGTGGCTCGCTCCTGTAATCCTAGCACTTTGAGAGGCCGAGGCGAGCACATCACCTGAAATCAGGAGTTCAAGACCAGCCTGGCCAAGATGTTGAAACCCCGTTTCTATTAAAAATACAAAAATTAGCCGGGCTTGGTGGCGGGTACCTGTAATCCCAGCTACTTGGGAAGCTGAGACAGGACAATCGCTTGAACCCGGGAGGCAGAGGTTGCAGTGAGCTGAGATCGCACCACTGCACTCCAGCCTGGGTGATAAGAGCAAAACTCCATCTCAAAAAAAAAAAAAAAAAAAAAAAAAAAAAAAAAATCACAATAAATACAGACCCATGCACCTTTTGCTTCTTCAACTCACAAAACCACTTTGCTTCCAGTCCCTAATTACTAACCTGGAGCTTAGTCAGCATGCCAGGGCTCTCTGATGGAGGCCCAGGGATCACCTCTGGCTCTTCTTCCACCTCCTCAAAACGGGGTATTCGTCGCTTCTTTACTCCTGATGATTCTTTAGAGATCTCAGAGTCATCACCAAACACCTCCTAAGGGAACCCAAGATGAAAGAAAAGCTGTATCCTTCCCCGTGGGGAGAAGAGAATTATCCTAGCCCCTACCAGCAGTTTCTGGCTATTCCCAGGGGAATATGACATAACCTTGCAAATAGCCACCTGCCAGAAGCAGGGTCTACTAGCCTCTCCACCAAGTGGACCATCTCACCCAACTTCAACAATCTCCTATTCCAGTCAAACAAATTTCATTCCCATGTTCTTATAAATGTTCCCATCTTAAAGTCTTTGCAAATGCTAATGCCCACATTTATGATTTCTCTCAACTTTTCCACAACCCCTGTTCCAAATCCTGCCTAAAACTCACCTCCTCCAAGAAGTTTTCCTCATTACAACCTTATCCCACTCTGATTAAACTTTTTGTTTCACATTCTCTTATCATGTAAGAGCTTGGTTCATATTAGGTTAAATTACACTGTTGATATTCTGTTTGCCAAGTGTTAAGTATTTCAATGTTAGTATAATTTTCCCAACTAAGTCTAAGCTCTTCCAGGACACGGGCTTTCTCTTTCTTCTTCAGTAATCCCCATTAACACTTTGTTTTCATCAAACAATGGAAACTCAAATATGATGACTAATTTGCAAGGTGAATTTAACAGGACCGAGAGTGGCCAACTGGAAGGGACAATGGGAAAAAGCAAATGTACACACCGGTGGTAGGCTTTGGGTGACATCCCCTCTTCACTAGGAGGGCTCGTGTTTTGCAAGGACATATCCTCGGCCAGGGGCGAGCGCTTCCTGGAACTCCTACAGTTCAAGAAAAAGGACTCTCCCATAATATATTGTGTGGGGTGGGGACTTGAATGGACCAAAAATGGGACCCGTATCCCAAAGCTATCTAGACACCTCCTTCAAGAAGCCATTTTTATTAATCCCACCCAATGTAGTCACTTCATTCACAGCATGCCCTCAGCAATCATACAGAAGTATGCCCTACTGGTCAGATGCAGTGGCTCATGCCTGTAATTGCAGCACTTTGGGAGGCCGAGGCGGGCGGATCATGAGGTCAGGAGTTCGAGATCAACCTGATCAACATGGTGAAACCCCATCTCTACTAAAAATACAAAAATTAACCGGGCATGGTGGCATGTGCCTGTAATCCCAGCTACTCAGGAGGCTGAGGCAGAAAAATCACTTGAACCTGGAAGGTGCAGGTTGCAGTGAGCCGAGATTGTGCTACTGCACTCCAGCCTGGGCAACAGAGTGAGACTCAGCCTCAAAAAAAAAAAAAAAAGTATGCCCTGTCGTGACATAATCTTCACTGTACAGATCTGTGTATACTGTGGCTCAATCATTCCCCCTTAAATATAACAAAATTCAACATAAGTCTGAAATTCTATAGCCAACCCTAAAATTTACATGAAACTGCTACTTAGATTTTATAATACGTAAATATATATTTTGTGATACCCCTGCCTCTTCTAAATTGCAACTCCTCGGCTCAAGAGATCCTCTTGCCTCAGCTTCCCAGGTAGCTGGGATTACAGGCACGTGCCATAGTGCCTGGCAAATTACAAACTGTTTTAAGGCAAGCACTCTCTCTCCTCTGATCACCCTACAATGCTCTAAACACAAAGGACACAAATCTCTCTGGTTTTTTTTAGTTCCATAGCCTGGCCAGGGGACCAAGCAGACATTATACTCACTCTTTTCCCTCAGGAAAAGCAATGGGATAGCCAAGGTATCAAAAGAACTTTGGAAGGTTTGATAGGAGTCGCAGAATTTTTTTTTTTTCTAAAGAGAGATACTGGGAAATGAGTAGAAAGATAGACTACTTGATACTGCTAATATTGAAAAAGGCCAGGATCAGTCAGCAACTACAGAATAAAAAGTGTAGTAGTTAAGGGGCTACCGACAACTCCTCCAAGGATTTCACTTATGGCACCAGAGGACCAGCAATATACCATAGAGCAAATGGTAAGCTCTCAAGAATATAATAAATAATAGTTACTTTTTTGGTATCCTATCTACAAGTGCATTGCAGAGAAACCTCTACAAAGAGGCAACAATGAGGTCTACAGCTCAGGTACCAGTGGAGTCACATTCTAAAACAACTTATTAGGCCTCAAATAAATGAAACATAAAATCTTAGAGCAATCAGTTTATAGGTAACAGTAAGAAGGAAAAAAAGGAAATATAGAGAAACATGAGAACCAAAACTCCTGTTATCTAAAAAAAGACAAAGCTACCAATTATTTATTTGGATATTTAAACCCATGAACTTAGGTAGTTCAGATGGTGATGACACAAATTCACCTCTCCTACTTTAATGTCTAAGTACCTCTCTTGAACATTTGCTGCTCTAAATAGAGGATATCAAGGTGTGAACTGGCAAGCTCAGCAACTCTGTTACCATTCAAAACAGTCCTGAGCTCATTAGACAGTAAATTGTAACCTACCTTTAGCTCTCGTTTTCTGCTCCTGTCACTGCTAGACTTGGAATGCCTAGAGCTTCGGCCTTCCTCCACAGCCTCAAAGAGTTTGTCCACAAATCGGAGAGTAGAATCATCAAGAAAAGGTTTCAGATGATCTGACAGGAAGAAAGGCGGTGGTAGGATTGGAAAGGTAAGACTACATAGTCTATATGTAGGCCTATAACAGGTACCAACACTGGAATTTTATTCCCAGGATTGAAACAAATTTTAAGTTTTTTTCTACGATTCCCATCTCTCTTACATTGAATGACCTTGCCCTATGGGGTGAAAATAGTTATAATTTTTTGGAGTGGGAAGTTGTACAGTCAGAGCAACCTGTTTATATGGAACATCAAGTTTAAGATGAATAACCACCCTAACCTTTCCCAAATAGCAAGTTGTAGGAGACTACCATTAACAAAATCTACCTCTTTCAAGATTTTTTATGTATTTCATAAAGACTTTTATATGTTGAGATGTCAATCTGAATCTGAATATGCCTATCTGACTTAAGCATACTTCCTAAGTAAATCTAACTTAGGTGACTCAGTATGGTAGCCAAAGATTTAAAATCTATCACAAATAACATAAAAAATAAGCAATAAGAGAAAAAGCAAATTATTATTTAGCCTATTTTCATTATAATACAGATGAAAATAAAATATGGCCTGCCCTTTTTTTAGATATTCCCAACAGAGAGAATTTTGGGGAAGTTCAGTGTTTGGGGTCACCCTGTATGTTAAGACAAAAGATGCAGAAAGGTACATACCGGCTGCCTTCTTCTTGTCCATGCCCTTCCCCACACAATTCAATGCTGCTGTGACCACTGTAGGCTCTGAGAAACCCAGGACCCTCTTCACTGTCTTCTCTATCCATGGTTTCAGCTCATCCAGCTCCCTCTTAGACAGTGCCATTTTGCAGGAAAAAGAGAACAATAGCTCAAACTGGACTCAATACTACACCTAAAAAAAAAAAAAGAGAGAGACAAGTTAGAGAACAAGAAAAGACTAAAGTGGGTTGGGTGCAGTGGCTCATGCCTGTAATTCCAGCACTTTGAGAGGCCAAGGTGGGTGGACTGCTTGAGGTCAGGAGTCAGGGACCAGTATGGCCAACAGAGTGAAATCCTGTCTCTACTAAAAATACAAAAAAATTAGCTGGGCGTGGTAGCATGCGCCTGTAATCCCAGCTACTCCGGAGTCTTAGGCAGGGGAATAACCAGGGAGGTGGAGCTTGCAATGAGCCAAGATCACACCACTGCACTCCAGCCTGGGTGACAGAGTGAGACTCCAGCTCAAAAAAAAAAAAAAAAGACTAAAGTGATCCAGGGAAATGGTTAGTACATCAGGAATGCATTCCCCATCCCTATTCTCAATCCCTAGACAAGTTCTTCCAACTCATTTGAAGGCAAGTATTTTCCCCAAGAACCTTATCTCAAAGCAGAAAGAGATCCCATTTGATTTTTAACTCTAACTCTTAAGTTGATCAATGAAATCTGTGGAATAAATAAACTGTGAATAAGCTACGTCTGAGATATTAATTCTAGCTTCTTTCTTGATCCTGTCATATCAACAAGGACTTGCAAACCTAGTAACACTAAAACAAAACTAAAAAAGCCCATCCAGAGGCCAGCTTCTCCATTCTTCCTACTTCCAGGCAGGCATTCCCTAACCCAACCCTGACTTATGTAGGACTCCATTCTTTTAAGATATGCAAGTAAAACAGGGTTTATCCAGGTCAGTCATCCTGGATATTAAATTAAATCTCATGATCCTTAAGAATGTTCTGTCACATTTCTCTGTGGTCATATTCATCCCAGTGGGAATTCTGCATACAGATAATCATCATGTTCAATCTACAGGGTCTCCATCAGCTGACTTGATGATCCTTCAGCTCAGAAAAGAATACGCTCATTTTTCTTTTGAGACAGAGTCTCACTCTGTCACCAAGGCTGGAGTGCAGTGGCGTAATCTTGGTTCACTGCAACCTCCATCTCTTGGGTTCAAGTGATTCTCCTGCCTCAGCCTCCCGAGTAGCTGGGACTACAGGCATGCACCACCACGCCTGGCCAATTTTGTAGTTTTAGTAAAGACGCGGTTTCACCGTATCGGCCAGGTAACTCCTTACCTAAAGTGATCTGCCCACCTTGGCCTCCCAAAGTGCTGGGATTACAGGCATGACCCACTGCACTCATCTCTACTAAAAATACAAAACTCAGACAGGCGAGGTGGTGGGCACCTGTAATCCCAGCTACTCATAAGGCAGAGGCAGAAAAATCACTTCAACCTAGGAGGCGGAGGTTGCCATGAGCCAAAATCACGCCACTGCATTCCAGCCTGGGCGACAGAGTTAAACTGTATCGCCAAAAAAAAAAAAAAAAAATAGAAAGCCAGGTGCAGTGGCTCAGCCTGTAATCCCAGCACTTTGGGAGGCTGGGGCGGGTGGATTACCTGACGTCAGGAGTTCGAGACCAGCCTGGCCAACATGGTGAAACCCCATCTCTATTAAAAATACAAATATTAGCTGGGTGTGGTGACCTGCACCTGTAATCCCAGCTACTCCGGAGGCTGAGACAGGAGAATCCCTTGAACCTGGAAGGCGGAGGTTGCAGCGATCCGAGATTGCGCCACTGCACTCCAGCCTGGACGACAGAGCAAGACTTCATCTCGAGGGAAAAAAAAAGTGCCTAAATGGGAGTCAATAAATTGCACTGACCTCAATTTCCAAGTTCAGCTATTCCCAGCAGTGCCACTTATCAGAGATCTGGGAATCAGTTTTTCAAGATGTTTTAAGACATCTTTTCTCCAAAAAATCCAGTCTGATTAACTTCTACATTCTTGGTAGGTTTAGCTTCTATACTAGAGTCTACAAGGCTTGCTGCTGGCCAGGCACGGTGGCTCACGCCTGTAATCCCAGCACTTCGGGAGGCCGAGGCGGGCGGATCACAAGGTCAGGAGATCGAGACCATCCTGGCTAACAAGGTGAAACCCTGTCTCTACTAAAAATACAAAAAATTAGCCGGGCGTGGTGGTGGGCGCCTGTAGTTCCAGCTACTCGGGAGGCTGAGGCAGGAGAATGGAGTGAACCTGGGAGGTGGAGCTTGCAGTTAGCCGAGATCACGCCACTGTACTCCAGCCTGGGCGACAGAGCCAAACTCCGTCTCAAAAAAAAAAAAAAAAAAAAAAATAAGACTTGCTGCCAAATAGTAAACTCACTTTTGGTATATCCAAAGGAAGCTAGCAGACTGAAGTGATGAAACTAAGACTGAAAGATTTTCTGCCTCAGTGACAAGTTACGTGAGTAATTCAATGGTGACTCTATTACCCCATAATGAGTAAACATACAGCCTACCAATTTCTACATATTACGTACGTATTGCACAAAAGCAGCATATCCAGACGACACAGAAAGTGAAAACAAGAGTTCACACAGAACAGTTGGGACACTGAGTTCCACCATTTACAAGCCCTTAGGCAAGTTAATTAATTCTTTGGAGCCACAGTTTACTCATCTTACAAAATGAGGACTGCCATATTTACATCTTAATTCATTCAATAAATATTTATTAACCACCAAGTGTCAAGCAATGTACTAAGTGCAGTGGATACATAAAACAGTGAGCAAAACTAACAAGAGTCCTCACCTTAACGGGTCTCATATTCCACTAGAATTGGATGATAGGCTAGAAAGTATAAGCAATTTGAAAGCCCAAAGCAATAAATGAGGTGCCACTGTTACCTCCATAAGATGATGTGCAAACTAAACAGCCATGGACAGAAAAGTTTCAAACGGTAATTAGCTTTGTCACTAATCAAATGCTCAACAATAACTGCGAGGTGCAGGGGTAATGGGGGTGCGGAAGGAGAGCGAGGTACAATGATCTCTCAATGAGCAGGCAGCAGAATCCAAATCCAGTCTTCTGAAGGAATTCCTTACTCCGTGCTCTTGTTTGCTAGAACCTGAGTTTCCCTCTGCAGCCCCAAATCTTCTATTTTTACTCTCCGTCACTCCAACCAGTCTCTTACTCTACCTTGTTCTACCCAAACTCCTCACCTCAGAGCTGGTCTCCCTACCCAGTCTCCTTCCCGCCCCCGCCCTTTTCCCCTCAACAATCTCATTCCAATCTCTTCTTCCACCAAACCAGGTACTCCTTTCACACTCCTTCCCGCTGAACCCTCCCGCTTCGATCCTCCCCTTGGACTGAGCCCCCGGCCACAGTCGCGCGGACTGGAGTTACCCTCTCTGGGCCCGGGGCCACTACTCACCTCACAAACTTCAGCCCCTGAGACGGAGCCCGAACGTTACACCGGAACCGGAAACCTTCTGACCGCCCTACGGCCTGCCGTCGCTACCGCCACGGCCGCCGCCACGCCGCTGTCTCCCAACACGTGACCAAGGAGGGCTGGGCCGGCAATTCGCGCAGCCGTATTTGCCACTTTCTTGGAGGCTGAACGCATGCGTCGTAGAACCGAAAAGTTTCCTTGAGCAAGTTTCTTGCTTTCTATTTCCCGAGCTAAACCTATTAACTAGATTTCTGCTAAGTTAGTGTTTTTAACTTACTGAAGCGGAAATTGGGCTACTTGCAGTTTTCTTCATATGGAGAATAAGTGCGCAAAGGTAAACTTCGGATAGAATGAAGAGCGAGGCTTCTGCGTTTGTGTTCAGTCTTTCTGGTAGAAAGTAAACCCTTTCACAGTCGTAATCACTAGAATTAGCCACCCCTCCTTAACCTTTCTCCCTAATTTAATAGTGGTGTCAGGCCGGGCGCCGTGGCTCACGCCTGTAATCCCAGCACTTTGGGCTCAATAAATGACAAGTGAGACCTACCAGTATTGCTTTCTCCATTCTATCAATAGGTCTATATATTTCCTTTTCTCCAAAATGAGGCTCTAACCTACTGACCCTTTATTTTTCTTTTTTTTTTTTTTTCTTTTTTTCTTTTTTGAGACGGAGCCTCACTCTGTCGTCAGGCTGGAGTGCATTGGCGCTATCCCGGCTCACTAAAACTTCGCCTCCCGAGTAGATGGGACTACAGGCGCGCACCACCACGCCCAGCTAGCTTTTGTATTTTTAGTAGAGACGAGGGTTCACCATGTTGGCCAGGATGGTCTCGATCTCTTGACCTCGTGATCCGCCCACCTCGGCCTCCCAAAGTGCTGGGATTTCAGGCTTGAACAAGCACCCCTGGCCCCTACTGACCCTTTAAATCGTAACAACATGTGTGTGGGCAAAGATAGTTTGGAAAAAGGATGTCCAGTATTATGACACAATTTCTTATATGAGAAATGGAAAAAATTCCATTATTTTTATATTATAAACTATCCAAACTAAAATTCTAAAATGTCTTCTTGGTGGTAGGCTCACTAGAAGATGCAGTTGTTCTTCAGGGAGGTTATTCAAATTCCCCAGATAGTAGGAGATTTTTGTATCTAAAGATACAATGTACATACCAAGCCCCACCTTCCCTGATGGAGCAGCATGAGGTAACAGGATAAAGCCTGGCTCTGAAGGAACCAGTTGGGGGAGCTTGAACATGCTGCTCAACTTATTCACAAGTCAGTTTCTCCACCTACATACAGCTTCTAACACCAATGTCTCACAAAATATTCACTCAAAAAAGTTTGTTGAATGGGTTAATGAGTTTCAACGTTGCAGGGTTGTTGTAAATTTATTTTGTTTTAGTGCTTCTAACAGTCTGAGTTCAATTCCCTGTGGAGAAATGTGTTTCTAGAAACTGATTTTAGGCCAGGTGTGGTGGCTTAATCCCAACATTTTGGGAGGTCGAGGCAGGTGGATCACTTGAGGTCAGGAGTTTGAGACCAGTCTGCCCAACATGGTGAAAATCTCTCTCTCCTAAAAAAATGCAAAAATTAGCTGAGAGTGGCAGCGGGCACCTGTAATCCCAGCTACTCAGGTGGCCTAGACAAGAGAATTGCTTGAACTCTGGAGGTGAAGGTGGCAGTGAGCCAAGATCGCGCCACTGCACTGCAGCCTGGGCAACAGAGGGAGACTCCATTTCAACAAAACAAAACTGATTTTATTTCCAATTTTTAGAATTGGATACATTTAAACTGTAGCCTTCCAGTTACTAGCTGTGTTTCCTTCAGGTAATTTTTTCTGAGATTGTTTCTTCAATTATAGAATAAGAATCTCTACTTCAAAAAGGTATCGTGAGGATTAAATGTAATGTGTAAGACACAGTGTGGTACTGGCATAAGAACAGGCATATAAACCAACCAAAGAGAATGGAGGGCCGGGCGCGGGGTGGCTCATGCCTGTAATCCCAGCATTTTGGGAGGCCGAGGCAGGTGGATCACGAGGCCAAGAGATCGAGACCATGCTGGCCAACATGGTGAAACCCCGTCTCTCCTAAAAATACAAAAATTAGCCGGGCGTGGTGGCAGGTGCCTGTAGTCCCAGCTACTTGGGAGGCTGAGGCAGAAGAATCGCTTGAACACAGGAGGTGGAGGTTGCAACGAGCCAAGATTGCGCCACTGCATTCCAGTCTCTCGACAGAGCGAGACTCCGTCTCAAAAAAAAAGAAAAAAAAAAGGAGCATAGAGAGCCCAGAATAAACACTCACATATGTGGTCAGCTGATTTTTTTTTTTTCTTTTCTTGAAATGGAGTTTCGCTCTTGTTGGCCAGGCTGGAGTACAATGGCGCGATTTGGCTCACGGCAACCTCTGCCTCCCAGGTTCAAGCAATTCTCCTGCCTCAGCCTCTGGAGTAGCTGGGATTACAGGCAAGCGCCACCAAGCCAGGCTCGTTTTGTATTTCTTTTTCTTCTTTTTTTTGAGATGGAGTCTCGCTCTGTCGCCCAGGCTGGACTTCAATGGCACAACCTCAATTCCCTGTAACCTCCGCCTCCCGGGTTCAAGCGATTCTCCTGCCTCAGCCTCTCGAGTAGTTGGAACTACAAGCGCGTGCCACCACACCCAGCTAATTTCTTGTAGTTTTAGTAGAGACGGGGTTTCACCGTGTTAGCCAGGATGGTCTCGATCACCTGACCTTGTGATCTGCCCGCCTCGGCTTCCCAAAGCGCTGGGATTACACGCGTGAGCCACCACGCCCAGCCTCATTTTATATTTTTAGTAGAGATGGGGTTTCTCCATGTTGGTCAGGCTGGTCTCGAACTCTCGACCTCAGGTGATCCACCTGCCTCAGCCTCCCAAAGTGCTGGGATTACAGGCATGAGCCGCTGTGCCCGGCCCTTTTTTTTTTTTTTTTTTTTTTTTTTTTTTTTTTTTTTTTTTTTTTTGAGACCGAGTCTCGCTCTGCCGCCCAGGCTGGAGTGCAGTGGCCGGATTTCAGCTCACTGCAAGCTCCGCCTCCCGGGTTCACGCCATTCTCCTGCCTCAGCCTCCCAAGTAACTGGGACTACAGGCGCCCGCCACTTCGCCCGGCTAGTTTTTTTGTATTTTTAGTAGAGACGGGGTTTCACCATGTTAGCCAGGATGGTCTCGATCTCCTGACCTCGTGATCCGCCCGTCTCGGCCTCCCAAAGTGCTGGGATTACAGGCTTGAGCCACCGCGCCCGGCCCTTTTTTTTTTTTCAAACGGAGTCTCCCTCTGTTGCCCAGGCTGGAGTGCAGTGGCACAATCTTGGCTCACTGCAACCTCCGCCTCCTGGGTTCAGCCAATTCTCCTGCCTCAGCTGAACTACAGGTGCATGCCACCATGCCCGGTTAATTTTTTTTTTTTGTATTTTTATTAGGGGGTTTCACCATATTGGCCAAGCTGGTCTTGAACTCCTGACATCGTGATCTGCCCGCCTCAGCCTCCCAAAGTGCTGGGATTACAGGCATGAGCCCCTGCGCCTGGCCATGGTCAGCTGATTTTTGACAAAGGTGCCAAGACTATTCAATGGGGAAAGGACAGTCTGTTTAACAAATGATGCTGGGAAAAGCAGATATCCACATACATAAGAGTTAAGTTGGACCTCCTACCTCATACCATATACAAAAATGAATTCAAAATGGATCTAAGACCTAAATATAAGAAATATATAGCCGGGCACAGTGGCTCACGCCTGTGATTCCAGCACTTTGGGAGGCCGAGGCGGGCGGATCACAAGGTCAGGAGATCGAGACCATCCTGGCTAACACGGTGAAACCCTGTCTCTACTAAAAATACAAAAAATTAGCCGGGCGCGGTGGTGGGTACCTGTAGTCCCAGCTACTCAGGAGGCTGAGGCAGGAGAATGGCGTGAACTCGGGAGGTGGAGCTTGCAGTGAGCCGAGATCGCGCCACTGCACTCCAGCCTGGGCAACAGAGCAAGACTCCGTCTCAAAAAAAGAAAAAAAAAGAAATATACAAAAACTAGGGGTTGGGCACAGTGGCTTGCCCCTATAATTTCAGCATTTTGGGAGACTGAGGCTGGAGGATGACTTGAGGTCAGGTCAGGAGTTCAAGACCAGCCTGGTCAACATGGTGAATCAATCCCAGTCTCTACTGAAAATAGAAAAATTCACCAGGTGTGGTGGCACACTCATGTAGTCCCAACAACTTGGGAAACTGAGGCAGGAGACTCGCTTGAACCCAGAAGGCAGAGGTTGCAGTGAGCTGGGATCACGCAACTGCACTCCAGCCTGGATGACAGAGGGAGACCCTGTCTCAAATAAATAAATGCATACATAAAAGTAGGGCTAGGTGCAGTGGCTCACATCAATAATCCCATGCAACTGCACTCCAGCCTGGATGACAGAGGGAGATTTTATCTCAAATAAATAAATAAATGTAGGGCTGGGTGCAGTGGCTCACATCTGTAATCCCAGCACTTTGGGAGGCTGAGGCAGATAGATCACTCAGGGCCAGGAGCTCTAGACCAGCCTGCCCAATGTGGTGAAATCCCATCTCTACTAAAAATACAAAAATCAGTTGGGCGTGGTGGTGCATGCCTGTAATCCCAGCTACTCAGGAGGCTGAGGCACTAGAATCTCTTGAACGTGGGAGGCAGAGGTTGCAGTAACTCAAGATCGTCCCACTGCACTCCAGTCTGGGCCACAGAGTGAGATTCTTTCTTTTTTTTTTTTGGAGACACAGTATCGCTGTATGCCCCAGGCTGGAATGCACTGGTGCGATCTTGGCTCACTGCAACCTCTGCCTCCCAGTTTCAAGCAATTCTCATGCCTCAGCCTCCCGAGTAGCTGGAATTACAGGCGCCTGCCATCACGCCCGGCTAATTTGTGTATTTTTAGTAGAGACGGGTTTCGCCATGTTGGTCAGGCTGGTCTGCAACTCCTGGCCTCAAGGGATCCGCCTGCCTTGGCCTCCCAAACTGCTGGGATTACAGATGTGAGCCACTGTGACCAGCCTAGGGTGAGACTCTTGTCTCAAAAAACACCTAAAACTAAAGAGCAATAACTGTAAAACTCTTAGAGGAAAATACAGGAGAACAGGAGAATATCTTTATGACATTGGATTTGGCGATAATTTCTTGGATATGATGCCAAACATGCAGTCAAACAAAGGAAAAACAGATGAATTGGACTTCATCAAAATTTAAAGTTTTGTGCATTAAATGACACTATCAACAGAATGAAAAGGCAGCCCACAGAATGTGAGAGAATATTTGCAAGAGATTAATATCCAGAATATATTAAGAACACTTACAACTCAACAACGAAACAGCCTAATTTTTTTTTTTTTTTTTTTTTGAGACAGAGTCTGCTCAGTCACCCAGGCTGGAGTGCAGTAGCACAATCTCAGGTCACTGTAACCCCTGCATCCCAGGTTCAAGCAATTCTCCTGCCTCAGCCTCCCGAGTAGCTGAAATTACAGGCACATGGCACCAGGCCTGGCTAATTTCTGTATATTTAGTAGAGACAGAGTTTTGCCATGTTGGCCAGGCTGGTCTCGAACTCCTGGCCTCAGGTGATCTGCTGGCCTCAGCCTCCCAAACTGCTGGGATTACAGGGGTAAGCCATCGTGCCTGGTCAAAACAGCCTAATTCAAAAACAGGCAAAACACTTGAATATACGTATATTCAAAGAAGACAAAAAATGGCAAATAAGCACATGGAAAGATGCTCCACAGCATGAGTTATTAGGGAAATGCAAAGTAAAACCACAAGGAAATACCACTTCACATCCAGTAGGATGGCTACTATAAAAATAAAAATAAAATAAAATAAAATAAAATAAAAGAGGTCAGGTGCAGTGGCTCATGCTTATAATCCCAGCACTTTGGGAGGCCAAGGCGGGTGTATAGCTTGAGCCTGAGAGATCAAGGTGGCAGTGAACTGTGATCATGCCACCGCACTCCAGCCTGGGTGACAGAAAAGGAAGGAGGAAAGATCCAGAGGGAGGAAGGAAGGAAGGAAACAAGTTGGAACCCTTGTGCCCTATTGGTAGTAATATAAAATGGTGCAGCTGCTATGTAAAACAGTATAGTACTTCCTCAAAAAATTAAAAATAGAATTTTCAGATGACCCAGCCATTCTACTTCTGGGTATATACCCCAAAGAAATGCAAACAAGGTCTCAAAGAGATATCTGTACCCCTGTGTTTATAGTAGCATTATTCACAATAGCCAGATGATGGACACAACCCAAGTGTCCATCAACAGATGAGTAGATAAACAAAATATGGTATATACATACAATGGAATATTATTCAGCCATAAAAACAAATGAAGTACTGATACATGCTACAACACAGTGAACCTTGAACATCATATGCTAAGTGAAATAAGCTAGACAAAAAGGGCAAATATTGTATGATTCCACTTTCATGAAGTAACCAGAATAGCCAAACAGAGACAGAAAGTAGAATAGAGGCCATCAGGGGCTGGAGAGAGGTGAGTGGGGAGTTAACGCCTAATGGGTATAGAGTTCCTGTTTTGGGTGATGAAAAGTTTTGGAAACAGTGGTGATAATTATACAACATTTACTTAATGATACTGAATAGCATACTTAAAATTATTAAAATGGAAATTTCGTGTATGTATATTTTATCACAATAAAACAAAACATATTTAGGACAGGGCCTGGCACATATTAAGACTCAGTAGATCATATCTGTTGTCATAGATTCCTTCAATAGATATTTACTGAGCATTTAAATGTTGGGCATTATACAAGGCACTGGGAATACAGTGGTAAAAAAGGCCAGGCATGATGGCTCATGCCTGTAATCCCAGCACTTTGGGAGGCTGAGGTGGGAGGATCACCTGAGGTTAGGAGTTTGAGACCAGTCTGGTCAACATAGTAAAACCCTGTCTCTACTAAAAATACAAAAATTAGCCAGGCGTAGTGGCACATGCCTGTAATCCCAGCTACCTGGGAGGCTGAGGCAGAATAACTGCTGGAACCTGGGAGGCGGAGGATGCAGTGGGCTAAGATCTCCAGCCTCGGCAACAGAGCAAGACTCCATCTCAAAAAAAAAAAAGAAAAAGAAAGAAGCTGTGTTATTATAGAAGTAAACTTATAAAGACATTAAACTCAAGACATTAAAAAAAAATACAAAGTTGGTAAAGGGATCAAGGAAGGCATGTTAGAAAACATTCCAGGGTCAAGTGTGGTGGCTCACATCTGTAATCTCAACACTTTGGGAGATGGAGGTGGGTGGATCACTTGAGCCCAGGAGTTCAAGACCAGCTTGGGTAAAATAGCAAAACTTCATCTCTACAAAAAATACAAAAATTAGCTGTGTGTGTTGGCATGTGCCTATAGTCCCAGCTACTTGGGGAGGCTGAGGTGGGAAAATCACATGAGCCCAGGAGGTAAAGGCTGCAGTGAGCCATGATCATAGTACTGCACTCCAACCTAACCAACAGAGTAAGATCCTGTCTCAAAAAGAGAAAAAAAAATTCCAACTGAGAGCCGGTGGACTAGGGAGGAGAGAAAACAGCATGTGCTGTGATCCAGATGTGCATTTGAGGGGGAAAATGGGTAGAGAGAAAAGCAGGGTTCAATCATGAAGAGTCTTAAATGCCATGCTAAGTGGTTTAAAGTGGTTTAGATTTTGTTTTGAAAGCAATGGGAACCAATGGTCAGTTTAAGCAGGAAAGTGAAAAGATCAGGGTTGCATTTTAGAACAATCACTGGCCAAAGCGTGAATAGATTGAAGCCAGACAACACTAAAGTAAGCTGATAGTCAAATAACTGTTGTAGTAATCCAGAAGAGTCATGATGGTAGCTGGGAGTAGGGTCGTGGCATTTAATCATAGAGACAGCCAGAAGGGATTAAACACATGCTAGTCATGGCTGAATGGGGAGGAAGAATCAAGGATCAGGTATCTAGGCTGGGCGTGGCTCACACCTGTAACCACAGCAGTTTGGGAGGCTGAGGCAGGCAGATCACTAGAACCCAGGAGTTCGAGACCAGCCTGGGCAACATGGTGAAACCCCATCTCTACAAAAAATACAAAAATTAGCCAGGTCCAGTGGCGTACGACTGTAGTCCCAGCTACCTGGGAGGCTGAGGCAGGAGAATCACTTGAGCCTGGGAGGAAGAGGTTGCAGTGAGCCAAGATCAAGCCATTACACTCCAGCCTGGGTGACGGGAGTGAAATGCTGTCTAAAAAAAAAAAAAAAAAATCAGGTGTCTGGCTGGCACAACTAGGGGACTATGATTAATTGCTCACATCCATTGTGTTCTGTGTGCCAGACTTGTGCTAAGTACTTGATATGCATTCCATTATTTCATGCTTATTAAAAAACCTATAGATACTGGCCTGGTGAGGTGGCTCATGCCTGTAATCTCAGCACTTTGGGAGGCCAAGGCGAGCGGATCACTTGAGGTTGGGAGTTCGAGACCAGCCTAACCAACATCGAGAAACCCTGTCTCTACCAAAAATACACAATTAGCCGGGCATGGTGGCTCATGCCTGTTAATCTCAGCTACTCAGGAGGCGGAGGTTGCTGTGAGCTGAGATCATACCATTGCACTCCAGCCTGGGCAATAAGAGCAGAACTCCATCTCAAAAAAAAATAAAAACAAAACAAAAACTATAGATACCATTATCCTTATTATTATGATTATTATTTTCAGACGGAGTCTCGCTCTGTCACCCAGGCTGGAGTGCAGTGGCATGATCTCGGCTCAATGCAACCTGCACCTCCTGGGTTCAAGCCATTCTCCTGTCTCAGACTCCTGAGTAGCTGGGACTACAGGTGTCTGCCACCACGCCCAGCTAATTTTTTGTATTTTTAGTAGCAACGGGGTTTCACTGTGTTAGCCAGGATGGTCTCGATCTCCTGACCTTGTGATCCGCTCGCCTTGGCCTCCCAGAGTGCTGGGATTACAGGCGTGAGCTACCACGCCCAGCCCCATTATCCTTATTTTACAGGGGAAACAAGGGTTTATGTTAAATAAGGTACCAAGATCATGATGGAATCCAGATTTTTTTGACTAAGTAAAAATTGTATATGTAAGGTAGCTGACACATAGTGGAAGTTCCAACATTTTCTTTTCCCTTCAGTTACGTATGTAAACACTATTCCTTAACCTTGTTAGTATACAGTGAGTGATTATTCCTTAGCATTCTCACTTAACATACAAACTCTTATTTTGTACTTGGTGCAATTCTGAAAACTTG
Source organism: Rhinopithecus roxellana (assembly GCF_007565055.1). Taxonomy (NCBI): domain Eukaryota; kingdom Metazoa; phylum Chordata; class Mammalia; order Primates; family Cercopithecidae; genus Rhinopithecus; species Rhinopithecus roxellana. The sequence goes on from NC_044556.1 coordinate 47,155,326, forward strand.
AAAGTATAATGTCAAAATTACTCAACAGAGTCCCAATTTTAAAGGGGTACCTGATTCCAGAGCACTAGATTACAAGATCCTTAAATTATGATTGGAGCAGGCCTGTCAGAGGCACTTCACTTTACAGGTAAGAGATTTCACAAGTGCCCAAGTTCAGGGTAGGAGGTACTTACCTGTCATCCTGTAACTGGGTAAACACCAAACCACTCCTCCTCTGAAACCAATGCAGGGATTAAAGGATTAGTGCAACCCCTACTCATTAAACTACCATGCAAGTTATCTTCTAGCTTCCCAGAGCAAGGAGTGGAAAGTTTTTTTCCCTATCATCACAGCATAAGCAGATTGGAACTTTATCCAGCCACCTATCGCATTTATGAGGCCTCTCAACGGGCTAGCTGCTAAAACCCATCATTGTTCACTGCTCTGGGGGAGCATGGGCAATAGGACTGAAGATTAAAACAAGTGGGGGATAATTTTTAGAGACTAAGAAAATTTCAAATCTCAGCCACCTCTTAGTATTTTGGAGGGAGCTCAGAAGCAACTTTAGCCCCAGGGGAATAATGCCAAGTAACAGGCCCGGTTCTGTTATCACAAACATGCCTTACCACTGTGGTAGATGACACTATGTTATGGCTCAGTATCATTAAAATGTACTAAAGACCAAATTCAGATTTATTTTATTTAATTAATTAATTTATTTTCTGAGACGGAGTCTTGCTCTGTCGCCCAGGCTAGAGTGCAGTGGCGCGATCTCCGCTCACTGCAAGCTCCGCCTCCCGGGTTCACGCCTTTCTCCTGCCTCAGCCTCCGGAGTAGCTGGGACTACAGGTGCCCGCCACCGCGTCCGGCCAATTTTTTTTTTTTGTATTTTTAGTAGAGACGGGGTTTCAACACGTTAGCCAGGATGGTCTCGATCTCCTGACTTCGGAATCCGCCCACCTCTGCCTCCCAAAGTGCTGGAGCCACCGCGCCTGGCCCAAGGTGTTCTATTTTGGAGCAATTTTTATGGAGGGTCCAATAATATGCTTTATTCACTTGGCCTTATTGCTAACGGAGTAAAAGCAATCAAGCCCTAAGAGGTAGGGACCACAGAAGTTCCCGCATATTTTTTTTGAAGTCCCCGCTTCATTAGTAAGTATGGCAATTGTGAAAGGAAGAAAATATATTTAAAAGACAGAATTGACCGGCCGTGGTGGCTCACGCCTGTAATCCCAGTACTTTGGGAGGCCAAAGCAGGCGGATCACGCCTGAGGCACACCTGAGGCAGGAGAGCGGCCTGAACCCAGGAGGCGGACTCCCGAGTAGCTGGGACTACAAGTGCCAGTCACTACACCCAGCTCATTTCTTTTTGTATTTTTAGTTGAGACGGGGTTTCACCCTGTTAGCCAGGATGGTCTCGATCTCCTGACCTCGTGATCTGCCCGCCTCGGTCTCCCAAAATCCTGGGATTACAGGCGTGAGCCACTGTGCCCGGCCAACACCAACTTTTTTGAGACCGAGTCTTGCTCTGTCGCCCAGGCTGGAGTGCAGTGGCGCGATCTTGGCTCACTGCAACCTTTGCCTCCCAGGTTCAAGCGATTCTCCTGCCTCAGCCTCCAGGTAGCTGGGATTACAGGTGCCTGCCACCATGCCCAGCTAATTTTTTTGTATTTTTAATAGAGAAGGGGTTTCACTATATTGGCTAGGCTGGTCTCAAAACCCCTGACCTCATGATCCCCCACCTCGGCCTCCCAAAGTGCTGGGATTACAGGTGTCAGCCATGAACCCGGCCTGGCACTAACTCTTATAATAACAGCATGGCTGTCAGTCAACCAATGGTGGAGAAAACAGCAGGAGAAAAAGCACAGTAGCTGGTCTTCCCACGGTGGTCAGTTTCCCCAGCTGTCAAAAGTAACATAATCAGGAGTGCCTGCTGGGTAGAGGCAGTGATGGTGCCAACCTCCACATGAAGTCTCTTTGAGTACTGCAAAGGGCAGTGGTTCTAACTCTTAGCAGGCATCAGAATCACCTGCAAGGCTTGTGAAAATAGATTGCTGGTCTCCAACCTCAATTTCCAATATCGAAGCTCTAAAGTAGAGTCCCATAATCTGCATTTCAAGCAATCCCTCTGGTGAAACTGATGCTGCTGATCTGACACTTTGAAAAGCACTGCTTGTTGGGTATTTCTGGCTCTGTGCCATTCTCCCTCAATACTCCATTCCCTCTTTCCTACAATCTACTGAGTCCCACCCATCTATTGCTTTATTTCTTCTCCATCATCCCTTTTTTTTTTTTTGAGATGGAATCTCACTGTGTCACCCACGCTGGAGTGCAATGGTACAATCTCGGCCCACTGCAACCTCCGCCTCCCAGGTTCAAGCGATTCTCCTGCCTCAGCTTGCCAAGTAGCTGGGACTACAGGCGTGCGCCACCACACGCAGCTAATTTTTGTATTTTTAGTGGAGACGGGGTTTCACCATGTTGGCCAGGGTGGTCTCGATCTCTTGACCTCGTGGTCCACCCACCTCGGCCTCCCGAAGTGCTGAGATTACAGGCGTGAGCCACTGTGCCCAGCCCATCATCCCTCTCTTAAGTCTCCGCTAGGAAAACTAAAAGGACAGAAAACAGGAATGAACATTAGGGTAGATTTAAGAATTTCTTTGGGCAAGGATTCCAGCACTCCAGTCTGGTTGATAGGTGTTTTCAGAAGCAGAATTTATTCCAAATACATACATGCATCCTCTCCTCTCTACCTAACAGAGAACAGTTTAATAAAAAGTAATAGATGCTTTCTCAGTAATACTGATTTTGCTTGGGGATTCAAAAAAATTGGGTAGGAAATGGTAGACATATTTCAATATATTAAAAAAATTTCCGGTCAGGTGCGGTGGTTCATGCCTGTAATCCCAACACTTTGGGAGGCCGAGGTGGGCGGATCACTTGAGGTCAGGAGTCCGAGACAAGCCTGGACAACACGGTGAAACCCCATCTCTACTAAAAATACAAAAATTAGCCGGGCGTGGTGGCACGTGCCTGTAGTCCCAGCAACTCGGGAGGCTGAGGCAGGAGAATCACTTGAACCCGGGAGGCGGAGGTTGCAGTGAGCCAAGACTGCACCACTGCACTCCACTCTGGGGGACAAGAGCGAGACTTCCTCTTAAAAAAACAAAAAGAAAAAAAAGAAAAAACAATTCCTTACTTCTCCTAGACTTTCAAAAAAGTTTTTATTGTAGTACAACATAAAATTTACCATCTTAAACATTTAAGGGTATAGTTCAGTGGCATTAAGCACATTCATCCTTTTGAGCAACCACCATCAGCATCCATCATCCATTTCCTTTTTTTTTTTTTTTTTTTGAGATGGAGTCTCACTCTGTCACCCAGGTTGAAGTGCAGTGGCATGATCTTGGCTCACTGCAACCTCCGCCTCCCCAGTTCAAGCAATTCTCCTGCCTCAGCCTCCCAAGTGTCTGGGCCTACAGGCGTGCACCACCACACCCGGCCAATTTTTTTTTGTATTTTTAGTAGAGATGGGGTTTCACCACATTGGCCAGGCTGGTCTCAAACTCCTGGCTTCAAGTGATCCACCCGCCTCAGCCTCCCAAAGTGTTGGGATAACAGGTATGAGCCACCGTGCCTGGCCATCATCTCCTGAACTTTTTCATCTGCTCAAACTGAAACTCTGTGCCCATTAAACAATAATTCCTCATTGCCCCCTCCTCCAGCCCCAGCAAACACCATTCTACTCCTAGACTACTTTCAGACTCAGTTTCTTCTTTCACTTAATAAAAGACAGGGTCCACTGCTGACTAATGGGATTGTTTCTATATTTGGAGGCCTTCTTGCAGACATGTGATTTGAGTTTAGGAAATGGGATTGTACAAAGAAAAGAGATGGAGACGAAACTGGATGAGGGTTTCGCACTGGGTGTCCCATCCACAGGCCTCAGCAGCCCTGCCACGGATCTGCCCGATTCTTTCGCATCAAGAAGTTGATCTTGCGAGCCATTTCCATGTTGTAGATCCGCCGGCACCTTTCATAGCTTTCCCTCTGTCGCCGGCGGCATGGCTTCTCATAATACCGCCGACGTTTAATGTCCTCAATGAGCCCATCCATAGTGAGGATTCTGTATAAAGGCAAGCAATGAGGTTAGACATTTGGGATCATCATTACTCTTTCCCAGTTTAGCAAATAGTCAGAAGTCGATTGGCCAAACAATTGGTATTTATAAAAATTACAGTGGGAAATGGTGGCAATAGAGCATTAACTGCCTACTTACAGAAGCCTCAATAAGAATCTGTGGGCCGGGGTACAGTGGCTCATGCCTGTAATCCCACCACTTTGGGAGGCCAAGGTGAGCAGACTGAGCCCAGGAGTTTGAGACCAGCCTAGGCAACATGGCATGTGTCTGTAGTGCTAGCAACTTAGGAGGCTGAGGTGGGAGCATCACTTGAGCCCAGGGGAGACTGAGGGTGCAGTGTGCCATGTTTGCACCACTGTACTCCAGCCTGGGTGACAGAGTAAGACCCTATCTCAAAAAAGAAAAAAAAAATTTCAGCATGGACAACAAGGCAAAACCCCGTCTCTGCAAATAATACAAACATGGTGGTACACGCCTGCAGCAGTCTCCTCTACTCAGGAGGTTAAGGTGGGAGGATCAATTGAACCTGGGAGTTCGAGGCTGCAGTGAGCTGAGATCCTACCACTGCGTTCTAGCCTGGGCAACAGAGTGAGACCTTGACTCAAAAAAAAAAAAAAAAAAAAAAAAAAGGCTGGGCACAGTGGCTCATGCCTGTAATCCTAGCACTTTGGGAGGCCAAGGCGGTTGGATCACCTGAGGTCAGGAGTTCAAGACCAGCCTGACTAATATGGTGAAACCCTGTCTCTACTAAAAATACAAAAATTAGCTGTACATGATGGCGTGCGCCTGTAGTCCCTCCCAGCTACTCAGAAGGCTGAGGCAGGAGAAATGCTTGAACCCAGGAGGCAGAAGTTGCAGTGAGCCAAGATTGCGCCACTCTACTCCAGTCTGGGCAACAGAGTGAGACTCTGTCTCAAAAAAAAAAAAAAAAAAAAAAAAGTGGGGAAATAAAAAAGCAATTAATTACATGGTCCTTGCTCTTGTAGAGTTTATAGTCAAAGTTATGTTCTCAAACCTATTTTACCACAACACACCTGAGGGATATGATACAGTCCCTTAAGAACATGTCTCCCTACAGCAATGATTCTCAACTAATGGGCATTTAAGAGACTTCAATTGGGGAGAGTCATTTTCAATAAGAACAAAATCACTAAGGGTGATTCTTAAGGTGATTCTCTTACTTAAAGTTCCATTCCACCAGGCGTGGTGGCTCACACCTGTAATTCCAGCACCTTGGGAGGCTGAGGTGGGCGGATCACCTGAGGTCAGGAGTTTGAGAGCAGCCTGACCAACATGGAGAAACCCTGTCTCTGCCATAAATACAAAATTAGCTGGGCATGGTGGTATATGCCTGTAATCCCAGCTACTCAGGAGGCTGAGGCAGGAGAATTGCTTGAACCCTGGGGGCGGAGGTTGCGGTGAGCCAAGGTCACGCCATTGCACTCCAGCCTGGGCAACAAGAGCGAAATTCCATCTCAAAAAGATCACTTGAGGTCAGGAGTTCAAGACCAGACTGGCCAACATGGTGAAACCCCGCCTCTACTAAAAATACAAAAATTAGCCGGGCGTAGTGGTGGGCGCTTGTACTCAGGAGGCTGAGGCAGGAGAATCCCTTGAACTTGGGGTGGAGGTTGTAGTGAGCAGAGATGGTGCCACTGCACTCCAGCCGAGGCAACAGAGACTCTGTCTCAAGGAAAAACAAAACAAAAACAAACTCACAAGAGGCATTAAACCTGAACATGAGAACAAGAAAGTGGCTGTGAAGGAATCCTAAAGAACAACTTATCTGAAGTGTGAATACACAGGTTGCCCTATTTCCACTCTTTTCTTATACCAATTATTGTCTTAAATCAGATCACGTCACTCTGGTGCTAAAAAATCTTTCCTAATGTACAGAATGACCTAAGCCACTAAAGTTCCCAGAATCATCTGCACATTACAACTGCCCAGGGATCTTTTAAACATTCCAAACCCTGGGCCACACCCCAGTCTAATTAAACCACAAAGGAGAGGGAAAGGGACATGGGCAGGTTTTTAAGTTTCCCAGGTGATTCCAATGTACAGACAGATTTTGGAACTACTAGTCTAAGCTCAAAGCCTGAACAATTGCACCCTATATACATATCTTTATCTTTAATAACCTGCCCTACTGATCACTTGAAGTCAGGAGTTCGAGACAAGCCCGGCCAACATGGTGAAACCCCGTCTCTACTAAAAATACAAAAATTAGCCGGGCGCGGTGGCTCAAGCCTGTAATCCCAGCACTTTGGGAGGCCGAGGCGGGCGGATCACAAGGTCAGGAGATCGAGACCATCCTGGCTAACACGGTGAAACCCCGTCTCTACTAAAAAATACAAAAAACTAGCCGGGCGAGGTGGCGGGCGCCTGTAGTCCCAGCTACTCGGGGAGGCTGAGGCAGGAGAATGGCGTGAACCCGGGAGGCGGAGCTTGCAGTGAGCTGAGATCTGACCAGTGCACTCCAGCTTGGGTGACAGAGCGAGACTCCGTCTCAAAAAAAAAAAAAAAAAAAAAATACAAAAATTAGCTGGGCATGGTGGTGCCCATCTGTAATCCCAGCTACTTGGGAGGCAGAGGCAGGAAAATAGCTTGAACCTGGGAGGTGGAGGTTGCAGTGAGTCGAGATCAATGCACTGCACTCCAGACTGGGCGAAAGATGGAGACTCCGTCTCAAAAGACAAAAACAAAACACCTGCCCTATAATGCCAATGCTGTAGTCACACTTAAGTATATGCAGTTCTACAGGCATCCTACATACTTGTTTTTTCTTTGCTCATGATATTCCCTCTACTTAAAATATCATTCTTTTCTTTTTCTTCCTGATGAAATCCTACTTGTTCCTCAAAGGCCCAAATCAATTGTTATCACATCTGTAAACTAGTTCAGGTGAAATCAAACTTTAGCATGCAGTAGTCATCTGGAAAGCTTGTTAAAACAGGGATTGCTGGCTGGCCACGGTGGCTGACACTTGTATCCCAGGACTTTGGGAGGCCAAGCTGGCAGGATCGCTTGAGCCCAGGAGTTTGACACTAGCCTGAGCAACATAGTGAGACCCCCAGCTCTACAAAAAATAAAAAATTAGCCAGACATGGTGGCTCACACACCTGCACTCCCAGCTACTTGAGAGGCTGAGGTGGGAGAATGGGAGAACTGCTTTAACCCAGGAGATTGTGACTGCAGTGAGCCATGATCGTGGTACTGCACTCCAGCCTGGGCAAGCAAGACCCTATTTCTTTCGAGACGGAGTTTCGCTCTCGTTGCCCAGGCTGAAGTGCAATGGTGCAATCTCAGCTCACTGCAACCTCTGCTTCCTGGGTTCAAGCAATTCTCCTGTCTCAGCCTCCCAAGTAGGAATTACAGGCACCCACTATCAGGCCCAGCTAATTTTTGTTATTTTTAGTAGACACAAGGTTTCGCCATGTTGGCCAGGCTGGTCTCAAACTCCTGACCTCAGGTGATCCACCCGCCTCAGCCACCCAAAGTGCTGGGATTACAGGTGTGAGCCACTGCAGCCGGCTTTTTGGTTTTTTTTTTTTTGAGACAGACTCTTGCTCTGTTGCCCAGGCTGGAGTGCAGTGGCACAATCTCGGCTCACTGCAACCTCTGCCTCCCGGGTTCAAGTGATTCTCTTGCCTCAGGCTCCCGAGTAGCTGGGACCACAGACACGTACCACCACGCCCAGCTAATTTTTGTATTTTTAGTAGAGATGGAGTTTCATCATATTGGTCAGGCTGGTCTTGAACTTCTGACCTCATGATCTGCCTGCCTGGGCCTCCCAAAGTGCTGGGATTACAGGCATGAGCCACCAAGCTCGACTGTGAAACCCTATTTCAAAGACCACCACAGACTGCCGTGCCAGTTTCTGATTCTGTAGGCCTAGAGTAGGGGGCCAAGATTTTGCATTTCTAACAATTCCCACCTGATATTGCTGCTGATGGTCCAGGGATAACCAACACCATGGCACACTGTTAATGGCTTTTTTTTTTTTTTTTTTTAGGCAGGGCCTCGCTCTGTTGCCCAGGCTGGAGTACAGTGTCACCATCTCGGCTCCCTGCAGCCTCCGCCTCTCAGGTTCGAGCAATTCTCCTGCCTCAGCCTCCTAAGCAGCTGGGATTACAGGGGCGTACCACCACACCTGGATAATTTTTGTAATTTTAGTAGAGACAGGGTTTCACCATGTTGGCCAGGCTGGTCTCGAACTCCTGACCTCAGGTGATCCACCCGCCTTGGCCTCCCAAAGTGAGGGATTACAGGCGTGAACCACCACGCCCGGCTAATGTCTCTTTTATAGCACTGGTCAAACAGTATTACATTGAACCCCTCACCGGGTTGTGTCCTTTCTAAGGTTAGAGATCAAATCTGTATTTCACTTTTGCACCTAACAAAATACTTGATGAAGAACAACTAGGAAATGTATGCCAAAAATGAGTCCGTTAGATGACTAATAAATGTCCATAGCACAAGGGATTAAGTGACCTTACAATATATACAGTTCTTGGGGATATTAGCTCAGAAAGCCTCAATAGTATGACCTTTACTACGATGGCACATTAGAGTTTAGGTAACATTTTTACATCCATCATCCTAACTACACTCCTATGAAATTGTTTAGGCAAATAATGTCCTCTTTTTATAGATTAGGAAACTGAAGTTCAGAGAGGCTGACCTGCCCAAGATCACAAAATGGAACTATAAGCAGAATTCAGTAGTAAAGTGCTCTACGACAGTATTCTGCTTCTCAAACAAAAACCACCAATTTCAGAAGACAAATTGTTGCAGTATCCATGGGTAAAAGAGGGAGTGAAGAGCTGGGCTAGACTCTTCAATCAGAGTAAAGAGGAAATGGAAGCTGATACAGGACACTGGGAGAAAAGAATGATCTAAGCATGTAAACATTTATTTCTGCTGAGACTTGTGTTTAATACTGTCTAATGAAGGTTGCTTTTTGGACTAGAAAGTAGTATACTGGAGAAAATATAGAAAAAAGCCCCTGAAAAAGATTGGATATATAATATAAAAAGTACAAGGAGACTGGATTTGAGAGAATACAAAAAGGACAGAGATCCTGAATAAATATGAGGAATAAATAAATATGAGGAAGAGGCATCTATTAGAATGACAGACAGTTTAAAAGTAGGATGCAACAACACTGCAAGAGGAGGAAGGGGTTGAGTATGACTCAGGAACCCTACTGGAGTTCCAAAAGGCTTCTAAAACAAAGGTGATCATCTTACCAAGGAAATGCCTGTACTGTCAGGCAAAAGGGCAAGACAAGGAAAAAGAATAATAAAAGAACATAAGAATGGTGAAGGGAAAAGAAAGAATATAATGATGGGGATTGGTAAATGGCATTCCCTGGATGTACTACTTACTTCCAAAACACAGACCAAATAAATTCCAAGATGCCAGGTGAGGATTCTCTCCCTTACCTGGCACATTCTAGTCATCCTAAAAAAGGCATATATTATCTTCAAATGATCCAGAGTTCCTACAGTAGAGGTATCTACTCAAGTTTACCTCTAATAGAAAAGGATGCAAGAAGAGCTTTGTAAAACACAAGAATAGAGGGGGTGTTACTAATGATGCTTCTGCTTCCAAAAGTAGTTCAAGGACTAGCACATCAAGAGCTTTAGAGTAAACAGATCAGCCTGGAGTTCGGGCGCCTGGCAACCTAATACCGAAGGAGAAACCAGCTGCCAGCTTTAGTGAAATTCAAATGATTATGTAAAAGGAGCCAGGCTGCCTGGAGTGGGGGGAGTTGCGGGTGGCAGATTCACATGTCAGTGTAGCCAGTCTACGTCAGGACAGACGTGTATGCAGAAGGACTCAATGGACCTAGAAGGTAGCCCACTAGGCGTAAAAGGAGTCAACAGGGCATGCTTCCAGTGTACTCACCTTTCTTTGCTTGGGGCCCAGTCAATCATGCAGGGCTTCCTAGCAACCCCCACTTTCCACCTCCTCATCCCCGGGCACCAGTGAGGGCCCCCAGTTATATAACAGGCATTTTGTGGTGGCCTCACTGGGCAGACACATAGGCTGTTTCCTTTGTAAGACTCTCTCTGTACTTCAAACATGGTAAAGCTTTAATCACCTCCCTCTAGACTCATTTGCTCTCCCACCTATTGTAATTGGGAGAGCAATTACAGAACGAGTAAATTATTTTTAAACTACCAGCTATGAGAAAGCTGAAAGAGATCAGGAGACGGTTGGAGTGTGAGAGAGATAATACAGAAAAAGTGGCCAGAGACAGGACATTTGGGAAAAGCAGAGAAAAGGAAGAAACAGAAAAGTGCATCAGTCAGAAAATGTGATTAACAGGCAGCAGGAAAACAGAAGATTGGATCACTCCAAAATCAGTCTGCTCACATATACAAGCTTAAAAGTCCTTACCTAGAAAATTATTCTGAGGCCAGGCGCGGTGGCTCACGCCTGTAATCCCAGCACTTTGGGAGGCCAGGCAGGCCAATCACGAGGTCAGGAGTTCAAGACCAGCCTGGCCAACATGGTAAAACCCCATCTCTACTATAAAAAATTAGCCGGACATGGTGGTAGATGCCTGTAATCCCAGCTACTCGGGAGGCTGAGGCAGGAGAATCACTTGAACCCAGGAGACAGAGGTTGCCGTGAGTGAAGACCATGCAGTCTGGGCAACAGAGCGAGACTCTGTCTCAAAAAAAAAAAAAAAAAAAAGAAAAGAAAAAGAAAAAAGGAAATTATTCTAAGACTGGTATGTTTTTTAAACTGCTGCCAGCCAGGTGCCAACCCCTTTTCTTTTTAAGCAATGTAAATTGCTTTATTTCAAATCCTACTCCTACCTTGGTGTTTTAATCCCTGAAGAAAAGGTAATACTGTGCTTCTTAAATAGGGTACTTAACAGAATGCCAAGGGATACAAGAGTTTCTGGACAAATTTGATGCATCTGCCTGGAGCACCAATTTTAACTCGAGGAAGCGGGGGTGTTACCCGTAAAACAGATGCAATAGCAGTGAATACGAAGTTCACCTTAAATTTTAATTTAGGGAAACTTCAAAGAAATTCCATGTTTCCTTATAGTAGCAGAACCCCTATAGTTCATTCACATTCCTGTGCTGTTAACAACACTTCAGTGGAAAAGTTTGACAAACTTTTTTTTTTTTTTTTTTTTGAGACGGAGTCTGGCTCTGTCACCCAGGCTGGAGTGCAGTGGCCGGATCTCAGCTCACTGCAAGCTCCTCCTCTCAGGTTTACGCCATTCTCCTGCCTCAGCCTCTGGAGTAGCTGGGACTACAGGCGCCCGCCACCTCGCCCGGCTAGTTTTTTGTATTTTTTAGTAGATACAGGGTTTCACCGTGTTAGCCAGGATGGTCTCGATCTCCTGACCTCGTGATCCGCCTGTCTCGGCCTCCCAAAGTGCTGGGATTACAGGCTTGAGCCACCGCGCCCGGCTGACAAACATTAAATAAGGAAGTGACAAAAAAGATAAAGGAACATTTATGTTCATTAAGAAGACATTTAATGAGAGCTTCGGATGTGCCAGACACTTTGGTAAATCCAAGAGATAGACAAATGAAAAAGCCTAAGTTTCTGTCCCTAAGGAGGCTACAAGTCTTTTTTTTTTTTTTTGAGACAGGGTTTCACTCTGTCACTTAGGCTGGAGTGCAATGGCGTGATCTCGGCTCACTGCAACCTCCTCTCCTGGGTTTAAGCAATTCTCCTGCCTCAGCCTCCTGAATAGCTGGGATTACAGCCGTGCACCACCATACCCGGCTAATTTTTATATTTTTAGTAGAGACGGGGTTTCACTATGTTGGCCAGGCTGGTCTCAAAGTCCTAACCTCAAATGATCCACTTGTCTCGGCCTCCCAAAGTGCTGGGATTACAGGCATGAGTCACGGTGCCCGGCCAGGAGGCTACAAGTCTATTATAATAATTTTCAATCCTGGTGAAATCTCATGGTATGTTTTTTAAAATGCTGCCAGCCAGGTGCCAACCCCTGGAGATTCTAATTCATCTCAGATTGGGCCCTGGCATTAGTTTTGTTTTCCTGACAGTTCCCCAGGTGATCCTAATAGGCAGCCAGGGTTGAAACCACAGGGTGTCACACTGACCACTCTCCTGCTGTCTAATATTAACACTTCCACCCAGGAAATAGGTATGTGTAAAATGCCAGTCATCAATAAAAAGAGAACCATAAAAGTAGTATGTGCGTTGGGTGTGGTGGCTCACGCCTGTAATTCCAACACTTTGGGAGGCCGAGATGGGTGGATTACTTGTGGTCAGGAGCTCGAGACCAGCCTGGCCAACATGGTGAAACCCTGTCTCTACTAAAAATACCAAAACTAGCCGGGCATGGTGGCAGGCGCCTGTAATCCCAGCTACTTGAGGGGCTGAGGCAGGAGAATCACTTGAACCCAGGAGGCGGAGGTTGCAGTGAGCTGAGATCACGCCATTGCACTCCAGCCTGGGGGACAAGAGCGAGACTTCGTCTCAAACAAACAAAAAACAGAAAAAAAACAGGAAAAGCAAAAACTGAATGTTTATTAAATTAAAAATATAGGCCGGGCGCGGTGGCTCAAGCCTGTAATCCCAGCACTTTGGGAGGCCGAGGCGGGCGGATCACGAGGTCAGGAGATCGAGACCATCCTGGCTAACACTGTGAAACCCCGTCTCTACTAAAAAATACAAAAAACTAGCCGGGCGAGGTGGCAGGCGCCTGTAGTCCCAGCTACTGGGAGGCTGAGGCAGGAGAATGGCGGTAACCCCGGGAGGCGGAGCTTGCAGTGAGCTGAGATCCGGCCACTGCACTCCAGCCTGGGCGACAGAGCGAGACTCCGTCTCAAAAAAAAAAAAAAAAAAAAAAATATAGTGGCTGACAAGGATTTTTAAAACAGGCAGATATAAAGGGGTATAGACAACCTTAGACAAAGAAGTAAGAAGAGAGTCTTCTCTCAAAAGATAAGAGCTGGCCTTATGTTTTCTCCAAACCTCGTATCAATGAAGAGATAATCAGGAAGGAAATGAGAAATATTTTGTTTCTCAGATTCTTTGTTTCAAATTTTAAGTGTAAATGGGGATGCATTCCATATATGATATGGGGCATCACTGCAGTCTCTGTCTCCCAGGTTCAAGCGGTTCTTCTGCCTCAGCCTCCCGAGTGGCTGGGATTACAGACCTGTGCCACCATGCACAGCTAATTTTTGTATTTTTAGTAAAGACGGGGTTTTGCCATGTTGGCCAGGCTAGTCTCGAACTCCTGGCCTCAAGTGATCCAGCTTCCTCTGCCTCCCAAAGTGCTGAGAATACTCGAGTGAGGCACTGCACCCAGCCACTACTCTCCAGATAAAACTGTAAGAAGTGGTTCGGCTGGACATGGTGGCTCACACCTGTAATCCCAGCACTTTGGGAGGCCGAGGCGGGCAGATCACGAGGTCAGGAGATTGAGACCATTCTGGCTAACACGGTGAAACCCCATCTCTATTAAAAATACAAAAAATTAGTTGGGGTGGTGGCATGTACCTGTAGTCCCAGCTAGTCGGAAGGCTGAGGCAGGAGAATTGCTTGAACCTGGGAGGCGGAGGTCACAGTGAACTGAGACTGCACCACTGCACTCTAGCCTGGGCGACAGAGGGAGACTCCATCTCAAATAAATAAATAAAAGAAGTGGTTCAGTAAATAATACTATGCCACAAATTTTGTTGTTGTCAAAGTAGCTAATTTTCTAAAAACAAAATTCTTGTTTTTGTGTTATCTGTACTTTAGGAATAAGGGAACTAAAACTGAGCCTTTTGGAAATTTGTTTACCATTAAATAATAGCTATCCTTTGATCTTTCAATAATATAAACATCTCAACAACCATGGCCAGAAGACCCATCTAAATCTACCAAAATAAATCATACAGATAAAGATTTACAGGGAGAAGTCAGAAAAAAAGAGTGAAGTTATACATAACACATGCGTTTTCCCAAATTCAATATTCATCTCACTAGCTAACTCACTACAGGGTCTGGATGTGACCTATAAAGACGTTCACTGAGTGCAGTGGCTGAAGCCTGTCATCCCAGCACTTTGGGAGGCCAAGGCGGGTGGATCACATGAGATCAGGAGTTTGAGACCAGCCTGACCAACACAGAGAAACCCCATCTCTAGTGAAAATAGAAAATTAGCCAGGTGTGGTGGCGCATGCCTGTAATCCCAGCTACTCAGAAGGCTGAGGCAGGAGAATCGCTTGAACCTAGCAGGCAGAGGTTGTGGTGAGCTGAGATGGCGCCATTGCACTCCAGCCTGGGCAACAAGAGCGAACCTCTGTCTCCAAAAAAAAAAAAAAAAATCGTTCATATTGTTACTTCCAAGATAGCAAGATAGGGGCAGAGAAAGGTCATCAGACATAATATACTTCTCAGACATGCCACCAGAAGGTCAGAAATAGGAGAGTTGGGAATGAGGAGAAATAGAGAAAAATGAAACAGGATACCTTACAACCTGGTACTTATCTTTACTTTCAGCTAAGTGACAATGTAGAGGGAACAGCTTCAGGCCAAGGATATGATTGTTATGCACACAGAATGAGGTGATGTGCTGACCCCAGATTTTTTGTTGTTTTTTAAGTCTTACTCTGTGGCCTAGACTGGAATGCAGTGGCATGATTCTGGCTCACTGCAGCCTCCGCTTCCCAGGTTCAAGTGATTCTCCTGCCTCAGCCTCCCAAGTAGCTGAGATTACAGGCCCCTGCCACCACATCCAGCTAATTTTATATATTTATTAGAGACGGGGTTTCACCCTGTTGGCCAGGCTGGTATTGAACTCCTGACCTCAGGTGATCCACTCGCCTCAGCCTCCCAAAGTGCTGGGATTACAGGCATGAGCCACCACGCCTGACCCTAAGACCAGATCCTTTTAAAAGACATATAAACCATTCTGAGCCTGCAACTGCTTCTCATTTACACAGCTTCTGACAGCATTTTTTTCCTCACTAACTGTGATCTTCTGCCATCTGACCTTCTACACCTAGAACTCTCTGCTTGGCTAAGAACTAGGTTCCCTTTCCTTTGCCCTCTCAGTCCTCAAGAACCCTAAAGATATTTAAACCCAATCAGATGAGGATTCTGGGTTTTTTTTTTTTAAAGCTACACCTACTGAAATAAGATAAGGATTCTAAATTGGAAAATGAACTACCGTAAGTGTCTCCATTTCTAGTAAGACTGTAAATAATCTATTATTAAAGAACACTGCATTCAAAAGATGTGCTTTAGGCTCCTCTCCACCATTCAGTAATTGCATAACCCATTAAAGATAATCTGATCTTCCAAGGCTTCCCTTACTTATGAAATAAACCTACCACATTAAAGGCCTTAAGGCAATATCTTTCCTACATTTTTTTAAGAGACGTGGTCTCACTATGCTTCCTAGGTTAGAGTGGAGTGATTATTCACAGGCACAAGAGTGCACTCACACTACAGTCTTGGACTCCTGGGTTCAAGCAATCCTCCTGCCTCAGCCTCTGGAGCAGCTGGGACTACAGGAGCCCCTTCCTTACAATTATTTGGTAATTCAACTCAACAAGCATTTGTTTCTCCAAAAGTTACTTCACACTGGGGAAAGAAAATGATGAGTGAGTCATACCAGAAAGTCAAAATCCACACAACTGGTGAGAAGGGAAGGCTAAGAACTTTTTGCTTGAGAAATCAGTGGTAAAGTATTACTAGGGCTGGGCCGGGTGCAGTGGCTCATGCCTGTAATCCCAGCATCTTGGAAGGCCGAGGCGGGTGGATCACAAGGTCAAGAGATTGAGACCATCCTGGACAACATGGTGAAACCCCGTCACTACTAAAAATACAAAAATTAGCCGGGCGCGGTGGCTCAAGCCTGTAATCCCAGCACTTTGGGAGGCCGAGACGGGCGGATCACGAGGTCAGGAGATCGAAACCATCCTGGCTAACACGGTGAAACCCTGTCTCTACTAAAAATACAAAAAAAATTAGCCGGGCGAGGTGGCGGGCGCCTGTAGTCCCAGCTACTCGGGAGGCTGAGGCAGGAGAATGGCGTGAACCCGGGAGGCGGAGCTTGCAGTGAGCTGAGATCTGGCCACTGCACTCCAGCCTGGGGGCAGAGCGAGACTCTGTCTCAAAAAAAAAGAAAAAAAAAAAAGATTCATACAGTTAGGTTTGAGGAACAACATTTTTTTCTTTTCTTTTCTTTTTTTTTTTTTTTGAGACAGAGTCTCACTCTGTTGCCCAGGCTGCAGTGCAGTGGCTCGATCTCGGCTCACTGCAACCTCTGCCTCCCGGGTTCAAGCGATTCTCCTGCCTCAGACTCTCGAGTAGCTGAGATTACAGGCGCCTGCCACCACGCTCGGCTAATGTTTGTATTTTTAGTAGAGATGGGGTTTCACCATGTTGGCCAGGCTGGTCTGAAACTCCTGACCTCATGTGATGCACCCGCCTCGGCCTCCCAAAGTGCTGGGATTACAGGCGTGAGCCACCGCGCCCGGCCCAGAACTTCATTTTTAAGATAATAAACTGAGGGACTGAGACGTTTTAAGAGACTGTGAACACCTGGGCTGGCACTGCTTTGAGAACAATCAACGAAAGGGGAAGGAAGAGAATAACCACCGCACTTCCCAGAGAGTCTAGGCATGATTCTGGTCCCTTAACAGTTACCTGTTTAGGATCCTGTATGCACTTTCCACGTTCCCTTCCTGTACCATCACAGTCCTGGCGATGAACTTCAGATGTTTTGCCATGACCTTGGATTTAAACCTTCACTCTGTAGAGCCTAAAGGACGATGGAGAAAGCGTGAGGAAATTAGAAGGAGAAACGTAACATAATACAAACTACACCGCGCGGCTTATTTAGGATTTGGAAATTCAACATGCTCAGGGACGCGCGAGATGGAGCACACAGAAGTCATCCTAGAAAGCAGACGCGAATCGTTATCTCTCATTCTCACTGCCAATCCAAATCCTCGCATAGAGAAGAAAAGAGATGGTAGCCGGGCATGGGAAGGGCAGGAGCGACAAGGAA
The DNA here is from genome assembly GCF_007565055.1 of Rhinopithecus roxellana. NCBI lineage: Eukaryota > Metazoa > Chordata > Mammalia > Primates > Cercopithecidae > Rhinopithecus > Rhinopithecus roxellana. The sequence goes on from NC_044556.1 coordinate 47,172,464, forward strand.
GCGCCGCAGGGTCCCAACCACCGCATAGTTCCAAAAGCGGTTGGGTTGGGAGTTGGGAAAGGACTCTTTGTTGGTCTTTGGAAAAGCGGGCGAAAGCCCGCAAACCTGCCCTCTCGCCAAGCCAGCCTTCCTTTACCCAAAGCCTGCACAACTCCTCACCTGACGTCCTCAGTACCTAGCCGACCCGAAGGGTTCTCACTACCGGAAGCGGAAACTACGGAATCGCCAGCGCCGCGGAAAGAAACAGGCTGAGGGAGACGACGTGCATGGAAACCATAGCAACGTCCTTTATGGCCTCGCTTGGCTGCGGTTCTTCCCCGGGCCTGGACTCTACACCTGACAAAGCAAAATACTCATTGACTTTTAAAATTCCCCCGAAACACGTTTCTCGCCCCCTCATGGAGTCGAAGTCCTTCGGCCTCTGAGAAGGTCAGCCGCATTTCATACGCCTTAATCCTGTGAAATCCTTGATAAATATTTGAGCCATTCCTCTTTCTCGATGGAAAACGAGAGAAGTAGGCACTTCCTGAGGACGCTTCCTGTCTTTTCTTAGGAAAGAACAGGCTCTTTGAGATCTCTCCGGACGAAAAATAGATTGATTCATACACGTCGTCTGCATAAGTGCTAAGGAAAAGAAATGAACAGACTGTGAGTTTCCTATATCATCTTCCCACTAATTTAACTACATAAAGTGAAACCAATAAAGATATGGGAAACACCTGCAGGGTTTAGACTACAAAATTATGTCAGCTTCGATGCCTTTTCGTGCTAGTGAGACCTACTGAAAAAGCTCCTTTTAAATTTCTTCTCCACTGTGGAGACACCCGTCCTCTTATTTGTATGCTGCCTATACATATCCATTTATGGTTATTCACCTAAGTTAACATCTAATGGCTGTGGGAAACGTACCTCCCTTAGAGAGTGCGCGCGCGCACACACACACACGCACAGGCGTGTGCATCCTCCTCAGTTAATGCTAATAACTCACACAAACACTTAAGCCCACCTCAGAGTAAGCCAGGTCCAAAGTAACGAAATAGAACTAGATTGCGACATTATTATGCTTGTCAATAAACTTTCACTGAATGACTACTCTGTGTCAGATACTGTTGATACCACTCTAGTGCCTCCTGGACCACTAGGAGACAGTATATAGACATAAAAGATACTAAAACGAGGTAGTATATAATAAATGCAAAATAAATTATGTGGGCTAGGCACGGTGGCTCACGCCTGTAATCCCAGCACTTTGAGAGGCCAACACAGGCGGATCACTTGAGCCCGGGAGTTCGAGACCAGCCTGGGCAACAAAGCAAAAGTCCCATCTTTACAAAAAATACAGAAATTAGCTGGGTGTGGTGGCATGACCTGTCGTCCCAGCTACTTGGGAGGCTGAGGGGGAGGATCACCTGAGTCTGGGAGGTCAAGGCTGCAGCGAGCTGTGATCACACCACTGCACCCTGGCCTGGGCAATAGTGTGAGACCCTGTCTCGAAAAATTGAATAGAAACAAATAAATAAATAAATAAACAAATAAATAAATCGGGCCAGGCACGGTGGCACACGCCTGTAATCCCAGCACTTTGGGAGGCTGAGGCGGGTAGATCACCTGAGGTCAGGAATTCGAGACCAGACTGGTCAACATGGTGAAACCCTGTCTCTACTAAAAATACAAATTAGCCAGACGTGGTGCTGCATGCCTGTAATCCCAGCTACTTGGGAGGCTGAGGCAGGAGAATCACTTGAACCTGGGAGGTGAAGGTTGCAGTGGGCCGAGATCGCATCATTGCACTCCAGCCTGGGCAACAAGAGTGAAACTCCATTTCAAAAAATAAATAAACAAACAAATAATAAATAAAATATGCCACAGCGTAATGTGGTGAAAGACACTGTCTTCAAAGTTGAGTGATCTGGATTCTATCCCAATTCTAATACTCATCAGGCCTATGACCTTGAATAAGTCATTTAAAACCAGGGGTCTGGAGACTATTGTCTACAGGTCAAATCTTGCTCCACCCGTTTTTGTAAATAAGACTGTTGAACTACAGTCATGCTTATTTGTCTGTGTGTTATGTATGGCTGCTTTGGGCTACAATGGCCGAGTTGGGTAGTTGCAATAGAGACATAAAGCCTACAAAGCCTAAAATATGTACTATCTGGCCCTTGCCAGACTCACTCTATTTCCTCATCTCTAAAATGGGACTAATTTTGCCCTGTCAGTCTCACAAAATTTGTCATGGGAACCAAACAGAATAAAATACGAAGATGCACCGGGCGCGGTGGCTCACGCCTGTAATCCCAGCACTTTGGGAGGCCAAGGCGGGTGGATCACGAGGTCAGGAGACGGAGACCATCTTGGCTAACACAGTGAAACCCTGTCTGTACTAAAAATACAAAAAATCAGCTGGGCGTGATGGTGCTCGCCTGTAGTCTCAGCTACTTGGGAGGCTAAGGCAAGAGAATTGCTTGAACCTGGGAGGTGGAGGTTGCAGTGAGCTGAGATGGCACCACTGCACTCCAGCCGGGGTGACAGAGCGAGACTCCGTCTCTGAAAAAAAAAAATATATTAAGATACGTTGAAAGAAAGGAAGGGAGAGAGGAACTGATGTTAATAAGTTCTGTTAACCACTACCATTGGATCAGCTGAAGAGTAACATTTTTGAGAGCCTACTATATACTAAACCCTGTACTAGGTGGGTGTTTTTTGTTTTTGTTTGTTTTTCTGAGGCAGAGTCTCACTCTTGTTGCCCAGGCTAGAATGCAGTGGCACGATCATAGCTCACTGCAGCCTGGACCTCCTGGGCTCAGGTGATCTTTCCACCTCAGCCTCCCAAGTAATTGGGATTACGGGGACATGCCACCACACCCAGCTAATTTTTTGTATTTTTAGTAGAAACTAATTTTTTGTATTTTTAGTAGTTTCATTACTTTGCCCAGGCTGGTCTCCCAAAGTGCTAGGATTACAAGCATGAGCCACCCCACCAGGCCCCAAACCCTGCACTAGGTGTTTTATGTACATGATTTCATTTAATGGAGGAAAGGGCCAAACACTGAGTGTATAGATCATGTTTAACAGAAAGAATGAGGCCGGGCGCGGTGGCTCAAGCCTGTAATCCCAGCACTTTGGGAGGCCAAGACGGGCAGATCACAAGGTCAGGAGATCGAGACCATCCTGGCTAATAAGGTGAAACCCCGTCTCCACTAAAGAATACAAAAAAAGGCCGGGCGCGGTGGCTCAAGCCTGTAATCCCAGCACTTTGGGAGGCCGAGACGGGCGGATCACGAGGTGAGGAGATCGAGACCATCCTGGCTAACACGGTGAAACCCCGTCTCTACTAAAAAATACAAAAAAAACTAGCCGGGTGAGGTGGCGGGCGCCTGTAGTCCCAGCTACTCGGGAGGCTGAGGCAGGAGAATGGCATAAACCCAGGAGGCGGAGCTTGCAGTGAGCTGAGATCCGGCCACTGCACTCCAGCCTGGGCGACAGAGCAAGACTCCGTCTCAAAAACAAAAAAAAAAAAAACAAAAAGGCCGGGCGCGGTGGCTCAAGCCTGTAATCCCAGCACTTTGGGAGGCCGAGACGGGCGGATCACGAGGTCAGGAGATCGAGACCACCCTGGCTAACACGGTGAAACCCCGTCTCTACTAAAAATACAAAAAACTAGCCGGGCGAGGTGGTGGCGCCTGTAGTCCCAGCTACTCGGGAGGCTGAGGCAGGAGAATGGCGTGAACCCGGGAGGCGGAGCTTGCAGTGAGCTGAGATCTGGCCACTGCACTCCAGCCTGGGTGACAGAGTGAGACTCCGTCTCAAAAAAAAAAAAAAAAAAAAAAAAAATAGCCGGGCGACGAGGCGGGCGCCTGTAGTCCCAGCTACTTGGGAAGCCGAGACAAGACAGTGGCGTAAACCTGGGAGGCGGAGCTTGCAGTGAGCTGAGATCCGGCCACCGCACTCCAGCCTGGGCAACAGAGCCAGACTCCGTCCCAAAAAAACAAAACAAAACAAAAAAACAGAAAGAATGATAGGATGGACTTGAGTTAGTCATTGAAAGAGGGCAGGGTTTAGATAACAGAAGCAAAGCAGGAAAGGTTTGAACAAGATCTTAGGGGCAAAAAGGTGTAGTGTTCAGGAGTCAAAAAAAACAAAACAAACAAACAAAAAAAACTGCACCAGAGGGACCATGCAGGGGAGCACAGGGAAAAATAGAGACTGTGATTAAAGATTTTGGACTTTCTTCTCAAAGCATTGGAGAGCCATTGAAGAATGTGAATAGAATATGATATGCAAAGCACTGTTCTAGGAAAATTAACCTGGTTATCAGCAAAAAGGGATTAGAAGTAAAAGAGACTATTGGTACAGTGAAGTCTAGAGCAGACTGGTGGCAATGGAATGGATAGGAAGAAATGGATTTTAAGAGATATTCCAAATAAAGAATAAAAAGGATTTGGTGACCAGATGGCACCAAATTTTAAGCCTAGTTATCCAGAGGGAAAAAAAAAAAAAACTATGGTACCTAGCGATACCACAGGTAGCACTAACAGAAGAAGAAACTGTAAAAAGTGGTAGCTGGCCGGGCATAGTGGCTCATGCCTGTAATCCCAGCAGGCGTGGGATTGGGAGGCTGAGGTGGGTGGATCACGAGGTCAGGAGTTCAAGACCAGCCTGGCCAACATGGTGAAACCCCATCTCTACTAAAAATACAAAAAAATAGCTGGGTATGGTTGTGGGTGACTGTAATCCCAGTTACTCAGGAGGCTGAGGCAGAATCATTTGAATTTGGGAGGCAGAGGTTGCAGTGAGCCGGGATCACACCATTGTACTCCAGCCTGGGTGACATGGCGAGACTCCGTCTCAAAAAAAAAAAAAAAAAAAAAAAAAAAAAAGTGGTAGCAGGACATGTTTTCAGGAAAGAATAATTTGATTGGTGATTACTGGAAAACACATCAGACTGGAAACCGAGTTCTGTTCCACACATCGTGTTGTCCTAGATAAGTCTCCTAAGTTTCGTTTCTTTTCTTTTCTTTCCCTTTTCTTTTTTTTTTGAGACAGAGTTTCACTCTTGTTGCCCAGGTTGGAGTGCAATGGCTTAATCTCGGATCACCGCAACCTCCGCCTTCCAGGTTCAAGGGATTCTCCTGCCTCAGCCTCCGGAGTAGCTGGGATTACAGGTATGCGCCACCACACCTGGCTAATTTTTTTTTTTTTTTTTTTGTATTTTTAGTACAGACAGGGCTTCTCCATGTTGGTCAGGCTGGTCTCAAACTCCCAACCTCAGGTGGGCCACCTGCCTTGGCCTCCCAAAGTGCTGGGATTATAGGCGTGAGCCACCGCACCTGGCCCTAAGTTTCTTTATGTATCAAATGAGGAGGTTGGGTTGAACTGGATGTACAAGAGGCATTTTTTTTTTTTTTTTTTTTTGACAGGGAGTCTTACTCTGTCACCCAGGCTGGCATGCAGTGGTGGATCTCAGCTCACTGCAACCTCTGCCTCCCAGGTTCAAGGCAATTCTCGTGCATCAGCTCCTGAGTAGCTGGGATTACAGATGTGTACCATCACACCCAGTTAATTTTTGTATTTTTAGTAGAGACTGGGTTTCCCCATGTCGACCAGGCTGGTCTTGAACTCCTGACCTCCAGGGATCCACCCGCCTCAGGTGGGATTATAGGCGTGAGCAACGATGCCCAGCCAAGAGGCATATCTTGGCTCTAAAACACTGAAAGTTTCAATAATGTTTGAGTATCAGCAATAGGTAAATAAAACTGTCCAACAGAAACTTAAACACTCAGTATGCCATCTCAGGGGAAAGATTGGGACTAGAGATAAAGCTGTAGCAGTCTTCTAAGTTGAAGCAATAATGAAAGCCACAAAAGAACGTAGTCAGAGAAAAGGGCCAAGGCCTGAGCCTAAGGGAACACCTACACTTTGGAGTAGGTTGAAGTGGGGCCCTTAAGGGACCTAGACATTGCTGCCAGATAGGTAAGAGGAGGATTAGGATAGTGTGCTGTCATGGGATCTGAGGGCGGAGAGTTTCAGTAGGCAGCACCGAGTGTCAAATGATACAGAGAGCATAATGTACATAGCCTTTGTAAAGGGTATAGCTGTTGATTAGGGGGAAGCTAGATTATAATACTGGTTCTGTGGGCTCATTAGTAACTTTGGAAGGTGCAACAAAGTGAAAGCAGCGGAAGCTAGGCTGCAAGGGGTTAAGGACTGAGTGGCAGAAAGGAATTAGAAAGAGTATAAATAGACTTACATTGTCAAGAATTATGGAGAAAATAAGAGGACAATCAGCCTTAAGATATGTTTTCAAGGAGGAAGGATCTGATCATATTTGTGATCAAATCATTCCATTGCCACCACTCTAGTCTGATCATACTTGTGATACTTGGACAAATAAATGTTGTTGGGACAAACTGAAGTTACAAGATAAAGAGGGGATATGTGACACAGCAAAAGTTCCAGGGGTGAAGGTAATCAAATCGATAGGTTTGCCTTTAAAAGGAGGTCATATTCTCTGAAAATAAGGGGAGGCAATTATTACCTGAGAACAGAAGACTTGAGAATGGATGAAAGATGTGTAACTACTTGTGAGAATCACACTAAACAGCAATAAGCAATGACTAAGTTGTCAGAGAAGCCTGATGCCCTACAAAGGATTAGGATGGGAGAGGAAATGGTTTTGGTGGAAAGTGAGACAAATCAGAAAGAGGGTAATACACAAACAAGGGTAGTTATAGATCCATTCGTGGTCTTCATTTTTGCCTCCTCCTAACACTGAGTTGCCTTCCTTAGTCCAGCATACATCTAGCACCTGCAGTTTTTCTTATTTTTTTTTGAGACAGAGTCTCACTCTGTCGCCCAGGCTGGAGGGCAGTGACGTGATCTTCGCTCACTACAACCTCCACTTTCCAGGTTCAAGTGATTCTCCTGCCTCAGCCTCCCGAGTACCTTGGATTACAGGCACCCACCACCATGCCTGGTTCATTTTTTAATATTTTTAGTAGAGACAGGGTTTCACCATGTTGGCCACGGCTTGTCTCAAACTCCTAACCACAAGTGATCTGCCCACCTCAACCTCCCAAAGTGCTGGGATTACAGGCATGAGCCACTGTGCCTGGCCTAGCTGCAGCTTTTTGAGTAAGTATGAAGCCTAGTGTCTTGAGGTGTTCCCAAGTCTGACAATTCTAGGGAGCCCTTTCCTCTTTACAACTGGCAACCACAGTGGCTGTTTTGGCTCTTGTGTTCCTCCTCTGGCAGCAGAAACCTACATATGCGTTTACCACAGGCATCAACAGCTCCCATCAAAGCAAAGAGCTAGCCCAGAGCAGAAGAACCTGCAAGTCTGGGCCAGCTGGAAGATTACAAAGGTGTCAAAACAAAGGGAAAGGTATAGTGTCTAAGCCTGAATGGAAACATAAACCCAGCCGGGCACCGGGGCTCACACCTGTAATCCCAGCACTTTGGGAGGCTGAGGTGGGCGAATCACTTGAGGTCAGGAGTTCGAGACCAACCTGGCCAACGTGTAGTGAAACCCCATATCTACAAAAATACAAAAATTAGCCAGGCATGGTAGCATGTGCTGTAACCCCAGCTACTCAGGAGACTAAGGCCTGAGAATCGCTTGAACCCAGGAGGCAGAGGTTGCAGTGAGCCGAGATCGTGTCACTGCACTCTAGCCTGGGAAACAGAGCGAGACTGCATCTCAAAACACAACAACAGAAAAACCCCATAAACCCAACTCTGAACTCTGTAACTGTTTCAAGGATGTTCCCTAGAAAAACAGCAGTAGAGTCCCCTTCTCCCACAAGTCTTTTTTTTTTTTTTTTGAGACGGAGTCTCGCTCTGTCACCCAGGCTGGAGTGCAGTGGCCGGATCTCAGCTCACTGCAAGCTCCGCCTCCCGGGTTCACGCCATTCTCCTGCCTCAGCCTCCCGAGTAGCTGGGACTACAGGCGCCGCCATCTCGCCCGGCTAGTTTTTTGTATTTTTAATAGAGACGGGGTTTCACCGTGTTAGCCAGGATGGTCTCAATCTCCTGACCTCGTGATCCGCCCGTCTCGGCCTCCCAAAGTGCTGGGATTACAGGCTTGAGCCACCGCGCCCGGCCACAAGTCTTATATTGTCATCCAGACTCTCACTTGGTAGAGCTCATGTTCACAAACATCCCCATCCCTTTTCTACTTTTACTGCAGCTCAGAGGATACGGATTGGTTTTGGAGGCAGAAAGTTTTCAATTTCCCCTAATCAGCAAACTGTTTAGGTATAAAAAAATTTCTTTAATCAGAAAGGATTTATCTTCCCTCAACACAAATGCACACATTAAAAGTAAAAATACATATATACATGAATATTTACACAAATTAGAAATCACAGTGGACAGCTGTATGCCCCGGGCTAGAGGTTGAGAAGATGAGCATCAGGAGCAACTGAAGGATGGCTTCTCTGCTGCTCTCGGTGTCCTTTGGTCATCTTTCTGGCCAAGGTGGGTAGACTGGGAGGGGATGGGGTATAGCTCCAGTCTGATGGCAGAGTTACTGGCAAACTGTAGCAACGAGGCCCCTCTCCAGATAGTTTCATAGGCTCACCAGGGATGAGAGGAGATGCTGTAGTAGGTGGGACTGGAGTGGTTGGGGCAGAGTGGGTGAAGGGTTGCACTCCATGCTGTAGGAAAAGAATGACGCCAATACCGGTTCCAGTGCCTAAAGGACCATGGCTAAAGGAGATAGTACCTGGGGAGCTGAGAGGGGGGTTGCAAATTGGACTGGTGTGGATCCAGGTGAGGTTCATAGCTGGCCATTCTGTGAGGTGCCAAGGCTGCTTTGGTTTTAAAGCTAGATGTCCTAGCTGTGTCTGGTCCATCTTTTCCATAGGAGATGTAGGAGAGGAAGCAGCTGAATCACTGTGGTGGCTTGGAAAATGCTACGGAGGGGAGAAATGAGAAAAAAAAAAATGTGGAGAAAGCTTTCAGATGAGCTCCACCTGGTTACTTAAACCTTTGCATTCCTTGGGAACTCAGTTTGCAATACAAACATACCTCGTTTTACGCAGCAGATGTGATCTTGTCAGGCCATGATTAAGTAAAAGTTTTAGTAACTAAATTATACTTTCATTTATTCAAAAAATAAATGGCCTACTATGGACCACATACTATATTAGACACTGGATATCCAGAGATGAACAAAAAACAAACAGTTCCATAGGTTCTCACTATTTATAAAATAATCCCTTTTAGAATTTCTTTGAAAAGAAGTCTATTTTTAATTGGAATCATCATTTCCCAAATTCTGTATTTAAATTTGAATATTCTATCTTGAGTTCTTTAAGAAGCGTAAATTAATATTCAGGCAAAATCCTACTACTGTTTTTTTTTTTTAATTTTATATTTGACACAGGGTTTCACTCTGTCAACCAGGCTAGCACAATCATGGCTTACGGCAGCCTCGACCTCCCAAGCTCAAGAGATCCTCCCACCTCAGCCTCCTAAGTAGCTGGGACTACTGGCGCACACCACCATGCCCAGCTACTTTTTGTATTTTTTGTAGATACTGGGCTTCACCATGTTGCCCAGGCTGGTCTCAAACTCCTGGGCTCAAGCAATCCTCCTGCTTTGGCCTCCCAAAGTGCTAAGATTACAGGCGTGAACCACTGTGCCTGGCCTACTTATTTTTTTTTTTTTTTTGAGACGGAGTCCCCCAGGCTGGAGTGCAGTGGCCGGATCTCAGCTCACTGCAAGCTCCGCCTCCCGGGTTCACGCCATTCTCCTGCCTCAGCCTCCCCAGTAGCTGAGGCAATAGGCACCCGCCACCTCGCCCGGCTAGTTTTTTGTATTTTTTAGTAGAGACGGGGTTTCATGGTGTTAGCCAGGATAGTCTTGATCTCCTGACCCAGTGATCCGCCCGTCTCGGCCTCCCAAAGTGCTGGGATTACAGGCTTGAGCCACTGCGCCCGGCCTACTTATTTTTTAATAGATGAGTCACAGCAATAATAACCATGGCTGATTGAAAATTAGGACTGGTGATTATCTACAGGAGACTCTCCTTCTCCATCATCTGAATGCCCTCTACATACCCTATTATTTGAGGACAGAAAATAGGGCCGGGCGCGGTTGCTCAAGCCTGTAATCCCAGCACTTTGGGAGGCCGAGACGGGCGGATCACGAGGTCAGGAGATCGAGACCATCCTGGCTAACATGGTGAAACCCCGTCTCTACTAAAAAAATACAAAAAACGAGCCGGGCGAGGTGGCGGGCGCCTGTAGTCCCAGCTACTCGGGAGGCTGAGGCAGGAGAATGGCGTAAACCCGGGAGGCGGAGCTTGCAGTGAGCTGAGATCCGGCCACTGCAATCCAGCCCGGGCGACAGAGTGAGACTCCAGCTCAAAAAAAAAAAAAAAAAAAAAAGAAAAGAAAATAGGTCACTTCTTTTTTTTTTTTTTTTTTTAGATGGAGTTTCACTCTTGTTGCCCAGGCTGGAGTGCAATGGCATGATCTCGGCTCACCGCAACCTCTGCCTCCCGGGTTCAAGCAATTCTCCTGCCTCAGCCTCCCAAGTAGCTGGGACTACAGGCGTGCGCCACCACACCTGGCAAATTTTTGTATTTTTAGTAGAGACAGGGTTTCACCATCTTGGCCAGGCTGATCTCGAACTCCTGACCTCATGATCCATGCGCCTCGGCCTCCCAAAGGGCTGGGATTACAGGTGTGAGCCACCACGCCCAGCCGAAAATAGGTCACTTCTATACCAGGTCTAAGAATCTATCAACACTGCTGCTATTAGTGCCCCCCTCTCCCACTTCCAGTGATGTACCTCTTATGACCAGCCCTTGAAACCCAGTGTAGACTCAAAAACTTTCAAAGGGTTTGGCACAAGGATACTTGGGCAGAAATGAAAAGAAGGAGAGAGGAAAGGTTTGGGGGCAGTAGGGAAAAAAGAGTTTGCAGAGAGAAGCTGAGGTATCTTCCCGCATGAATCATTTGGCCAGGTAAAAAGCCTTTTGTATCTATGCAGAAAGCAGACAAGCTGTGGCATGAGGGATAAGATTAAACTTCGTGGAGTTCTTCTCAGTGATTCAAACAAAACAACAAAAAACAAACAAACAACAAAAAACATGTAGGAATCAAGACAATGCAGAAAGTTTAGGAATTTCCTTCCCTGAAAAGAAACTTGAAGAAAAGATTCAAAAGAAAATGGCAAAAGGGGCCATTTCTGCATGCACATTTCATTTCCTTGACTATTTTCCCACCTCTTCCTCATGTTCTTAAGTTCTTACCTTGGTCAGCTGATGATTGCCACCACCCAATGATGACTTCTGGGCAGCTATATGTGGAAACCAAGTCTTTAACATCCCTTCTACCTGTAGCAAGGTTCCTAGGTAACGTTCCCTGTGAAAAAGATATTGCTTTATTTATTTATTTATTTAATTTATTTTGAGACAGAGTCTCACTCTGTCACCCAGGCTGGAGTGCAGTGGCGCGATCTTGGCTCACTGCAAGCTCCGCCTCCCGGGTTCTCGCCATTCTCCTGCCTCAGCCTCCTGAGTAGCTGGGATTACAGGTGCCCACCACCATGCCCGGCTAATTTTTTGTATTTTTAGTAGAGAAAGGGTTTCACCGTGTTAGCCAAGATGGTCTCGATCTCCTGACCTTGTGATCCGTCTGCCTCGGCTTCCCAAAGTGCTGGGATTACAGGCGTGAGCCACCGCGCCCGGCCGAAAATGACATTGCTTTAAAAAACCAGCAACAGGATTGAAGAAATCTCCTTTTTATGAAGACCCAAGGAAAGAACCAAGGGGACTTACCCCATCTGTGGCTTCTGCAAAACACCTACAATACGCTGGATCCTGTCCATTGCCACACTCTGCTGAAAACTGCTTAATCCTGGGGATAGGGACAGAGAGAGATTAAGGATTGAGATTCAAGCATGTAGTCAGGTAAAGGACGAACAGAAGGGGGTTAAAATTGATTGATTTAAAAAAAATTAAGTCGGGCCAGGCAAGGTGGCTCACACCTGTAATCCCAGCACTTTGGGAGGCCGAGGCGGGTGGATCACCTGAGGTCAGGAGTTTGAGACCAGCCGGGCCAACATGGCGAAACCCCATCTCTATTAAAAATAACAAAAATTAGCTGGGCATGGTGGTGGGCACCTGTAATCCCAGCGACTGGGGAGGCTGAGGCAGAAGAATTGCTGGAACCCAGGAGGTGGAGGTTGCAGTGAGCTGAGATAGCACCATTACACTCCAGCCTGGGCACCAAGAGCAAAACTCCATCTCAAAAAATAATAACAAGAATAATAATTAAGTCATAGTAGCAAAAAAGGAATAATATAGGCCCCAAACAAGAACTTAAGAGAAATACACATCAAAAGAGGGCAAGAGAGAGAGAAATGAACCTAGCCCAAATGAATGCAACTAATGAGATTACCTCTCTCAAAACGACCCATCTTCAGCCCATTGAGTAGATCTGTGAGAGGAGGTATAAATCCTTGGAGTTCTTTACACTGTAGGAAAACAGGACAAAGGCTGTGAGAAGACCAAGAACTGTCCACACCAGCAGTGGCTTTTCCTTCACCTCCAAATTTGCGAGTCAATACTATCCTTATAGGGTCCTTATCAACCAGCTGGGTGCTAAGCCACTACAGGAGAGTCTCCTTTCACCTGCTTTCTCTTACCTTCTGGGCAAACAGCAGGTCTCCCTCTGTGGTACAACCTTGGATGTTTAGACTGGTCTCCAGTTCACCATCTCTTGATCTTTTCGCCCCAGATCCTGCCATAGGAGAAGCTGAACCCCGCTGTTCCGGATGAGATGGTGTATGTTGGTTACTGGAAACCTTGGATCGATGCCTGCAGCGGATAGGACCCAGGCTGGGCCGGGAACCTCCCCTCTGCCCAACAGTGTCTGGCCTGGGCCCATGGGCCCCCTTGTCCTCCCTCTCATTATCAGAGGGGAAGCCAAAGTCACTGTTCACTGGGGAGGTGGGAAAAGACGAAGAGAGAGAGTAGGAGGAATAGGGAGAAATGCTAGATGGAGAATCCATAGGTCCAGAAGCAGGGGCTGGAGAGCAGCTCCTGGAGTACCCAAAGATCGGAACCTGCAACTGAAGAGCAAAGCGAGGGAATTTGAAACCGGAGTTTAAGGATTAGGAAATGGACTGGGAGACTGGGGTGTACTGCGTGGGATAATACTTATTCTTCCCCTCCCCAATATTACCAGTCTCAGACACAATAGAAAAAGACATTTCTGCCCCCACCCCCGCTCATTAAGAACCTGGGATTCCCTCTCTGGCCTCCGCAGAGCAACTCTCTGCCTGATGCGGCCTCCGTTCTTTTCTTCCCTCAATTCAAATACCTGACTTGAAAGACACCTTCCTCTCCGCCCGTTGTTCGCCAGGGCTGTTCGCCAACCTGAGTCCGCAGCAAGCCTCTTCACCTAAGCCATGCCACCCACGAGAGGTCAATCTGCGCACGCGAACCCACCTGGTGACTCTACAGGAATCGCCCCCATAGAGACTGGCCTCCTGCCCTCTCCCAGTCTTTCAAGATCAGGATCCCTGTGCCGGTCTCTCTGGGCTCGCACCTGCCACGTGATGCAAACCCTCCCAATACGAAGATCTGCATTCTGCCCCCAAATCCACTCCCAAATCCTCCCTAACAGCTCGCTTTTCCTCCGAATATCCTTACCTGTTGTCAGCCGGCTCAGCCCTGGCTCGGTTTCCAGCTCCTTCACCGTCTCTCCGGGTCTGGCTACCCACCTCCGCCTCTCAGGGGGCCCCGCCCCTTCCCCCTCCCAGACACGTGCGGCCTGGCACGTGCCTCCCCCTGCTTACACAGATCTCGCGCCCTCATTGGTTGTGTCGCCGGTAACACGTGATACTCGTTACTGAAGTCCATAGCCCATTTGCTACAGTACAAAGGGCCTCAGCCAATAGAGGGCAGCCGGGTGATGATTGGCTGTAAAGGAAGCATTCCGTGCTCCGCCCCTACATGCGGCTGCCGGAGAGGACCCGGTGATGAGAAAAGGAGGCGGATGGAAAAAGAGTGGAAAAGAAGGGAGGGGAGGAAAAGGGCGGAGTCCGTGGCCTTAAATAGGATGGTGATGCGCCAGAGACGCGCAGCTTGAGTGTGCAGAGATTGGTTGTGCCACTGAAGGCGTGCGCCTCCGGACGTGGGACCCCCCGGTTCCGTCTCAGGAACTAACTCATCTGCCCCCTCTTTGAACACCTCCGCTCACGAGCGCAGCACGTGGAAACCATCAGTGATTTGGGTCTGCAACGTGTGTGTGTGACAGAATGGAAGTGTGTGACACGGTATATTCTCCCGCTCGGCGGCCCAGCCCTCGTGACTCTCCGGTTTCTGTTTCACCTCCCCCACCCCTTTCTCCTCCAAGTTGGGTGCCTCCTGCCCTGCTGGGTGAGGAGGGTGGGGATTGCAGCCGAGAACACCGCGTCCTCTCTGGCTCCCGCTGGGGCGGCTCCTCCGGCCCGTTTCTTACATAACCTATCACGCACGTTACAAGCTCAGATGCCACCCCGCCACGACGCTAGAGGTCAAAACGAAACTCAGTTTTTCCTGACTTTTTTTTTTGTCCAGGCTTCTTGGGCCCGGCGTCCTGAATTATCTGATTCCAAGCACGGGGAACAGAACGGGGTAGGTCCCTGATCTCCTAGGTTATGGCTTTGTCCAGCTTCAGTGCCTTCATTTGTCCCCTGGAGAAGATTCGAAAGACTATGAAGGAGGGGAGGGAGGCAAGGCCAGAGTTTAGAGAGTCTCAGGAATAACTGGGACGTTACTGTTGTCGTTGCGGCTTGCATTTTGAGAGTACAATGGAGAGGAGAGCAGGGCCAAGGACTATGATCTGGTTAAGGATAGTACGTCGCAGAGACCGCAAGGGGGCAGCCCAATTCTGATTAGGGTCCCGAGGATAGCGATTTAAAAAAAAATTTTAAGTGAGTTTGTCCCTGCCATAATTACCAACTGCAAAAGGCACATTGTTGGACAGAGGTGTGGGTGCGGGTGGGTAGGTGTGAATATTTTAAATCTATTCTAAGTAGTTTTTGATATTTTACCTTATGTTTTAACAATGTGCTTATTCTTACAAAAAGAAAGATTCTGAAACCTCAACCCCGTTTCCCCAAGCACAGTTTCAACACCATATTTAATAAAATAAAACAAGAGAATTACCAATATGGACTGCGAATAAACCTGTTGTCTGTGGGTGCCCTTCTCCAGTCTTCTCCAAACTGCAGATTTTTCAGTCCATAATGCCCTCTAATTCAGTTGTCACCCAACTCCCCTTCCAATCTACACTTGCTGCCTCTAAATCCTAGTGCATTCTTTATTGTGACTTTAGAACAGACTCATGAAGGAGTAGATGGTAACCAGATTATTTCACTTATTTATTTTATCTTCCAATTTCCTCTTGCCAAACTCCCATCCAAAGACTCAGAGCAGCCTTCTCCCACCTAAAAAAGCAGAGAGAGAGAGAGAGAAAGAGAAAGAAAGAAAAAATAAAAGAGTCAGGAGACCCGAGAAACCCCTTCATGCCCCCCACACTCTACGGAAACTCCCCAGATATTTTGAGCTGGGATTGCTCTGTGATAGCTCCTGGGAAAGATGTGTGTGTACCCCTCTTCTCCACAGTCCTTTCACCTCCTACTGAATCTTTTTATGCTCGATGGTTATTTAGCATCCCAATTTAAAAATGCTTTTCCTATAATACAATTTTCTCTTCCCTTCTCTCCCCCCACCCTGCCATACATCAGAGAATTGCCACCCCTTCTGCCTCTGAACTTTGCCTTTTGACTCTACCAGGTTGTAGGACCCACCCACTTTACCCTCTGGCATTTGCCGTGACTTGAATCATGGCCAGACTGGAACTAGCTTTGATTGTTCCAGACATTTTGGAAGCCTGGAGAGGTATTCCCCCAACCCCTTCATCTACTTGCCTCTGCTCTAGGAGATCCTGAAGGTCTCTTAGTTCAAAAAAACTAATGACTTATCACAAAAGTCTGCCTCAGCATCTCCTAAATTTCTTTAAGACTGAATAAGAAGATTTTTGTAAATGTGATCCCTCTTCTTTCATTTTACTTGTTATTTTTTGAGACAGAGTCTCACTCTGTTGCCCAGTGGCAACAGTACAGTGGCCAGATCATGGCTCACTGCAGCCTCTGCTTGATGGGCTTAAGGAATCCTTCCACCCGCTTCTCCCCAGTGGCTGGGACTGCAGGCCTGTGCTACCACACCCAACTAATTTTTATTTTTATTATTTTTTTAATGTCTTGTAGAGGAGTTCTTATTTATTTATTCATTTTTAATTTTTTTGTAGAGACAAGGTCTGTTGCTCAGCCTGGTCTCAAACTATGTTGCTCAGCCTGGTCTGGAATTCCTGGACTCAAGCGATCCTCCCACCTCAGCATCCCAAAGTGCTGGGATTATAGGGATGAGCTACCATGCCTGAATCTCTTCCTTCAGTGGCTGATAATTGACCAGGCTGGAAACACTAGCCAGAGATACTGGTAAGAATTACTTCGGTTTAGTGTGGGAAGTTAAAAAATATTATTTCACAGACTCCCCCAAAGCCAGTGGCTGCACTCTTACCTTCTACATGAAATACATCCCCGCCTGAACAAAGGCACACGACAGGAGGAGGGGAATAGGACTCCGCAACCTGGACACAGCATCATTCAGATCTGGACTCTGCTAAAATACAGACATCCCCACACAGTAGGCTCGTGTCATTCCTCCTACCACTTCTCCCTCCCCCTCCAGAAGTACTGCCACCTCTTTACAACAACCTCTGTCTTCCTTTCCTTTGGGCTTAAAGATCCATCCTTCCCCATCACTGTAAGGAGTCCTTTCTTCTGTGCCTTTCAGCTATCCCTGACCATACCAGGGAGGCCAATTCAATTCAATTATTTCTATTTTGTATTTATTATATGCATGATACTATGCTAGTCACTGTGCTAGGTGCTACAGAGAGGGACATAAATATGAATAAGACAAGATTCCTGTCCTCAAGGAATTTACAATCTAAAGAGCGTCTACTATATACTTTATTTATTTATTTATTTATTATTTATTTATTTATCTATTATTTTTTGAGACATAGTCTTACTCCGTCGCCAGGCTGGAATGCAGTGGTGCAATCTCAGCTCGCTGTAACCTCCACCTCCAGGGTTCAAGCAATTCTCCTGCCTCAGCCTCCCAAGTAGCTGGGATTACAGGCGCCTGCTACCATGCCTGGCTAATTTTTGTATTTTTAATAGAGATGGGGTTTTGCCATGTTGGCCAAGCTGGTCTCAAACTCCTGACCTCAGGTGATCTGCCCACCTCAGCCTCCCAAAGTCCTGGGATTACAGGCACCTGCCACCACGCCCGGCTAATTTTTGTATTTTTAGTAGAGACGGGGTTTTGCCATGTTGTCCAGGCTGGTCTCTAACTCCTGACCTCAGGTGATCCGCCCACCTCAGCCTCCCAAAGTGCTGGGATTACAGGCATGAGCCACCGTGCCTAGTCTACTATATGCTTCAAAAAGAATTAACTGCCCTTATTGTCAACCTTTCACTTCCATTCTTACTGGCTTCTTTGATCTGTGCTCAACTATGCGCAGACTGCTCTTTGGTCCTATTCCGCTTTCCAGCTGTTGCTTCTCTTTTTCATTACCAGATTTTTTAGATGGTTGGTCTGTACTCACCTTCCTTTCCTCATAATGTACTCCCTCTTTAACTCCACAAAAATCTAGCTTTTCTGCAAGTACTCAATTAAAACTATTTTCTTGAGAGTTACCAGTGACCTCCTCCTCCTTGGCCTCTTGGTAACTTTTGATGGATTATATTAAACTTTCTCTTTTAGACTCTATAATACAAACTTGGCTATCTGCCTGCTTCTGCAGTCAAATCCTTCTCCATTCCATTCATTGATTTCTCTTCCTCCCACTCACTACAGGCAGTCACTGGCCTTCTGAGCTTGTGTGTACTGGCTTTGTTGAGCTCATTTACTTTCATAACTGTGACTTTGCACTTAGAACTCTAGCCCCGATCTAGCTCAGTGACCTTTAGGACACCCTCATAGAGCTGTTACCATAAACTCAGCTTGGCCATTACCAAATTAATAACTTCTGTCCTAAACCACTCTGGCCTCCCATAGTTCCCACTTTGGTCAACCATTTTCCCAGATATCCATGTGTAAAACCCATGAGTTATTTTAACTCTCTCCTCATTTATACCTAATATAAAATTATCACTGAAGCAAGGTATTTTCTTCATATTTATTTTTCTCCTCTCCATTCATAATGCCAGAATACAGATTGTTTCTGGAACAACGCAAATCTCATGAGTTGCTCTCCACTAAATTATTTATATCCTGCATACAACCTGATGAGTGGTTTATCTTTTATCTTTTTTTTTTTGAGACGGAGTTTCGCTCTTTTTGCCCAGGCTGGAGTGCAATGGTGCAATCTCGGCTCACTGCAACCTCCGCCTCCCAGGTTCAAGCAATTCTCCTGCCTCAGCCTCCCAAGTAGCTGGGATTACAGGCATGCGCCACCACACCCAGCTAATTCTGTGTTTTTACTAGAGATAGGGTTTCTCCATGTTGGTCAGGCTGGTCTTGAACTCCCGACTTAAGATGATCAGCTTGCCTCAGCCTCCAAAAGTGCTTGGATTACAGTTGTTAGCCACCACACCTGGCCAGTTTTTCTAAAATATCACTTTTCATCGTGTTTTTACTATAATGAAGAACTTACTAGGCTCCTTGTTGATTATGAGTCCAGACTTCAGCCTGACACTTGAGACGCTCTGAAATTTGACCCTATGTTGCCACATGTGAAATTACCAAGCAAATATTAGGAGCCTTGTAAATTTTTTATTTTTCTTAATTCCCACTGTTCCCTTCCATATACCCTCTCCTTCAATCATACCCTATTTGCTAAACATATTATGCTTATTCTATTCCTCACTCCTGTGCAGCTCTTTCACTCTTTTTTTTTTTTTAGATAGAGTCTCGCTCTGTCGCTCAGGCTGGAGTGGAGTGGCGTGATCTCAGTTCACTGCAACCTCTGCCTCCCGGGTTCAAGCGATTCTCATCAGCTTCCCAAGTAGCTGGGATTATAGGCAGGCACCACCACGCCTGGCTAACTTTTGTATTTTTAGTAGAGATGGGTGGTTTCACCATGTTGGCCCTTGAACTAGCCTTGAACTGCTGACCTCAAGTGATCCTATCACCTTGGCCTCCCAAAAGATTATAGGCGTAAGCCACTGCACCTGGCCTCTTTCACTCTTGGAATAACTATTCTTCCTCCTAATTGTTTCTGTCCTTTCATAACTACCCACCAATCAAAAGCTCATCTATTCTTCAAGGTGTATCTCAACCACAAATGCCTCTTGAAAGCTTTTCAGACAACTCTAGCCTGTACTAATCTCTCTCCTTGCACTGGCTAAAGCACTGCCAGTATCTTCTGCTTTCAAATTTATATATAATTTAACATTGTAACATACCTTTTCATTTTGTTCTAAGTGTTTCGTAAATGTAAACTTGAATTTTATAAGTTCCTTGAGGACAGGAACATCATAGATTTCTTTTTGATCAGCATCAGTTACCTTAGCAGCCTTAGGCATAGATTACATACATATTGAATACTACTGAACTGAAATTTAACTGCACCGTATCTTCCCAGTGTTCTGTATACAGGGTTAGTATTAAATCTCAGTGAAATATGGCCAAGTTGAGATGAACACCTACATTGAAGTACTAATTATTTGGTTCCCCCATCCACCAAAGCCTGGTATTCCAGGCCTCTATTTACTCCACGTCACTAGGGATATCCTGTCTCCCCCCAGCCCCCAATCCCCAATCAACTCACTGGTTCCGTTGTTACTGGTTTCACAGTTACAGGCTTCGGATGGTCTGCACGTGCTGTTTCAAGACTAATGGTAGTCCCTACTGCCTCTGTTGTGTCCTTATCCAACCTGTTCTACCCTCAGTAGGATTTGGGAAACACAGAGTTATCATTTTTTCCATCCAACATCTTCATAGATTCTCTATTTAAAGTTCTCCCCTTCACCACCTCCACCCAGCCCAAGGACTTAAGCTCAGGGATTCCCCCCTCCCCTATACTTGCATAGATTTGTACCCATCTCATTCAAAAGTCCCTTGATGCCCCTCCTCAGTGTCTTAGCAAACTTACTGAGGACAATTTATAAAGTTCTGGCTTTTTTCTCCTCCCCAGATAGGTTAACAAATCTGTTTTGGGCCTACTACTTAGTTTCTCCTCATCAAACTCATTTTTATTTTTACTAATCAGATACATTTCAACATTGCCCAGTTTCTTTTCTTTTCTTTTTTTTTTTTTTTTGAGATGGAGTCTGGCTCTGTTGCCCAGGCTGGAGTGCAGTGGAACAATCTTGGCTCACTGCATCCTCCATCTCCCGGTTTCAAGTGATTCTCCTACCTCACCCTTCTGAGTAGCTGGGATTATAGGTGTATGCTACCATGTCCAACTAATTTTTTTTTTTTTTTTTTTTTTTTTTGAGACGGAGTCTCGCTCTGCCGCCCAGGCTGGAGTGCTGTGGCCGGATCTCAGCTCACTGCAAGCTCCACCTCCCGGGTTCACGCCATTCTCCTGCCTCAGCCTCCCGAGTAGCTGGGACTACAGGCGCCCACCACCTCGCCCGGCTAATTTTTTTGTATTTTTTAGTAGAGACGGGGTTTCACCGTGTTAGCCAGGATGGTCTCGATCTCCTGACCTCGTGATCCGCCCGTCTCGGCCTCCCAAAGTGCTGGGATTACAGGCTTGAGCCACCGCGCCCGGCCTAATGTTTTTATATTTTTAGTAGAGATGGGGTTTCACCATGTTGGCCAGGCTGGTCTCAAACTCTTGACCTCAAATGATTCACTCGCCTTGGCCTCCCAAAGTGCTGGGATTACAGGCGTCAGCCACCACGCCTGGCCAGTTTCTTTTTAATTGTTACTTATCCTAAACCTTTTAGATGTAGAGGTCACTCACCAGCCTGTCCTCTGACTCAAATATGGAGTAATCAATGGTGAAATCTGCACTAAAGTCATCTGCAGAGGAGAAAGAAAATCAGTAATAATTAGAGAAAAAGGTAACTCTAGATCTGGAAATGAAAAAGGAAGAAATTGCTTAGAATAGTTTAACTTAAGTTGTAACATTTATTGGTATAATCCAATTTTATTTAACTGTAATGTTAAAAATGACTGTGAGTGTATGTATTTATATTTTCAATCTAGGTATCTAAAATAATTTACAAATTTGAAAAATTTTCAAGTTCTTCTCTTTTTAGAGTCAAGGTCTCACTCTGTTAACAGGCTAGAGTACAGTTAGTTCAATCATAGCTCACTGCCACCTCCAGCATCTGAGCTCAAGTGATCCTCCCGTCTCAGCTTCCTGAGTAGCTGGGACTATAGCCATGTGCCACCATGCCCAGCTAATTGAAAAAAAAATTTTTTTTTTTTCTATAGTGACAAGGTCTTGCTATGATGCCTAGGCTCGTCTTGAACACCTGGGCTGAAGCAATCCTCCCATCTAAAAATCAGTCTTTTTTTTTTTTTTTTTTTTGAGATGGAGTCTCATTCTGTCACCCAGGCTGGAATACGGTGGCGTGATCTCGGCTTACTACAACGTCCGGCCTCCCAGGTTCAAGTGATTCTCCTGCCTCCGCCTCTTGAATAACTGGGACTACAGGCAGGTGCCACCATGCCTGGCTAATTTTTGTATTTTTAGTAAAGACAGAGTTTCACCCTGTTGGTCAGGCTGGTCTCGAACTTCTGACCTCAGGTGATCCACCCGCCTCAGCCTCCCAAAGTGCTGGGATTACAGGCATGAGTCACTGTGCCCGGCCCATCATGAGCCTTGATAGGTTTTGTTAATAGCCAGATTTTTCTCTGACCCCATTGCTCTGCTGCAAAGTGAAGAGCAAAGTCTCAGAACTAAATATCCTGAAGCCTCTCTCCAGTTGGCTAAGAGCAAGAGCCTTTCATGTACTCACCATAACTGGGGGTGACTGTATAATAATAGACCACCTGATAAT
This sequence comes from Rhinopithecus roxellana, assembly GCF_007565055.1. Taxonomy (NCBI): domain Eukaryota; kingdom Metazoa; phylum Chordata; class Mammalia; order Primates; family Cercopithecidae; genus Rhinopithecus; species Rhinopithecus roxellana. The sequence continues at coordinate 47,194,499 of NC_044556.1, forward strand.
ATTCCTCCTCTCCCACTCTTTCTTCATCCTCATATTCTTGTCCTATGGGGACAAGGACTATAGGTCAAGGGACATCTGGAACACCTTACTAACAAAAGGACACCTGGAATTGACCTCAGCACTCCCAACTTTCTCACTTTCTCGCTTTCTCTCTCTCTCTGTCTCTCTTTCTTTCTTTCTTTCTCTTCCCCTCCAATAATCATACTCCCTTCCTGCCTGTGCACCCTTACACCCCTCTCAGTCTTCTGGGCTCCATATCTGTAATGAGGCCTGTTACTCTGTGCCCTTTCTTTTTTTTTTTGAGACGGAGTCTCACTCTGTTGCCCAGGCTGGAATGCAGTGGCGCGATCTCGGCTCACTGCAAGCTCCACCTCCTGGGTTCACACCATTCTCCTGCCTCAGCCTCCCAAGTAGCTGGGACTACAGGCGTGGACCACCACGCCCGGCTAATTTTTTTGTATTTTTAGTAGAGATGGGGTTTCACCGTGTTAGCCAGGATAGTCTCGATCTCCTGACCTCGTGATCCACCCGCCTCGGCCTCCCAAAGTGCTGGGATTACAGGCGTGAGCCACTGCACCCGGCCACTCTGTGCTCTTTCAATCTAGGAACTCCTAATACAGAAAACGGTCCCCTTCACATACTATAAACCCAAAGGGAGAACCAAACCTAAAAAAGGTAGGAAGAGTAGAGACCAGGAATTAAAAACGCCAAATCTTCTATTTAGTATGCTCCAGATCTTATTGTATTTGTGAGAGATCTTTTCTTATCAGTATCTCTTACAAATAACACACACCCTTAGGCTTTGGATTTGAGCTTTAGTTCCAGCTTCACTGCTAACGGAATAACCCTGAACAATCCACTTAACATCCGCTTTCTTAAAATGAGTCAGCTGGACTAAATGACCCATCTCCTTTAGTTTTTCTTCCCTTTCAGAACTAAAAATATGTGGCTTTGATATGACTGGATCAAGAACTCCAGGCCTCCTGCTAAACACTTCCCTGAGTTCCTTGAATGCTTTCCCTTCAACTCCAAGCTAATGACACAAGAATCTAGAGGAAAAGGAAACAATGAGACACACCTGGCAGACTGGGGAACAAAGGAGGGAAGGAGCCAAGCTACTGTTGGGACCCTGTCCCTGAAGACAGCCAGTTTTCCACTACCCTAAAGGTCACCCCACTTCTGTGTCTTTACTAATAGCAGTTTTTTTTTCTCCAATTATCTGGGAAAGGAGATACCCTAACTACTAGTTTCAGACTGTGACACCTTCCAGTAATTCCTCCTTCACCCTTACTTTAGCCCCTCTCATCTTGTTCAACTTCCATGGTGATGGAGAACTGAGCTCAGTGTTGCTAGGGCTTCCTTGTATCTGGAGCTCCATCCTCCTTCTTTGACAGGACTCTGCTTTTTTTCCCCTTTCCTGGCTCTGCCTTCCAGATCTCCATTCTGCCCTCAACACCGGATCCTAGCACGATGAGAAAACTCTATTGCTTCCTATTGAAATCCACCTCTTATCCACTCCTCATTTTTTTTTCTCCCACCCCATTTATGGTAGAAGACCTGGCACAAAAGCTCAGTGAGAAGAGTGGACTTACCCAAGATAAGTGGCACAGCAAGGATGGCTGCAAAGAGGACATCCATTCTGGATTCTGCACTATTGCTGTGAAAGTAAAAAAGGAAATTACAGAGTTTCCCACCAAACTTACCCCGCCTCCCCTCCTCCTCCAAAGCAGGGAAGGAGCTGCAGCAACTCTTCTCCTCCCAGGGGGCAGAACTCCCCGCCTACTGGCTGACTGACTAGATCTCCAGTTACTGCCGGTACCCCGCCAGAGCTGCCCAGATTGAGAGGCAAAAGGGGGTTTTGATACAAACATGTTTCTTAAGCTCCCCCTGCCCTAGATTAGATCCATTCAGGACTCCCACTGCCATTACCAAAAAATAAAAAAATAAAAAAATAAAAATAAGCCTATCAAGAAGTTTCCCCTCTCCTGGCTTTCCTTCCTTCCTCCAAGGCCTCATAAAAAGCTCACCCTCCCTCTCACTGTCCCTGACTTACCATCACCACCCAGAGTTGCGTTTCTCTCTGAGGCTTCATCAGTCTTTTTTCATCACAGTGGAAATGTTCTGAGGAAGGAGTGAGCATTTTTCTGGACTGAAAAGAGTCCCTTTCTTCTGTCTGTCTTGAGCTATGGAGAATAGGAACAATATTTCCCCATCATTTTCTGATTTAAAGCACCTACTGCATGGCTTCAGCTAAAAGTCTCTCAGCCATGGTCAGTTATTTCCTCTCTGGTAATACTGACCTCTTTGTTTTCTTCTGAGACAGAGTCTCGCTTTGTCACCCAGGTTGGAGTGCAGTGGCACGATCTCGGCTCACTGCAACCTCTGCCTCCCGGGTTCAAGTGATTCTCCTGCCTCAGCCTCCCCAGTAGCTGGGACTACACATGCATGCCACCATGTCCAGCTAAATTTTGTATTTTTAGTAGAGACAAAGTTTCACCATGTTGGCCCAGGCTGGTCTCGAACTCCTGACCTCAGGTGATCTACCCGTCTCGGCCTCCCAGAGTGGAATTATAGGCATGAGCCACCGTGCCCAGCCTCACCTCATCTCTTTCTCAACTTCCAGGATGTAAGTTGGGAGAAGAGAGGAAGCAGATAGTCTCTTTCTCTGCTACAGGTGCCACACCCTCCCTCCCACATTCGGTCAGTTGGTGTGTTCCCTTCATTCAGTCCTACAGGAGTAGAGTTTTTATCCTTTCCTCTGCTTTTATGTTTCCCATGTTCATTCAATTCAGAAACCCTTAGCAACGTATGTGCTAGGCACAGTGTGCTAGGCCTAGTCTGATAGGCACTGAGAGCTTACAGGCAAGGGAATAAGAAAAGACAGTTTTGCTTTGTTCTTAAGGGAAGTTAATAAGTATCTGCTCAATATCTACTATGAGTCAGGCACTGTGCAAGTGTCTGTGGAACCACCCACGAACAAGATAGGTTTAGAGCCTGGTCAGAAGATGCTGTGATAACACACAATGGAGAGATGAAGCTGGTCACAGTGGCTCACGCCTGTAATCCCAGCACTTTGGGAGGCCTAGGCGGACGGATCACCTGAGGTCAGGAGATCAGGAGATCAGCCTGGCCAACATGGTGAAACCTTGTCTCTCCTAAAAATACAAAAATTAGCTGGGTGTGGTGGCAGGCGCCAGTAATGCCAGGTACTAGGGAGGCTGAGGCAAGAGAATCACTTGAACCTTGGAGGCAGAGGTTGCAGTGAGCCGAGATCACACCACTGTACTCCAGTCTGAGTGACAGAGTGAGATTCCATCTCAAAAAAAAAGACATGAGAAGAATTGTCTCATTGCTATCCACCTGACTCTGCCTGCTGGGCTCAGAAGCAGGACATACTGGAATCTTGAACACAGGCCATGATAATGCTACCCTCTTAATCTTATTAGGGAATAATTTGCCTTGTGACTTTCCATGTAAATCTTTTCCTTCTTTTTTTTCAGAGACAGAGCCTTGCTCTGTCACCCAGGTTTGAGTGCAGTGGTGTGATCTCAGCTCACTGTAATCTCCACCTCCCAGGTTCGAGCTATTCTCGTGGCTCAGCCTCCTGAGTAGCTGGGACTACAGGTGTGCACCACCACTCCTGGCTAATTTTTTGTATTTTTATTAGAGACGGGGTTTCACCATGCTGGCCAGGCTAGTCTCAAACTCCTGACCTCAAGTGATCCAGCCGCCTTGGTCTCCAAAAGTGCTGGAATTACAGGCATGAGCCACTGTGACCAGCCTCTGTGTAAATCTACACAATCTATTCCTCAGCTCCTTTCCAGAATTTCCTGGAAGACATGTAAAACACGTATGTGAGTGTGCACATATGGATTAAATCATAAATCACTTCCAGGAAGGAAAGCAAGTTTGGTTATCTTTAAACAATTTCTGTGGGTTTTTTTGGTACTTTGGTTATGCTTTCAAAAACGATATTCCAGATTTCTTCCCTCTTTTCCATCCTCAGATTCCTTTGCCTAACATCTTCCCTAAGGACTAACGTCTACCCATTCAAATGAGATTGCAATACTCTCCTCTCCTACTTTAACTTTCTTTTTATTTCTTGAGACAGAACCTCACTCCATTGTCCAGGCTGTAGTGCAGTGGCGCAGTCGCAGCTCACTGCCACCTCTGCCTCTCGGGTTCAAGCTATTCTTGTCCCTCAGCCTCCCGAGTAGTTGGGATTACAGGCGCGCGCCACCACACCTGGCTAATTTTTGCATTTTTAGTAGAAATGGGCTTTCGCCATGTTGGCCAGGCTGGTCTCAAACTCCTGGCCTCCCAAAGTGCTGGGATTACAGGGGTGAGGCACCGCGCCCAGCCTACTTTAACTTTCATTCACTCTAATATACAACCCCTCTCTCCAACCTGAGGAAAACGCACCACTGAGGTTCATTTTTCAGAAAATAAACAGAGGAAGTATGACATAAAAGGAACTTGGGGCGGGGGTGGGGCCGGGGTGTCGTTTTCCTTCAACCCCATCGCTCTTATTGCTTTTAAACTCCCGGACTCTTTCAAAATGCCTTCCTAACATTTCTCTCCAGGCTCCTTTTGCTTATCTCCGATTCTCTTGTCATTACTGATGAAGGCTTCATTAGCGATATACTGTATTCCATGTTTATTATACTAGCCTGTCCGAAGAGCTCCTACTTTTTAATGTAATCTTCATCCCTTAGGCAGCAGCTCTAGCCCATTTCCTCTCATTCAAGTAAGAACAATACCCGTCCCTATCTCCCTGCGCCCCATCCTGTGCTCTCTTTGTATTTGTCCCTTAGATTCAAACAGGATCTACCCCCGCTGCAACCCTTCAAGAAGAGGTATGATTGCTACCACTTTTTCCCACAAAGTGACGAAAAGAAACAGCGACGGAGGCGCAACCGAACCCAGGAATCTGTGTCTTTACTGGTCCATTCCCGGCCCACCCCCATTAACCGGCTCGAGCCACTCCCAGGACGAAGTCAAGGCCTCTGAAGACGACTACAACTCCCAGCAGGTCGAGCTGCTCCGCCCGCGCTGATTCTCCATTGGCCTTCCGGGGGTGGGGATTAGATGGGAGGCGGCCGTGGGGCTGCGACAGGGATCTGTCCCCTCTTCGGCTTCCGTAGAGGAAGTCCCGCGGACCTTCATTTGGGGTTTTGGTTCCCCCCCTTCCCCTTCCCCGGGGTCCGGGGGTGACATTGCACCGCGCCCCTCGTGGGGTCGCGTTGCCACCCCACGCGGACTCCCCAGCTGGCGCGCCTCTCCCATTTGCCTGTCCTGGTCAGGCCCCCACCCGGCCCCCACCCCCCTCCCACCTGCCCAGCCATGGGGGCTGCGGTGTTTTTCGGCTGCACTTTCGTCGCGTTCGGCCCGGCCTTCGCGCTTTTCTTGATCACTGTGGCTGGGGATCCACTTCGCGTTATCATCCTGGTCGCAGGGTGAGTAGGGGTCCGGGAGACGCGGAAGAGCGTCGAAGAGAGAGGTGCGGAAGGGGCTGGAGGAACTGGGGCGAGCCTGGGAGCCTGAATTGGGGACAATAAATCGGAGGTGAAGTTTGGGCGGTGAGGGGTTGGGTCTGGGAGATTTGCCTTTTCCCGCAGTTGGTTTCCACCTTCCAAGGATCTCACAGATTCCTCCTATATTCCTCCCAGCGACGTCAGAGAAGGCCCAAGGCCGAGACTCGTGAGGGGGCTGTGCTGACCTAGGCTGGCCGAGTCAGGTGCCTTAGGAGAGGATCCAGGAATGGATACCTCGCCCTTCTGTGCTCGCACACTCTGGCTCTCATCGCTCTGAAGACTCTTTAATTAGATTTCTCCCCTTTCCTCTGCGTTCACGTTTCTACAGATGAGTCTCTTGGTGGAAACAGTTACCCTACCTGGTCCATGTTTCCGTAACCATCCGGAAGGCTAACTTCCACCCTTCAAGCACCTTGGCTGGTTTCCCTCCTTGATTTCTCTGGCAGCCCTTACCATTGCTTGTCTCACTGTCCCTGTCTTTTCTCAGGGCATTTTTCTGGCTGGTCTCCCTGCTCCTGGCCTCTGTGGTCTGGTTCATCTTGGTGCATGTGACCGACCGGTCAGATGCCCGGCTCCAATACGGCCTCCTGATTTTTGGTGCTGCTGTCTCTGTCCTTCTACAGGAGGTGTTCCGCTTTGCCTACTACAAGCTGCTTAAGTAAGATGATGGAGTGGTCTGGAGGGGAGAGGGGCAGAGAACTGCACTGTGGGAAGTGGGGCAGCCCCTGGGTGCTGGTTTGGAAGAGGAGGCACTAAGGGAGGACATTAGAGGGAAAGGAGCATCCCTGCCCTCCCTCATGTTTCCCCTACCCCACCTCACCCCAGGAAGGCAGATGAGGGGTTAGCATCGCTGAGTGAGGACGGAAGATCACCCATCTCCATCCGCCAGATGGCCTATGGTGAGCCAAGGGAGAGGGACTGGAGGAGGGAGTTGGACAGCCCCCTCCTCTAGGGAAGTCTCTAAATACCCACATGTTCTACGTGGCTTCTTATTTTCCTTCATCCGTCACTTCCAAAGAAAGTTGGTCTGGAGGGAGAGTAGGCGTGAAAGAATTGTAACCGGGAATGGGGAGGCGTCAGTGGTGAACAGGCAATAGTGTGATCTCTGACATTGATGAGATCCTCCCTTCCCCCAGTTTCTGGTCTCTCCTTCGGTATCATCAGTGGTGTCTTCTCTGTTATCAATATTTTGGCTGATGCACTTGGGCCAGGTGTGGTTGGGATCCATGGAGACTCACCCTATTACTTCCTGACTTCAGGTAAGATCCAAATTCTATCTAGCCTTCACCCCCCATCCATCCTTGTCCCTGATCTGATTTATTGGCCTTCCCTGGGAGACTTCTTTGGCTCAACATCTCAGGAGGCTGGGAGAAGATCAGGGATGTATCTCCTCCCCGTCTCCCTCCCTGCAGCCTTTCTGACAGCAGCCATTATCCTGCTCCATACCTTTTGGGGAGTTGTGTTCTTTGATGCCTGTGAGAGGAGACGGTACTGGGCTTTGGGCCTGGTGGTTGGGAGTCACCTACTGACATCGGGACTGGTGAGTTGGAGACAGGGGCTTAAGTTAGGGAGAAAAGCATTTAATGGTGAGTGGGATGTTGGAAAAAGGGTATCCTCACTTCTTAACATTTTTAACTTACCTGGGAGGAGGCGGAAAGGTGAGTCTTTTGAGGTCTCTCACCTCAGCATCAGTTCTAGCACCTGCTCTGGGGAGGAGGTTGAATGCATTAGTCAAAGTGTAATGCAGAGGGCCTGAGGTGATCAGGAGCAGCAGAAACCTTTGAGTTTCTGAGGAGCTGATAATCAAAAGTCCCCTTAACCACAAGATGTTGGTGCTCTGAAGGGAAAGACTGGGGAATTTGAGAGAGATGTCTGGGAGTCAAAGGTACAGAGAGAATATGGGGATTAGGTCGGGGGAGAATCTAATCTCTTTCCTACTCTTACCCTCCTTCCTAGACATTCCTGAACCCCTGGTATGAGGCCAGCCTGCTGCCCATCTATGCAGTCACTGTTTCCATGGGGCTCTGGGCCTTCATCACAGCTGGAGGGTCCCTCCGAAGTATTCAGCGCAGCCTCTTGTGTAAGGACTGACTACCTGGACTGATCGCCTGACAGATCCCACCTGCCTGTCCACTGCCCATGACTGAGCCCAGCCCCAGCCCGGGTCCATTGCCCACATTCTCTGTCTCCTTCTCGTCGGTCTACCCCACCACCTCCAGGGTTTTGCTTTGTCCTTTTTGTGACCGTTAGTCTCTCAGCTTTACCAGGAGCAGCCTGGGTTCAGCCAGTCAGTGACTGGTGGGTTTGAATCTGCACTTATCCCCACCACCTGGGGACCCCCTTGTTGTCCAGGACTCCCCCTGTGTCAGTGCTCTGCTCTCACCCTGCCCAAGACTCACCTCCCTTCCCCTCTGCAGGCCGACGGCAGGAGGACAGTCGGGTGATGGTGTATTCTGCCCTGCGCATCCCACCCGAGGACTGAGGGAACCTAGGGGGGACCCCTGGGCCTGGGGTGCCCTCCTGATGTCCTCGCCCTGTATTTCTCCATCTCCAGTTCTGGACAGTGCAGGTTGCCAAGAAAAGGGACCTAGTTTAGCCATTGCCCTGGAGATGAAATTAATGGAGGCTCAAGGGTAGATGAGCTCTGAGTTTCTCAGTACTCCCTCCCCAGACTGGACATCTTGGTCTTTTTCTCAGGCCTGAGGGGAACCATTTTTGGTGTGATCAAATACCCTAAAATGCCTTTTTTTCTTTTTTGAGGTGGGGGAAGGGAGGAGGTATGTTGGAACTCTTCTAACCTCCTTGAGCTATATTTTCTCTCCTCGAGTTGCTCCTTATTCCTGGGCTCATTTCTGTACCTTTCTCCTTGGTCCCAGACCTTGAGGGAAAGGAAGGAAGTGCATGTTTGGGAACTGGCATTACTGGAACTAATGGTTTTAACCTCCTTAACCACCAGCATCCCTCCTCTCCCCAAGGTGAAGTGGAGGGTGCTGTGGTGAGCTGACCGCTCCAGAGCTGCAGTGCCGCTGGAGGAGTCAGACTACCATAACATCGTAGGGAAGGAGGGCAGATTTTTTTGTAGTTTTTAATTGGGGTGTGGGAGGGGTGGGGAGGTTTTCTATAAACTGTATCATTTTCTGCTGAGGGTGGAGTGTCCCATCCTTTTAATCAAGGTGATTGTGATTTTGACTAATAAAAAAGAATTTGTAATTATGGGGGAACTTGGCTTTTAAGGGAGGGGATAGCATGTTAATTGAGATTTCTGCCCTCTCAGATCTCTTGTCCAGCCACTTTCCTAACCTGTCAACCACTGATCTCCAAGCATAGCCTTGGTGCAAGGGCAGAAATCTGGGCTAGTGGTTTAACAGCCCAGAAACTTTGGGTTAAGTGTTTTCCCAGAAGCTAATCTTTCCGTCCAGGGGTGGGATAAAAGGAGTTAATCACCCATGCTTCTTTTCCTCATCCTTTGCCCATCTTTACCACCTGAGGGATTCAGGAACTTGCCCACCCTCAAGAGCCTCAAAGGATAGGACAGAATTAAAGTCAGAAACTTTAATTTCCAAATATATTGATCAAAAATATACAACTTCAACAGCAACTCTTTATCCTAAGGAGAGATCCTGCAGTATATCTAGGGAAAGGGCCAAAAAAGTGAGGGGGTAGAGGACTTTGGGATATATCCCTGCAACTAAACAGAGTTTGTTCTCTGCATTAACAACACAGGGATTTCCTCATTTCCTACATGTTTGGAGAGGCTGAAGGCTCTGCAGTTCTTCCTCGAATGACCGCCTGGGTCCATTTCTCTCTGTAGGAGATGTCCAGGGGAAGGAGGACGACTGCCTACTACTTCTACAGTGTTTCTGGCCAGACCCTACACTCTGTTTTAGAGGCTTCCCGATAGGCATTAGGGGAAGTCATCCACATCCACGGTATCTGAGAGGGAATTTATGCCTCAGTCGTGGCTCGTGCTGAGGTGAAGACCACAGTCTTTTGGTTTTCCAGCCTCTTCTTCCTGGAAAGGGGAATGGCTCGTGAGAATGACTGCTATCTAAGTGAAGCAGATTAGAGGTGGAATAGGAGAATGATTTTTAATAGAAAAGAGGGCTGGGCAAGGTGTTTCACGCCTGTAATCCCAGCGCTTTGGGAGGCTGAGGCAGGCGAATCACTTGAGGTCAGGAGTTGGAGACCAGCCTGGGCAACATAGTGAAAACCGGTCTCTGCTAAAAATACAAAAATTAGCCGGGCATGGTGGCACATGCCAGTAGTCCCAGCTACTCAGGAGGCTAAGGTGGGAGGACCACTTGAGTCCAGTAGGTGGAGGTTGCAGTGAGCTGTGATAAAGCCATGCACTCCAGCCTGGACAGCACTGAGAACCTGTCTCAAAAAGCGGGTGACTCACGCCTGTGATCCCAGTACTTTGGGAGGCCGAGGTAAGCGGATCACCTGAGGTCAGGAGTTTGAGACCACCCTGGCCAATATGGTGAAACCTTGTCTCTACTAAAAATACAAAAATGAGCTGGGTGCGATGGTGCCTGCCTTTAGTCCCAGCTACTCAGGAGGCTGAGGCAGGAGAACTGCTTGACTCCAGGAGGCAGAGGTTGCAGTGAGCTGAGATTGCACACCACTGCACTCCAGACTGGGTAACAGAGCAAGACTCCATCTCCCAAAAAAAGAAAGAAAGAAAGGACTGGAGGAATGGAAAGTAGGACCTCACCGAATCTTTCTAGCAATGAAATAAACAGCCAGGAGAAGGCAGAGACAGCCAACCAAGATTCCTACACCTAGACTCAGCATTTCACCTGGGGGAGATAAAAGTAAAAGGTGTCAGCCTAGGACTAACAGAGATTCTGAGCCTTTCCCCCACTCGATGAGGATGCCTCCCCTCCCCCCAATATCTTATAAGGCTGCCTTACCTGTGGTATACAAGGATCCCGCTGTAAGAGAAGAAAGTGGGTCAGTGGGACTTCAGATCCCCATCCCAGCTGGGAGCAGCACTCTCTGCTGCTATGCCTGGGAGAATCACCCAGGCACCCTGTGGTGGGGGTTGGTTCCCAGTCCAAGCAAGTCCCGGAAACCCCTCTCCTATTAGCCTTTTCTTCCCATTAGCTCCCTAGTTCCTGCCATTGTGTTCCCCTCAGTTTCCCATCTCTTCTGAGCCGTGCAGAATCACCTTGGCTGAAAGAAGCAAAGACCATGCGCTGATTGAGAGGCTGAGGGGCTCGGTAGTTCTGTACCAGAAGCTTAGAGGGCTCCTCTTCCGTGGAGAACAATGTCCCCTGAAGCTTTTCCAGCTGAGGAGCAGAAGCGTGGGAGAGGTGTCACTTTGGGGAGTGGGAAGGGGTCTGAAGTTAAAACTGTCTTGCTTCACCTCATTTCTCCACCACTTACCTGTTCCATTGAAATTTGGGACCTTCTATAGAAGACTGTCCAGAGCACACTCTGGTAGCAAGGGGGAGTTGTGAGTGAGCCATTGTAGCGGAAGTACTGCCCCAGCTGTGGGGGGAGCAGCTCTCTTAGGTTGAAGGGAGGCACCGAGGTCTTCTGATCTGTGGAGAACAGACTGGGACTCATCTTCCTTGTAGTGTGTCCTAGCTTACCTAGATAGGACTCCCAGATGCAGAATTCCTTGGCTGTAAGTAATTGCCTCATCCCAAGGCTTTTTAGGATATTTTTTGAAAGTTTTTTGAAAGTCTAATCTTACTTCCTGCTATAGGTTTTTAAGGCTCACCTTTATGACTGATTTCATGCAAGTGACTCAGAATGTGTTCATAAGCTATATTCTTAGTCTCACCCACCTGGAAGAGGAGGAAAGGGAGAGAGTTTGGAATGAGTCCATGTTTGGAATAAGAAATTTATGTACAGAATAAATGGTCAGGGTGGGCTGCTGCCTGCCATAGGAGGGAGGCCAGCGACAGAAATAGGTGTGAGGGTTGCAGAGGAAGTGGAGAGAAACCTGGAAGGGACTGGGGGCTACTGACCTCAATTAGGATGCCCAGGACAGCCAGGCCCTGAGGCCTCTGAGCAGCCTCACTCAAGCTGTCATAGGAATCAGAGTCATAATGTACAATGTGGAGCTGAAGGAATTAAGAGGGAATTGAATCATGGGATGTCCCCACCCCCTTCAAGGCCTTGATACTAGCTGCCACTGTTCCCCTGCTGTCCCCGGCAGGCACTAAGTCTGTCCCTCAAAGATTGGCCTTATACCCCCAGCATGACTTTTCCTAAGGTCCAGATCCTTTCCCCAGGACCAACCATCCCTGTTACTTTGAGTCCCAGCTCTTTGTTCCCTGGTACCTCTGCAACTGTGGCTTCACTGTTGATCTGGTGTTCTGAGCCCCCTGGGGATCCTTTCTGACCCCAGTGCAGGTGGAGCTGGGCAGCTACGTATTTTCGGGGAAGTCCACCCAGATACAGGGTAGAGGGCAGAGAGAGTTGCACTGTGAGGAAAAGAGCAAACTAGGATTGGTGGAGGAATGTGGATACATTCCCACTCCTGGGTTGCTACCACTTCTTGGGAGACTTGGCCCTCTTCCAGTTTTCTCCCCCAGTAGCACCCAGTTCCTCCCACAGGCCAGTGCTTTTCTAGCATATCTTCCTTTTTCTTGGTTCAAGTCAGTGCAATGATACTAACCTACCTATTGAGCTTGATTATAAACATTTTGATTTCCGCCTTGGCTACAGGATCCTGATCCCTATTATCATATCTTCCAATTCATGGACAAAGGTTTTTGAGAATTTGCAGGTTAGGAGAATGCTGCTTTCCTCTGACTCCTGAGCTTATTTGTTTGTTTATTTATGTCAGATGGGTAATGTGCCAACATCATAACAAGGTTCGAGGGTGGCACATCTTACGCATGCTCATGAACACCCCATCATCACGCTCATGAACTACAAAAGGATCTGACTCTTAAGATCTGAGCTGGAGCCTACAACTCCTTGGAGCCTGTGCTTTTACCTGTGTGGCCATTGTTGTGCAGGTCCAAAGGCTCGGTGCCAGGCTGGTCATATCCGTGGGGCTGCAGAGGAGGCAACTCAGGGTCAAATGTCACACTGTCTGTCTGAATATCGATGGGCGACTGGGCATTGTTTCCACACTCAGGGTAAGAGGCTGACCAATGGTCCTGACCGTGTGGGCCTGGTGGGGGTTACCAAAGACATTGGTCCTGTCCTCCAGCTGTAGCCACCCTTCAACACCCCCCTGCCTTTGACCCTTCCCCTAACCAAGCCATACATCTGGGTGGAGGTAGAAATGGACTTCCCTCCACTCAGGTTAAGACCCCAGTTGTACAGGGATGGGTGAGGTAGGAGTCCCATTGAGTCTCACGCTGCAGTTCCCCTTCCCTACCCAGAGGCAGTGATGATTCCCCACCTATCCTGATGAATGGGGAGTGGTAGCTCTTTTACTTACCTGTATTTTGAGGACAAGAAAGCTGAATGGGGGGAGAGGGGATGCATAGAAAACCTGAATGCCCTGAGAGATGGGATTAGAGAGTAGGAGTAGAAAAATGGGAGAAATAAAATGATCCTAGGTAGGCCAGGCACAGTGGCTCATGTCTGTAAGCCCAGCACTTTGGGAGGCCGAGGCAGGTGGATCGCTTGAGGTCAGGAGTTTGAGACCAGTCTGGCCAACATGGTGAAACCCTGTCTGTACTAAAAATACAAAAATTAGCCAAACATGGTGGTGGGCACTTGTAATTCCAGCTACTCGAGAGGCTGAGGCAGGAGAATAACTTAAACCCGGGAGGTGGAGTTTGCAGTGAGCCCAGATTGCACCACTGCACTCCAGCCTGGGCAACAGAGCAAGACTCTGTCTCAAAAAAAAAAAAAAAAAAAAAAAAAAGATCTTAGAGAGATAGGGTCTCCTGGAGGCCCCCTATCAAGTGGCCTTGGGATTCAGATATCTTGACTTCATCATTCATTTCTTGCTCTCACACTGACCGTTTATCACAGACTCTGGAGTTCAGTTAAGTCATTAATCGGTAGTTCATAGGAACTGAGTTCCACCTCCCCCAGGGTCACAAACTATCCTGCCAGCCTCTTCCTTACCCCGATCTCTAACTATGTCCCAATTTCAGATGCAGGTTAGGGGTAGGATGGATTAGGATAGACAGAGCCAGAAGGAGACCTGGCAGCTAAGCTCAGAGTTCCCACCCAGCTTCCTTTCCACCCCAGCTCCCTCCCTCCTACATGATTTACTGAGGACTTAACTAGCTTTTCTGCCAAATCAGGAGATGTAGGATTTGATGATTAGAGCAGGATCTAGGAGCCATATATGCGAAACTCAAGGCAGGAGGAGATCCAGAAGGGAGGAGCTAGGGTGAGAAGCTAAAGGAAGTCTCCTCCCACCCGCACAGTGTGTCTTCTTGCAAGGTGAGGAGGTCCCAGTGTGAAGGGGTTGTCGGGAGGCCGCAAGATCTGCTCACCCTCATATGTCCAGTGTTGACCTGCAAGGCAGAATAGTTTGGGTTACAGCCAGCGCAGCCTGAGGCGGAGCCTTGTTCTCCACGCTCCCCTCCCTCCAGCATTCTGTACTGCTCCACCTCCCTCTCTGCTGTCTCTCCTCCCTCTGCTTCAGCACTTTCCAAAGGAAGCCCTGAAACTGGACACCTCTGTGGAAAGGTCGGGGGGCCTATTTAAAATCACCAGCCAGTCTGTGCTGGTGCCTGCCGAGTAAAAGGGGAGGAGGAAGGAAAAGAGGTAAAGCCCAGAGACTAAAATTAACCTGGATCCAAATGTACGATTGGCCCAACCCTTACTTTTCTCTAACCTGTGCCAAGTCAATCTAACACTTAGAAGATTGGGATAGGTGGGGTGAGGGTGTGGGCAGAGGTTTTGAAGGATAGGGACTAGAAAGTGGGGAGGAGAAAGGAGTTCAGAGTGTGTGTTGGGGGGTGCTACTGAGGGGAGAAGGGGGGATTATTCCTTTGCTTTGCAAAATTGTGTGAATAAAGGCACTGAGCTGTAAAATCATATGTAAATTATTCCCTTCTGGTCCCATTAGCTCTAGAGGAAACTCCTTATCACCAGGAGGCTCTGCTCCCTACATTCTGAGATGGTTAGGGAAGGGCAGGAGTCAGGGCAGGGTCTACTGTAGATTGAGAGTGGTGGGTGAGCACAGGCGGCCAGGCTGGCAGGGACAGGATGAAAGTGAAGCATTGTGTGTAGAGACGAGAGCTGCCAGCTGGGTCACATGCCAGGTCTCGTGCAGCCCTGTCTGACTCAAAGGCTGAGGGTCTGCAGGTCCAGCCCCTCCATATGGCCAAACTGCCTCAAGAAGAAAACGAAGGCCTTCATGGTTTATGCTGCAATATTCATACTACTAGAAACTCTGGAGAAAAATCCTAAATTCCTTCCTCTTTCTCTCTCTCTTATTCCCTTAAATTTCTCAAACTTGTGAGTTGTCCTGCTCTTATCCTCGACCTATTCTGCTGGTCCAAGGGAGAGCTGGAGGCAGCCTCTCATTTACTATCTCTGTGGGACTCCCCAACAACTCGAACTCCCTGGTCTGTAAGGTGCCCGTCCCCTCTGGTCAGAGCCTCAACACACTTATTATGTCTCTTCCTCCTCTTTCCCTATTTTTTTCTTTCTCCTCAGATGAGATTTGTGACTCTCCATTTGGCTGTCCACCTGCCCCCATCCTCTCTGCATTTGCCTTCTGCTCTCTGGACACCCCCCTCACCCTGCTCTTTCCAGAAACCTCAGTTACACACCTAGTATGTGCTGGATACTGTGCTAGGCACAGGAAACACAAAAATGAAGTCTAGGAGTTCCTGGGGACACTCCTGGAGCGCTTTGGCCTGTTCTCCCAAGAATCCCTCCTCATCTCCTGGGAGCTCCTGAAAGTCCTTGTAAAGTGTCAAACAAATGTTGACTCTTACTGCCACTTTCAGAGGATAACCGGGGAGTTAGTCGCTCCACAGAATGAAGAGGGAATCTTGGCCAAAAGGGGATGAATTGGAGATCAGGGTCTGAGTTGGGCAGGAAGTATTCTTCCCCCTACCCCCATCTATCCTCTTTTCACTACAGGCCTCTTTGACTCCCTATTTGGAGGAGTTTGTAAATAAAGAAGTCCAGGAGTCCTGCCTGGGACCAGGGCAGTGGGGGAAAGAGCTCTGGAGAAAATCTGTAGCCTGCAAGAAATTCCAGCACTTGCGTATGTACACACCCTGCCTGCCGCTAGTTCTCCCCGACCTCCAATAACAGCAAGGCTGGAGAGACAAAAGGTAAAGAAGGGAAGTGGTCTCCTCCACACCCCGCTCTTTTTTCCTCATCTCTGAGCCTATTATTCCAGCTACTAGCCTTCCTTTCACACCTCTCCTCCCCGCATTCAGCACACCTGGCGACATGTGAACATCAGTACAAATCCACACACAGACATTTAGTTGTACCTACCCCCATCTGCAGCCAGGATCCAAATCACCTCCAGCAGGAGGGCGGAGAACAACATAGTGTCCCAGGAAGGGGTGCAGGGGACTGGGAATTTGAGGACTAGAGGACTAGGACAGGCAGAGAGAGAGGGAGGGAGGAGGGGGAGAGAGAGAGAAAGAGAGAGAGCGCGCGCTCCTGGCGTGAGTGTATTTATCTCTGCTTCTCTTGCTGTTTCTGTCTCTGTGGGCTTCCAGGGGATTTGGTGTTCAGTAGGGTACCATGGGTTTCTGGATCCCCAGGACAAATCTCTTGCTGCCTCTTTCTCTGCCCTCTTTCTTTATCTCCCTCTGCAGTCTCCACTCCACTAGCTGGCCAGTAACTTTACAACTGCCTCCTGCTTTTAAGGTGGCTCTGGACGGGTGTATGTGGGGGGGGGGGTGCTGCCTGGGCTGCTGGCGAACAGCTCCTTAAATAGCCAATTAGGCATGCAGGATGGCCCCACTCGGAGCTGGAGCGCGGCAAGTTTCACCGGAGCCCTTGCCCTGGCTCAGGAGCCCAGCTAGGGTGAGCTCTTCCTTCCTCTGCTAGTCACACAGATGCTGCTTAGACAGGTGTTCCCTGGAGCAGGCGGAGGGGTTTTGGGGTTCAACTCAGCCCCCTCAAGAGGACACTGTATTTTCATCCCTCCGTCTGGCTTCACCTCTGAGGAGCAGCTCCCTGGGTGGTATGGGGCAGATGGCGCGGGTACCTGTTCCCAATTCCCTGCAGAATCTGAGCTGCCCTGGAATGGGAAGAGTACAGAATTAGGAGATATATAACAAGAAGGTACTGGGGACTCAGGATGCAGGCGAGGGGTGGAGGAAGTCAAGAACTAAAACCTGAGTTGTGTCCTGAGTTCTAAGGAAGAGAAGTAAGGCGAGGAGAACTCATCTGGAGCAATCTCTTCTGTGCCTGTCACCACCCCCTTCCCACGGTGAGGCCTGGGTCCACGTGCCTGTGTGGCCTGGGGTGGGGGGAGCGTTGTTTGCTGGATAAAGCCCATTTGTGTGCCCAGTGGGGGAGGGGTGTAGCAGCACCATGGAGAGACAGCGGCTGTAACTGCCAGACCCAGCCACCTCCCTCTCCAGGGAGCCCAGATCTAGGGCGGCTTTTGTCACTGAAGAGGACACTGACCTCTGGCAGAGAGGCCAGGGCAGGAGGAAAGAAGGAGAGACTTTGGGAACAATCACTACCACCATCAGAAAAAGGCGGTCTCCAGAGAAAGAGAGGGGAGGGACCGGAGAGACCATGTGATCCAGATGGAAGAGGGGCCCAGGGTCTTCCCTCCAGCCCGACAAAGGGCTGAGGCAGGACATGTGGCACTGAATGAAACCTGCCACCAAGGAGCTGCGCCAGTGGAGTACGGAGGCTGCGCGTCTCAGGAATGTGAGCTGATGTTTGCTCCCCACGGGACTGGAAATCCCGATTGGAATGTACATCCTAAATCCCTCGTTGGAGAATGTGAAACCCACAGATGCTTTCAAGCCAGACATTGAAACCTCTTTCTTCTCCATGCCCTTCACCAGAGGCACCAGCCAGGAGGATGCACCCATTTGAAGCTCCTTCTGCCTTCCTTGCTCCTGCCGAGTAGCAATAAATAGCCAAACAAAGGGAGCAGAAGCTAAATAAGGGAGCAGGATAAAAGCCAAATGAACAGAATAATGCATGTGCTGGATCATCAGCTCCTGCAGAGACAGGAGCTCACTGTGCCTTTCTGTCCCCCGTGATTGATCTGCAAAGCAAAGCCATTTTGCTGATGTCATTTCCCTTCTTCTCCTACCACCCTCTGAATTATTTGTCCCCTTCAGGAAAGTTTTATGTTTTGAGGTTCCCCAAAGCCCCATCCATCCCATCTAAGAAGAGTAAAGGCTTGAAGTATAAATTAGACTTCCCGGGCCGGGCGCGGTGGCTCAAGGCTGTAATCCCAGCACTTTGGGAGGCCGAGACGGGCGGATCACGAGGTCAGGAGATCGAGACCACCCTGGCTAACACGGTGAAACCCCGTCTCTACTAAAAATACAAAAACTAGCCGGGTGAGGTGGCGGGCGCCTGTAGTCCCAGCTACTTGGGAGGCTGAGGCAGGAGAATGGCGTGAACCCGGGAGGCGGAGCTTGCAGTGAGCTGAGATCCGGCCACTGCACTCCAGCCTGGGCGACAGAGCGAGACTCCGCCTCAAAAAAAAAAAATAATAATAATAAAAAAATAAATTAGACTTCCCGGGAATCAGGGTACTTAACACAAAGAAACAAAAAAGGAAAGCAGAGACATCTTGGTATGAGAAAAGAGATTTAGTAGGAAATAAGAGGTCTGAACAGAATGACCTCCACCGGGACAGAGTTCCCGTGGAGCACTGAGCTGAGATTCCGATTCCCAAGGCGGATAGTGTGTCTTGCCAGGCGCCACCTCCTGGCTCGTCTATGAATTTTTAAATTTTAATATAAGATGCTTTGTGTATGGTTACTTCTGGGAGGTATTTCACTGCTGCTGGGCTTTGGGATTTTGCCTACACAACTGAACATTGTTTCACAAAGATATCTTAGCCCGGAATCAACACTTCCCTGATCTTGGGTAAGCAACGCATCCAGGTGCTTATGCTTCCCAGATGACAAAGGCCCTCCTTTCTAGGACAGAGGGAGCCAGGAGGCGAGCGCCGTCCTCCAGGCACTAGACTTTATCTTGATCTTTGGCTTTACTGTGGATATTTCTGTTGTCACTTTCTAGCTGTGTTGATGTGGAGTAGGTGTCAAGAGGACCCTTATATGTAAGTTAAAAAAAAAAAAGTGACACAGCTCCCTCTCCCCATCCGGTCTCAGTTTCCACTCAAACTCTGGCACCTTTGTTTTAGTTCTGACCTCACTCTCAAGCCCTTTCCTTGCTTGCATTGGCTAAAACCCTTAAAACCAAAACCAAGCATCCCACTGCCTTCTGGCGCCATCTCCTGTCCTTGTAGATATACTGAAACTTGACTGAGGTCAGGTGCAGTGGCTCACGCCTGTAATGCCAGCACTTTGGGAGGCCGAGGCAGGTGGGCCAGGAGTTCCAGACCAGCCTGGCCAACATAGCAAAACCCAGTCTCTACTAAAAATACAAAAATTAGCTGGGCGTGGTGGTGCATGCCTGTAATCCCAGCTACGCAGGAGGCTGAGGCAGGAGATTTGCTTGAACTCTGGAGCAGGAGGTTGTAGTGGGCTGAGATTGCTCCACTGCACTCCAGCCTAGGTGACAGAGTGAGACTCTGTCTCAAAAAAAAAAAAAAAAAAAAAAAAAAATTAATTTTGGAAAAATGACCCTTTGGATTATTTTCTTAGTTTTCCAGTTCACATTACACAACAGATGCAGTATGAGAATCTTGTAAATTGAGGACCAGTAAAAGTTTGTGGTCTGAAAATTTGCAAGTCATTTAATTATAAATACGTTACAATATTTCAGTTGTAATTTTGTGTCATACAGTGATTCCATGAACAGAACACTGCCTGGTACATAAGTGTTTGTTGATTGAATGAATCTAGTAATTGCAACAGTTATTTACTTTCTTTCACAGAATTTTAGAACAGAAGGGCCCTCAGGCATCATTCTAAACCCCTTGTTATACCCTGTAAAACTGAGTTTTGAGAGATTTAGGGATTCAGCCATGGTTAGTCATATAGCTGCTAGGCTAAACCAGAACAAGGACACAGGCACCAGTGAGCTTTCTCCTACACCATTGGTTATCAAATGTCAAAGTGCATCAGAATCACCTGGAAAGTTTTTTAAACTTGGAAAACTAATTAAAATACAGATTTCTGACCAGGTGCAGTGGCTCATGTCTGTAATCCCAGCACTTTGAGAGGCTGGGGTGGGCGGATCACCTGAGGTCAGGAATTTGAGACCAGCCTGGCCAACCACTGCACTCCAAACTGGGTGACAAGAGCAAAACTCTATCTCAAAGATAAAATAAAATCAATAAATACAGATTTCTGGACCTCACCCCCATAGTACCCGATTCTGTAGTTCTGGGTATGTCCAAATTTTTCTCTTTCTCTTTCTCTCTTTCTCTTTCTCTTTCTCTCTCTCTCTCTCCCTTTTTTTTTTTTTTTTTTTTTTGACAAAGTCTCGGCCGGGTGCGGTGGTTCATGCCTGTAATCCCAGCACTTTGGGAGGCCGAGGCGGGCAGATCACGAGGTCAAGAGATGGAGACTATCCTGGCCAATCAACATGATGAAACCCCATCTCTACAAAAAATACAAAAATTAGCTGGGCGTAGTGGTGCATACATGTAGTCCCAGCTACTTGGGAGGCTGAGGCAGGAGAACCGCTTGAACCTGGGAAGCAGAGGTTACGGTGAGCCAAGATTGTGCCATTGCACTGCAGCCTGGGCAACAGAATGAGACTCTGTCTTTTTTTTTTTTTTTTTTTTTGTCTTTTTTTTTTTTTTTTCCTTTTTGTGGAGAACAGGGTCTCGCTGTATTACCCAGGCAGGTCTCGAACTCCTGGGCTCAAGCTATCCTCCCGCCTCTAGCCTCCCTGAGAGCTGGGATTACAGGCGTGAGCCACCGCGCCCGGCTTTTTTTTTTTTTTTTTTTTGAGATGGCTCACCGTAACCTCTGCTTCCCAGGTTCAAGCGATTCTTCTGCCTCAGCCTCCCAAGTAGCTGGGATTACAGGCATTTGCCACCACGCCTGGCTAATTTGGTATTTTTAGTAGAGATGGAGTTTCTCCATGTTGATGAGGCTAGTCTTGAACTCCCTACCTCAGGTAATCTGCCTGCCTCAGCCTCCCAAAGTGCTGGGATTACAGGCGTGAGCCACCATGCCTAGCCTCTCTCTCTGTCTCTTTTTTTTTTTTGGAAACAGGGTCTCACTCTGTCGCTTAGGCTGGAGTGCAGTGGCAGAATCATAGCTCACTTCAGCCTCAAACTCAAGTGATCCTCTTCTCAGCCTCCAAAGTAGCTAGGACATGAGCATGCCACCATGACTGGTGGGTTTTAAAATTTTTCTTTTTTTTTTTTTTTTTTTTTTTTGAGATGGAGTCTTGCTCTGTCCTCCAGGCTGGAGTGCAGTGGCAGGATCTCGGCTCACTGCGAGCTCCGCCTCCCGGGTTCACGCCATTCTCCTGCCTCAGCCTCCCGAGTAGCTGGGACTACAGGCGCCCACCACCTTGCCCGGCTAGTTTTTTGTATTTTTAGTAGAGACAGAGTTTCACCGTGTTAGCCAGGATGGTCTCGATCTCCTGACCTCGTGATCCGCCCGTCTCGGCCTCCCAAAGTGCTGGGATTACAGGCTTGAGCCACTGCGCCCGGCCTAAAATTTTTCTTATTTTTTCTAGAGACAAGATTTTGTCATGTTGCCCAGGCTGGTCTCGAACTCCTGGGCTCAAGTGATTTGCCCAGCTCGGCCTCCCAAAGTGCTGAGATTATAAGCATGAGCCACCACAGCCACCTCTTTCTAGTCACCATGAATAAAAACACTATAAATACTTGAGTACAGGTCTTTGAGCAGACATATGTTTTTATTGTTCTTGAGTAAATACGTAGGAGTGGGAATAAATAGATACTGAGTACTGGATTGTACAGGAAGCGTATGTTTAGCTTTGTAAAAAAACTGCCAGGCTGTTTTTCTTTTACTTTCTTTTCTTTTCTTTTTTTTTTTTTTTTTGAGACGGAGTCTCACTCTGTCGCCCAGGCTGGAGTGCAGTGGCCAGATCTCAGCTCACTGCAAGCTCTGCCTCCCGGGTTCACGCCATTCTCCTGCCTCAGCCTCCCGTGTAGCTGGGACTACAGGCGCCCGCCACCGCGTCCGGCTAATTTTTTTTTTTTTTTTTTTGTATTTTTAGTAGAGACGGGGTTTCACCGTGTTAGCCAGGATGGTCTGGATCTCCTGACCTCGTGATCCGCCCGCCTCGGCCTCCCAAAGTGCTGGGATTACAGGCTTGAGCCACCGCGCCCGGCCCTACTTTCTTTTCTTCTTTTGAGATGGCATAGCTCTGTTGTCCAGGTTGGAGTGCAGTGGCATGATCTTGGCTCACTGCAGCCTTTCCTTCCTGGGCCCAAGCCATCCTCCCACCTCAGCCTCCCAAGCCTCTGAGGCTACAGGTTCATGCCACTGCACCCAGCTAATTTTTAAATTTTTTTGTAGAGACAAGGTTTTACCATATTGCCTAGGTTGGTCTTGAACTCCTGGGCTCAAGTGATTCTCCCGCCTCGGCCTCCCAAAGTGTTAGAATTACAGTCATGAGCCACCATGCCTGGCCTCTTTTATTTTATTATTTATTTATTTATTTTTTGAGACAGAGTCTGGCTCTGTTGCCCAGGCTGGAGTGCAGTGGCGTGATCTTGGCTCACTGCAACCTCTGCCTCCTAGGTTCAAGTGATTCTTCTGCCTCAGCCTCCCAAGTAGCTGGAACTATAGGCACGTGCCACCATGCCTGGCTAATTTTTGCATCTTTAGTAGAGACAGGGTTTCACCATATTGGCCAGGCTGGTCTCGAACCCCTGACCTCATGATCCACCTGCCTCAGCCTCCCAAAGTGCTGGGATTACAGGTGTGAGCCACTGCACCCAGCCTATTTTATTTTTTTTAAATAGAGATGGGGTCTTGCCATGTTGCCCAGGCTGGTCTCATCTCCTAGGTTCAAGCGATTCTCCTGCCTAGGCCTTCCAAAGTGTTGGGATTACCAGTGTGAGCTGTTGCACCTGGTCCCCAGACTGTTTTTCATAGTGCTTATACAGTTTTTCTTTCCCATCAGCAATGTATGAGTTCCAATCGTCCTCATCTTTGCAAGCACTTGATACTGTCCGTTTAAAAAAAAAAAAAAAAAAAGTACGGCTGGACACAGTGGCTCACGCCTGTAATCCCAGCACTTCAGGAGGCCAAGGTGGGCGCATCACGAGGTCAGGAGTTCGAGACCAGCCTGGCCAACATGGCAAAACCCTGTCTTTACTAAAAGTACAAAAATTAGCTGGGTGTGGTGGCAGGGGCCTGTAATCCCAGCTACTCTAAAGGATGAGGAGGAGACTGTCTTGAACCCGGGAGGTGGAGGTTGCAGTGAGCCAAGATCATGCCATTGCACTCCACCCTGAGTGACAAGAGCAAGACACCGTCTCAAAAAGGAAAAAAAAAAGTAGCTATTCTTTTAGGTGTATAATGGTGTCTCATTTTGGTTTTAATTTAGGATATTAACTTTTTAAAGGGTTTTTGCTATATTACCATATTGCCTTCCATAAAGGTTATACTCCTCCAGTGGTATTTATATGAGCTGTTACTCTTTTCTTCTTTGGGGAGATAAACAAAGGACTCTACAACTGGTGTTTCACACTAGGCAAAAATATTTTTCTTTCCCTTGTGACCTTTTAGCTATCACACAGAAATAAAATTCACTTGTAACATGGTTAAATTTCTGTACAGTGAATATCATCCTCTCATGGACTTGCAGAATAAATGAGAGATATGTTCATTTGGAGGAAATTTTGGCTTAAAGATAAGTCAAGGCTACATTAGTGAGTGTAGCAAGCTCTTCAAAGACACATATTGAGAGTAAACCCATTATTTCATGAGAAAGTATAACACTAAAATAATATATACTAATGCAAAATACTGTTTGTCAAAATAGCTCAAATAATTAAGCAGGAGAAAAATCATAATTAAATCGATCAATTGCACCAAATAGTCATCCAGCTTCTATCAAATTTCAGTATATTTCAGTAGAATTACATTCAACTCTGATTACTTAGATTTTGTTTTTGGTGTTTCGTGGAAGCAATTGGCTTGATCGAGCTAAAATTAAATGGAAACACAAATACAACATTGGCAAAAAAACTAAACTGTATTAATAAATAAACAGAAATATACCTATTGAAACATGACAGAAGAGTATAGCAAGGTCCTGTCAACAGATATTGTACATTGAATAAGTTTGAATTTGGCATGCTAAATTTCTATATAACAAGATATAGCCAGGTGTAGTGGCTCACACCTATAGCCTCAACACTTCAGGAGGCTGAGGTGGGAGCATAGCTTGAGCCCAAGGAATTTGAGGCTGTAGTGAGCCATGATTGCACTACTGTACCCTAACCTGGGTGACAGAGCAAGAAAGACCCTGTCTCTAAACCCAAAAAACCAAACCAAACAAAAACAAATCAAAAAAGTTAAACAAACAATATACCTACATTCTTATCTTTCACCACAGAATAAAAAAAGTTGATATCAGTTTAAAGACTGCTGGTCCACTCAATATGTTTCATTGTGTTTGTGGAAGGTCCACAAGTCAGTGGTTAGCTACTTCACTTATTATTGTTATTATTTTTTGAGACAGAGTCTTGCTCTGTTGCCCAGGCTGCAGTGCAGTGGCGTGATCTCAGCTCACTGCAACCTTCCCCTCCCGGGTTCAAGTGATTCTCCTGCTTTAGCCTCCCAAGCAGGTGGAATTACTGGGTCTCCCAACCAAGACCAACTAATTTTTGTATTTTCAGTAGGGATAGGGTTTTGCCATGTTGGCCAGGTGGTCTCAAACTCCTGACCTCAGGTGATCCACCCACCTCGGCCTCAGAAAGTGCTGGGATTACAGGCGTGAGCCACTGTGCATGGCCTATTTTTAAATTTAATTTTTATTTTTATCAAAGTAGAACAAGTACATAGTTTAAAAAGTCAAATAGATCAACATAGGTTATAATTAAACATTCTATTCTTCCCACATCTAATTCTTACTTCCCAGAGATAATTGCTGCAACTTTTTAACTTCCTCCTAGTATTTACCTCAAATTTCCGAAAACATGTTTATACTGCTATGTCTTGATTATTTAAAGTTTTAGGTATTTGTGAAAGCTAAAGCAATTCCATTTTGGATGCTAATCCACCATGTTGGCTTCTGATTAATCCCAGTTCTGGGAAGGCCTCTTAGATTTTAAGTTTACCTATTGTTCCTGGTGTAAGAGAAGGTATTACCACACATTCTGCCCTTAGCTCAAACAACCTTGATGTTATCATATCTATACATCCCTTCTGAACCACCCTTTCCCTGCAGTATAAAAGCCCCAGGTCTGGGGGTAATGGAGCAGGAAACCACCATCTCATCTCACTATTGCCCAAGACACACACATAGCCTCTGTTCATAAGTCTCCATTAAATGTTTATTTCTAAGAAACTGGACTTGTCAGCCTCTTTCTTTGGCCTCTCAGCTTCCTTGGACTTTTGGAACGGGTTTGCATAGGCCCGCCCACTGCCACAGTATTGTCTATTAACTTCCAACCATAAAAGATGAGGAGTTACTTCTTTTACATAATACTTCCTTCCCAAAACACACTTCTCCTGCCCCCAGCCCCTTGGAAATAACTATTATATCATAATAGTAGTTAAATTAACATTTAAGTTATCATCAATATTTACTCACAGTTTAGCCAAGAAGTATATTATATTTCCTTTCTTGTAAAACTTTTAATTTCCTTCAAATTAATAATGGCCTTATTTTTTCTTTTGTTTTAGTTTTCTAGTTGCTTATTCATCTCCAAATTCACTGTTGCAAATCTAACTCTTATTTCATTATGTTCCAACATGTCAGATATTCATTCTGTCTTAACATTTTTTTTTTTTTGAACAGAATCTCGCTCTGTCGCCCAGGCTGGAGTGCAGTGGCCAGATCTCCGCTCACTGGAAGCTCCGCCTCCTGGGTTCATGCCATTCTCCTGCCTCAGCCTCCCGAGTATCTGGGACTACAGGCACCCGCCACCGCGCCCAGCTAATTTTGTTTTGTGTATTTTAGTAGAGACGGAGTTTCATGGTGTTAGCCAGGATGGCCTCGATCTCCTGACCTCATGATCCGCCCGCCTCGGCCTCCCAAAGTGCTGGGATTACAGGCGTGAGCCACCGAGCCCGGCCTGTTATAACATTTTTTAAAGAAATATTCCTCTTGGGGCCGGGCGTGGTGGCTCACGCCTGTAACCCCAGCACTTTGGGAGGCCGAGGCGGGCGGATCACGAGGTCAGGAGATCGAGACCATCCTGGCTAACACGGTGAAACCCCGTCTCTACTAAAAATACAAAAAATTAGCCGGGCGCGCTGGCGGGCGTCTGTAGTCCCAGCTACTCGGGAGGCTGAGGCAGGAGAATGCAGTGAACCCGGGAGGCGGAGCTTGCAGTGAGCTGAGATCGCGCCGCTGCACTCCAGCCTGGGCGACAGAGCGAGACTCCGTCTCAAAAAAAAAAAAAAAAAAAAGAAGAAAAAAAGAAAAAGAAATATTCCTCTTGGAACCCTTTATCCTCCAGTTCTGAGTTCAACTGGCTCTTCTCCCTGGAAGCTTTTTAGTAACTTTCCTTTCTCCTGGGTGTTACATAATTTCATGATAAATGTATATTGGGTGTTTTTTTTTTTTTTTTTTTTTTTTGCGGGGGCGGGAGGCAGGGTTTTGAGAGAGTATCCCTCTGTTGCCCAGGCTGGAGTGCAGTGGTGCAATTTTGGTTCGGTGCAACCTGCACCTCCCGGGTTCAAGCAGTTCTTGTGCCTCAGCCTCACGAGTAGCTGGGATTACAAGTGCGGGCCACCACTTTCAGCTAATATTTGTATTTTTAAGAGATGGGATTTCACCATGTTGGCCAGGCTGGTCTCAAACTCCTGATCTCAGGTGATCTGCCCATCTTGGCCTCCCAAAGTGCTGGGATTACAGGTGTGAGCCACTGCACCTGGCTTCATCTTTTTTTTTTTTTTTGTCAGAGCAGGAGAATTTGAAGTTGTTCTTATTTATTGGAAAGGCACTCAGTGGTCTTACTTGTCTAAAAGCTTAGGCCTTTGAACTCTGAGACATTTTCTCATATTATGTCTTTGACGATTTTGTTCTCTATCTCTGGAACTCCTATTAATTGTGTGGTGAATCAAGCCAGGTGTGGTGGTTCACACCTGTAATCCCAGCGCTTTGGGAGGCTGAGGTGGGTAGATCACGAGGTCAGGAGATCAAGACCAGCTTGGCCAACACGGTGAAGCCCTGTCTCTACTAAAAATACAAAAATTAGCCAGGCGTGGTGGTGCATGCTTGTAATTCCAGCTACTCAGGAGGCTGAGGCAGGAAAATTGCTTGAACCTGGGAGGCAGAGGTTGCAGTGAACTGAGATCGTGCCACTGCACTCCAGCCTGGGTGGCCCAGCAAGACTCTGTCTTGGAAAAAAAAAAAAAAATTGTATGGTGACTCTTGTAGAGTGATCACTAATACCCTTAACTTTTCTTTTTTCCATCTCTTTGCTTTTTGTTCTACTTTTAGGGAGATTTTCTCAACTTTAATTTCCAATTTTTTCATTTAATTATTAATTTCTGTATTCATATTCTTATTTATTTTATTTTATTTTTGAGATGGAGTCTCACTTTGTCACCCAGGCTAGAATGCAGTGGTGTGATCTCGGCTTACTGCAACCTCTGCCTCCTAGGTTCAAGTGATTCTCCTGTTTCAGCCTCTCTAGTAGCTGAGATTAGAGGCACCTGCCACCACGCCTGGCTAATTTTTGTATTTTTAGTAGAGACAGGGATTCACCATGTTGTCCAGGCTGGTCTCGAACTCCTGACCTCAAGTGTTCCATCTGCCTCAGCCTCCCAAAGTGCTAGGATTACAGGTGTGAGCCACTGTACCCAGCCCTGCATTCATATAGTTAATTTTCATAGGCTTCTATCAATGTTATTTTAATATCAGTTTCTTTTTAAATGAATACATTATTTTTCATGATATTAACTTAGTTTTATTGTTGTTGTTTCCTTCTGCTCCCTGCCCTGTCTCTTATTTCCTCTGAGTTCCTTTTTCCAATTTGTTTATCTTTGTTTTCTGCTTTTGTGTGGAAGTTCTTTCTAAAATATTTGGTTATACTTGTCTATCCATTCACATTTAAGAGTGAGGCACTTGAAAGGTACGTGTAATATGTCTGCAAGCTTATTGACTGGTAGGCTGCATAGTGAGGGGATGGAACGGGGATGTGGCCATTTCCTACCATTTGTCAGTGTTGCTGAGCTGGTGTCCTAGCTGGTCAGTTTCTCCAGGAAAGAAAACTCTTACTTTTTACCTGAAGGTATACACAATTGTAAGATGAATGAAGGAGAGAAAAGAGTTGGTTTTGCGGGGAGGGTCTCGCTGTTTGAAATGCAGATTTTCACTTCTGCCGGTTTTCAAGACATCTGACTTGGCCTTAGTTATGCTTTGTGACTCTGAGTTTAGAGTAACTTTATTTTGACCTCTGTAGGCTAGAGTTGGGCAGGGGATTCAGCTGCTTTTAATACAACCTTCAACCAGTCTTCTGTTTTAGCCCTACTCTCACCCTCATTATCAAGGGTTCTTAGTACCTCCAGATTCAGAATCTTTGAAGGTTCTACAGTGTAAATCAGTCTCTTAATGTCCTGCAGGCAGTTAGGTTTTGATATTCTCCTTTCTGCTAATATATATATATATATATATATTTTTTTTTTTTTTTTTTTTTTTTTGAGGCAGAGTCTCACTCTGTTGCCCAGGCTGTAGTGCAATGGCATGATCTCCGCTCACTGCAACCTCTGCCTCCGGGGTTCAAGTGATTCTCCTGCCTCAGCCTCCCAAGCAGCTGGGATTACAGGTGCGTGCCACCATATCTGGCTAATTTTTGTAGTTTTTGTAGAGACAGGGTTTCACCATGTTGGCCAAGTTGGTCTTGAACTCCTGACCTCAGGTAATTCGCCTCCCTGGGCCTCCCAAAGTGCTGGGATTACAGGCGTAAGCCACCACTCCCAGCCCTGCTAAGATAATTATTGGGGGTCTCTGAAGGGGACCCCAGTAAGAGCATTCCTTCTTTGTTCTAAGGTCCTGAACACATTGAGAAATCAAGCAAAAAATAAATATAGAGGTCAACATATCACCTTTATTATTGCTTGAGACCAGACTCGAGGATGTGGGTTAGTATGGGAGTCAATGAGCCTGCTAACTGGCCGGGCGCAGCTCACACCTGTAATCCCAGCACTTTGGGAGGCCGCATCACCTGAGGTCAGGAGTTCAAGACCAGCCTTCCCAACATGGAGAAACCCCCCCCCCCCCATCTCTATTAAAAAATAAAAATAAAAATTAGCTGAGTGTGGTGGTGGGTGCCTGTAATACCAGCTACTTGAGAGATCACGCCACTGCACTCCAGCCTGGGCAACAGAGTGAAACTCGGTCTCAAAAAAAAAAAAAAAAAAAAAAAAAAAAAAAAAAAAAAAAAGCCAGGCGTGGTGGCTCACGCTTGTAATCCCAATACTTTGGGAGGCCAAGGTAGTCTGATCACCTGAGGTCGGGAGTTCAAGACCAGCCTGACCAACATGGAGAAACTCCCGTCTTTACTAAAAATACAAAATTAGCTGGGTATGGTGACGCATGCCTGAAATTCCAGCTACTTGGGAGGCCGAGGTAGGAGAATCACTTGAACCTGGGAGGCAGAGGTTGCGGTAAGCCAAGATGGTGCCATTGCACTGCAGCCTGGGCAACAAGAGCGAAACTCCGTCTCAAAAAAAAAAAAAAAAAAAGAGCCTGCTAACTGTATCCCAGGATCAGGCAGCCTGGGCAGATCTCAGCATGGAGGAAAAAGGCAGAAAATGTGTTCTGATGGGCAGGCTCCTCTTTCCAAGAGCAAGAGGATAGAACTGAGTGGGACAGTCCTTTAAGAGTGGATGAACACTCAAGCCTGTAATCCCAACACTTTGGGAGGCCGAGACAGGCGGATCATGAGGTCAGGAGATCGAGATCATCCTGGCTAACACGGTGAAACCCCGTCTCTACTAAAAAATACAAAAAAAACTAGGCAGGCGAGGTGGCGGGCGCCTGTAGTCCCAGCTACTCGGGAGGCTGAGGCAGGAGAATGGCATGAACCCGGGAGGTGGAGCTTGCAGTGAGCCGAGATCGGGCCACTGCACTCCAGCCTGGGCGACAGAGCAACACTTGGTATCAAAAAAAAAAAAAAAACAAAAACAAACAAACAAACAAAAAAAAAACAAAAAAGAGTGGATGAACAAAGGGCTGAAAAAGGCCCACTTACATGAATTAAGTCTCTTCATAAGAAGGAAAACCGGCCGGGCGTGATGTCTCATGCCTGTAATCCCAGCACTTTAGGAGGCTGAGGCAGGCAGATCACAAGGTCAGGAAATTGAGACCATCCTAGCTAACACAGTTAAACCCCATTTCTTTTCTTTTCTCTTTTCTTTTCTTTTCTTATCCCTTTCCTTTCCTTTCCTTTCCTTTCCTTTCCTTTCCTTTCCTTTCCTTTCCTTTCCTTTCCTTTCCTTTCCTTTTCCTTCCTTTCCTTTCCTTTTCCTCCCCTCCCCTCCCCTCTCCTCCCCTCTCCTCTCTTCTCCTCTCGAGACCTATTTTCACTCTTGTTGTCCAGACTGGAGTACAATGTGGCTCACTGCAACTTCTGCCTCCCTGGTTCAAGCAATTCTCCTGCCTCAGCCTCCTGAGTAGCTGCGATTACAGATACCCGCCACCATGCCTGGCTAATTTTTTGTATTTTAGTAGAGATGGGTTTTCACCATGTTGGCCAGGCTGGTCGTGAATTTCTGACCTCAGGTGATCTGCCTGCCTCAGCCTCCCAAAATGCTGGGATTACAGGCGTGAGACACTGCGCCCAGCCAGTTAAACCCCATTTCTACTAAAAATACAAAAAATTAGCTGGGCATGGTGCTGTGTGCCTGTAGTCCCAGATATTCGGGAGGCTGAGGCAGGAGAATTGCTTGAACCTGGGAGGCGGAAGCTGCAGTGATCTGAGATCGCGCCACTGCACTCCATGCTGGGCAACAGAACATGACTCTGTCTCAAAAAAAAAAAAAAAAGAAGGAAAACCTCAGAAGTAAAGAAGTATATCTGAATTACATTTTTCATCAGCTTTACAGATTCCAAAATTTTGTTGAGGTCTCTCCTCAGTTATCTTCTTGCTCATTCTCTTTGTCCTTCTGCATTTAGATCTTATTCTTTCAAAGTCATTTTAGTAAGATTTGGGAGGAAATACAGGTATATATAGATATTAAATTCTCCATATTTAACCATAAGTTTCCAGTTTTTATTTATTTACTGAGTGCAGTGGCAAAATGACAGCTCACTCTAGCCTCAACCTACTGGGCTCAAGCGATCCTCCCATCCCAGCCTCCTGAGTAGCTGGGACCACAGGTGGGCACCACCACGGCCAGCTAATTTTTTATTTTTTGTAGATACAGGGTCTCGCCATGTTGCCCAGGCTGGTCTTGAACTCCTGAAGCAATCCTCCTCAGCCTTCCAAAGTGAGATTACAGGTGTGAGCCCTATGCTTGGCCTTTTTTTTTTTTTTTTGAGATGGAGTTTCGCTCTTGTTGCCCAGGTTGCAGTACAATGGCATCATCTTGGCTCACTGTAACCTCTGCCTCCCAGGTTCAAGCGATTCTCCTACCTCAGCCTCCTGAGTAGCTGGGATTATAGGTGCCTGCCGCCACACCCAGCTAATTTTTATATTTTTTTTAGTAGAGACGGGGTTTCACCATGTTGGCCAGGCTGGTTGCGAACTCCTGACCTCAGGTGATCCACCTGCCTCGACCTCCGAAAATGCTGGGATTACAGGTGTGAGCCACCGTGCCCACCCTTTTTTTTTTTTTTTTTTAATAGAGACAGGATCTTGTTATATTGCACAGGCTGGTTTAGAACTTCTGGGCTCAAGCAATCCTCTGCCTCCGCCTTCCAAAGTGCTGTGATTACAGGTGTCAGCCACTGGGCCTAGCCTCAAGTTATTTTTTGAAGGTAACCTTGTTACCAAAATTACAAATTTAGCCAGGCACCGTGGCTCATGCCTGTAATCTCAACACTTTTGGAGGCCGAGGTGGGTGGATCATTTGAGGTCAGGAGTTCGAGACCAGCCTGGCCAACATAGGGAAACCCTGTCGCTACTAAAAATACAAAAATTAGCTGAGCATGCTGGCACATGCCTGTAATCCCAGCTATTTGGGAGGTTAAGGCAGGAGAATCACTTGAACCTGGGAGGCAGAGATTGCAGTGAGCTAAGATTGCCCCATTGCACTCTAGCCTAGGCAACAAGACCAAAACTCCATCTCAAAAACAAAATACAAAAATTAGCCGGGCGTGATGGTGCACTCCTGTAATCCCAGCTACTCAGGAGGCTGAGGCAGGAAAATTGCTTGAACCCGTAGGTGGAGGTTGTAGTGAGCCAATATCATGCCATTGTTCTCTAGCCTGGGCAACAGAATTACTGTGTTTATCCAGTAGCACAGATGACAAAGAGTTGCCTTAAGATAAATTTATAAATTTTTTTTTTTTTTGATATGGAGCCTCTCTCTTTGTTGCCCAGGCTGAAGTGCAGTGGGCAAACTCAGCTCACTGCAACCTCCACCTCCCAAGTTCAAGCGATTCTCCTGCCTCAGCCTCCTGAGTAGCTGGGATTACAGGCATGCGCCACCACGCCCAGCTAATTTTTGTGTTTTTAGTAGAGACGGGGTCTCGATCTCCTGACCTCGTGATCCATCTGCCTCAGATTCCCAAAGTGCTGGGATTACAGGCGTGAGCCACCGCGCCCGGCCAAAATCTTTAAATCATATCTATTTGAATTGCAATATGGATTTGTTTCTAGGAGACTTACTCTTCTAATTTTGTTTGACTTTGGCTAATGTTAGAACTTGTTTACACTCACTTCCTTAGCATGTAGAGAGGTGATTCAAACTGGGAAAGCTCAACCTAGAATTTTATTTTTGCAGATATTCCACAGAATTTTGTATTCGTGTGGCAGTAATCAAGAGTTTACTGTAACAATATGCAATCTTCTCTCTTCACCATTTACTGACAATCTCTACAGAGAAGAGGATCCCAAATTAAAGAAAAAACTTGAAACATCCTGGAAAATATAGGGTAGTTTGATCATTTTATAGTTTTCATGCTGCCAATCAGAATCTTTTCTAAAAATTATTTGATAAAGATATTCGACAAAGGTTTAATAGATTAATCAAGTTTACTAGGCTGGTTGCAGTGGCTCATGCCTGTAATCTCAGCACTTTGGGAGGCCTAGGTGGGAGGATCACTTGAGCTCACGAGTTCCAGACCAGCCTGGACAACATGGTGAAACTCTGTCTCTACTGAAAATACAAAAACAAAAACAAAAACAAAAAAACCCCAAAACTAACCGGGCGTGGTGGTGCATGCCTATAGTCCCAGCTACTTGGGGAGCTGAGGTGGGAGAATAATTTGAGCCTGGTATGTATAGGTTGCAATCAGCTGAGATCCCACCACTGCACTTCAACCTGGGTGATAGAGCCAGACCCTGTCTCAAAAAAAAAAAAAAAAAGTTTACTTATTAGTCATCCTGGAGTTTTTGTATCTCAGTGGGAGTCATAAGATTGAGTATCTATTTGTGGCATTTTGAGCATCAATAGGTAATAAGAATGATGTTTTAGGGAGCAGAACTTTTTGTGCACCCATGAATTAAACAGGATTATATTGGTCACCTTTGGAAAAACAGTTGAACTTCGAAAAAGAGGAAATAGAGGAAATGAATTTGAGTTTCATATTTACAAATTACTAATCACTACCTCTTGTTTTAGTTATCTTCTAGTTATCTATTGTTGTTACTGTTTACTTATTTATTAATAACTAATAAACTACCTTAAAAATGAGTAGTTTAAAACAACAACTATGCTTTATGTATTCAAGATTCTTTTGCTGTTGTTGTTGTTTGTTTGAGACAGGGTCTTACTCTGTCACCCAGGCTGGAGTGCAGTGGCATGATCTTGGCTCATTGCAGCCTGGACCTTCATGGCTTAAGTGGTTCTCCTACCTCAGCCTCCCAAGTAACTGAGACGACAGGTGTATGCCACGATGCCTGGCTAATTTTTTGTATTTTTTGTGGAGATGGATTTTTGCCATGTTGCCTACGGTGGTCTCAAACGCTTGTGCTCAAACAATCTGCCTGCCTCTGCCTCCCAAAGTGTTAGGATTATAGGCGTGAGCCACCACATCTGGCCTTACTCAAGATTCTTTTTTTTTTTTTTGAGACGGAGTTTCGCTCGTGTTGCCCATCCTGGAGTGCAATGGCGTGATCTGGGCTCGCTGCAACCTCCACCTCCCGGATTCAAGCGATTCTCCTGTCTCAGCCTCCTGAATAGCTGGGATTACAGGCGTGCGCCACCACACCCGGCTAATTTTTGTATTTTTGGTAGAGACGGGGTTTCACCATGTTGGTCAGCTGGTCTCGAACTCCTTGACATCGTGATCTGGCCACCCTGGCCTCCCAAAGTGCAAGGATTATAGGCATGAGCCACCACATCTGGACTTACTCAAGATTCTTTAGGCCAGGTGTGATGGCTCATGCCTGTAATCCCAGTGCTTTGGGAGGCCGAGGCAGATGGATCACCTGAGGTTGGGAGTTTGAGACCAGCCTGACCAACATGGAGAAACCCCGTCTCTGCTAAAAAAAAAAATACAAAATTAGCTGGGCATGGTGGTGCATGCCTGAAATCCCAGTTACTCAGGAGCCTGAGGCAGGAGAATTACTTGAACTCAGGAGGCAGGGGTTGCAGTGAGCAAAGATCATGCCATTGTACTCCGGCCTGGGCAACAAGAGCAAAACTCTGTCTCAAAGAAAAAGAAAAAAAAGAAAAAAAAAAGAGAAATATTCTTGAATTTGGCCAGAGCATAGTGGAATAGCCTGTCTCCTCCACATGGTGTTGACTGGGCAGCTCAACAAAAGGCTGGAGGATCCAAGTCAACTTCACTTGCATGGCTGGGGCCTGCACTGGTTGGCTGGGACAGCTGGAGGATGTCTGGGCTCTCTATCCCTTCATAATCTCTCATTTCCCAGGGCCTCTGTCTACAATGAAAGATACATGGCCACTTTCTCCAATAGGGTAGTTAGACTTCTTTATACAAGAAATGGCTTCCCAAAGAGCAAAACAGAAACTGCCAGGTCTCTTAAGGAATAGGCCCAGAACTGGCACAGTGCTATTTCCACTGCATTCTATTGGTGAAAGCAAGTCACAAGACTAGCCCAGATTCAAGAGAAAAAGAAACAGACTCCACCTCCTGATGGGAAGAGTGTGGTGTGTGCACAGGGATGGGAAAAACTGTTGATGACTATTTTTCTACTTTTGCAGACAATTTACCACACCACTGAACCTCATAAAATTCAGTTTTGTTTTGTTTTTGTAAAAGTAACTCACTTTAGATCTACAGATAGAATATAAATATATAGACATATATCCCCTAACTCTAAGGTCCTGTACAAATATAAAAACCTACATTGCCTTAAAAGGTGTTGATCTGGAAATTTCTCAAAGCATATTAGCACAGTGGGCATCTAGAATTATTGGTGTTCTCTGGGTGTTGATCATCTCTCCTGGTACTAAGGAGAGCAGGAGTGATCCTGCTGGGTGGTTTTCTGGGACAGGATTTCTCAGTGGTACGAGTGGGAATGATTTCTGGTGGTTCCAAGTGAGTTTAAACTCTGGAGAAAATGCATTAGTTGCACTGGCCTACCTTTATTTATCTTTAAACTGCAAATTAACTAGTTTAGAAAAGAGAAAGTTAAAAAGTTAAGAGAACAGCAGAACAGCAGTCTGTAGTTATTCTTTTTTTCTTTTTAGACAGAGTCTCGCTCTGTCACTCAGGCTGGAGTACAATGGTGCAGTCTCGGCTCACTGCAATCTCCGCCTCCCAGGTTCAAGCGTTTCTCCTGCCTCAGCCTCCCAAGTAGCTGGGATTATGTGTGTGTAGTGTGTGCCACCACACCCAGCTAATTTTTGTAGTTTTAGTAGAGACGGGGTTTCATCATGTTGGCCAGGGTGATTTCGATCTCCTGACCTTGTGATCTGCCCGCCTCGACCTCCCACAGTGCTGGGATTACAGGCGTGAGCCACTGTACCTGGCTTATAGTTATTCTTAACTCCTACTCCATCACCTATTCCCCCAAGAAAGCATCAACCAAATTATTTCCTAATAGAAGTATGAATTTAAAGGCCAGACACGGTGGCTCACGCCTGTAATCCCAGCACGTTGGGAGGCCAAGGTGGGCAGATCACGAGGTCGGGAGATCGAGACCATCCTGGACAACATGGTGAAACCCCATCTCTACTAAAAATACAAAAATTAGCCAGGCGTGGTGTCGTGTGCCTGTAATCTCATCTACTTGGGAGGCTGCGGCAGGAGAATTGCTTGAACCAGGGAGTCAGAGGTTGCAGTGGGCCGAGATCATGCCACTGTACTCCAGCCTGGCGACAGAGCAAGACTCTGTCAACAACAACAACAACAACAACAACAACAACAACAACAACAACAAAAGAAATACGAATTTAAATTAGTAGCTGAGACTTATTTGAGGTATGATCAATTATTAAACCTGTCTTAAATACCCACTCTGTGCTCAACACTGTGCCCACTCCTATGAGTGATGCCAGAGAAAGCCAAGTTACTGACTTAATTTCCCTCTAGGAAATTCCAATCTAGTTGGGAGCAATCAGAATTAAATAACATATATGAGTGCCTCACACCTGTAATCCCAGCACTTTGGGAGGCCGAAGTAGGCGGATCACCTGAGGTCAGGAGTTCAAGACCAGCCTGGCCAACATGGTGAAACTCCATCTCTACTAAAAATACAAAACTTAGCCATGCGTGGTGGTGCACAGCTGTAGTCCCAGCTACTCAGGAGGCTGAGGCAGGAGAGTTGCTTGAGCCGAGGAGGTGGAGGTTGCAGTGAGCCAGGATCTCACCACTTAATTCCAGCCTGGGCGACAGAGTGAGCTCTGTCTCAAAAAAATGAAAACACACACACACACACAAACATAAATGAGATGTTGCAAGGCATCATAGGGTAAATGCTAAACGAGTAGAACATTTAATAAGTGCTGAGAACATTTAACAAGTGGAGGGAAACTTGTTTAAGGTAGAAAATAGCGTAAGCAAAACTAAAAGGATCTGAATGACTATCACCTGTCATTACAGAACAAAAAGGATACTAGTGAGATTTTGTTTGCTTTTTATTTTTTTTTTGAGATGGAGTCTAGCTCTGTCACCCAGGCTGGAGTGCAGTGGCGCAATCTTGGCTCACCACAACCTCTGCCTCCTGGGTTCAAGCGATTCTCCTGTTTCAGCCTCCCAAGTAGCTGGGATTACAGGTGTCCACCACCACGCCTGGCTAATTTTTTTTGTATTTTTGGTAGAGACGAGGTCCACCATGTTGGACAGGCTAGTTTCGAACTCCTGACCTCAAGTGATCTGCCTGCCTTGGCCTCCCAAAGTGCTAGGATTACAGGTGTAAGCCACTGTGCCCAGCCCACTAGTGAGATTTGATCAGAAAAATGTGTGCTAGGAAGTTGTTCTAATTACTATTGCTACCCTAACAACACCGGATTTAGATATTTAAAAGAATAATGATTATTTTATTATTTCTGGTGATTTCTGTGGCACAGGAGTTTGGGAAAGGCTGAGCTGGCTGGTTCTGACTCATGATCTCTCCCAAGGTCAGATGGTGGCTGCAGCTGGAATGGTGGTTGAAGAAGCTGGGGGCTGGCTGGGCACCTCTCACTCTCTTTACGTAGTCTCAAGGCTTCTCCAGGTGATTGCCTTTATAGGTTAGTTTGGGCTTTCTCAGAGGGTAGGTATTTGGAGAGAGCCACTGTCATATGTCCCCAGGAAGCAGACTGAGATGTCGGGACATTTGTTGTTGAGTGATACTGGGACCATTACCTGTGGAAGGGAGGAGAAAGAAGCAGGATTAAGTAGAGAGAGAAACTGAATGGCATTGCTGTCCTAACGGAGGCCTCAGCTGACCCCGACAGGTCAGCTGTGCTCTGGAGCTAGGATGACCCTTCTGAGTTTGTCTAAATCTGGGCAAAAGGGCAGGCTGGTCCTTTACATCTCTGTGTTAATCACTCACTGGATTCAGGCTTCCCCAAAAGGAGGTATAACCTTGAGTGAGGTAATCTTGAGCCAAGGCAGTCCCCTACGAGGGCTGACAGTTTAGGGTCATCTTCCAGTAGTACTCCCAGTAGCTACAGGAACAAGTTCCTCATTCCTGAAGGAAAAGGTGGGTGGTACATCACAGTGTCCACCACAGTTCTAACACCATCTGTGGCTTTCCATAGAGGGACTCAGCCATTTTGTATGGACCTGGCAGAGAGGAAGCTGGGGGAATAAATGTCCAATCTCACTTTCCTCCTGACTTGATTTCCTATCAGGACCAAGTCCAGGAAGCCATAGGACTTCACGCAGTCCATATAGGTTCTGCCTTACAGAACAGTGTGGAGAAGAGTGAAGAGTAGATCTAGAAGTGCAAACAATATATTCAGCAGCAGTAGATGAGCTTGGTTTTTGAATGTTAAAGGCATGTTGAATTTAATAGTATCCTGAGGGGCCAGGTGCGGTGGCTCACACCTGTAATCCCAGCACTTTGGGAGGCCCAGGCGGGCGGTACACAAGGTCAGGAGATCAAGACCATCCTGGCTAACATGGTGAAACCCCGTCTCTACTAAAAATACAAAAAATTGGCCAGGTGTGGTGGTGGGCACCTGTAGTCCCAGCTACTTGGGATGCTGAGGCAGGAGAATAGCGTGAACCCGGGAGGCGGAGCTTGCAGTGAGCCGAGATCAGGCCACTGCACTCCAGCCTGCGAGACAGCAAGACTGCATCTCAAAAAAAAAAAAAAAAAAATTATATCTATATAATAATAATAATAATATACCGATGGAGCTTTCTTACTGGTAGATTAAAGGAGTTTCTGAATCACTCTCTCACCTGCTCCACTTAACTAGGCTACTTTTTTTTTTTTTTTTTTTTTTGAGACAGAATCTTGCTTTGTTGCCCAGGCTAGAGTTCAATAGCATGATCTTGGCTCACTGGAACCTCCACCTCCTGGGTTCAAGTGATTCTTGTGCCTCAGCCTCCCAGATAGCTGGGATTATAGATAGGCATGTGACAACACGCCCGGCTAATTTTTGTATTTTTAGTAGAGATGGGGTTTCACCATGTTGGCCAGGCTGGTCTCAAACTCCTGGCCTCAAGTGGTTTGCCCACCTTGGCCTCCCAAAATGCTGGGATTACAGGCGAGAGACACCGTGCCCACCTTAACTTGGTTACTTAACCTCACTTTTCATTTTGCCATTTAAATCTTACCTAATTACTTCAGCTTAAAGAGTGATCTGATCTGGTACATGAGTTTGGCTTTGGCTTTTCTCCTGACTAAATTTCACTCTTTTTTTTTTTCTTTGAGACGAAGTCTCGCTCTGTTGACCAGGCTGGAGTGCAGTGGCACGATCTCGGCTCACTGCAAGCTCCGCCTCCCGGGTTCACGGCATTCTCCTGCCTCAGCCTCCCGAGTAGCTGGGACTACAGGCGCCCGCCACCGCGCCCGGCTAATTTTGTTTTGTGTATTTTAGTAGAGACGGAGTTTTATGGTGTTAGCCAGGATGGCCTCGATCTCCTGACCTCGTGATCCACCCGCCTCCGCCTCCCAGAGTGCTGGGATTACAGGCATGAGCCACCGCGCCCCGCCCTATGGTGTACTTTCTGCAGCCACTATTCAATGGTAAAATGAGTTCATGGCCTTTCTTCAGATTATTTCCAGGATACAATTTAACCCCAATCTTCATCTTTTATTTGAAACCCTACCATCTGACATCAGTAATAATTTCTTCCATCTCTTCTTTGGCTTCCATACATTTTTTTCCTTCTTTACCCACTCCTCAGTTTCCTTGAGGACTTTGGTAGACAATCCCTCCCTCCTCTCTTTTCCCCTTCAACCTTGTTTTGCTCTCCTTTGCCTGGGAGTCCTTGGACATTTTATTTAATTTTTTTTTGAGATAGAGTCTCACTTTGTCGCCCAGGTTGGAGTGCGGTGGCACCATCCTGGCTCACTCTGTCGCTCAGGCTCATTGCAATCTCCCGCTCCTGGGTTTAAGGGATTCTAGCGCCTCAGTCTCCCGAGAAGTTGGGATTACGGGCACGCCCCACCGTGTCCGGCTAATTTTTGTATTTTTAGTAGAGACGGGGGTTTCACCATGTTGGCCAGGCTGGTCTCGAACTCCTGACCTCAGGTGACCACCCGCCTCGGCCTCCTAAAGTGCTGGGATTACAGGCATGACCCACGGTGCCCAGCCAGTATTTACATTTTAAATGTAATCCTCTTTGAGGAGCAGTGTGTCTCTGTTGGGAGTGGAGTAGGGAAGGTGGAGTTGTGAGGATTCTGTTGGAAAGCCAAAGATCTCTAACCTTAGAAACAGGAAAAATAGCAACCAGTTCTGTGAGGTATGGGACTAATTCCCCCACTTCCCACCTGCTTCCCCATATCATTTGGAATTTATTTGGTTATTTATCCTGAGAATGATGTAAGGGAATAAGAATGATAGAATTTAAGCAAGAGCTAAGAAAAAAGACCCTCAAGACAAAATTTTAAAAGATAATTCTTTTTTTTTTTTTTTTTTTTTTGAGACAGAGTTTGGCTTTTGTTGCTCAGCCTGGAGTGCAATAGCATGATTTCGGTTCACTGCAAACTCCGCCTCCCAGGTTAAAGCAATTCTCCTGTCTCAGCCTCTGGAGTAGCTGGGATTACAGGCGCCCGCCACCACACCCGGCTAACATTTTGTATTTTTTGTAGAGACGAGGTTTCACCATATTAGTCAGGCTGCTCTCGAACTCCTGACCTCAGGTGATCCCACCGCCTTGGCCTTCCAAAGTGCTGGGATTACAGGTGTGAGCCACCACACCCGGCTAAAAGATAATTCTTATCTCACTCTTTAATATCCCATCCCACATAGACAAACTGGTTTTTTTTTTTTTTCCTTCTTCTGTCTTGAACACTAAATTTTAATCCCCTGAGGGGATGCACTGTTCCTGGAGGTACTGTGATACTAGGTGGATGCGTTAAGTGAACAAGAAAGCTCCTATTGCGTCTTGCTGCTCCCAAAATCCATTTAATATATTGGACTTGGATAGAAAATATATCAGATATTAAACTGTTAAGAACAGATCCTACACTTGATCTTAGCCAAAAGGCAGAGAAGAAGCGATAAACACTTTTAAAAGCACACTTTACCTACAGATTTCCATGGAAACCAACCAAGGGAAATTAGAGAGGCATTGCTGTGCCATTTCTATGCTAATTAATGTCTGATTTTCATTAGGCCAGCGTTGTTTTTCCTCCAAGGTCTTAGCGTTTATTACAGCAAAAATGAACTCAGTAACAATTCCTCCAGGATAGTTTTATTTAAATATTATTAACTTACATACTTCACCCAACTGCTTTCAAAATTGTTGTCTTTTATGGTGTTAAACTACCATCTTTAAAATCTTGGCTCTGGCTCTGCATCACGGAAGGTCAGTCTCTGTGAAAAGCCTGACCCCAGCAGGACAATGCCAAGGTATCTTTTTAATGTGATGCGCACGTTGCCGTACACCTTGGCTGCAAAGCAGCGGCTGTGCTTTTAAAACCGCCAAGAGCCAGTGCATGCCGTGTGGTGAATTACCAGTATCGCAACTTGGGCACGGAAGGATGCTTTCTCCCTCTTTAACACTAACAACAGAATAAAAAAACCAAAAACTAAAAACCAAATCCAACAGACAACAAAACCGTCCGAGTGCCTAGGGAAAGCGCGCCAACTACATAAAGAAAAGTAGGGGGGGTACTGGGATTCAAAATCATTTCTCCGGGACGTACACCCTCCTGGACCTATCAAAATTAACTGCGCCCTTGATCGTAGCCAATAGATACGGAGTTTCTGGTCCTGGTCCTCCCTGAAGACTGATAGACATTTACCTAGCCCAATAGAATAACGTGACGCTGAAGAATCAACCAATACGTTTGGGAGGTGGGTGGAGTGTAGGCCAGGGGGTTGGCGGTGCCGTGTCATGGAGGCTCAGTCTCTGAGCAGCCATTGAAGGGGAAGGAACTGCGGGTGTGTGTGTGTGTGTGTATGTGTGTGTGTATGTGTGTGCGCGCGTGCGTGCGTGTGAGTGCGCGCGCTAGTGTGTGGACAAGGAGGTGGGGGCAGCTGAGTTAGAGTCCCAACTCTTGGACTCCATTTGCTATTCTCTTCTTTCTCCCCCACACCTATCTGGTGGTAGTGGGCGTTTATATTTGCGTTCCTTTTCATTCATTTCTAAATCTCTTAAAAATTTTGGGTTGGGGGTATTGGGAAAGGCAGGAAAGGGAAAAGAAGGAGAGTAGTAGCTGAAGAGCAAGAGGAGGACATGGAGATGAAGAAGAAGATTAACCTGGAGTTAAGGAACAGAGCCCCGGAGGAGGTGAGATGACTCAGCCCCCACCCCTTCCCCATCAGTCCTGTATTCTGAGGATCGGATTTCTGGTGGTCCTGGGTGGGTGTGCGGGGATGGAGTAATAAGTTAGCCCCCGCCCCCCCGGTTTAGGGTTGGGGAAATGTTTAATTTTAAGTTTTAAATCATTAAAATCTTCTACTTAAAATGGCGAAGGGTTGAAGTTTCTAGGGGCGTTTTTGTGTGTGCATGGGGGCTTAGCTCCTTTCGGCTTTCATCGAGTCGGGCGTCCTGGCCTCGTGGGGGCGGGAAGCGGGCTGGTGGGGGCGCTCTGCCGCTTCGCTCCCGGCGCTCCTCCTCCTGGGGGCCAGCGGCGTGGGCGCGACCCCCCAGTCCCACTCGGCCCCTGCCGCAGCCATCGGCGCCTGAGAAGTTAGTCCAACTTTTCTGCAGTGCGGCCAACTCATCTTTTTGGGGGGTGGGCTCCCCC
The DNA here is from genome assembly GCF_007565055.1 of Rhinopithecus roxellana. NCBI lineage: Eukaryota > Metazoa > Chordata > Mammalia > Primates > Cercopithecidae > Rhinopithecus > Rhinopithecus roxellana. The sequence goes on from NC_044556.1 coordinate 47,237,096, forward strand.
GGCCTCGAGGCCCTGGGCGTCCGACGTCGCGACGGGCGCGGACTGGGGTCGCTTTCAGGGTCCGCGCACTGTCTGCTCCGGCGGCGCCCACTCCTCCGGGAAGCCGCGCGCGCCGCCCTCCGCCCTCCGCCCGGCGGAATCTGGGTCAGCGGCGGGTTCTCTGACCGCGGGCGAGTTTGGGGACTCGTCGCAGTGACCGGAGGTGGGGAGGGGACGGGAGGCATAATCCGCTTCTTCCCCCGCCGTGTAACGATATGTGGCACGTCGTGTGGCCGCAAGTCTGAATTTGATCCCTGGAGACGGTTTCACAAAACTCAACATAAGGGACGTAGTAGTTTTGTGCTTTAAAGATGGGTTCGCCGAAACGAAATGATGCGCTCTTACTGCTGTTGCCTTAGTTAAAGAGACTGGGTTGGGAGGGGCCACATGAGGCGGGGTCGCGGTCAACTTTTCGGGGGTCGGGCAGGAGGCGTTTCCGCCTCCTTTTCGCGGTTGCCTCCTCGGCCTCACCTACCCAGGGCGAAGGCGCGAGGGCAACGCGGGTTGGGAGGCGACTGCTTTTTTCCTTGGGGAGTCCCCGCCCGGTGTGGGGTTTCCCGTCAGTCGGAGCGGCAGGTCGCGAGAGCAGGGCCGGTGGCCAGCGGGGAGCCTCGCAGAGGAAAGCATCTGTCTTGCTGAAAGAAGCCCTAGAATTGGAATGTAAGGGAGTTGTCTGTAGCTGGATCGACCGATCGATAGAAGGATATAACTGGGGTGGTGTCTGTGCAGACCGGCATAGAGGATGAGCAGGGTCTGTCTGGGCTTTCGCGTCCGGCGTGTGGAGTGGCAACTAAGACTTTTTTTTTCTTCTAAGGTGCCTGTTTTCTGAAATTGGCAGGGGCCAGGGAGGGCAAACAGTTGCTTGCTATCAGGGTCATCCCGGAGAGATCTTGAAGTTTCTAGAACTTATTCTTAGGGGCTTCAGGGAAAAAACAAAATCAAACTTTAAAAGCTGTCTCTCACAAGCACACGTTTAGAATACTTTTTGGTGGCGTGGGTTGGAAAATTGAATCCCGCCCCCGCCTCCCCCGCCAGGATTCTTTCACTTAGTGATTGTAGTAATTTCTTTGCCAGTTTTGGGAGTGCAGGACGTTGCCTTTTTTCAGCTTCTTCCTCTGTGTTGTAATAACGGTCTCTTACATTTGTATAGACAGTTTACAAAGCACTTTTCCCGTTTGTTATTTGCTTTCCTCCTTACACACTTGTAAGGTGGATTGTGTTATTCTAGAATCCAAATTAGCAGACGGAGTCTCAGGGCAGTGAAATGATTTACACAAGTGGAGGAATTGGTTTTCTGACACCAAATCTAGTAGCCCCCACTCCTCAACTAAATGGGGAGTGTGAAGACGAACCAATTCACAGCTCTGCGGCAAACCAAGTGTGACTCTAGGCAAGCCATTCTTGTTCTCTGGGCCATAGTTTCCACTTCTCCAAAACGGAGCTCAAGATGATCTCTCTGGCAACAGAAATAATTATGTCAAAATCGTATTCAAATAGAGAAGGTGGCATTCCTTGTTGCCAAATTTTAGCCCTTGGATACCTCAAACAGGTTTTCATATTGGGTATAGAGAACTAGGATCTTCGGCCTTTCCCTTAAAGATTAAGTCCATTCAAGCCCACACCAGGAAGTTTGTTACTACAAACTCTTACCTAATAGGGAATTCAGCCCCACTCCTTGAGGAATGGGGAAAAGTGCACAGAAATGCTATTATACCAGAGTGGTAGGAAGAAATAACATTTTGTTAAGAATGTATTGTTTTGGGTGATACTGTTTGGCCTGGATGTGAGAACCAATAATACCCTCTGGGCTGTTCCCAGAGGAGCTTTCTAACATTTCTTCATAAAGGGTAAGGAGGTTTTTTTGAGTAATGATGGTATTTATCAACCAAAGAGAAGGGGTTTTAAACTGAAAAAGTGATTAAACAGTTTCTTCTCTTTGTAGGTTTTTTTTTTTTTTTTTTTTTTTGAGATAGAGTCTCAATCTGTTGCCCAAGGTGGAGTGCAATGGTGTGGCCTTGGCTCATTGCAACCTCCGCCGCCCGGGTTCAAGTGATTCTCCTGTCTCAGCCTCCCAAGCAGCTGGGATTACAGGTGCCCACCATCACGCCTGGCTGAGTTTTGTATTTTTAGTAGGGACAGGGTTTCACTGTGTTGGCCAGGCTTATTTTGAACTCCTAACCTCAAGTGATCCACCTGCCTCAGCTTTCCAAAGTGCTGGGATGACAGGCGTGAGCCCCTGCGCCTGGCGCTCTTTGTAGGTTTTAGGGCAGCTCACTTGAATCTTTTCCTGGTAGCTCAGGTACCCGCTCCTTACATAAATATATTCTCTGATGCTGAGGGTCCTCCTTATCAGGGTCAGAAACAGGTTTCACATGGGAACTTCTTCAACGTTTGTTTCTTATGTATCAGTGATTTGAAGCAGGCATTGAACTTTAGTCCAAGTTTAAATTGAAAAAATGACCAGGCGAGGTGGCTCATCCCTGTAATCCCAGCACTTTGGGAGGCTGAGGGGGAGGATCACCTGAGGTCAGGAGTTCAGGACCAGCCTGGCCAACATGGCGAAACCCTGTTTCTACTAAAAATACAAAAAAATTAGGGAGTGGTGACATGCACCTGTAATCCCAGCTACTTGAGAGGCTGAGACAGGAGAATTGCTTGGACCCAGGAGTTGGAGGTTGCAGTGAGCCGAGATCGTGCCATTGAACTCCAGCCTGGGTAACAGAACAACACTCCATCTCAAAAAAAAAAAAAAAAAAAACCAGAAGGAAAAAAAGGAAAAAAGAAATTAAAAAGATTATAGTGATGACTTTAGATTGTATATCAGTTTTGGGGGGAAATGAAAAGGATCTGTGTAAGGGGATTGCTGGGGTTTTTGTTGTCTTGTGTTTTATTTTAACTGATGGGCAATCAGACTGGAGATTGGTGGTTTTAATAGTTACATTTCCAAAGTGTCAAGACCCAGGTCTCTACCTAAACAGATTACAAACTAAAGAATCATTAATTAATGTTTTCCCTCTTACAGGTGACAGAGTTAGTCCTTGATAATTGCCTGTGTGTAAATGGAGAAATTGAAGGCCTGAATGATACTTTCAAAGAACTAGAATTTCTGAGTATGGCTAATGTGGAACTAAGTTCACTGGCCCGGCTTCCCAGCTTAAATAAACTTCGAAAAGTAAGTTGGCATTTAGGTGAAGCATCATGATTTAAATGTCATGGCTGTTATGTCTAGTGTTTGGCCAAATGGAATTACCATTCTGCTTGCTAATTAGAAGTTTTTAAGTTTCTAGAGATAAGAAAAAGTTATATAGGATTTTGAGAATCAGCTCTAATACTGCTTTTATAAATTTATTTACTTACTTATTTTTAAGACAGGGTCTTATTCTGTCGCCCAGGCTGCAGTGCCGTGGTGTGATCTTGGCTCATTGCAACCTCTGCCTCCGGGGATCAAGCATCCTCCCACCTCAGCCTCCCGAGTAGCTGAGGCTACAGGCATGTGCCACCATACCTGGCTAATTTTTGTATTTTTTGCAGAGACAGGGTTTTACCTTGTTGTCCAGACTGGTTTCAAATTCCTGGGCTCCAGTCATCCTCCTGCCTCAGCCTCCCACAGTGCTGGGATTAGAGGAGTTAGCCTCTGTGCCTGGCCTAGAAATTTAAATCTAATAGTGGAATTGCCTTATAATATGAATTTGTATTTAATATATACCAAATATTTTTCTCTACATCATGAAATCCAAATGTAGTACAACTAGAATCCAAGCTGGGTTAAGAGCCCATTATGTAGGTGTTCTAATACATTATTTGGCAGATGTAGAAAGGAATTTGGAAATTAATGATCTGTAGTGATAGTTTCTTGAAGCCATAGAGAATGAGTTTTTTTTTTTTTCTTCAAATTGATATACTTTAAAAATCTTTGATATGCCAGGTGTGGTGGCTCATGCCTGTAATCCCAGCACTTTGGGAGGCCGACGCGGGTGGATCACCTGAGGTCAGGAGTTCGAGACCAGCCTGGCCAACATGGTGAAACCCCATCTCTACTAAAAATACAAAAATTAGCTGGGTGTGGTGGCGGGTGCCTGTAATCCCAGCTACTTGGGAGGCTGAGGCAGGAGAATTTGTTTGAACCCAGGAGGCGGAGGTTGCAGTGAGTGGAAATTGCACCCCTGCACTCCAGCCTGAGTAACAGAGTGATACTTCGTTTAAAAAAAAAAAGCTTTGATATGATACCTTTACCATTCTTTGTTTTTTTCCTATGTTGAATGTATAGTTGGAGCTTAGTGATAACATAATTTCTGGAGGCTTGGAAGTCCTGGCAGAGAAATGTCCAAATCTTACCTACCTCAATCTGAGTGGAAACAAAATAAAAGATCTCAGTACAGTAGAAGCTCTGGTAAGTGAAACGGTTTTGTCTCTGGACTTGCTTTTTTTGGTTAAATTTTCTGAGATTTGTTTGTGTCTATTAATTTCTATTTAACTCTTAAAACTTATGAATTTTTTTGTATGTTATGATCTAGGCAGTTACTGATTTCGTTTCTTTTAGACTAAAATATTCAGATGAAATTTTAAATCAATGAGAAATTTATTTTATCATCAACTTCAGAAGTTGACTATCTGGTTTTAAAATTTCCAGGTTTTTTTTTTTTTTTTTTTTTTTTTTTTTACCTTTTATTCTTTTTCCTTACTTCTTGATTATTTTTTGAGTTATTTTATTATTTGCCCCCTTCTTTCCTGGTATGAGGGAAGGAAAAGAAAAAGTGACACGCTGAAAATTATTGCTCTGATTTTGAAAAAAGATTGGAGGCTGGGCACAGTGGTTTATGTCTGTAATCCCAGCACTTTCGGAGGCAGAGGTGGGAGGATCGCTTGAGTCCAGGAGTTTGAGACCAACCTGGGCAACATAGTGAGACCCTGTCTCTACAAAAATAAAAATTAAAAAAAAATCAGCCAGGTTAGCTGGCTGTGCTTGATATAATAACCCTTCATTATAAAACTCAAAAAATACAAAAATCATTCTCAATTTCAAATGTATATTTTCTGAATCATAAATTAAAAAGAAATGATGGGCCGGGCGCGGTGGCTCAAGCCTGTAATCCCAGCACTTTGGGAGGCCGAGACGGGCGGATCACGAGGTCAGGAGATCGAGACCATCCTGACTAACACAGTGAAACCCCGTCTCTACTAAAAATACAAAAAAAAACTAGCCGGGCGAGGTGGCGGGCGCCTGTAGTCCCAGCTACTCGGGAGGCTGAGGCGGGAGAATGGCGCAAACCCGGGAGGCGGAGCTTGCAGTGAGCTGAGATCCGGCCACTGCACTCCAGTCCGGGCGACAGAGCGAGACTTCGCCTCAAAAAAAAAAAAGAAATGATGTGGTCGGGCACGGTGGCTCGCGCCTGTAATCCCAGCACTTTGGGAGGCCAAGGTGGGCAGATCATGAGGTCAGGAGATTGAGACCATCCTGGCCAACATGGTAAAACCCCATCTCTACTAAAAATACAAAAATTAGGCTGGGCGCAGTGGCTCACGCCTGTAATCCTAGCCCTTTGGGAGGCCAAGGCGGGCAGATCACCTGAGGTTGGGAGTTTGAGACCAGCCCAACCAACGTGGAGAAACCCCGTCTCTACTAAAAATACAAAACTAGCTGCGCGTGGAGGCGCATGCCTGTAATCCCAGCGACTCGGGAGTCTGAGGCAGGAGAATTGAACCCAGGAGGCGGAGGTTGTGGTGAGCTGAGATCGTGCCATTGCACTCCAGCCTGGGCAACAAGAGCAAAAAGTCCGTTTCAAAAAAAAACAAAACAAAACAGAAACACAAAAATTAGCTGGGCATGGTGGTGCACGCCTGTAGTCCCAGCTACTCGGGAGGCTGAGGCAAGAGAATCGCTTGAACCTGGGAGGCGGAGGTTGCAGTGAGCGGAGATCGTGGCACTGAATTACAGCTGGCAACAGAGCTAGACTCCGTCTCAAAAACAAAAACAAAACAAAACAAAAAACATGGTATTTTAAATCTTGAATGTAAGTTTTAACTTTACTTTTCCAGCAAAATCTTAAAAATTTGAAAAGTCTTGACCTGTTTAACTGTGAGATCACAAACCTGGAAGATTATAGAGAAAGTATTTTTGAACTGCTGCAGCAAATCACATACTTAGATGGATTTGATCAGGAGGATAATGAAGCACCGGACTCTGAAGAGGAGGATGATGAGGGTAATCATTCTTAATACTCATAAGTGTGTCATTATTATAGCCTCTGCTCTAGCTGTGCAAATTAGATTGGGCCTGGAAATTTAGGTTTGAAAAAAAAATCCACAAGAAGATATTAGTAAGACAAGAAAAAATTTAAAAAACCCATAGCTCTAGCCAGTATTTCTTCTTTTATATTTCCTATAGTTTCAGGGAATTTAATGACTATTATAACATGAAGCTCTGTGAAATTTTATATCTGTAGAAAGTTGTACACCCAGTAAAAGTGGCAACCTCTTAAATAGTATTTTTTTAAAAAAAAGAACCACTTGTAATAGCCAAAAAGTAGAAACAACCGAAGTATCTATCAACTGATGAACGGAATTTTTTTTTTTTGAGACAGAGTTTTGCTCTTATTGCCCAGGCTAGAGTGCGGTGGTGCAATCTCGGCTCACTGCAACCTCCGCCTTCCGTTTTCAAGCAATTATCCTGCCTGGACCTTCCAAGTTGCTGGGATTACAGGCACCCGCCACCACTCCCAGCTAATTTTTTCGTAGTTTTAGTAGAGACAGGGTTTCACCATGTTGGTCAGGCTGGTCTCGAACTGCTGACCTTGTGATCCACCCACCTCGGCCTCCCAAAGTGCTGGGATTAAAGCCAGCGTGAGCCACCGGGCCCCAGCCCAATGAACAGATTTTAAAAATGTGTTTTATCTATACAGTACAATATTATTCCACCATAAATATGAATGAAGTACTGATGCATGCTACATGAATGAATCTTGAAAATGTTCTTTTTTTTTTTTTTTTTTTTTTTTTTTTTTTTTTTTTTTTTTGAGGCGGAGTCTCGCTCTGTCGCCCGGGCTGGAGTGCAGTGGCCGGATCTCAGCTCACTGCAAGCTCCGCCTCCCGGGTTTACGCCATTCTCCTGCCTCAGCCTCCCGAGTAGCTGGGACTACAGGCGCCCGCCACCTCGCCCGGCTAGATTTTTGTATTTTTAGTAGAGACGGGGTTTCACCGTGTTAGCCAGGATGGTCTCGATCTCCTGACCTCGTGATCCGCCCGTCTCGGCCTCCCAAAGTGCTGGGATCACAGGCTTGAGCCACCGCGCCCGGCCGAATCTTGAAAATGTTCTAAGTGAAAGAAGAGAGACACAAAAGGCCACGTATTGATTGACTTCATTTATATGGAAAGTTCATGGGAAGCCATGGCAGGAGAATTGCTGGAACCTGGGAGGCAGAGGTTACAGTGAGCTGAGATCGTGTCACTGCACTGTAGCCTGGGCGACAGAGTTAGACTCTGTCTCAAAAACAAAACAAAAAACCGAACAAAAAACCATATATATATGGTTCAGAATAGGTAGAAACTTCAGGATAGGCAAATCCATTGAGACAGAAAGTAGATTATTAGTTGCTGTATGCTGGGAGAGAGGAAAATGGGAGAGTGACTGCATGTGGGTATGGGATTTCTTTTTGAGGGAAGAAAAATATTCTAGAATTAGATTGTGAGTATACAGTTTTAGAAAAGTGGATGACTAACAGATCAGATGACAGAATAGCTGTTAGTAATGGGATACTGCTCCTTATTATTGAGTGAAAACTCCTTCATTGTAAGAAGAAATTTGATGGATAAACACTGTTATAAAATGATGAAATGATAGATAAGCAGTTTTTTTTTTTTTTTTTTTTTTAATTTTAGATTAAGGGGGTACGTGTGCAAGTTTGTTCCATGGGTGTATTGCATGATGCTGAGGTTTGGTCTTCTACTGATCCTGTCACCCAAATAGTGAACATAGTGCCAATAGTTAGTTCTTCAGCCACCCTCCTTCCCCTCTTTTGAAGTTTCCAGTGTCTGTTCCCATCTTTATGTCCCTGTGTCCCCAGTGTTTAACTCCTGCTTGTAAGTGTGAACATGCAGTATTTGGTTTTTTGTTTCTGCATTAATTCACTTAGGATGATGGCCCCCAGCTATATCTATGTTGCTGCAAAGGACATTATTTCATTCTTTCTTTATGGCTGTGTAGTATTCCATCATGTGTATGTTGTACATTTTCTTTATCCAGTCCGTCATTCATGGGCACCTAGGTTGGTTCCATGTCTTTGGTATTGTGAATAGTGCTGTGGTGAGCATACAAATGCATGTGTCTTTTTGGTAGAATGATTTACTTTCCTTTGGGTATATACCCAGTAATGGGATTGCTGGGTTGAATGGTAGTTGTATTTTGAGTTCTTTGAGAAATTTCCAAACTGCTTTTCATAGTGGCTGAACTAATTTATATTCCCACCAACAGTGTATAAGCATTCCCTTTTCTCTGCAGCCTCTCCAGCATCTCACAAGCAAGTTTTGAAGTGTTCACAAAGTAAAACAAACTTTAGTGCATGCAATGTTTTCATGAGACTCTATATATATGTTGGATACTAGTATTTAGAAGCCATACTTCTCGCATATGGTTTGTAGGAATAACTAGGAATGTTGTAAAACAGAAATCTTAAAAAAAAAAAAATAAAGTATCTCTCTGAGTTACTTCCCATCTATCGGCTTACAAGTTTGAAGTGATTGGACAAGGGTAAAAAGCATCAACATCCTAGGAAGAAACATTTGCTCAGTCAATTTACTCATCTTTAAATGATTTTTTAAAGATGGAGATGAAGATGATGAAGAGGAAGAGGAAAATGAAGCTGGTCCACCAGAAGGATATGAGGAAGAGGAGGAGGAAGAGGAAGATGAGGATGAGGATGAAGATGAAGATGAAGATGAAGCAGGTTCAGAGTTGGGAGAGGGAGAAGAGGAAGTGGGCCTCTCATACTTAATGAAAGAAGAAATTCAGGTGAATACACGCTTCTTATCTGCACTGAAAATTAATTTCTAGGCATAGGACCAAATACTATATAAAGTATGTTTTGTAGCAGTCTGAGAGTTGTTTCTAAGTTGTGGGTGTGCATATATGTCTAACTGCCTGTCTTTTTTTTCATTGTCCTCCACCCCAAACTATATCCAGGTAATCATAAACACCTATTGGCCGGGCGCAGTGGCTCAAGCCTGTAATCCCAGCACTTTGGGAGGCTGAGACGGGCGGATCATGAGGTCAGGAGATCGAGACCATCCTGGCTAACATGGTGAAACCCCGTCTCTACTAAAATATACAAAAAACTAGCCGGGCGAGGTGGTGGGCGCCTGTAGTCCCAGCTACTCGGGAGGCTGAGGCAGGAGAATGGCGTAACCCCGGGAGGCGGAGCTTGCAGTGAGCTGAGACCCGGCCACTGCACTCCAGCCCGGTCGACAGAGCGAGACTCCGTCTCAAAAAAAAAAACAAAAAAAAAAAACACAAAAAAACACCTATTGATTTTACCTCCCAGATAACTTTCAAATCTGCTATATCCTCAATGGCATGGTATGGTGGAGACATTTTACAAATGTCTGTGAACCTCAGTTTTCTGCATTTATAAAACAGATTAGGCCAGGCATGGTGGCTCACACCTGTAATCTCAGCACTTTGGGAGTCCGAGGCAGGTGGATGACAAGGTCAGGAGTTTGAGACCAGCCTGGCCAAAATGGGTGGGGAAACCCCATATCTACTAAAAATACAAAAATTAGCTCGGCATGATGGCACACATCTGTAGTCCCAGCTACTCGTGAGGCTGAGGCCAGAGAATCACTTGAACCCAGGAGGCAGAGATTACAGTGAGCTGAGATCGTGCCACTGCACTCCAACTCGGGCAACAGAGCCAGACTCTGTCTCAAAACAAAAAACAAAAAAAACAGGTTATATCAATCTCATAGGATTAAGGATTTAACAGGATAATCTATGTAAAGAATATAGTCCCTGGCACATTATAGGCACTCAAGAAAACTTAAGTTTCTTTCTCCTAATTATCTCTTGCTTATACTTTTGTAGTAACTTTCTAAATAGTCTCTCTGAATACAGCATCACCACTTAGGAGTATTCTCCACAGTGCTGCCTGTGTAATCTAATGCAAATGTGATTATACACCAGTCTTCTTGAAACCCTTTAATGTTTCCCTCTTGCCCCCAAGACATACAAGGCCTTTCATTTCTGGCCTTTGCTCCTTCTTCTTTTTTTTTTTTTTTTGACACAGTCTCACTCTTGCCTAGGCTGGAGTGCAGTGGTGCGATCTTGACTCACTGCAACCTCTGCCTCCCAGGCTCAAGCAGTCCTCTCACCTCAGCTTCCCAAGTAGCTGGGACTATAGGCACACGCCACCACGCCTGGCTAATTTTTGTATTTTTTGTAGAGACAGGGTTTCACCATGTTGGCCAGGCTGGTCTTGAACTCCTGACCTCAAATGGTCCACCCACCTTGGCATCCCACAGTGCTGGGATTACAGGTGTGAGCCACCATGCTCAGCCCCTGCTTCCTTCTCCAGCTTCATCTCCCTTGATTCCAAATTAAATGATCACACCAAGCTGTTTTACCTTTATGGCTGTTTATGAATACGTTGTTCATGCTTTCTGAAATGAGCCTCTGATGAACTTTTTGTTTTTTGCTGAGGGAAGCTTGTGAAGTGCACTGATTTTATTTACAACTGCATGGAATTTTACATATGCATGTACTTGTGTAACCACCACCCAAATCATGCTTTGTGAACTCTTATCTTTACAAACCCAACTCTGCAGTTGACTCATCACTGAAGCTTTCTATATTTTTTCTTAGGCAGTCACTCTTCCATGTGTTACCTCTGAATCATGATCAGGCTTCTATTGCCTAGAGACACTTGTAAAATCATTCGGCTACTTTCTGCTAAGTGGTGAGCTCCTTAAAGGGAGTGCCACTCACCTTTGGATCTCAGCATCTAGTACACTGACTAGCCCATGGTAGGCTCATGGGAAATGTCAGTTGACTAGAACAAGTTATCTGTAGCCCCTAGGAGTTTAGGTTAGTTATTTTCTCCTAATGTTAAATTGAAGTTTATTTGAAAAACTCATAAAGTATTTTTTTATTATTAAAAATAACATATCTTATTTAGACTGGGAATTGTTAATATTTGTTCTAATGAGTTTTGCATTGGTTAGATACATAATATCAACAATCAATGATACATATTTTCTGATGAAACTAGTATGGAAAAAATAGGATTTATATTCGTTTGGGGTCTTGGTGAGTTAGGAGCTATATATATAATGAAGAACAGAAATTTAAGTGTTCTTTTTTTTTTCTTTTTTGAGACGGAGTTTTGCTCTTGTAGCCCAGGCTGGAGTGCAATGGCGCGATCTCGGTTCACTGCCACCTCTGCCTCCTGGGTTCAAGCGATTCTCCTGCCTTACCCTCCTGAGTAGCTGGGATTACAGGTGCCTGCCACTACACTGGCTAATTTTTTGTATTTTTAGTAGAGACAGGGTTTCACTGTGTTGGCCAGGGTGGTCTTGAACTCCTGACCTCAGGTGATCCGCCCACCTCAGCCTCCCAAAGTGCTGGGATTACAGGTGAGCCGCTGCACCTGGCCCCACCTCTTCTTTTTTTAATGAGCAAATACTGCAACAAAAGCCACATTCAATCTTCCCCTTTTTTTCTTGTCTTTCCTTCTTCAGTTTAGTCTGCAGTTTTTCCTGATTTTCATTGTGTTCTTTATTATGCTTTTTGCAATCTCATCTATTCCTTTTACTCCTTATAGCTTACTGGTATTCTGGTATGGAGATGCTTTGTTTCAACTGATTGTATAAGAATGATTTCTGATACAAGAATTAGGCAGTTGGCCAGGTGTGGTGGGTCACACCTGTAATCCCAGCATTTGGGGAGGCTGAGGCAGGCAGATCACCTGAGGTTGGGAGTTTGAGACCAGCCTGACCAACATGGAGAAACCCCGTCTCCACTAAAAATACAAAATTAGCCGGGCGTAGTGGCGCATGCCTATAATCCCAGCTACTCGGGAGGCCAAGGCAGGAGAATCGCTTGAACCCGGGAGGCGGAGTTTGCCGTGAGCCGAGGTCACGCCATTGCACTTAAGTCTGGGCAGCAAGAGCAAAACTCCATTTCAAAAAAAAAAAAACTTAGAGATTTAGTTAGAAATTTTTTTTTTTTTGAGATGAAGCCTCAGCTCTTGTTTACCAGGCTGGAGTGCAATGGCGCGATCTCAGCTCACTGCAACCTCCGCCTGCCAGGTTCATGCGATTCTTCTGTGTCAACCTCCTGAGTAGCTAGGATTACAGGCGCCTGCCACCATGCCTGGCTAATTTTTGTATTTTTAGTAGAGATGGGGTTTCACCATGTTGGCCACGCTGGTCTTGAACTCCTGACCTCGGGTCATCTGCCCTCCTCGGCCTCCCAAAGTGCTGCGATTACAGGCATGAGCCACCACACCTGGCTCTTTAGTTAGGTTTTAAAAAGGACCTTTATAAGAATGGCAGAGGTTGTCAAAACACAGAATAACCAAGTTTCTTTGCTCTTGTTGGAATATATTACAAGAAAGAGTGAAAAATCCATATGATTTTTTAATTCTCAACTGAATATTTGAATTTCAAGGATGAAGAAGATGATGATGACTATGTTGAAGAAGGGGAAGAAGAGGAAGAGGAGGGTGAGTTACATTAGCCATAAACAAATTCTAAAATTAAAGACATAGTTATTTTTTATATACTTTATGTTTCATACACTTTAAAGAAGGAGCCTATAATGTAAATTTTTACTGATCCCTTTGATTTTGCTTTATCATAGAGTGCCTTCAAAGTTATAAAAGTTTTTTTTATAAGAGTAGTTGTCTTAGGGCACTCATTAATTTATAACTCATAAATAAACAGCTTATAACATTTATTTTAAAAGCAAATGAAGAGATAAATGGAACCTTGAGCTGAATTTATTATTTTTATAGAGTGTCATTTTAGAGAGAGTGAAGCCTTATCTTACAAGAGAGGAGCAGTTGAACTCCAGATAATTAATGCTGTTTTTAGATTTGTTTTCTAGGCCTTTAAAAATTTATATATATGTATATATATAATATATATATAAAAAACATATATACATATATATATGTATATATTTTTAAACAGAGTCTTACTTTGTTACCCAGGCTGGAGGCTGGAGTGCAGTGGTGCAATCGCAGCTCACTGCAGTCTCAATCTTCTTGGGCTCAGGTGATCGCCCCATCTCAGCCTCCCAAGTAGCTGGGACTACAGGCACACACCGTCACACCCGGCTAATTTTTGTATTTTTTTTTTGTAGAGATGGGGTTTCGCCATATTGCCCAGGCTGTGTTGAACTCTAGGTTCAAGCGATCTGCCCACCCCAGCCTCCCAAAGTGCTGGGATTGTAGATGTGAGCCACCATGGCCAAACAGTATTTTTATTTTATTTTATTTTATTATTTTATTTTATTTTATTGTTTTGAGACAGGGTCTCTGTCAGCAGTGAGTGCAGTGGGGCAATTATAGCTCACTGCAGCCTCGACTTCCCAGGCTTAAGCAATCCTCCCACCTCAGCCTCTTCCAAAATAGCTGAGACTGCAAATGCACACCACCACACCTTGCTAATTTTTGTATTTTTTGTATAGACGGGGTCTCACTGTTGCCCAGGCTGGTTTTGAACTCCTGGGCCCAACTGATCCTCTTGCCTTGGCCTCCCAAAGTGCTAGGATTATAGATGTGAACCACTGCATTCAGCCTCAAAATAATTTTTAAAATTTACTAACACTTGCATTGATGTCAAGCCCTTAGTTTCTTAATCTGTACTTCATGATATGGCCACAAGGGTGCATAGCAAACTGTAATGATTATGGATTTCTAAGCCTGTTAAGTCTGTTTTCAACCTACTCATATTTAAAGAAATTCAAAGAGGAAACTTGAAGTATAATTTCCTTCCTTCCCTCCCTCCCTTCCTCCCTTCCTTCCTATCACCTTCCTTTCCTCCCTCCCTCCCTCTCGTCCTGTCTTCGCCTGCCCTCCCTCCCTCTTTTGAGACAGTCTCCCTCTGTCGCCCAGATGGAGTGCAGTGGCATAGTCTTGGCTCATTGCAGCCTCTGCCTCCCGGGTTCAAACGATTCTCCTGCCCCAGCCTCCCAAGTGGCTGGGACTACAGGTGCCTGCACCACACCCAGCTAATTTTTATATTTTTAGTAGAGATGGGAGTTTCACACTATTGGCCAGGCTGGTCTCCAACTCCTGACCTGAAGTGATCCGCCTGGCTCGGCCTCCCAAAGTATTGGGATTACTGGCATGAGCCACCTTGCCTGGCCAATTTTCTTCTGCCAGTAACGTTTTTTTTTTTTTTTTGAGACAAAGTTTTGGGCGGTTGCCCAGGCTGGAGTGCAGTGGCACGATCTTGGCTCACTGGAACCTCCGCCTTCTAGGTTCATGCAATTCTTCCTCAGCCTCTCCAGTAGCTGGGATTATAGGCACCCGCCATCACGCCTGGCTAATTTTTTGCATTTTTAGTAGAGATGGGGTTTCACCTTGTTGACCAAACCTCAAGTGATCCACCCACCTCGGCCTCTCAAAGTGCTGGGATTACAGGTGTGAGCCACCGTGTTAGGCCCTGCCATTAACTTTTCACTAAGATTCAAAACTTTGTAATGTAACCAATCCTCATTTGTTAAAATTAAGCATTTTGCATTTTTCCTTCCACTCGTTAAGAAGAAGAAGGTCTTCGAGGGGAGAAGAGGAAACGAGATGCTGAAGATGATGGAGAGGAAGATGACTAGATCATTCTAAGACCAGACTCTCTAATGTTTCTGGGTGTGCAATAGAGTGATCACATCTTTGTTTCTTCATGTACGATAGCTATCCCTACAGAAGATAATGTGTAACTTTTTATAGGAAAAGTGTGGTTTTACTATTTTTGCCTTATCATTCCAAATAAGAACTAGTCTGTTAATGATCATATTATATGTAGAGAAAAATTTTCATTGACTCCCATTGTGGAATTCCCTAGCAATTTATTTAGACTTAATTTTTTAAATTTAAGCTTACTGTATTAGTCATTTTTAGCCCATAATTAAAACATCACTTTTACACAAGTGTAGTATGGTGCATTTCATTCCTTATTTATAAATTAACTGAAATTACAGTTTGCTATAATATAAAATGACAATAGTCTCTTGAGTGGTAAGTTGGTTATTCTTTTAGAGGTAATCCAGGGATCTTTAGTTTGAAGGCAGTTACCTTTTTTTTTTTTTTTTTGACTAAGAGTGTTTGGTTGCTTTTTTGTCACAGGTAACTTGGAAAATAGAAGCAGAATAGTAAAGGTTCTATTCAGCAACATAGTTCATGGATTTTGTGGAGGTTCTATTCAGTAATAGGGTTCATGGATTTAGTGGTGACTGATAAGATTTTATTTTTGAAGGAAAAATTGCTTATACTAAGTCCAGAGACATGCAGGTGAGCCCTTTTGTCAGGCTGCAAATCATGACATGCCGATGGTTGTTTATTTTGTTTTGTTTTTAGGTGTGCATTCTTTTTCTTCTTAGCAATTCCTTTATGATCACCTTCCCTTCTTGTTTCACTCCCTCCTGCTCTCTCAAAAGAAAGTTGGGAAACTTGTGAAACCCAGGAAAACCTTTAGTCTTATACCTCAACTACCTTTTAGTCCTGTCTGGGTTTTAAATAAATGAAGTGGAAGAAATTGAGTATTTTCTGACATAAGAATATATTATCAATACAGTTTTATGCAGTAAGCTCTGCTTACCATAAATGTTTCTTGGTTCACAACATCTAAGACAATATTAGTAGGATGAAGAAAGAAAAGCAGGGGTGCTTTTTGGAAGCAGTGTTCATGTTTCTTAAAAGTCAGAACAATTGCCTGTTAATAATTAATAAGACATTAAAGTCAAATTTTAAAGTTGGCTTCTCAAATGATTTGGATACCACTCTGCAAAGTATTTCTAACCTTTAATTCCCAGTTTTGAAGCATTACCAGATATAATAATAGCATTAATTGGAATGTACTAGGCAGCTGGAAAAGTATTTGAAACTAAATCGACATTAAAATTAAGATTTGTTTTCAAGTGGATGTCTATTCAAAGTAGAAAAATATTTGGGGTAAGTGTGTGTTTCCTTACATGGCTACTAAATAAGATGAGTATACAACTATATCTCCTCTTTTGCTATTGAGGCTCCATGTTCAAAGCAATGGCTTTTTAAATCTTGGCTATCTAAAATTTTTTCCCTTTGTTTTGAATATTTGTAAGTTTTAAAAAAGTTAGTGTCAGCAAATTAATTGAAGTTATGCTTCTATACTGGGACATATTTAAATACTGAGTATAGTACTGCTGCTACTGCTTCTAAAATGTAAAATGTATGACTTGGTGTTTTAAAGTAAAAATTATGATGTTACTTGTGGAGAAACTAAAAAAGTTACACAACTGACTGAAATAAAATACTTGGGATAAGTTTAGTGAGGGGATTGGAATCCCAAAAAACTAACATTTTTCTTCTGCTTTTAAAAATTGAAATTCCCTATTTTAGTTCCTAACAATTCTCGTTACATACTATGCCAGATTACAAAATACTTATTTTTAAAATGAAATCTATATATTGACTTTCTTATCAATCATCTTACTGTGCAATCAAAATTAGAGTACTTTGGTTTGAAAACAACACTTAGAGCCTCCAGATAACTTTTAAGACTTATTTAGCTTTGTGGGTGGTATTTTCATGCAAATAAGTAAGGGTGGGTTTTATATTTTGTAGAAGTTTTCGGTCCTATTTTAATGCTCTTTGTATGGCAGTATGTATATAGTGTGTTAAGTTCCTCAAGAATCTCCTTAAAAACTTTGAAGTTAATACTTTTGTGCAACTGTGTTTTGAATAAAGCCATGACAGTGTTAAAAACAAACAAAAAAATTTGCAGTACTCCTGATTATTCTTTTATTGTTTCTGACTGTTCCCTGTTTTTTTCTGTGACTGCTGTAACTTAAAGTTTTAAAACTGAATTGCTTCAAATAAATTGAAGATTTGTTATAATGATTAGTTTCAGTGTATAAAATTCACTTTTTCAACAATACCATTAGCAGCTTTGAAGGTCTTTTTAAAAACTAACAGCTTGAAAGTTAACTCATTTAAATACTTGGATGTGATATGAGGCATTACAATTTATTTATTTATTTTTTGAGACGGAATCTTACTCTGTCACCAGGCTGGAGTGCAATGGCGCGATCTCGACTCACTGCAACCTCTGCCTTCCGCGTTCAAGCGATTCCCCTGCCTTAGCCTCCTGAGTAGCTGGGACTACAGGCATGCACCACTATGCCTGGCTAATATTTTTGTATTTTAGTAGAGACAGGGTTTTACCATGTTGGCCAAGATGGTCTCGATCTCCTGACCTCATGATCCGCCTGCCTCGGCCTTCCCAAAGTGCTGGGATTACAGGCATGAGCCACTGCTCCCAGCTGGCATTACAATTTAATAGTTTAACCATCATCTTCTTTATTAACTTTTTTTTTTTTTGAGACAGAGTTTCACTCTCATTGCCCAGGCTGGAGTGCAGTGGCTCCATCTTGGCTCGCCACAACTTCCGCTTCCTGGGTTCAAGAGATTCTTCTGCCTCAGCCTCCCGAGTAGTTGCGATTACAGGCATGCGCTACCATGCCCAGCTAATTTTGTATTTTTAGTAGAGATGGAGTTTCGCTTTGCTGGTCAGGCTGGTCTCGAACTCCCTGACCTTAGGTGATCCACCGGCCTCAGTCTTCCAAAGTGTTGGGATTACAGGTGTGAGCCACCACAGCTGGCCTTCTTTATTAACTTTTTTTCCAAAAGGCAGAAAAAAATCTGGATTCTCTAAATTTTCCTTTTGGGGTTACAAACTGAACCAGTACTTTTTTTTTTTTTTTTTTTTTTTTGAGACGGAGTCTCGCTCTGTCCCCCAGGCTGGAGTGCAGTGGCCGGATCTCAGCTCACTGCAAGCTCCGCCTCCCGGGTTCACGCCATTCTCCTGCCTCAGCCTCCTGAGTAGCTGGGACTACAGGCGCCCGCCACCCTCGCCCGGCTAGTTTTTTGTATTTTTTAGTAGAGACGGGGTTTCACCGTGTTAGCCAGGATGGTCTCGATCTCCTGACCTCATGATCCGCCCGTCTCGACCTCCCAAAGTGCTGGGATTACAGGCTTGAGCCACCGCGCCCGGCGAACCAGTACTTTTTGCAGTTTGATTTGAAGTAATAAGTTTATTACCTATACTTGTATTATCTGTGGTTTATTAAAGTGATTATAAGACTATTGTATATCAATAGTTTTTCTAAAATGAATCCAAAGTTCTCCGATTATACTGCATGTTTATTTTCTGAATCTTGATAATATAAATGGAAATATACATAATACTTAAATGTTTATTAGAGCAAAATCAAACTTGAAACTATGTTTTTTCTGCTCTCTTTTTTTTTGGTTTCCCTATGGTAAGTGATTTTTAAAATGTTTCATATGTAGACAACTGGAATTTTATAGTCACGGCACAAGTATAATAATGTTTTCATGATTGCTTTACAGTTTAATATTGAAAAGGTATTTTAATTATTGAACTCTGCTTCCTGAGAGATGTAAAATATTGAAGTATTTTCAACTAAGGGTATTATTATTATTATTATTATTATTATTATTATTATTTTGAGACGGAGTCTCGCTCTGTCACCCAGGCTGGAGTGCAGTGGCCAGATCTTGGCTCACTGCAAGCTCCGCCTCCCGGGTTTACGCCATTCTCCTGCCTCAGCCTCCCCAGTAGCTGGGACTACAGGTACCCGCCACCTCGCCCGGCTAGTTTTTTTGTATTTTTTAGTAGAAACGGGGTTTCACCGGGTTAGCCAGGATGGTCTCGATCTCCTGACCTCATGATCTGCCTGTCTCGGCCTCCCAAAGTGCTGGGATTACAGGCTTGAGCCACCGCGCCCGGCCAACTAAGGGTATTATTTACTGAAATTAATATTTTTTTTGCAGGTATTATTGTCTTTAAAAAATTCAAAGCCTTTCACCTCTTGGTTACAGAGAATGGTAGAACCGCACAAAGTTTTTGATGAAGTTGTTAGATAATGAAGCAATTCAGTGAGAGATTGTGATTGAAGACACCTTTAAATATGGTTTGTTCTATATTTTAAAGAGAGGCTTTGGAATGTGACATGCTTTCAGTTCCTGAAAATTTCCCCTCTCTTGTTTCTAGTACTGGATGCAATGATATTCTGCAGCTGTTGCTTAATTATAGAATTCTACTACTGCATGCCTTTTTCATGTACTAATTCAGCCTAAGATTTGAGAACCTGGCATGGGTACTTCTACCTGAGGGTAGTTACTTGTATTACCAACCCTAACTTGAAGAAGAATGGTTACATCACACAATGGAAATTACAAAATGAGTTGATCTCCAGGAGAATTGTTTTTTTTTTTTTTTTTGAGACTAGTCTTGCTCTGTCACCCATGCTGGAGTGCAGTGGCACAGTCTTGGCTCACTGCAACCTCTGCCTCCAGGCTTCAAGGGATTCTCTTGCCTCAGCCTCCTGAGTAGCTGGGATTACAGGCACGTGCCACTATGCCCCACCTGGCTTTTTTTTATTTTTTATTTTTATTTTTAGTAGAGATGGGGTTTTACCATGTTGCCTAGGCTGGTCTCGAACTCCTTTCCTGAAGAAATTTGACCGTCTCGGCCTCCTAAAGTGCTGGGATTATGGGGATGAGCCACCGCACCCAACCTAAAATACTTTATTTCATACAATTCTAGTCACATTTTTGGATAGTAAGACCCTGAAGTAGGGTTATCCCATAATACCCTGGGGCCAGGTGCGGTGGCTGAGGCCTGTAATCCCAGCACTTTGGGAGGTGGAGGTGGGCAGATCACCTGAGGTTAGGAGTTCCAGACCAGCCTGGCCAAAATGGCGAAAGCTCGTCTCTACCAAAAATACAAAAATTAGCCAGGCATGGTGGGGCTCACCTGTAATCCCAGCTACTCCGGAGGCTGAGGCAGGAGAATCATTTGAACCCAGCAGGCAGAGGTTGCAGTGAGCCGAGACTGTGCCACTGTACTTCAGCCTGGGCAACAGAGCAAGACTCCGTCTTAAATAAATAAATAAATACTCCAAAACCCGTGTTAATAAAGAATCAGAAGCAGGTATGACCTTTTCTAACTTCATGAATATTTACAAGTAATTCAAATTTTTGTTTGGACTTGGTCACTTATAATATGGACACATCCATGTTAATGGTTAATACTGACACAAGCCACCAAATAGGCACACAGCTCTAGTGAAAACTACCTGTTGTAGCTTCAAGAAGTAACTTTGACACTGTAAACTTCTCCCTATTATCTTTTTTTTTTTTTTTTTTTTTTTAAGACTGAGTTTGACTCTTGTTGCCCAGGCTGGAATGCAATGGTGTGATCTCGGCTTACTGCAACCCCTGCCTCTCGGGTTCAAGCGATTCTCCTGCCTCAGCCTCCAGAGTGGCTGGGATTACAAGGCGCCCGCCACCTCGCCCAGCTAGTAGAGATGGGGTTTCACTTTGTCGACCACGCTGGTCTCAAAGTCCTGATCTCAGGTGATCCACCCACCTAGGCCTCCCAAAGTGCTGGGATTACAGGTGTGAGCCACCATGACCGGCCTCCTATTATATTAAAAAAAATTTTTAAAGTATTTTTTATGGCAGCATATTGATAATTTTTCTATTAAATAAACTGCACCATCTTGCTGATGACGAAGGCTACAATCTGTTTTCCGCTTTGGTTGTGACTTTTCCTGGCTAGAGTCACTCCCCAGAATTAGCTCACAGGGGCTACAGGGTTCTCCCACTTGGAGGGATTTTCTCCCAGAGTCCATTTCTCTTGGCACTAAGTAGACACCAACAGTGTAGTCAGTGGCTTTCAAAGCCATTTATATAGAGAGCTGTGACTGCGGAATTCTGGGGTCCGTAGAAGAATCTGTAAGTGTAATGGAAGGAACTGCAGTTGAAACTACTAGAGAACCAATGACAGCAGCACCAGAGGAAACCAAGGGAAGCAGCAGTCACTGTCACTGCAAGTCTGCAGCGAAGCTCCTGTGAGTTCAGCGCTTTGAGCTGTGTTGCACTCTGCTCTACCACCGGCCACTTTTCTGAGAATATGCTGAGTTAAAAACGAACTCAATTTTGGAGTGTGGAAGATTTATTATCTGTGGGGAATTAGTTAAATCTTTCTGAAAAGGATTACGGGTGAGAAATTTTTTCAGTAAATTGGATAATTTTACCAACACGTTTTTTTTTTTTTTTTTTTTTTTTGAGACAGAGTCTTACTCTGTCGCCCAGGCTGGAATGCAGTGGCACGATCTCGGCTCACTGCAACCTCCGCCTTCCTGGTCCAAATGATTCTCCTGCCTCAGCCTCCTGAGTAGCTGGGATTACAGGTGCGTGCCACCATGCCCAGCTACTTTTTGTATTTTTAGTAGAGATGGGGGTTTCACCATGTTGGCCAGGCTGATCTCGAACTCCTGACCTTGTGATCCGCCGCCTCAGCCTCCCAAAGTGATAGGATTACAGGCGTGAGCCACCGTGCCCGGCCTGCCAACAAGTATTTTTACCAAGCCATGTATACTGGGGGTATGTGACATGAACCACTGCTAAGCTTCCTGGGCTGTAGCATTCAGTACGTGAAGGATTAGAGCTCTAGAACTCAGCCTCATCCATTTTGCTTTTTACCCAATTCCCTTTATTTCAGGGAAATGAGGAAAGGACTCCAGTTTTAAGATTAAATTCCTCTAAGCCCTGTTTCCCCATCACACTCCACTGGGTTGGACCAACCACATGTTATCTCACATCACTACTTCAGATTTTTGATGGGCTTGAATAGACAGATTGGGAGATTTTAAATGCTTAAACTGACAAAGTGACCTTTGGGGGTACGTTTCGAGGTACGTTTCGAGGTACGTTATCTGTCATCGTCCTAGGGGACACTTGCCTTTAAAAATTTTTCATGTTTATTTCTCCAATCCTCAACCCCTGAGATATAGATAAAACTTTTTCTCTCTTTTCTGGAGGAGTGCTATTTTTATAACAGGGCGCCCTCCAGCGATTCTGGAATCCCAAGCAATAGAATAGAATTCGAGCGTCTTGGGGAGAGAGCAATGTTATTTTAGTCGATGGAGGAAAAAAATAAAAAGTGCTGATCACTTTAGAGTGTGTCTGTAATGTAATTCCTGGAACACAGGCAAAAATTTCTGCCAAGGCAAATTTTTAGATTCAAGAACAGAGTCGAAAAGCCAGAAGCAAAAGTGGAGGTCAAGACTCGGAAAGGATCCCGGCAACCCGAATTGTTCTACAGAGCGCTTTCTGAAACCGTCTTGGATTGGGCCAGAAATGCCGCAACCCCGGTCACGTGATACCGCCCCGCCCTCCGCCTCTAGATAACCTAGGGCTGGCTCGCACCCGCCAAAGCGGTCGAGTCAGAGACCTGCGCATGCGCGGAGCGCGGGAGGCCTGGGGAAGCGCTCTGGATCCTACTTCCGCTTCGCTTCCTCTGGGCAGGTCCAGCTTACTTGGACTGAAACTCGTGGGTCAGGTCCTTAGGACCTTCCTTTTCTTTACTGTCTTTTCCATTTTGTAATCCTTGCTTAGCGATTAACAAAGCCTTTGTTTTCTTACTTTTTTTTTTTTTTTTTAAATACACATGGAGTCTTGTTCTGTTGCCCAGGTTGATCTCGAACTCTCGGGCTCAAGCGATCCTCCTGCTCGGCTTCCAAATTGCTGGGGTTCCAGGCATGAGCCACCGTGCCTGGCCTTATTTTCTTTCTAATTTTATTTCAAGTATTGCATTATTCTAAACCCCACATTGACGAATATCATCCACCTGCTCAGCAGCTATAAATGGTGGAGTTAGGTAAGTTTTCAAGTTCTCTAAGGTGGAAATGAGGGCTGATCATGTGTGTGGTTTATGAAGTGCTGCGTTTGCAGCTGAGGCCACTTTTGCTTCTGTCACTTGTTTGTTCACAGTCTGGTTCAAGTTTGCACTTCGGTGACCTCTGCTAAGGGGACTTCTCTTCTTGTCCCCAGGGGCTAGCCTACTATTCCACGTTGTTCCTACTCCTATTTTTCTTCTATTTTATTTTATTATTTATTTATTTATTTTGTGAGACGTAGTCTTGCTCTGTCGCCCAGGCTGGAGTGCAGTGGCGCCATCTCGGCTCACTGCAAACTCCGCCTCCTGGGTTCACGGCATTCTCCCGCCTCAGCCTCCCCAGTAGCTGGGACTACAGGCGCCGACCACCACGCCCGGTTAATTTTTTGTATGTTTAGTGGAGACGGGATTTTACCGTGTTAGCCAGGATGGTCTCGGTCTCCTGACCTCATGATCCGCCCGCCTTGGCCTCCCAAAGCGCTGGGATTACAGGCGTGAGCCACCGCGCCTGGCCTTTTCTTCTGTTTTAAAGCCAGCATTGCTGAATTGAACAGTCAAGTTGGTACCTAAGAACGAATCAATTCTGGAAAATATTGGAGCAACCAACTACCCAGAGGGAAACTGTTGAAAAATGACATGTAGCCCACATGTAAAGTGATTAAGAGCTTTAAGAAGTATATGTAGAATCTTTTTCCTCTCCGAAGGAAAGGATGGATCCATTGAGGGAAACTTTGTAGAGGTCACTGTGTGAGAGTATTAACATTTTTCTTCTGTTAATTAGGACGACTAAATTATAGTTTGTTAGAAGTGTCTTAAACTATTGAAGAAAACTGTCATCAAATTATACTTTTTTTTTTTTTTGAGACGGAGTCTGGCTCTGTTGCCAGGCTGGAGTGCAGTGGCACGATTTCGGCTCATTGCAACCTCTGCCTCCTGAGTTCAAGCGATTCTCCTGCCTCAGTCTCCAGAGTAGCTGGGACTACAGGTGCGTGCCACCACATGATGAAACCCCGTCTCTACTAAATGTACAAAAATTATACGTTTTATTGGAATCAGTCACCTTTCAGAGAATATTTGCTTCAGTTTTTCTTGTGCAACCGAAAGGTGTCCTTGATGCTATGGAAGAAGAGAATAATTAAATTTGAAATCTTGTATACATAATTTTTATTAAAATGTCAAAGGACAGTTACATGTTTCTATAGAATTAGCATATATATATGCTCAATCAATCAATCATCTATCTGTCTATCATCTCTCTATCTAGAGAGAGAAACAGGGTCTGTTACCCAGGCTGGAGTGCAGTGGCTATTCACAGGCACGATCCTGCTACTGATCTGCAGGGGAGTTTTGACCTGCTCCATTTCCGATCTTGGCCAGTTCACCCCTCCCTTAGGCAACCTCGTGGTCCCCTGTTCCTGGGAGGTCACTATATTGATGCCGAACTTAGTGTGGACACGCGATTGGTATAGCACACTACAGCCCAGAACTCCTGGGCTCAAGTCATCTCCTGCCTCAAGCTTCCCAAGTAGCTGGGACTACAAGCAGGGGCCACCGCACCTGGCAAAGTTTGCAAATATTTAACTGCAGTAAAACTAATGTCAGTAGTTTCTCAGGCATTTCCATTGGCTTTTACAAAGTCACAAAATTGGGTAAAATGAGGGCCATTTACTTTATTTAAAAATAAGAGGCCTAGCGCTGTGGCTCACGCCTGTAATCCCAATACTTTGGGAGGCCAAGGTGGGTGGATCACAAGGTCAGGAGTTGGAGAGCAGCCCGGCCAATATGGTCAAAACCTGTCTCCACTAATACAAAAGTTAGCCGGGCGTGGTGGCACGTGCCTATAGTCCCAGCTGCTCAGGAGACTGAGGCAGGAGAATCGCTTGCACCTGGGAGGTGGAGGTTGCGGTGAGCCAAGATTGCGCCACTGCACTCAGGCCTGGGCAACTGAGTGAGACTCTGTCTCAGAAAACAAACAAAAAAGAGATGAGAATATTCTTGGATTTTAAGAAGCCAAGATTTTCTAGTGGGTAATAGCATTTCTCAGAAAAGACTTTTTCTTTTGACGGACTAAATATTTAGGAAATTTTTTTTTCTTCTTATATTGAGGGATTGTATTTTCAGTATTGTTTTGATGTTGCCACAGTATTTAAAAAAATAATTTTTAGCAGGTGAAGACAATGTGAATTTGTTGTTTACAACCCGCAGGACATTGAGGAGCTACTTGCTGAGAGAGGAGCTACTACCATCTGGTCTCTCCTATGAGGCCAAAGCACTACACGGGTCCCATGATAAACCTACTTTTCTTTTTGTGTCATCTATTTTCCTTTCCACTGCTATTCTATATCAGCCTTGAGGTTGCTATTGGAGTTGAGGGACAAATAAGAGGTCATATAATGTAGGCCATCGCATAATGATGAAATACCAATTCTGTGGTCTGTCTCTAAGGCTCTGTCCTTGATAATAAAACACAGTGTGCTGTAATAGTTATCAAGCTTCCACTCCATATTATTAGGTTATTAGCTATTAATTAGATGTCACTTGCCATTTTTGCTTTACATGACTGTAAATAACTACTGTCTTTCAGGTATTTATGTACTCAATTTTTATAAGCAGTTTGTAATTAACATATTAAGAAAAAAACCATGGAGAATTATGTACAAATCCTTTTCAAGGCAAGCAGTCTTATAGCTATGATCAAAGGCATAAAATGTAGAATATTTAACAAACTTTTAAAATCCTTTGTTTAAGGAACATAAGTGATAGGAAAACAAAGATGAATGGCACCAACTCTATCTCTTGAAAAACACAGCCTAAACCCAAGATTATAAACCAAGAGTGAAATTGCAGGCAGAGAAATGGCTGAACTGACAGCTTGTGCCTAGAAAGCTCAGAAGATGCTAAAACTTTGATTTGCTCACTTCAGTGAAGGCTTGATCCTTCATTTTGCAGGGCTATGGAAGGAGAATATTTATTTGAGTTTGTAAATACAAAAATCGATCAATATATGAGGGACAGACTTGTGCCAAGAAAATTCACCAAAGTCAGATTTCTAAACCAAAGTGTCAATTTATTAATTTACAGGGAGATTGTATATTTACATTGACTATGGTATTATTGTTCAGCATTCTAAATCGGTGCTCTTTTTCTGTGTGTGTGTGTGTTTTTTTTTTATTTTTATTTAAGTTCTAGGGTACATGTGCAGGTTTGTTACATATGTATACCTGAGCTATGTTGGTTTGCTGCACCCATTAACTCGTCATTTACATTAGGTATATTTCCTAATGCTATCCCTCCCCCCCCCCCCCCGCCACAATAGGACCTGGTGTGTGATGTTCCCCTTCCTGTGTCCAGGTGATCTCATTGTTCAGTTCCCACCTATGAATGAGAACATGTGGTATTTGGTTTTCTGTTCTTGTAATAGTTTGCTGAGAATGATGGTTTCCAGCTGCATCCATGGTGCTCTTTAATAGAAATATAATTCTGTCAAAAATGCAAGTTGGTGGGGTTTGGTGGCTCTTACCTATAATCCCAGCACTTTGGGAGGCCGAGGCGGGTGGATCACCTGAGGTCAGGAGTTGGAGACCAGCCTGGCCAACATGGTGAAACCCCATCTCTACTGAAAATACAAAAATTTGCCAGGCATGGTGGCGGGTGCCTGTAATCCCAGCTACTCCGGAGGCTGAGGTAGGAGAATTGTTTGTGCCTGGGAGACAGAGGCTGCAGTGAGCCAAGATCGAGCCACTCTGCTCCAGCATGGGTGACAGAATGCAAGTCACAGATGTATTTAGAATTTTCTAGTAGACATATTTAAAAAACTAAAAAGAAACAGGTAAAATTAATTTTAATGTATTTTAATTAACCCAACATATTCAAAATATTATACTTTCTACATGTAATCAATATAAAAAATCATTAGTAAGATTTTTTGTATTTTTTTCATACAAAGTCTTCCAAATCTGGGATGGATTTTATGCTTACAGCACATCTCAATTCAGATAGTCATTTTTCTCTTTCTTTTTCTTTCTCTTTCTTTCCTCCCTCCCTCCCTCCCTCCCTCCCTCCCTCCCTTCTTTCTTTCTTTCTTTCTTTCTTTCTTTCTTTCTTTCTTTCTTTCTTTCTTTCTTTCTTTCTTTCTCTCTCTCTCTCTCTCTCTCTCTCTCTCTCTCTCTCTTTCTTTCTTTCTTTCTTTACAGAGTTTTATTTTTATTTAGTTACTTTCTTCTTCTTTTCTTTCTTTTTATAAAGATGGGGCCTCATCATGTTGCCCAGGCTGGTCTCAAACTCCTGGGCTCAAGTGATCTCCCTCCTTGGCCTCCCAAAGTGCCCGGATTAGCCACATTTCGAGTGCAGTAGTCATGTTGCGAGGTGAAGATCTCGTGTATCCCTTCTAGGAAAGGTAACTGAGAGGCCAAGTGCACAATCAGAATCCTCTCAGGTGAGCATAGAATCAGAGGAGAGGGTGCTAGATGGTCTTTAGCGATATTTTATGTATTTGACAAGTAAGAGGAACCTACCCTGATCCACACTAGCATATTCTTTCTAGAGGTTTTAGTATTTGTTGTGTTTAGTTTATCTCACCTTGGCAGCAGTACACTCAGCACTACTAGACTAATGCTGCCAAATTCTTGCTTCCTTTGATTCTATGTAAATTACTTTATTCTATTAACATACTTTCTATTTTTCTTTCTTTCCTTTTTTTTTTTTTTTTTGAGACAGAGTCTTGCTCTGTTGCCCAGGCTGGAGTGCAGTGGTGTGATCGCGGCTCACTGCAAACTCCGCGTCTCAGGGTTGAGCAATTTTTATGCCTCAGCCACCCGGGTAGCTGGGATTCCACCACCCTGGCTAATTTTTGTATTTTTAGTAGAGGTGGGGTTTCGCCATGTTGGCCAGGCTGGTCACGAACTCCTGGCCTCAAGTGATCCACCCACCTTGGCCTCCCAAAGAACTGGGATTGCAAGTGTGAGCCACTGTGCCCGGCCACAGTTTTTACATATAATAATTATACTAATCATTTTTCATATTAGATGATAATATTTCTCCTTTTTGTCTTTTAAAAAAATTTTTAAATTTTATTTATTTTTTGAGACAGAGTCTCACTCTGTCACCCAGGCTGGAGTGCAGTGGTGTGATCTCAGCTCACTGCAACATCCGCCTCCCAGGTTCAAACAATTCTCCTGCCTCAGCTTCCTGAATAGCTGGGAATACAGGCATGCACCACCATGCCAGGCTAATTTTTGTATTTTTAGTAGAGATGACGTTTCACCATGTTCGTCAGGCTAGTCTCGAACTCCTGACCTTGCTCTTGCTATCTGCCCGCCTTAGCCTCCCAAAGTGCTGGGATTACAGGTGTGAGTATCTATCTATCTATCTATCTATTTATTTATTTATTTATTTATTTATTTATTTATTTATTGAGACGGAATTCACTCTTGTTGCCCAGGCTGGAGTGCACTGGCATGATCTTGGCTCGCTGCAGCCTCTGCCTCCCTGGTTCAAGTGACTCTCCTGCCTCAGCCTCCTGAGTAGCTGGGATTACAGGCGCCCCCCACCACGCCTGGCTAATTTTTGTATTTTTAGTAGACACGGGGTTTCACCATGTTGGCCAGGCTGGTCTTGAACTGGTGGCACGCACCTGTAGTCCCAGCTACTTGGGAGGCTGAGGCAGAAGAATCACTTGAACTGGGGAGGCAGAGGTTACAGTGAGTCGAGATGGCACCGCTGCACTCCTGGGTGACAGAGTGAGACTCTGTCATTAAAAGATAAAAGAAAAAAAGACCTACCAAATGAGAGAAGCAATGGCTATTTATTCTGAGCTTGCTTTAGCAAGGGAGTCCGCTACCAGCACTGGCATTTGGGCAGAGACCCAGAGGCAGGCAGAGAAATGGGAAAGCTTTATAGAGGAAATAAGCCCTGATTGGAAGCTGTTGGCATGAGGAAGCTGCAGGTGGGCTAAGCAGAAGTGGAGCATCTTATGTGATTGGTTAGGGGTGCATATTTGGCTTTCCTTGGTTAGTCCTATGTTGGAAATGGGGACTAAAATTCTGGAAACCGTCAGTTATTGATCAAGTCCTGGCCATTTTAGGCCAATTGTTACAGAAGTTATTTTTTAGCTTCTTGGATTGTCACTAGAGATAGCAAACTGGCTTCCTCTAAGTCTGACTTATAGCAAACTGGCTTCCTCTAAGTCTGACTTATAGCAGGCTGGCTTCCTCTAAGTCTGACTTATAGCAGGCTGGCTTCCTGAGTTGTTTATTGTAGATAAAGGGTTGATCTCCTGGGCAAGGTGTTGCACATCATGGGTCAAAGTTCAATTTTTCATATGATCTGGCCATTGTCCATTTGTTATTCAGTCTCTCAGCCTCTAATTTGAAGTTGTTATAGAAGTTCTGACAAATACAGTAAGATAGTAAATAAATAAGTGGCTTAAATTCTGGGAGGAAAGCAGATGATGGAATCTTTATGCTCAACTAAACTACTTGAATTAATGAAGTCGTTCAGAAAAAAAACACTCTAGGCCAGGTGCAGTGGCTCATGCCAGGTGCTGTTTTCTGTAATCCCAGCATTTTGGGAGGCCGAGGCAGGCAGATCACTCGAGGCCAGGAGTTAGAGATCAGCTTGACCAACATGGGGAAAACCCATCTCTACTGTAATAAAAATACAAAAATTAGCCCGGCATGATGGCGGGTGCCTGTAATCCCATCTACTTGGGAGGCTAAGGAAGGAGAATCATTTGAATTCGAGAGGCAGAGGTTGTAGTGAGCCAAGATCACACCACTGCACTTGAGCCTGAGTGACAGGGCAAGGCTCTGTCTCAAAAAACAAAACAAAGCACTCTAATATTCTGGCAATAATTATGTAAAGATTGTAGAGAAAAAAAGATCCCATGGACCATATCAACAAATACAATTCATAGGCATAGTCTTACTGAGGACTTGTTTGATCTATGTAATACAAACTATCAAACTATTACTAGAGAGAAAAAATTAGAAACATCCTTTAATAGAAACACTCTTATTTTTTCACCAGTGAATAAAAGGAGAGGCATGCTAAATTTTAGATGAAAAGGCTGAACATTGTGAAGATTTTAGCCTGTCCTCAATCAATTTGAAAATTCAATGCAGCTCCCATCTAAATTCCCATTGGATTTTTTTTGTAGGGAGGAAGCCAAGAAATCTTTTTTTTTTTTTTTTTTTTTTTTTATGAGGTGGAGTCTCACTCTGTTGCCCAAGCTGGAGTGCAGTGGCATGATCTCAGCTCACTGCAACCTCTGCCTCCCAGGTTCAAGCAATTATCTTGCCTCAGCCTCCTGAGCAGCTGGGACTACAGGCACGTGCCACCACACCTGGCTAATGGAAATTTTCTAAAGGTCGTCTAAAAGAGTAAACAAAAAAGAACATGACAAATTTACTTATTTAATAAATATTTATTGATTTCCATGTCCAAGACCTAAGGATATATAGTACTGTTTCCTCACCCATTGGTTCATGGCTGAGGCCACATAACAAAAGATAGATTAACAAGAGAAATACAAACAAAAAAAAAATTTTTTTTTTTGAGCAACAAGGCTGTTTATTTCACCTGGGTGCAGGCAAACTGAGTCCGAAAAAGGAGTCAGCAAAGGGTGTTGGGATTACCATTAGTTCTTACAGGTTTGGGATAGGCGGTAGAGTTAGGAGCAGTTTTTTTGCAGGCAGGGGGTATATCTTACAAAGCACATTCTCAAGGGTGGGGAGAATATTACAAAGTACCTTCTCTCTTTTTTTTTTTTTTGAGACGGAGTCTTGCTCTGTTGCCCAGGCTAGAGCACAGTGGCGCATCTCTGCTCTCTGCAAGTGCCACCTCCCAGGTTCACACCATTCTCCTGCCTCAGTCTCCCGAGTAGCTGGGACTACAAGCGCCTGCCACCATGCCCAGCTAATTTTTTTGTATTTTCAGTAGAGACGGGGTTTCCGCGTGTTAGCCAGGATGATCTCGATCTCCTGACCTCATGATCCGCCCGCCTTGGCCTCCCAAAGTGCTGGGATTACAGGCGTGAGCCACTGTGTACGGCCTAGCCCTGATACATGTTAACCTAAATAACAAGCAGAGAGAGAGGCTCTCTAAAAGAAAATGACGTTTATTTGGGAATAGAGCATTGCAATGGGAATCTGCATGTCATAGTAAATGATGTGCGTATTCAAGGAGATAAAGGAAGACCAAAGTTTTTAAAGGAAAAAATCAGGAGGATTATACAATTGTTTTGAAATAATTATCTTTGGCTACAAGGATTAATAACAGGGATGACACCAGTCTGAGGTTGAACAAGTAGTTGCTGGGCAGATGTCCTTGTAGAAGTCTTTTTTGCCTAAGATTGTGACGACTTTTGTGTAAGGTTGTGGGTTTTGTAGAGTCCTTTTCATTTTCATGCATACAAGTGTAAAAACCCTTTCAGGATGACTTCTTCTGGCCTTGTTTGTAAGGGTTTTCTTAACATTAGTGACTCCATTTTGATTCAGCTCTTTGGGAGGTTGAGGCAGGAGAATCCCTTGAACCGAGGTGGAGGTTGCAGTGAGCTGAGATCATGCTGTTGCACTCCAGCCTGGGTGACAAGAGCAAAACTCCATCTCAAAAACAAAAACAAAAAACAAAAAAAAAAAGAGAGAAAAAATTAATGTTTAAAAATCTTAAAGAAATCGGGCAAGAGTAAAATGTGTTTTATTTTTTCTTACTAAGTCCCCATAGTAGCATAATATTGGTTTTAAAAAACAGGTATAGTAAGATAACACAGCTAAATTACATTGATTAGATGAATAAAACTTAAAAAAAAACCTCATTACAGGAATGGATTGCGATAG
The DNA here is from genome assembly GCF_007565055.1 of Rhinopithecus roxellana. Classification (NCBI taxonomy): domain Eukaryota; kingdom Metazoa; phylum Chordata; class Mammalia; order Primates; family Cercopithecidae; genus Rhinopithecus; species Rhinopithecus roxellana. The sequence continues at coordinate 47,268,925 of NC_044556.1, forward strand.
AATTATTTCTAAGGATTTATTCTTTTTTTTTTTTTTTTTTTTTTTTTTGAGACGGAGTCTTGCTCTGCCGCCCAGGCTGGAGTGCAGTGGCTAGCTCTCAGCTCACTGCAAGCTCCGCCTCCCGGGTTCACGCCATTCTCCTGTCTCAGCCTCCCCAGTAGCTGGGACTACAGGCGCCCGCCTCGTCGCCCGGCTAGTTTTTTGTATTTTTTAGTAGAGACGGGGTTTCACCATATTAGCCAGGATGGTCTCGATCTCCTGACCTCGTGATCCGCCCGTCTCGGCCTCCCAAAGTGCTGGGATTACAGGCTTGAGCCACCGCGCCCGGCCTCTAAGGATTTATTCTAAGAAAATAATCTGTAAAACATCAGAATGTTCATTGCAAGGATAATTTTGTTGGGAAAAACTGGAAGCAGCCTAAATGTCCAGCAGTAGGGTAATAGTAAATTATCTTTTACTCATAAGTAGGATATTATGCAGCCATTAAGGATGGTGTTTTGACCAAGTGCGGTGGCTCACGCCTGTAATCCCAGCACTTTGGGAGGCCCATGCCAGCAGATCACTTAAGTTCAGGAGTTTGAGACCAGCCTGGCCAATATGAAGAAACCTCATCTCTACTAAAAATACAAAAAAATTAGCCAGGTGTGGTGGTATATGTCTGTAATCTCAGCTACTTGAGAGGCTGGGGCAGGAGACTAGCTTGAATATGGAAGATGGAGGTTGCAGTGAGCTGAGATCGCACCATTGCACTCCAGCCTGGGCGACAGAGTGAGACTCTGTCTCAAAAAAAAGAAAAAAGAGACCGGGCGCGGTGGCTCAAGCCTGTAATCCCAGCACTTTGGGAGGCCGAGACAGGCGGATCACGAGGTCAGGAGATCGAGACCATCCTGGCTAACACGGTGAAACCCCGTCTCTATTAAAAAATACAAAAAACTAGCCGGGCGAGGTGGCGGGCGCCTGTAGTCCCAGCTCCTTGGGAGGCTGAGGCAGGAGAATGGCGTAAACCCGGGAGGCGGAGCTTGCAGTGAGCTGAGATCCGGCCACTGCACTCCAGCCTGGGCGACAGAGCTAGACTCCGCCTCAAAAGAAAAAAAAAGAAAAGAAAAATGGTGTTTTGAAACTATTTATTTATTTAGTTATTTAAGACAGAGTCTCCATCTGTTGCCCAGGCTGGAGTGCAGTGGGGCAATCTCAGTTTACCCCAACCTCCGTCTCCCAGGTCAAGCGGTTCTTGTGCCTCAACATCTGGAATAGCTGGAACTACAGGCACACACCACCACGCCCGGCTAATTGTGTGTTTTTGTAGAGACGGGGTTTCACCATGTTGCCCATGTTGGTCTCAAACTCCTGACTCCAAGTGATCCGCCTGCCTTGGCCTCCCACAGTGTTAGGATTGTGGGCGTGAGCCGCCATGCCCGGCCTTGAAACAATTTAAATGAAAAGGGGAAACACTAGAGTTGAAAGGAACATTAGTAATCATGGAGTCCACCTTCTTTATCTTAACTGCATGGAAAACCAAAATCTGTGAGGTTAAGTGACTTGCTTGAGGACACAGGGAGGAAGTATCAGTTGTTACCAGCACAGGCTCTTGAGTAAACTGACTTGGCTTTGAATCCTTACTCTACCAGTTACTGATATTATGATCTTGGGGCTCATTATATAGTCCCTGCATTTCAGTCTCCTCAACTGTAAAATGGAGATGATAAATAAGGTTGGCATGAGAGTTAAATGTGCTTGTTATATGTCACATCCTTAATCCTTAATAAATATCATTTATTAAAATGTATGTGATATAATAAAGGCTGGGCACAGTGACTCATGCCTGTAATCCCAGCACTTTGGGAGGCTGAGGCAGGTGGATCACCTGAGGTTAGGAGTTTGAGACCAGCCTGGCCAACATGGTAAAACCCCATCTCTACTAAAAATACATAAATTAGCCAGGCATGGTGGTAGGCACCTGTAATCCCAGCTGCTCAGGAGACTGAGGCAGAAGAATCACTTGAACCTGGGAGACCTGGGAGGCAGAGGTTGCAGTGAGCCGAGATTGCATCACTGCACTCCATCCTGGGTAACACAGTGAGACTCTGTCTCAAAAAAAAAAAAAAAAAGTATGTGATATAACAAAGAATACAGGCGTATCTCATTTTATTGAACTTCACCTTTATTGCGCTTCGCAGATTTTTTTTTTTTTTTTTTTTTGAAATGGAGTCTTGCTCTGTCGCGCAGGCTGGAATGCAATGGCGTGATCTCAGCTCACTGCAACCTCTGCTTCCCGGGTTCAAGTGATTTTCCTACCTTAGCCTCCCAAGTAGCTGGGATTACAGGCACCTGCCACCAGGTCTGGCTAATTTTTGTATTTCTTTTTTTTTTCTTTTTTGTAGACACAGGGTTTCACCATGTTGGCCAGGCTGGTCTTGAACTCCCGACTTTGGGTGATCTGCCTGCCGCAGCCTCCCAAAATGTTGGGATTACAGGCATGAGCTACCATGACCAGCTTGGATGTTGTACTTTTTACAAATTGAATGTTTATGGCAGCCCTGCGTCAAGCAAGTCTATTGGTGCCATTTTTCTAACAGCCTTAGTCACTTCATGTCTGTGTCACATTTGGTAATCCTCATAATATTTTAAACTCTGAAATTATTATTATATCTTTTAAGGTGATCCTGTGATTAGTGATTTTTGTTCTTTTCCCAACCCTCAAGTGGAAACAGAGATGCTCAGTGATCTTTGATGTTAGTATTGTAATTATTTTAGGGTGCCACAAATTGCACTTATATAAAATGATAAACTTAATGGATAAATTTGTGCATTCTGACTGCTCTTCTGAATGGCCATTCCTGTGTCTCTCCCTCTCTTCAGGCCTCCCTATTCCCTGGGACACAATGATATTGAAATTAGGTCAATTAATAACGTTACAATGGCCTCTAAGTGTTCAATTGTAAAGAAGAGTTGCACGTCTTTCATGTTAAATCAAAAGCTAGAAATGATTAAATTAATAAAGATGGCATTTCGAAAGCCAAGAAAGCTGAGATAGGCCAAACACTAGGTCTCTTGTGCCAAGTAGCTCGCTAATGATAAGTTAGCCATGGATGATAAGAAAGCTAAACAGCCTTATTGCTGACATGGAGAAACTTTGAGTGGTCCTAATAGAAGATCAAATCAGCCACAGCATGCCCTTAAACCAATCCCTAATCCAGAGCAAGGCCCTGTCTTCATTTCTGTCCCTTAGGGAATTCTAAGGGTTTTAGTTAGTTTGTTTTTAGAGACAGGGGTCTCACTCCATTACCCAGTCTGGAGGGCAGTGGAGCAATCATAGCTCATTGCAACCTCAAACTCCTGGACTCAAGCAATCCTCCTGGATCGGCCTCTCAAAGTGCTGGAATTACAGGCGTGAGCCACTGTGCCCATTCTCCAAGGGTTTTTGAACCCATGTGCTGGCAATCAGAGACAAAGATTAGACATACAGGCAAAGCTCAGAGATGTTGCAGTTTGTGTTCCAAACCACAGAGGTGAGGAAGAGCAGTTAAAAGCTAGCAGAGGTTGGTTCATGAGGAAAGAAGCTATCTCCATGACATAAAAGGGCAAGGTGAAGTAGCAAGTGCTGATATAGGAACTGCAGCAAGTTATCCAGAAGCTTTAGCTAGGATCATTGATGAAGGCGGCTCCATTAAACAACAGGTTTTCTTTTTCTTTTTTTTGAGACAGAGTCTTGCTCTGTCACTAAGGCTGGAGTGCAATGGTGTGATCTTGGCTTATTGTAGCCTCCCCCTCTCAGGTTCAAGAGATCCTCATGCCTCCCGAGTACCTGGTACTACAGGTGCGTGCCACCATGTCCGGCTAATTTTTGTATTTTAAGTAGAGACAGGGTTTCACTATGTTGGCCAGGCTGGTAATGAACTCTGACCTCAAGTGATCCACTCACCTTGGCTTTCCAAAGTGCTGGGATTATAGGCGAGAGCCACCATGCCCAACCCAACTGGTGACTTTAAGTTGAAACCAGTGCTTATTTACCATTCCCAAAATCCTAGGATCCTAAAGTATTATCCAAAATCTACTCTGCCTGTGCTCTATCAGTGGAAAAACAAAGCCTGGATTACAGCATATCTGTTTACAGCATGGTTTACTGAATACTTTCTTTTGGTTTTTGAGACAGGGTCTCACTCTGTCACTCAGGCTGGAGTGCATTGGCACGATCGTGGCTCACTACAGCCTCGACCTCATTGGGCTTGTGTGATCCTCTCACCACAGCCTCCCTAGTAGCTGGGACCACAGGTAAGTGCTACTACACCTGGCTAATTTTTGTATTTTTTGTAGAGACAGAGTTTTGCCACGTTGCACAGACTGGTCTTAAACTCATGGGCTCAAGTGATCCTCCTGTCTTGGCCTCCCAAAGTGCTGGGATTGCAGACACGAGCCACCTCACCTGGCCTACTAAATACTTTCAGCCCACTGTTGAGACCTACTCCTCAGAAAAAAGATTCCTTTCAAAATATTACTGCTCATTGACAATCCACCTGGTCACCCAAGACCTCTGATGGAGATGTACAAGGAAATTACTGTTATTTTTATGCCTGCTAACACAACATCCATTCTGCGGCCCAGGGATAAAGAAGCAATTTGGACTTTCAAGTCTTATTATTTATGAAATATATTTCATAAGGCTATAGCTGCCATTGATAGTGATTCCTCCCATGGATCTGGACAAATAAAATTGAAAACCTTCTGGAAAGGAATCAATCACCATTCTAGATGCCATTAGAACATTTATGATTCAAGGCTGGGCATGGTGGCTCATGCCTGTAATCCCAGCACTTTGGGAGGCCAAGGTGGGTGGATTGCCTGAGGTCCAGGAGTTCGAGACCAGCCTGGCCAACATGGTGAAACCCTGTCTCTACTAAAAATACAAAAATTAGCCAGGCGTGGTGGTAGGCACCTATAATCCCAGCTACTTGGGAGGCTGAGGCAGGAGAATCACTTGATCCGGGAGGCAGAGGTTGCAGTCATCTGAGATTGCGCTGTTGCACTCCAGCCTGGGGGACAAGAGTGAAACTCCATCTCAAAAAAACAAAAACAAAAGAAAAAGAACATTTATGATTCATGGGAGGAGGTCAAAATATCAACATTAACATAAGTTTGGAAGAAGTTGATTCCAATCCTCATGGATGACTTTGAGGAGTTTAAGACTTCAGTGGAGGAAGGAACTGCAGATGTGGTAGAAATAGCAAGGGAACTAGAATTAGAAGTGGAGCCTGAAGATGAAACTGAATTGCCTCAATCTCATGATAAAACTTTAACAGATGTGGAGTTGCTTCTTATGGATAAGTAAAGAAAGAGATTTCTTGAGATGGAATCTGCTTCTTGTGAAGATGCTGTGAACATAGTGGAAATGACAACAAAGGATTTAAAATGTTACAACAACTTAGTTGTTAAAGCAGGGGCAGGGTTTGAGGATTGATTCCAATTTTGAAAGAAATTCTACCGTGGGTAAATGCTATCAAAAAGCATCGCATGCTACAGGGAAATCTCTTGTGAAAGGAAAAGTAAATTGATGCAGCAATGTCATTGTTTTATTTAAGAAATTTCTATAGCCACCTCAGTGTTCAGCAACCACCACTGTGATCAGTCAGCAGCCATCAACATCAAGGCAAGACTCTCCACCAGACTCAGATGATCGTTAGCACTTTTTTTTTTTTAGCAATAAAGTATTTTCGAATTAAAATATATACACTTTTAAGACATAATCCTATTGCACACTTAATAGTCCACAGTATAGTATAAACATAACTTTTATAAGCACTGGGAAACCAAAAAATTTGTGACTCGCTTCATTGTGATATTCACTTTATTGCTGTGGTTTGGAACACAAACTGCAACATCTCTGAGCTTTGCCTGTATGTCTGATCTTTGTCTCTGATTGCCAGCACATGGGTTCAAAAACCCTTGGAGAATGGGCGCAGCGACTCACACCTGTAATTCCAGCACTTTGAGAGGCCGATGCAGGAGGATTGCTTGAGTCCAGGAGTTTGAGGCTGCAATGAGCTATGATGGCACCACTGCCCTCCAGACTGGGTAAGGGAGTGAGACCCCCATCTCTAAAAACAAACTAACTAAAACCCTTAGACTTTCCTAAGGGACAGAAATGGAAATTTTTTGTTATTCTTTATGATCGCCTTTTAACCATACAGGAGTTGATGTGAATGAATTAACACACTGTGAGTCCTTCGATATTTTCAAGGGACTGGCTGGTCAAACCAGAAAGACCAAGCATAGTTTCAGAGGATTGAAACTTGTAATCTTTCAATTTCACTTACCTACCCTACTCCTGGCAACCCTGATTGATCTCCTTGGAGGAGAGTCTAGAGATTGGGTTCAATCAAGCGGCCGATGATTTCATCAATCATGCCCTACATAATGAAAACCTAATAAATACCCTAGACTCCAAGACTCAGTGGAGCTTCCTAGTTTGTGAACACATTGATGTACAAGGAGGGTGATGCACCCAGATGCCATGAGGAGATGCACCCAGAGTCCATGAGGAGAAGTCATGGGAAGCTTTGTTCCCCGTTCTCCCCACCCTCAGACCTTGCCCTAAGTGTCTTTTTCATTGGTTGTTCTTGAATTGTATTTTTTTTTTTGGAGGCAGAGTCTCTGTCGCCAGGCTGGAATGCAGTGGCACGATCACGGTTCACTGCAACCTCCACCTCCCAGGTTCAAGTGATTCTCCTACCTCAGCCTCCCGAGTAGCTGGGATTACAGGTGCACGCCACCATGCCTGGCTAATTTTTGTATTTTTAGTAGAGACAGGGTTTCACCATGTTGGCCAGGATGGTCTTGATCTCCTGACCTCATGATCCGTCCGCCTCGGCCTCCCAAAGTGCTGGGATTACAGGCATGAGCCGCCGCACCCAGTTTCTTTCTCTCTCTCTTTTTTTTTTTTTTTTTGAGATAGAGTCTCACTCTTGTCACCCAGGCTGGAGTGTAATGGCACAATCTTGGGTCACTGCAAGTCTGCCTCCCAGGTTCAAGGGGTTCTTCTGCCTCAGCCTCCCAAGTAGCTGGGATTACAGGTGCCCGCCACCATGCCTGTCTAATTTTGTTGTATTTTTTTTTTTTTTTTTAGTAGAGATGGGGTTTCACCATGTTTGCCAGGCTGGTCTTGAACTCCTGACCTCAGGTGATCCGCCCGCCTTGGCCTCCCAAAGTGCTGGGATTACAGATGTAAGCCACTGTACCCAGACTTTTTCTTTTTTTTTTGTTTTTTTTTGAGATGGTCTCATTCTGCTACCCAGGCTGGAGTGCAGTGGTGCAGTCATAGCTCACTGTAGCCTCAAGCTCCTGGCCTCAAGCAGTGCTCCTGCCTCAGGCCTCTCAAGTAGTTGGGACTACAGGTGCACATCACCTCACCTGGCTGTTTTTTGTTTTATTGAATTATATATATATATTTTTGAGGCAAAGAAAATTGTCATTCAGGTCTGTCATCCAGGCTGGAGTACAGTGGCACAAACATGGCTCACTGCAGCCTTGGCTTCTTGGGCGCAAGTAATCCTCCCACCTCAGCCTCTGTCTGAGTAGCTTAGGACCACAGGTGTGCACCACTACACCCAGCTAATTTTAAAAATTTTTTGTAGAGATGGGGCTTGCTATGTTTCCCAGGCTAGTATCAAAGTCCTGGGCTCAAGCAATCTTTCTGCCTTGGACTCCCAAAACGTTGAGATTCCACGCATGAACCACTGCATCTGGCGTGAATTCTATTCTTTATGATAGAAATGTGATGTTAAATAACAGTTGTATTATTCACCCAGAACAGTGGGTTCTGGGTTGTTGTAGCAAATTATTGAACCTGAGGAGGTTGTGGGAAGCCCCGAATTTACAGTTGGGTGGGCAGAAGTTTGGGTGGTTTGGGGACACCCAAGATGCAATTTTGTGAAGGACTTTGTCCTTAACCTGTGGATTCTGCACTCAAGATTCATAAATTTGGGAACAAGAGTTTTATTTTTTATGAAGGATTGCAGCCTGTAGGCTGGGAATTGTAGCCTCTGGTAGAAACTGAAAGCAGGCACTTTGAGGGAGGAAAGGGTGAGGCAGGAATTTGTGCTGAACGGATTGGCTATGTATACAATCAACAGGTTACAGGAGGAGCTGTGAATATTCATAAAGAGGGGGGCACATGCTAGTAAGTCAATATGTGTGTTACATATGTCACATGTTTACTTTGAGGTGGTGACTTAATATTTAAATATATTAAAATTAGGCTGTAATTTCAGAATGTAATTAAAATTAGGCTGTAATGTCAGAAAGTGATATGGAGGACATAGAGGCATCCTGTGCACAGCATCTGTAAAGTGACCAGAACAAGTCCATGAGCAGCGGTCTCTTAAATTTTTTTTTTTTTTTTGAGACGGAGTCTTGCTGTGTCACCAGGCTGGAGTTCAGTGGCATGACTCAGCTCACTGCAACCTCCCCCTTCCGAGTTCAAGTGATTCTCCTGCCTCAGCCTCCCAAGTAGCTGGGACTACAGGCATGAACCACCATGCCCAGCTAATTTTTGTATTTTTAGTAGAGATGTGGTTTCACCATGTTGGCCAGGATGGTCTTGATCTCTTGACCTTGTGATCCACCTGCCTTGGCCTCCCAAAGTGCTGGGATTACAGACATGAGCCACCACTCCCGTCCTGGTCAGTGGTCTCTTATCAGGAAGGATTGCTGGTCAGTTGTGTAAATCAGCAGTGGAGCAAGTCTTTTGAAAGGGCTGATTTTGGCCAGGCACAGTGGCTCATGCCTGTCATCCCAGCACTTTGGGAGGTGGGGCAGATTGCCTGAGCTCAGTTCAAGAACAGCCTGGGCAACATAGAGAAACCCCTTCTCTACAGAAAATACAAACGTTAGCTTGTTGTCCCAGCTACTTGAGGGGCTGAGGCCAGAGGATTCCTTGGGCTCAGGAGGTTAAGGCTGCAACGGGGCTGTGTTTGCACCATTGCACTCCAGCCTGGGTGACAAGAGTGAGCGAGACCCGGTCTCAATAAAATAAATAAAACAAAATAAAATAAACTGGGCACGATGGCTTGAGCCTGTAATCCCAGCACTTTGGGAGGCTGAGGCAGGCGAATCACAAGGTCAGGAGTTCGAGACCAGCCTGGCCAACATGGTGAAACCCTGTCTACTAAAAATACAAAAAGTTAGCCGGGCGTAGCAGCAGGCGCCTGTAATCTCTGCTACTCGGGAGGCTGAGGCAGGAGAATACCTTGAACCTGGGATGCAGAGGTTGCAGTGAGCTGAGATCACTCCACTGCACTCCAGCCTGGGCAACAGAGCGAGACTCCATCTCAAAAAATAAATAAATAAATAAATAAATAAATAAATAAATAAATAAATGAATGAATGAATGAATAAATGAAAGAAAATAAAAATAAAATAAATAAAGGGCTGGTTTCTGTTTAACTCTTAGGAAAGAAAGCCAGTTAGGGAGGAAGGGGGTATAACGAGGCATGTCTGACCTGTCCCACCATGGCTGAGAACTCTGTTTCTAAGGCTTCTCTTGGGTCCCTTGACCAAGAGGGGGTCCATTCGGTTGGGAGTGTTTAGGATTTCATTTTTATTTCTCAGTAGGTAGTATCAGAACTGAAATGTAGAACACCCAGTTGACGCCCGAGAATTGATGTTAGAATGCAGTTTGATTAATGTAACAATGATAATAATTCTAACACTATTCTCCTAGTCCCCAACTTCAGTCATACTTCATCTCTTATAACCAGGCTGTCTTGTATGTCCCATTCTTTATAGATCTATGGACTATTCTATTTGATGCATCACAAACCCCCTCTGTTCCTGAAGTAGTTCTCTGACTTTTCCTATTCTTTTCTCTTTTTCTACTATAATGAATTTTAAATAATAATGACAAATCAATTTTCCCAAATGGACAACTTTATTAGTAATACTCCTTTTTATTTTATTTATTTATTTATTTACTTATTTATTTATTTTTTGAGATGGTGTCTCAGTCTGTCGCCGAGGCTGGAGTGCAGTGGCGTGATCTCAGCTTACTGCAACCTCTACCTCCCAGGCTCAAGCAATCCTCCCACCTCAGCCCCCCAAGTAACTGGGATCACAGACGTGTACCACCATGCCCAACTAATTTTTGTATTTTTAGTAGAGACAGAGTTTTGCCATGTCACCCAGGCTGGTCGCGAACTCCCAAGCTCAAGGGATCCACCCACCTTGGCTTCCCAAAGTGCTGGGATTACAGGCGTGAGCCACCATACCTGGCCAGTAATACTCCTTTACTTAAAAATATTCTGTGCACCCTAATGGCCGGGTGCAGTGGCTCACGCGTATAATCCCAGCACTTTGGGAGGCAGAGACAGACAGATCACCTGAGATCAGGAGTGCAAGACCAGCCTGACCAACATGGAGAAACCCTGTCTCTACTAAAAATACAAAATTAGCCAGGTGTGGTGGCACATGCCACATATATATATATTCAGTGCACCCTCATTGCTTATTCATCAAGGTCCTCTACGCTCCAGCCCCTTCTTCCTGTGTTACTTCCACTCTTTTCCTAGATACACTCTACTTTCTGACCACATTGACCTTCTCATGACCTTATGTTATGCGTTGAATTGTGTCCTCCAAAAAGATATGTTCAAGTTCTAATGCCTACCTATGAATGTGACCTTATTTGGAGATAGAGTCATTGTAGATGTAGTCAAGATGATGTCCTAGTGGGTGGGTGGGCCCTAATCCAGTATGAGCTATATACCTATAGAGGGAAGAGATATAGATACAGACACAGAGCTGGGGCGCATGTGAACAGGGAGACATATAAAGAACACACCATGTCATGGTGGAGGCAGAGATTGGAGTGATGTGTCTACAAACCAAAGAACGCCAAGAATTGTCTGCAACCACCAGAAGCTAGGAAGAGCCAAGGAAAATCCTCTCTTAGAGCCTTCAGAGAAAGTATGGCCCCACCCACAACTCGATTTCAGACTTCTGGCCTTCAGAACTGTGAGAGATTTCTGCTGTTTTAAGCCACCCAGTTTGTGGTACTTTGTTCCAGCAGCGCTGGGAAACGAATACACAAATCTCCCTGTCTTTGCTCACACTTTTCCCTCTGCCTGGAATGTTTTCCATCTCATCAAGATCCCACTCATCTTCAGGCAGTCTCTTTCATGGACCCCTGGAGACAGTCTTTCTCTTGCATATCCATGGGTTGCTTGTCTAGAGTTCCCTCATGATGCAGCCATTACTCAGCCTCTTACCATTATTCTTTCTGTCCCCACAAAAGAGAAAACTGAAAGGCAGTACTCCTCTCAGGGAAATTCTCTGGAGGGTAGGAACTCTCTTTGTGTCTTCCATTTTTTGTAGCATTGTTTTGCTTACAATGTTAGTTTAGGTCTTTTTTTTTTTTTCTTTTGAGGTGGAGTCTTGCTCTGTTGCCCAGGCTGGAGTGCAGTGGTGTGATCTCGGCCCACTGCAAGCTCCACCTTCTGGGTTCACACCATTCTCCTGCCTCAGCCTCCCGCGTAGCTGGGACTACAGGTGCCCGCCACCACGCCCGGCTGATTTTTTATATTTTCAGTAGAGATGGGGTTTCACCGTGTTAACCAGGATGGTCTCCATCTCCTGACCTTATGATCTGCCCACCTCGGCCTCCTAAAGTGCTGGGATTACAGGCGTGAGCCACTGCGCCCGGCCGGTTTAGGTCTTTATAACCCGCTTAGTAGTGATTAGCTGTCTCATCGCAGAAATGTGAGAGAGAAAGATCTTACGAATAGCTTAAAAATGACTGGAGTTGGCTGGGTGCAGTGGCTCATGGCTATGATCCCAACACTTTGGGAGGCCCAGGCGGGTGGATCATGAGGTCAAGAGATTGAGACCATCCTGGCCAACATGGTGAAACCTCATCTCTATTAAAAATACAAAAAAATTAACCAGGCATGGTGGCGTGCGCCTGTAGTCCCAGCTACTTGGAGGCTAAGGCAGAAGATTTACTTGAATCCGGGAGGCGGAGGTTGCAGTGAGCCGAGATTGCGCTACTACACTCCAGCCTGGGTGACAGCGAGACTCTGTCTCAAAAAAAAAAAAAAAAAAAGGCTGGAGTTTGCTTTTTTGATATCATCCCTTCAACCCACACTGTACTTGATATTTAGACTTAAAGCATACAGTTCTCTACAGACAGTTTAGTAGCACATCAAGGAGAAAAAAATTATGTAAAACATCTCAAAAGAGAAATACAGTAAAATCTCCAAGTTACTATAGGTATATAATCCATGTTACCAATTCAGATTAAACTGCTTAGCAGGACACCTTGATGCCCACATTGATGCCAGCTGAAAATAAAATGTTCTGTAATGAACTAATTTATTCAAAATACACTATTTGAAAAGTCAGTCTACTACATGACTATTAGTTAGCGCTAAGAAGAAATGAACTTATGTCCTAATTGAAGCCAAAGGCCAAATGATATTGACGCATGACAGGAGGAGATGAAACAGGAGAATTTCTGAAGCTTACTTTCTTAAGATATAAGTGCTAAACTGAAATAATTTCTTGCATTTCAAATCAAGGAATAACACATTTTGGCCAATTTAGAAAACAGCATCTGGATTAAACATTCTTGTTTTTCTTAAGCATTTTGGGAAAGATGAGGAACTACTCTGTGTACAGAGTTTTCTGCATAAAGTTTCGAGAGTCATAATCACAATAATAGTGAACATTATGTTGGGATTTTATCTTTTCCAAATTTGTCAATGTATTGGCAAAGGAAGAAAAGTTTTCTTTTTAGAGTATGTGCTATTGCTTTAGTTATTTGGAGGAATTACAAGCCTTAAAAGTTGCAATTAGGATTCCTTAAGAGGGCTGGGTGTGGTGGCTCATGCTTGTAATCCCAGCACTTTGGGAGGCAGAGGTGGGTGGATCACTTGAAGTCAGGAGTTTGAGACCAGTGTGGCCAACATGGTGAAACCCCATCTCTACTAAAAATACAAAAATTAGCTGGTGTGGTGGTACATGCCTATAGTCCTAGCTACTCGTGGGACTGAGGCAGGAGAGTTGCTTGAACCCAGGAAGAGGAAGTTGCAGTGAGCCGAGATTGCGCCACTGCACTCCAGCCTGGGCAACAAAGTGAGACTCCGTCTTGGGGGGGAAAAAGGATTTTTTTTTTTTCCGGGATGGAGTCTCGCTCTGTCGCCCAGGCTGGAGTGCAGTGGCCGGATCTCAGCTCACTGCAAGCTCCGCCTCCCGCGTTTACGCCATTCTCCTGCCTCAGCCTCCCAAGGAGCTGGGACTACAGGCGCCCGCCACCTCGCCCGGCTAGTTTTTGTATTTTTTAGTAGAGACGGGTTTTCGCCGCGTTAGCCAGGATGGTCTCGATCTCCTGACCTCGTGATCCGCCCGTCTCGGCCTCCCAAAGTGCTGGGATTACAGGCTTGAGCCACCGCGCCTGGCCAAAAAAAAAGGATTCTTTAAGAGTGTCCAAATAATACCTCGAAGGAAAATGAAGAGTGTATGGATGCTGCAATCAAGAGGAATTCTGGGAACTGTGAGATGAGAACGAGGCCTAGCAGGTGCCATGCAGCGAGCTTTCACAGTGGCAGTTTTCACTGTTAAAATGATAGTGGAACAAGATGAGACTAAATTGTCAGCCATTTCTCTCTCTATTATGGGGATATGCCTGTTTTCTTCATTTATCAAGCTCAGTTCTCTCCTACAGACATACCTTGCTTTTTAACAACTGTTGAAAAGGTCAGCTTTCTACTAAAAGTCACATCAAAGTAGCATTGTTAACGTTACCATTTTTGTCTTCTGAATCAGATGCTATTTTCTCAATCAAATTTCAGCCTGTTTGTCAGCCAGTGTGGTTGGGCTGCTGGACTTTATCTCTTGAGATTTGATAGGTAGATGCTTAGAATTTGCCACATGTTGAAATGCATGTGTCATGTCTACTAAATGTGTCTTGCATTGCTAGAGTGGTGGTCCTTATTGTGTGTGTATTTGCCTCTGGATTTTAATTCTGGAATACATTATTCACTTAAAGGTAAATAGCAAGTATATTTGAGCAAAAACATTGTTATTAGCAACCATAAAAAGAGTGCATACAGTTTTATAGCTAACGTGGTAATATGAGATGTAATTGGCCAGGCGTGGTGGCTCACGCCTGTAATCCCAGCGCTTTGGGAGGCCAAGGTGGGTGGATCACAAGGTCAGGAGATCAAGACCATCCTGGCTAACATGGTGAAAACCCTATCTCTACTAAAAAAAAAAAAAAAGACAAAAGTTAGCCCAGCGTGGTGGTGGGCACCTGTAGTCCCAGCTACTCAGGAGGCTGAGGCAGGAGAATGGCGTGAACCCAGAAGGTGGAGCTTGCAGTGAGCCGAGATCACGCCACTACACTCCAGCCTGGGCGACAGGGTGAGAGACTGTCTCAAAAAAAAAAAATCTATCTATCTATCTATCTATCTATCTATCTGTCTGTCTGTCTATCTATCTATCTATCTATCTATCTATCTATCTATCTATCTATCTATCTATCTATCTGATGTAATTATTTAAATGCTGAAATTCTGACTTAACAGGATAGTCAAAGTACTAAAAGACTAATAAAATGCCCCATATTAGTTTCCTATTGTTGCTACAACAAATTACCACAAATGTAGCCACTTAACACAAATTAATTTTCTTACAGTTTTGGAGGTTAGATGATGGAAATGGATCTTATGGTGCTAAAATAAAGGTGTCCACAGAGCTGTGTTCCTTCTGTAGGCCCTAGGGGAGAATCTGTCCTTTGGCTTTTCCAGCTTCTAGACACTGCCCGAATTCCCTGGCTCATGGCCCCCCCTTCATCTTAAAGCTAACTATCGAACCACACTGACCTCCACTTCCAGCATCTCTGACTCTGACTTTCCCGTTTCCCTCTTTTACTTGTAAGGACTATTGTGATTACATTGACCCCGGGATAATCTCCCCGTCTCAAAATCCTTAACTTAATCACACCTGCAAAATCCCTTTTGTCCTGTAAGGCAACATATTCACTTTGCGGATTAGGACATGGACTTCTTAGGGTGAGGAGGGATTATTCTGCCTGCCACAGTTCCTTAATATAAAAACCTAAGGAATTTTCCTTCACCTAAGGGATTTAAAGTGCTAAGAAATTAGTATGAATATATAAACAAATTTCTACCATAATTTGTTTTTTAGAAAAACTTCTGGTTGTCTTAAATAATTGCATATTCCAGAATAGCTTGAATTTTTTATATAACTGAAAAAAGATCCGTTTGATACCTGGTGACATATACCTCTCCTCTCTCTGTGATCAGAATGCTATGTTTCCAGATTTTGTGTTTTACTTTAGCTTTTTACTTCCAAGTCATATGACTTTTCTAGGTTATAGTTTCAAATATATGTATTCTAAATCATTTGGTTGCCCTTTAAAGATGAAAGCATAAGAACTATTTGCGCTTTGCTTTATTGTACGATTAGAAGACTTTCTAATTGCATTAATTAGAATGGGGCCAGGTGCGGTGGCTCACACTTGTACCCAGCACTTTGGGAGGCTGAGGCTGGTGGATGGCTTGAGCCCAGGAGTTCAAGACCAGGGCAAAACCCTGTCTCTGCCAAATCCACCCCACCTTCTGCCCCCTCCAGAATTAGCAGGGTGAGTTGGCACGTGCCTGTAGTCTCGGCTACTCTGGAGGCTGAGACAGGAGGATTGCTTGAGCTCAGGAGGCAGAGGTTGCAGTGGGCTGAGATTGTGCTGCTGTACTCCAGCCTGGTGACAAAGCACGACCCTGTCTCAAAAGAAAAAAAAAGAGAGAGATAGAGAGAGAGAAAGAGAATAGGATGATCCCAGTAAAAACACAGAGTCAATAATGCCACAGCATCTGAAGAGGAGGTCGGGCAGTGATCACAAACTGCTCTGGGTAGCTGTATTAGTCAGGGTTCTCTAAAGGGACAGAACTAATGGGAGAATAAAGGGGAGTTTATTAACTCACACAATCACAAGTCCCACAATAGGCCGTCTGCAGGCTGAGGAGCAAGGAGAGCCAGTCTGAGTTCCAAAACTGAAGAACTTGGAGTCCGATGTTCGAGGGCCAGAAGCAGCCAGCACGGGAGGAAGATGTAGGCTGGGAGGCTAGGCCAGTCTCTCTTTTCACATTTTTCTGCCTGCTTATATTCTAGCTGCACTGGCAGCTGATTAGGGGGCCAGATTAAGGGTGGGTCTGCCGTTCCCAGCCCAGTGACTCAAATGTTAATCTCTTTTGGCAACACCCTCACAGACACACCCAGGATCAATACTTTGCATCCTTCAATCCAATCAAGTTGACACTCAGTGTTAACCATCACAGTAGCTAAAACAGATTTCCATTTCAAGGGTCTGCTAATAAGAGCTTGACAAATATAGAACTATAAGACTTTCAATTTCGCTAAATAATAATAAAAAATTAGGTCTGAAAGTGTTAATAAAGAATGATATATTTTAAATTATATAAATGTGTTTAGGCTGGGCATGCTGGCTAACGCCTGTAATACCAGCACTTTGGGAGGCTGAGGAGGGCAAATCATGTGAGCTCTGGAGTTTAAGACCAGCCAGGGCAATATGGTGAAACCCCATCTCTACTAAAATTACAAAAATTAGCCAGGCATGGTGGTGCGTGCCTGTAGTACCTGTTACTTTGGAGGCTGAGGCACGAGAATCACTTGAGCCCGGGAGGCAGGGAGGTTGCAGTGAGCAGAGATTGCACCACTACACTCTAGCCTGGGTGACAGAGCAAGACTCTGTCTCAAAAAAAAAAAAAAAAAAAAAAAAAAAAAAAAAAAAAAAAAAAAAAATTTGAGACAGAAAAAAATCATTATTATTTTTTTGAGACAGGTTGCTCACTGCAACCTCCGCTTCCCAGACTCAAACAATTCTAGTGCCTCAGCCTCCCCAGAAACTGGGATTAAAGGCATGTACCACCAAGCCTGGCTAATTGTTTGTATTTTTAATAGAGATGGGGTTTCACCATGTTGGTCAGGCTGGTCTCAAACTCCTGGCCTCAAGTAATCCGCCTGTCTCAGCCTCCCAAACTGCTGGGATTACAGGCATGAACCACTGCACCCGGCCTGAATATTCTTATTTTTTGTTTAGTTCTTTAGTGAAATCAACTAAGTCAGTGAGAAATTTGTTGAGGGGAGGAAGTTAGTGACAGTCCAAACTCCTTTTTTATTTTTTAAATAACAAGTTCTCAGTAATTTGCAAGTGTTAAAATTCACAGAACCAGCCGGGCACGGTGGCTCACGCCTGTAATCCCAGCACTTTGGAAGGCTGAGGCAAGTGGATCACGAGGTCAAGAGATTGAGACCATCCTGGCCAACATGGTGAAACCCCATCTGTACTAAAAATACAAAAATTAGCCAGGTGTGGTGGCGGACATCTGTAATCCCAGCTACTCGGGAGGCTGAGGCAGGAGAATTGCTTGAACCCAGGAGACGGAGGTTGCAGTGAGCCGAGATCGCGCCACTGCACTCCAGCCTGGGTGACAGAGTGAGACTCTGAAAGCAAAAAAAAAAAAAAATTACAGAACTAAGGTTTATAAGCATAATGCATTTGTATGAGGAATAATCATTCATAGCAGATTAGAATAAACCCTCCTAAATATCTTTCTAAAAGCCAGATTTGAAACTTATTTTGATATTTTATAAGAATTTTCGTATTAGGCTGACAATACCGGTTCCTGGTTGGCTGCATTATTAATGCTGAGCCTCAATGCTTTGCTAGAGCCCCCCTCCCTTTTTTCTTTTTCTTTTTGAGACAGAGTCTTGCTCTTTTGCCCAGGCTGGAGTGCAGTGGGGCAATCTTGGCTCACTGCAGCCTCCCTGCTTCCCAGGCTCAAGGGATTCTCGTACCTCAGCCTCCAGAATAGCTGGGATTACAAGCACCTGCCACATAACCCGGCTAATTTTGTATTTTTAGTAGAGATGGGATTTTGCCATGTTGCCAAGGCTGGTCTTGAACTCCTGCCCACCTCGGCCTCCCAAAGTGCAGGGATTACAGGCATGAGCCACCGCATCCGGTGAGAGCCCTTTTTTCAAGTACAAATGCTCAGACCTCCCTTCTTCCTTTTCCCTACCACATTCTCTGCATTTGGCTAGACGGGCAAGGTTTGTTTGCGATGCACTTTTTTTTTTTTTTTTTTTTTTTTTTTTTTTTTTTTTGGAGACGGAGTCTGGCTCTGTCGCCAGGGCTGGAGTGCAGTGGCCGGATCTCAGCTCACTGCAAGCTCCGCCTCCCGGGTTCCCGCCATTCTCCTGCCTCAGCCTCCCGAGTAGCTGGGACTACAGGCGCCCGCCACCGCGCCCGGCTAGATTTTTGTATTTTTTTGGTAGAGACGGGGTTTCACCGTGTTAGCCAGGATGGTCTCGATCTCCTGACCTCATGATCCGCCCGTCTCGGCCTCCCAAAGTGCTGGGATTACAGGCTTGAGCCACCGCGCCCGGCCTGCGATGCACTTTGAAAGGAAGTGCAGAGGTCTAAAAGGTAAAGCTGGAACAGAAAGCTAAAGGTGTAAAAATGTCCCAATGGACAGGACTTTGTGGGAAAGTGGAGGTGGGGAGCTGAAAATCTTAATTCTCTACCTCCTTGTTTTTCATGCAGAAATGAAGTTCTTTATCTCAAAGGAATTAGCCCAGAGAAGCCCTTTTCCCTTATAATTTTCAGGTCTAATGTGAATGTTTTAGACAACCTTTAGGCTAATACAGTGGATCTCAAGCAGGGGTGATTTTGTTCCCCTCGGGACACTGACCTATGTCCGGAGGTGTTGGCGTCACACTGGGGTGTGTGTGGGAGTTACTGCATCAAGTGGGCAGACGCCAGGGGTGCTGCCAAACGTCCCACAGTGCACAAGACAGCCCCGCAACACAGGATGATCAGAATGCCTGTAGTGTGAAGGTGAAAAATCTTGGGTTAATAGGATATTATTTAATTTTTGACAGATTTTCCATGCTTTGAGGTCAGTTAAAAGGGTAGGGTTTAAAAATTTTTATTATAAAAGTATAAACACTAGAGGGCAGTACCTGCCTGATAGTTGCAATGGATGTTACTTTGGGGGGGTCTTTGAAGGAAAAAAAAAAAAAAAGCTGGTGATTTAGATAACTAGAAACTAAGTGACTACAGAAGACCCTTAAAGAAGTATTTAAGTAATTTTAAATCAAAAGACAGTTTTGCTTGGTGTGGTGGTGTGCCTGCAGTCCCAGCTCCGCTTAAGCCCAGGAGATGGAGACCTGTTTGGGCAGCACAGCAAGGCCCCATCTTTTTTATTGTTTTTTTTTTTTGAGACGGAGTCTCGCTGTGTCGCCCAGGCTGGAGTGCAGTGGCGCGATCTCGGCTCACTGCAAGCTCCGCCTCCCGGGTTCCCGCCATTCTCCCGCCTCAGCCTCCGAGTAGCTGGGACTACAGGCGCCCGCCACCGCGCCCGGCTAGTTTTTTGTATTTTTAGTAGAGACGGGGTTTCACCGTGTTAGCCAGGAGGGTCTCGATCTCCTGACCTCGTGATCCGCCCGTCTCGGCCTCCCAAAGTGCTGGGATTACAGGCTTGAGCCACCGCGCCCGGCCTTTTTTTTTTTTTTTTTTTTAAAGAGTTTTAACAACTGCTGCTTCTGAGGTCAGGAAAAGCAGAACAAGCGGTTTTTTCTTCTGCTTCTCTATAATGATGGCTTGTGAGCTTTTGCCAGAGAAAGGGGAAACTTCGCACTAGGTTCTCACACACAGAAACACTAATGTCATTGCCACTTACACTTCTATTTGCTCTGATGAGGCAGATGATGGAAAGTCGCTATTCCTAGGGCATGTAGATCATTATAATGCTGTGGGAGATGTGTCTGGAACAGGGAAACTTGGAGCAGACAGGGAAAACATCACGACTGAGTCCATTAGACAAGTCAGAATCTGACTCAGCTCTTTTTTTTTTTTTTTTGAGACGAAGTCTCACTCTATTGCCCAGGCTGGAGTGCAGTGGTGCAATCTCAGCACGGCTTACTGCAACTTCCGCTTACCGGGTTTGAGCGATTCTTGTGCCTCAGCCTTCCCAGTAGCTGGGACTACAGGCACACGCTACCATGCCTGGCTAATTTTTGTATTTTTTTGTTGTAGACATGGGGTTTCACCATCTTGGCCAGGCTGGTCTCGAACTCCTGACCTCAGATGATCCACCTGCCTCGGCCTCCCAAAGTGCTGGGATTACAGGCATGAGCCACCGAGTCCAGCCTGACTCAGCTCTTTTGAAACGGATCAAAAATATCTAGTATGTTGCTTGCAGCTATTTACATTAGCTAGCTATGCAATAACGCAGTACAATTTTCTGTTTTCTCCTAAGATTCAGTCCAATTTTAAAAAATGAAACAAATAGGCTGGGCGTGGTGGCTCAAGCCTGTAATCCCAGCACTTTGGGAGGCTGAGGCGGGCGGATCATGAGGTCAGGAGATTGAGACCATCCTGGCTAACACGGTGAAACCCTGTCTCTACTAAAAATACAAAAATTAGCTGGGTGTGATGGTGGGTGCCTGTAGTCTCAGCTACTCAGGAGGCTGAGGCAGGAGAATAGCATGAACCCGGGAGGCAGAGCTTGCAGTGAGCCAAGATCGCACCACTGCACTCCAGCCTGGGCGACAGAGCAAGACTCCGTCTCTTAAAAAAAAAAAAAGAAAGAAAAAAAAAGAAACAAATGAAGCATTTTTTGTTTTTAGTGTCAGAAATCTAGGCTCAAACCAAGTTTTTGGATATGTTAATAAAAGTTGACCTGACCTCCGCCCTCAAATAGGACAAACTATTTGCTAAATTCACATTAAATCTACACATTCCTGGCGGGGCGCAGTGGCTCATACCTGTAATCCCAGTACTTTGGGAGACAACGGCAGGAGTTTGAGACCAGCCTGGCCAACATGGTAAAACCCTGTCTCTACTAAAAATACAAAAATTAGTCAGGCATGGTGGTGCATACCTGTAGTCCCAGCGCCTCAGGATCTGGGAGTGAGCCCAGATCACGCCACTGTGCTCCAGTCTGGGTGACAGAGTGAGACTCTATCTTGGAAAAAAAAAAAACCCAAAACTGCGCATTTCTTTTTATTTATTATTAAATATTTAAGGTACACAGTGGTATCAAGAATGGACATTGATCTACTTGTCACTCAGCTTAAAAAATGAAACATCAACAATGCAGTTGAAGCCCCCTGTGCACCCTTCTCCAATTGCATCCGTCTCCTGCCTCCCTGCTACCGTCATTCCCAGGTAAATGAGTTTGATGTGGAACATTCCTTTTTTTTTTTTTTTTTGAGACAGAGTCTTACTCTGTTGCCCAGGCTGGAGTACAGTGGCGCAATCTCGGCTTACTGTATCCTCTGCTTCCCGGGTTCAGTGATTCTCCTGCCTCAGTCTCCTGAGTAGCTGCTGTTATAGGCGAACGACAACACGCCTGGCTAATTTTTGTATTTTGCCATGTTGGCCAGGCTGGTTTTGAACTCCTGACCTCAAGTGATCCACCTGCCTCAGCCTCCCAAAGTGCTGGGATTACAGGCATGAGCCACCGTGCATGGCCTCTTCAGACTTTTATTATATATGTTAAATATGCCCAGTAATATATAATTTCTGCATATTTAAAATATGTATATAAATGACATTATAACTGTTCTTCTGTAATTTGTGTTTTCTCTTAAATACGTTTGTAAGATCATCCATGTTGATACATGTAACTCCAGTTTTTGTCTACCAACATTTTTGGTATCTGCATACTTGCTAATTCACATAATGATGTTATGAACATTCTCATATGTAGTTGAGTTATGCGTATGTAAGAGTTCATTTTTTTTGTTTATTTTTAAGACAGAGTCTTGCTCTGTCACCCAGGCTGGAATGCAGTGGCACGACTTCGGCTCACTGCAACCTCTGCCTCCTGGGTTCAAGTGGTTCTCGTGCCTCAGCCTCCCAAGTAGCTGGGACCACAGACATGCGGCACCACACTCAGCTAATTTTTGTATTTTTAGTAGAGACAGGTTTCACTATGTTGGCCAGGCTGGTCTTGAACTCCTGGCCTCATGTGATCTGCCCACCTTGGCCTCCCAAAGTGCTGGGATGACAGGCGTGAGCCACTGTGCCTGGCCTATAAGAGTCCTTTAAAGCAGGGATTGGCAAACCGTGGTCTGGCCTGTGGACCCTCCACCTTTTTTTTGTATGACCCAGACACTAAGGTGGTTTTTACATTTCTGAATGGCTTTTAAAAATGGAAAGATTAATATTTTATGACACATGAAAATTCAAGTTGCAGTGTCCATAAGTAAAGTTTTATTGGAACAGCCATGCTCATGCATTTATATATTACCTAAGGCTGTTTTCAGGCCTAGTGAGTAGTTGTAACAGAGACTGGATGGTGTTCAAAGCCTAAAATATCTGATATCTAATTCTATGCAGAAGATGTTTGCTGATTACTGCTCTAGTGTGTATGTGGAATGAAATTGCTGGGTTCCGCATATTCATTTTTTGCTGTCTTATCAGTTAGATCTATTTTTTAAAAATGCAAAACTCTATAATCTGTTGCATCAGATTATATTTTCTAAAATCCTTTTTTCTTTCCTTTTTTCTTTTTGAAATGAGGCCTCACTATGTTGCCCGGGGTGGATACAAATTCCTGGGCTTAAGCTATCCTCCTGCCTCAGTCTCCCAAGTAGCTAGGACAACAGATATGTGCCAGCCTGCCCAGCCTTTCTGAAGCTCTTAAACAAATATGAAAAGAACTCTCTGGATCTTATGTTTTCATTTTGTTTAAGTAATGAGCTTTAAACACATCCTTGTATAGTTTCTTTCCCTCTCACTCCAGTGGTCCTGATTGTTGTAGTGGTAAGGAATACCAATTAGGTGTATCTTCCTTTGGAGTGGAGAAAAGACTAGGAAAATAACAGACTCGTATAATTTTTTAACTTCCTTTCAATATCTTTTTTTTTTTTTTCAGACAGAGTTTCACTCTTGTTGCCCAAGCCAGAGTGCCATAGCGTAATCTCAGCTCACTGCAACCTCCTCCTCCCAGGTTCAAGCAATTCTCCTGCCTCAGCCTCTAGAGTACCTGGGATTACAGGCATGCACCAACACGCCTGGCTAACTTCTTGTACTTTTAGTAGAAGCGGAGTTTTACCATGTTAGCCAGGCTGGTCTCGAACTCCTGACCTCAGATGATTCGCCCGCCTCAGCCTCCCAACATGCTGGGATTATAGACACGAGCCACCACTCGGTCCAAGATCTCTTTTATTTATTTATTTATTTATTTTGAGACGGAGTCTTGCTCTGTCGCCCAGGCTGGAGTGCAGTGGCGCAATCTCGGCTCACTGCAACCTCTGCCTCCCAGGTTCATGCCATTCTCCTGCCTCAACCTCCCGAGTAGCTGGGACTACAGGCGCCTGCCACCACGTCCGGCTAATTTTTTTTTGTATTTTTAGTAAAGACGGGGTTTCACCATGCTAGCCAGGATGGTCTCGATCTCCTGATCTCGTGATCCACCCATCTCGGCCTCCCAAAGTGCTGGGATTAGGTGTGAGCCACCACACCCAGCCCAAGATCTCTTTTAAATACCCAAGAATAAGTCATCTAAAAAACGCAAGTGTTGGTCACTGGCTTTTGTCGGTCACTGACTTTTCTGCCCTCTACTAGAATACAGAGTCCATAAAGACAGCAATTTTTGTCTATTTTGTTTTTACTTGTAAAAATGCCTAGCATGTAGTAGATGCTCAAGGAATATTTATTAGTTGAATGAATTTGAAGAACTCCATTCATCTGGATGAAAACTTGAAATTCACTGAACTGTCTGGACATAATACATTAATATTTAACAATACTGTATTTGGAATTTATGGAAGGCACTTCCTGTTTTCTTCTTTTTCTTTCTTTTTTTTTTTTTTTGAGATGGAGTTTCGCTCTTATTGCCCAGGCTGTAGTGCAGTGGCTCAATCTTGGCCCAATGCAACCTCTGCCTCCTGGGTTCAAGCGATTCTCCTGCCTCAGCCTCCTGAGTAGCTGGGATTACAGGTGTGGACCACCACGCCTGGCTAATTTTTTGTATTTTTGGTAGAGATGGGTTTCACCATTTTGGCCAGGCCCCTTGATCTTGAACTCCTGACCTCATGATCTGCCCGCCTCGGCCTCCCAAAGGGCTGGGATTACAGGCATGAGCCACTGTGCCCAGCCAAAAAGATTTTTAAAAAATTACTTTATTGAGGACAAATTCACGTGTGAAAATACTTCTATTTTTACATTTTGGAAGGCTGTATTATTTGATTGGGAAAAGATAGATGGGCTGTGCATGTTTATTTTTTGTTTTTAAATTTTTTTGTTACTCCATACCCTGAAGAGTCCCTTACTGTTGATTCCCAGGACTGAGGACTGACTTTTTTTTTTTTTTTAATTAGTGCTGGTTTCTATGGGATGCAAACTTTTCTCTAATGCTGAAAGCAGAGGCTTCTGGGTGCTTTCAACTTTCTTCTTTCTTCACGGTTTTAAAAGAGCCCCTTGCCTCCTCTGTGTGTCGTTACGTGTACCGGAGTGCAGAATAGAAAATGCAAAACAAGACAGCAGTACAGGAGGTTTTTCTTTTTAAAGGAGTTGATAGACGAATGGCACAGAGTTCACTGTTCTCGCCAGCTGAGAGTTTAGCTTCCAGAAAGCACTACTTTAGGGAACAAGTGAAGCAGTGTGGAGGGCCTGAAAGGCTTCATTGACACAGCAGCCGGGAGGCTTTTGTAGCGCATTGTGTGGGGTGTGGTGCCTTCGGAAACCAGCTCTCGAGATGTCTACACCCCCAACATCCCCAATGCTGAAAACATTAGGGTTTTTTTTTTTGTTTGTTTGTTTTTTGTGTGTTTTGTTTTTTGCCATTATACTTGGTTTTCCAAGTGAGATTCCTGGAAAGGTATTTGCTTTTATTTGTTTTTGTTTATTAGTTTCCTCTGTGTGTCAGTCAGTTCTTCGCATGGTCACTTGGCTTACTTGGTAGGAACATGGGGGATCTGGGTGGTGGGGCCGAGGCAGTTTCCCCAACAAATCACTGGTACAGCATGAATGTGATTGTTTTCTGAATGAGAATCTAAGTGCTGCCACCAAAAAAGGTGTACTGGGGTAGGAGAAATAAGGTGAATTTGAAGCCAACAATTGAAATCATTATTGATAGTTTCCTAGTTTTCCTGAAGGTTGATCTGGAGAGATGGAAGTCTAAGCTAAGGAATAATAACCAGTGAAGCTGTAGAATCACTTGTAGGCTCTGAGGGTCTGTCCCAGGGAAGACACAATGATCCGTGGTGTGTTGGTTTGGTATAGAAAGGCCAGGGCCAGGCAAGCTCTTTATCCGTGGTTTTTATTCAGGTATTAATAAAGCTCCTAGTATGTGTCTGGCCTTGAGAAGGGACGTGGCTTGTGTTCCTGCACTTTGAGGGGTTTCAAGTCATAAACCCACAGACCATGGAAGATCCTTAGAGATCGGCAGTCCTCCTCTTACTCTGTGGGAAGCACTGAGGCCCAGAACGTTGGCTTGCTCAAGGTTACACAGAGAGTTAGTGGTGGCCTCTTGAGAGGCCAGAGCTTTTTTTTTTGAGACAGAATCTCGCTCTGTTGCCTAGGCTGGAGTGCAATGGCCTGATCTCGGCTCACTGCAACCTCCGCCTCCCAGGTTCAGGCGATTCTCATGCCTCAGTCTTCCGAGTAGCTGGGATTACAGGCACCCGCCATGACGCTCGACTAGTTTTTCTATTTTTATTTTTTTATTTTTATTTATTTATTTATTTATTTATTTATTTATTTATTTATTTATTTATTTTTTTGAGACGGAGTCTCGCTCTGTCGCCCAGGCTGGAGTGCAGTGGCGGGATCTCGGCTCACTGCAAGCTCTGCCTCCCGGGTTCACGCCATTCTCCTGCCTCAGCCTCCCGAGTAGCTGGGACTACAGGCGCCCACCACCTCGCCCGGCTAGTTTTTTTGTATTTTTTAGTAGAGACGGGGTTTCACCGGGTTAGCCAGGATGGTCTCGATCTCCTAACCTCGTGATCCGCCCATCTCGGCCTCCCAAAGTGCTGGGATTACAGGCTTGAGCCACCGCGCCCGGCCTAGTTTTTCTATTTTTAGTAGAGACAGGGGTTTCACCATGTTGCCCGGGCTGGTCTCGGACTCCTGAGCTCAGGTGATCCACCCACCTCAGCCTTCCCAAGTGCTGGGATTACGGGCATGAGCCACTGAGCCTGGCCTAGAAGCCAGATCTTTTTACTCCCAGTTTTATATTTTTCCATTCAACTTCCATTGAAAATGCCTCATAGTTGTTAGAGAACAGTTCAAGAGAATATATAATTCAGTGTTAAAAATCGAATACTCAACTGCTACTGCATAGGGGGAGAGTTCATTGTTCACTGGAGCTATCTGGAAGTGTGACAGATTTTGAAGAATGGGAATGGTGTGGACATTCTAAAAGGACCACAAAACCTTGTCTCTGTTCTGTGTTGTTTGAGGATGTCCATGAAGAAATGTATAACCCTCAATCTAAGTGTGAAGCCTCTGCACATGCTGTGGGAGCAGGTGTGTTCAGGGAGTGCCCCTGCTGAGCATCCTGCAGACTGATAGGGAGAGAGACATATTGGGTAGAGACCACTCTCTCCCCAAGCAAAACCAAAGCAAGGTGGGGTGGAGGACCCAGGGTGGGAGGGGAAGTGAAGTCCAAGTGATTTACAGGTTTCCAAGTAGGCTTGGAAAGCTATTACACATTTGAGGATGAACCTAGGTCACTAGAATTTTGACTCCATGACAGAAGGGGCCTTTGTGGAGGTCTTGATGTAAAGAACACGAGTCGCCTCTCAACCTCTGCATAGCTGCTAGAAGTTAGTTCTCAAAGTTCGTTCTTTTTCTAGAGGATTGCTGAAAGCAAAAGTAACAATCTTAACCATCTGCCACTTAAATAAGAGGAGATTTATTGCTTTTTAATGGAAAGGATGCTTGTTCCAACAGGAGAAGGGTATGGCTCAGAGAAGCAAGGCTGGCTGGGCGCAGTGGCTCACGCCTGTAATCTCAGGACTTTGGGAGGCCGAGCTGGGTGGATCACCTGCGGCCAGGAGTTCGAGACCAGACTGACCAACATGGCAAAACTCTATCTCTACAAAAAAATACAAAAAATAATTAGCTGGACATGATGGTGCACCTATATAGTTCCAGCTACCCGGGAGGCTGAGGCACGAGAATTGCTTGAACCTGGGAGGTGGAGGTTGCAGTGAGCCGAGATTGCACCATTGCACTCCAGTCTGGGCAATAGAATGAGACTGTTTCAAAAAAAAAAAAAAAAAAAAAAAGAGGCAGCTGCGGCTTCATCTCTTTGGCCTCCCTGAGCATATATTTTGGTCACTGCTCTGCCGTCAAGCTGTGGAATAGTGAGGATCCCTAAAGAGCAAACAGCAAGCTTGAGTGTTAGAGACCAGAGAAAGCAATGCTGATTCAGGGCACAACGTTCACCAATGTGCAGTGTGGCTGGAGTTTAGAGCATGGGGCGGCCCTGAGGTGTCTATAAGGGGAATGGAGAGGAAGGACAAGGCTAAAGGAAGAAGCGGCTAGGATCACAGAGGCCCTGTAAACCGTGTTCAAGAAGGTGGACTCTAACTCAAGGGCAGTGGGGACTATAAATATCAGATTTTAAATTTTACTTTTTTTTTTTTTGATACGGAGTCTTGTTCTTGTTGCCCAGGCTGGAGTGTAATGGCGCGAGCTCGACTCACTATAACCTCCACCTCCCATGTTCAAGCAATTCTCCTGCCTCAGCTTCCCAAGTATCTGGGATTACAGGCACCCACAACCATGCCTGGCTAATTTTTTTATTTTTTATTTATATTTAGTAGAGATGGGGTTTCATCATGTTGACCAGGCTGGTCTTGAACTCCTGACCTCAGGTGATATGCCCGCCTCAGCTTCCTAAAGTGTTGGGATTACAGGTGTGAGCCACCACGCCAAGCCAGATTTAAAATTTTAGATCACCCTGATTGCAGTGTGGGCATATGAAACAGTAGAGTTAGTGACACTAATTAGAAGACTGTTGCAGTCGTTGAAGAGAGAGGGGTTGATGGCCTGAACCTGTAGAGGCAAAACCATAGGTAGCAATGTTGGCACTCAGGGCAAACAACTCAAAATTGACCTTCAAACAGCTCTGTAATGCAGGATAGAGCTTGCAGGCAGGTGTGACTGGTAATATGCCTTTTGATAGTTTTCATTTTAACAAATAGTCTGGATAACCAGGTGCTATTCTTTTTAAACAATTATGTTTTAAAGGAAAACATGCCCCTGAGATTTTGGAATTCAGGAGCAAAGCATAGTCCACTCCTGTAGTTGGGCTGGGGCAGAGGCAGTGGGAAGCAGGTGGTAATCAGATTTGGGAGATATTTAGGAAGTAGGGTGGACAAGTAAAGCTTTTGATAGAAAAACATGTTTAGTTAAAGTTGTTTTGTTTCGTTTGAATTGAATTAGTAATATATGCCATGGTAAAATTCAAACAGCACTAAAGTGTCTCCTTCGGCTGGGCATGGTGGTTCACGCCTGTAATCCCAGCACTTTGGGAGGCTGAGGAGGGTGAATCATGAGGTCAGGATATTGAGACTATCCTGGCTAACACGGTGAAACCCTGTCTCTACTAAAAATACAAAAAATTAGCTGGGTGTGGTGGCGGGCGCCTGTAGTCCCAGCTACTCGGGAGGCTGAGGCAGGAGAATGGTGTGAACCCGGGAGGCGGAGCTTGCAGTGAGCCGAGATCCGGCCACTGCACTCCAACCTGGGTGACAGAGTCAGACTCCGTCTCAAAAAAAAAAAAAAGGAAGTGTCTCCTTAACTAGAGTCAGCCATTCTTAACAGTTCTTGTGTATTCTAGAGTTTTTGTGCCACTGTAAGCCTATATTTAATTTTTATCTTTTATAAAAATTGGAACATACTATACACCTTGCTCTTCCCTTTACTAATTCACTTAACATTATATTTTGGCAGTCTTGCTACATCTATTTTTGGTTTTGTTTTTAAAGAGACAGGGCCTTGGTCTATCGCTCAGGTTGGATTGCAGTGGTGCAATCATAGCTCATCGTAACCCCAGACTCCTAGGCTCAAGGGATCCTCCTGCCCCTGCCTCCAAGTAGGTAGGACTATAGAAGTGTGCCACCATGCCCAAATAATTTTTAAAATTTTTATAGAGATGGGATCTCCCTATGTTGCCCAGGCTGGTCTCAAACCCTGGCCTCAAGTGATCCTCCTGCATTGGCCTCCCAGAGCGTTGGGATTACAGGTGTAAGACACCATGTCCTGCCTACTTTGCTCTTTTGAATAACTATTTAATAGTCCATTGTTTGAATGTGCGTTCTCATTATTTATTTAAACTAGTCTCCTTTTTTTATTTTGAGACAGGGTCTCGTTGTGTTTCTCAGGCTGGAGTGCAGTGGCATGATCTCAGCTCACTGCAACCTCTGGCTCCTGAGGTCAAAATATCCTCCCACCTCAGCCTCCTGATTAGCTGAGACTACAGGTGTGCACCACCACACCCAGCTAATTTTTGTATTTTTTTTTGTAGAGTCGGAGTTTCACCCTGTTGCTCAGGCTGGTTTCAAACTCCTGGGTTCAAGTGATCCACCTGTCTCAGCCTCCCAAAGTGCTAGGATTACAGGTGTGAGTCACCACAACC
Source organism: Rhinopithecus roxellana (assembly GCF_007565055.1). Classification (NCBI taxonomy): domain Eukaryota; kingdom Metazoa; phylum Chordata; class Mammalia; order Primates; family Cercopithecidae; genus Rhinopithecus; species Rhinopithecus roxellana. The sequence goes on from NC_044556.1 coordinate 47,298,615, forward strand.
AGCCAAATTGGTCTCCAAATTGATGTACATTGGGGCTGTTTCTAATTTTTGATATTTGAGTTAGATTTTTTAAAATTAGATTTTAAATTGAGGGAAGAGACACAAAATAATGAAGGAAGAATTCTAGGTGGTGAAAAAGATTTATACGTAAACAGAGACCACTAGTGTCTGTGTCTGATGGACTACTCTTGACTCTTCTAGGCTGTAGGATGAACATATTTATGAGGAGGGAGGTGGGAGAGTAATGGGTGTTTCTGCAGACCCTTGAGTCTATGTGTAGAATTGGGATGTGACTTAAGAACTAGGCATTTCTAACAGGGTCAGAAGGGAGGTGGGAGAGTAATGGGTGTTTCTGCAGACCCTTGAGTCTATGTGTAGAATTGGGATGTGACTTAAGAACTAGGCATTTCTAACAGGGTCAGAGTGAAGCTGGCCATAGCCACTTCTTCTCCAATTAAAGATCTTTCAGGGGAGCAGGCTGCCACAGCTGTGAACATTGATTATACTCCGCTTCGGTAAAAATGCCTTCCTGCCTGTGCACAGACATCACCCTGTTGTATCCTAAATCCACCTGTTGTCATAGTTGTTTCTCTGGGCACCCCAGCCACAGTAAGAAATATGAAGTATTGGCCGGGCGCGGTGGCTCAAGCCTGTAATCCCAGCACTTTGGGAGGCCGAGACGGGCGGATCACGAGGTCAGGAGATCAAGACCATCCTGGCTAACATGGTGAAACTCCATCTCTACTAAAAAGTACAAAAAATTAGCCGGGCATGGTAGCGGGCGCCTGTAGTCCCAGCTACTCGGGAGGCTGAGGCAGGAGAATGGTGTGAACCCAGGAGGCAGAGCTTGCAGTGAGCTGAGATCCGGCCACTGCACTCCAGCCTGGGCAACAGAGCGAGACTCCGTCTCAAAAAAAAAAAAAAAAAAAAAGAAATATGAAGTATTGGCTGGGCACAGTGGCTCAGGCCTGTAATCCCAGCACGTTGGGAGGCCAAGACAGGTGGATCACAAGGTCAGGAGTTCGAGACTAGCCTGGCCAACATGGTGAAACCCTGTCTCTACTAAAAATACCAAAATTAGCTGGGCATGGTGGCATGTGCCTGTAATCCCAGCTGCTTGGGAGGCTGAGGCAGGAGAACTGCTTGAACCCGGGAGGTGGAGGTTACAATGAACTGAGATTGTGACACTGCACTCCAGCCTGGGCAACAGAGCGCGACTCCGTCTCAAAAAAAAAAAAAAAAAAAAAAAAGAAGAAGAAGAGAAAAGACTATTTGTGAAGTATTTGTGAAAGAAAAGAAGAGGTTTGCTGGCTTGAGTAGAAAGTTGTGTCAGGAAGGAATGAGAAATGGGCCATTTGTTTAAGGCCACCCCTGACTAGCTCTTCCTTTTCTTTTCTTTTTTTTTTTTTTGAGATGGAGTTTCATTCTTGTTGCCCAGGCTGGAGTGCAACGGTGTGATCTTGGCTCACTGCAACCTCCGCCTCCTGGGTTCAAATGACTCTACTGCCTCAGCCTTCCGAGTTACAGGCATGCGCCACCATGCCTGGATAATTTATTTTATTTTATTTTATTTTATTTTATTTTATTTTAATTTTTTGCATTTTTAGTAGAGATGGGGTTTCTCCATGCTGGTCAGGCTGGTCTTAAGCTCCCGACTTCAGGTGATTCGCTCGCCTCGGCCTCCCAAAGTGTTGGGATCACAGACATGAGCCACCGTGCCCGGCCAGCTCTTCCTTTTCATGTAAGCATGCTCTTAACTTTTCTGCTGGAGCTGGAGAAATTAGTTTTACCCAAGATTATGAAGCCATTTGCCAGTTGCATAATTTTGGGTAAGTTTCAACATCTCCAAGCTTCAGTTCCCCATCAGTCAAATGGGCATCATAATTCCCACTTGGCACAGTGTTGGGAAGATTTATTGAGTCAATGTATGTGAAAGGGCCTATGTTTCATTTTACTTTTTTGCAAGGCCTTGTCAGAATGGAGTTTCTAAGGCAATGTGTAATCCAACCCAAGATAATAGATACCAAAATGTTCTACTCTTTCCTAGGATGTGACTGCCAATGTTAACCTCCCATACTCTCAGCCTTTGTGCTTTACTGAAACTATATCTGAAAGTTCATCACCTTCAGGGAATTCATACAAAATTTCTTTACATTTGTATAGTACTTTATGGCTGTTAAAGAGACCTTAGCAACAATCATCTAATTTGAACCCCCAGCAAACCTTCTGCGGCAAAGTACATTTTATCACCATGCTACAGATAACATAAATGAGGCTCAGAGAGAATGATATAAAGAAACTGAGGGCCAGGCACGGTGGCTCATACCTGTAATCCCAGCATTTTGGGAGGCTGAGGCAGGAGGATCACTTGAGGTCAGGAGTTCAAGACCAGCCTGACCAACATGTGAAACCCCGTCTCTACCAAAAATATGAAAGTTAGTCAGGTGTGGTGGTGCATGCATGTAGTCCCAGCTACTCATGAGGCTGACGCAGGAGAATTCCTTAAGCCCAGGAGGCAGAGATTGCAGTGAGCTGAGATCACACCACTGCACTCCAGCCTGGGCAAGAGTGAGAGACCTTGCCTCAAAAAACAACAACAACAAAAAAAAAAAACAAAAAAAACCAGATCCAGGTGCCATGTCTCATGCCTCTAATCCCAGCACTTTGGGAGGCTGAGATGGGTGGATCACCTGAGGTCAGAAGTTCAAGACCAGCCTGGCCAACACGGTGAAACCCCGTCTCTAGTAAAAATACAAAAATGAGCTGGGCATGGTGGCGGGTGCCTGTTATCCCAGCTACTCAGGAGGCTGAGGCAGGAAAATCACTTCACCCTGGGAGGTGGAGGTTGCAGTGAGCTGAGATCGTGCCATTGCACTCTCGCCTAGGCAACGGAGTAAGACTCGTCTCAAAAAAAAAAAAAAAAAGAAACTGAGGCTCAAATAATAAACAGCAGAGACCAGGAGTAGATTACTTCTAGACTACTTCAAGACCAAAGAGATGAGACGTGGCTTCCCCGGCCTCCGTCGGCCCAGGTTTGGAATTCTTGAGTCTGTTTCCCCAATCATGTTTTGCATCCTAGGAAAATGCATGCCACTTCTAAAATAATTTTTCTGTTGAAATAATAATAGCAGGCCAGGCACGGTGGCTCACACCTGTAATCTCAGCACTTTGGGAAGCTGAGGCAGGTGGATCACCTGAGGCCAGGAGTTCGAGGCCAGTCTGGACAACATGGCGAAACCCTGTCTCTACTGAAAACACAAAAATTAGCTCGGTGTGGTGGTGGGCGCCTGTAGTCCCAGATACTTGGGAGGCTGAGGCAGGATAATCGTTTCAGCCGGGAGGCAGAGGTTGCAGTGAGCTGAGATGGCACCACTGCACTCCAGCCTGGGCAACAGAGTGAGACTCCGTCTCAAAACAACAACAACAAAAAGAAATAATAACATCAGCAAAATACTTTGTTTGTAAAACACCTTAAAATTGATGGACTCATTTGATTCTTACAGTAGTCTCCTGGGTAAGTAGAGCAAACATGAGTTATTCTATTTTTCAGATGAGGAAATAGATGCAAGAATGGAGACCTGCCCAATGTCAAACAACCAAGAAGCAAAACTGAAACGGGAACCTGACTTTCTGGGCAGCAACTTCAATGCCTTCTTATAGGTTCATTATTGTTGTTATACTTTTATTATGCTTCTATTGTGCTGTGTAATTTGTTTTTAAAAATTCAAATTAACCTCTTGTAGACATTCATTGAAATACATTTGTTGAGCACCTGTGTAAACTGCTCACCATTTAGTTGGGAGAAAGGTAAATAAACAAAGTTACAAAGACAAAACATACTTTGCAATTTGGAGACTTAATAAATGTTTCTGATGACAGTGTGATGACAGCTTGTAAATTAATAATCACAATGAAGGCTGGGCATGGTGGCTCAAGCCTGTAATCCCAGTACTTTGGGAGGTCGAGGAAGGCAGATCATGAGGTTAGGAGTTTGAGAACAGCCTGGCCAACATGGTGAAACCCCATCTCTACTAAAAATACAAAAAAATTAGCCAGGTGTGTTGGCACATGCCTGTAATCCCAGCTACTTAGGAGGGTGAGGCAGGAGAATCGCTTGAACCCAGGAGGCGGAGGTTGCAGTGAGCAGAGATCATGCCACTGCACTCCAGCTTGGGCGACAGAGCGAGACTCCGTCTCAAACAAACAAACAACCAAACAAACAAAAAAACCCACAATGGACTTCTGTAAAATAAGAGAGAAAGCAGCCACATGTATATATACCCATGTGCATAAGCTCCCTCCACAAACCAGTGAAATCATCTGAATTTTACATTTCAATAAGTAACTGGCACCTTCTTGGCATATTAATCTGTAGGAAATTACAGGCTATTGTGGTATATTATCAGAGAATGTCAAGTAGATTTCAGTATTATGTTACTTTGACGTCACTGCCCAGCATTGCTTTGGTCTTTTCCTTACTAACAGATACATTTACTAGATCTCATTTCAATGTCATGTAAAAAAAGATATTATTATTTATAATAATTTCCTTTGCAAACAGCATATTTCTTGCTTGATAATAAAGACTTCACTTACTTCTGTCCTCTTGCTGTTTGGGGTCATGATTGGTGTCTGCTCACCCTTCTTGGTTCTCCAGAGCAACATGTGACCTGAAGCTAACTCGGAAAAAGAAGAAACAGGTCAAAGAAGAGAGCAAAGATTAAACAGAACAGTGTGTTTGGAGCACTCGATCTTGAATTAAAAAAAAAAAAACAAAGGAGTACAACTCCCCTGTGTAGTGAATTGATTTTACTCAGAGAGGTCTGGCTGTGGCCCTCGGCTACTGGGAGATGATCTCTAGACCCCTGGGATGTCCTGCCCAATAGGAATGTCATTGTTTGCCTGAGGAGCTTGGCCACCATATGCTTGAATGATGTGATTTATAATGGGGGCTTTGAAACATGCCGTATCAGTTCCAGCCCCCATAAGGACTGGAGAGCAAAGGTCAGTCATGCAGGCAGCATGTGATCAAGCTCCAGCAAGGGCTCTGGACACCAAAGACTTGGGCAAGCTTTCCTGGTGGCAGCACTCGGAAGCACTGTCACACCTCGTAGCTGGGAGGGGCAGTGATGTCTGGAATTTCACAGGAGAAGGTGCCCAAAGTTTCCTGTGTGGCTCTTCCCAGACTTTGCCCTCTGTATCTCTTCCCTTGGCTGGTTCTGATGCGTACCCTTTTGCTGCAAAAAAAGTTTTATTTATCATAAGTATAGTGCTTTCCTGAGTTCTGTGAGTCATTGTAGCAAATTATCAAACCTGCGGGGATAGTGGAACCAACCCCTGAACTGGCTACTGGTGTCTGAAGTGAGGGTGGCCTGGTAGAGGACTGTTCCTTACCCTGTGAAGTCTGGCCTGCTGCCAGGTAGTTGGGGTCAGACATCACTGTGTTTTCCAAAGCCTGCTTTTAGATTTAGATTTTGATGCTTTTTGACACTTTCTAGCTTGGTTACTTCTCTCGGCTTCATTTTTTTTTTTTTTTTTTTTAGACAGATTCTCGCTCTGTTGCCCAGGCTGGAGTGCAATGGCACGATCTCAGCTCACAGCAACCTCCACCCCCTGGGTTCAAGCGATTCTCCTGTCTGAGCCTCCCGAGTAGCTAGGGTTATAGGTGCCTGCCACCACGCCTGGCTAATTTTATTTTATTTTTTGTAATTTTAGTAGAGACGGAGTTTCACCATGCTGGCCAGGCTGGTCTCAAACTCCTGACCTGCCTCGGCCTCCCAAAGTGCTGGGATTTACGTGGCCGGCTTCAATTTTTCTAATCCTTAATTTGGGGATCATACTTGTCCTATTTTCTTCATAGGGTTAATTATGAAGATCAAAAATTAAATAGTGTGTGTGTGAGAGAGCTGTTGATAGCAAACAAGAACATGATATCTAAAACTGTAAAGGACCATCAAAAAGTATTACTTTTATTACAATGGAACTAAATGGTGGAGACAATGTGGTGGAGATGTACATGTGTTAGGTAAGGCTTTCTTCAATCATTCATTACACAAATAAAGATTGAATTTAGGTGTTGGGGAGATAAGTCAGGGCCCTGCTCTGTGGGGGCTTCTATTCTACTCAAGGAGAGAGAAAATAAAGAGGCAACTGAGGAGAATAATTAGACTGTGGTCATTGTTGTGAGGGAAGCAGAATGATAAGGTAACAATTCTGTTGGAAGGGGTGCCTCTCAAGACAGAGTGGCCAGAGAAGGCTCCTAAGAACTGATGTTTGAATAAAGAAGTTAAAAAAGAGAACAAGGGTATTTTAGGCAGAAGGAATAGCAAAGGCAAAGGCCCTGAGGTGGGAAAGAGCTTGGTGTATGTACAGAACAGAAAAGGGATCTGTGTGTCTGGCCTGGGGATAAGGTTGGAGATATGCATGAGTCAGAAGAAGAAGGGTCTTTTTTTTTTTTTTTTTTTTCTTTTTTGAGACAAGGTCTCACTCTGTCGCACAGGCTGGAGTGCAGTGGGACAATCTTGATTCACTGCATCCTCGACCTCCCCAGCTCAAGTGATCCTCCCACCTCAGCCTCCCAAGTAGCTGGGACAATAGGTGTGCACCACCATGCCTGGCTATTTATTTGTATTTTTAGTAGAGATGGGGTTTTGTCATGTTGCCCAGGCTGGTCTCAAATTCCTGGGATCAAGCTATCTGCTCGCCTCAGCCTCCCAAAGTGCTGGGATTACAGGCATGAGCCACTGTGTTTGGCAGAGAAGGGCCTTATTTGCCAGAGAAAATATTTGGGATTTTTAAGAGTGACATGAAGTTAGGGTGGTTTTAAGTAGGCAAGTGACATGAACTGCTTTAAGAAGACACTCCAGGCTGGGCGCAGTGGCTCACACCTGTAATCTCAGCACTTTGGGAGGTGAAGGTGGGCGGATCACCTGAGGTCGGGAGTTCGACACCAGCCTGACCAACATGGAGAAACCTCATCTCTACTAAAAAAAAAATACAAAATTAGGTGGGCGTGGTGGCACATACACCTGTAATCCCAGCTACTTGGGAGGCTGAGGCAGGACAATCGCTTGAACCTGGGAGGCGGAGGCTGTGGTGAGCCATTGCACTCTAGCCTGGGCAACAAGAGCAAAACTCTGTCACACACACAAAACAAAAACAAAAACACACACACACATACAAGAAGACACTCCAGCTGCTGAACGGGAATGAGGGGAGGCAGAGAGACCTCACCAGGAGACTATGTAGGGAAGGAGCTGGCTGAGGAGAGATGGAGAAATGGTCATATTCCAGCTATGCTTTAAGGTAGAACCAAAAAGACTTGCTGGTGGACTCCAGATGTTGGGGATGGGGTAGGCAAGAGGAAGAAAGGTTTGTCAGCTGCCTCCTCTGGGAAGCAGATGCTGAATGAGGAGTGTAAGAGGCCTAAGAGGGAGTGCCTATGAGAGGGGACAGGAAGCAGGGTTCAGCAAGGAGAGCCTCAGACTGAAATGCAGATAGAATCTTGGGCAACATATTGGGGAACTCCAGAGCAAATATGTTTCATTAGAGGGGTTTGCATAGGGCAGAAATGTCCAGGCCCTAAGAACCCCCTACTCTGCTCAGTCACTGGCCAGGGCCTGCTGAGAGGAGTGTGCCTTGGCTGGAAAACTGAGACAGATCCCTCAGCACTAACAGCTGGGGCTGACAGCTAACTGTCCTCCTTGCAGCTGAGCAGCAAGTTCTTTCTTGAAGACAAATCCAAGTGAGACACCTTCATGGCTACCACAGTCTTCCTTTTGTACCATGTGGATCTACATTTCCACATACGTCAAGGGGTAGCTCTTCCGGGGTTTCAGTGGGCTCTTTTCTTGAAGGGACTTAGATAAGGGAGGTCAGTGGGATAACCACAGGCTGTTGCTGCAATTGGTCTTGCAATAGGTAACATCATTTCCCTCCTCCATTATCCATTCTAAATTCCACTCTCCTTCTCTGCTAGAGAGGACACCACTGTCATTTCTGCTGGTCTTGATAGCTTACCAAGTGGTGTAGCACAACCCTGATTCCTCAGAGGCTCTGAGTCCCTGATCACTTCACCCTTCACAGGCTGGGCTGCACGTGCCATTCAGGTTACCACTGGGCATGAAGAGTAATCAAGAGGTACCCAAGTGGCTCACCTGAGTTTCACACATATTCCTTCCTGCCTTATTGTCCAAGAGCAGTTCTAGCTCCTTTTGTTGATCAGGCTCCATATCCCTGCCCCAGGCTCAAACAGAGCTTCACCCTCTAGAATATAGGCTGGAGCAGTATTCCCAGGCGTGGAATATGTTTGCCGCCAGAACCCTCCAGGCATTGTAGTTCCTTCTTTGTGCATGCAAGATGCAGCATTTTGTCTTTTGTTTCATAGGCAATGACCTAGTATGCCCTTGACCACTGGATTCCAGAAAACTTTATGGAAGGGGCAAGTCCTGGAATCTTCAGAGAGTTTATGTCTCATTTTCTAGACTGCATGTGTCTTCCCGAGGCTTTCAGGTGCCAGCCACCTCTTGCTATTCTCCCAAATTAGCCTAATGTCATTGATGAATGAGGCATTGTGATACTCTGTGGGAAGTCCAGATGATCTAGATCTTTTCTGAATGTATCATGACATAGATTGGGAGAGTTAACTACAACCCTGGGGGTGGGGGGAATCTAAACGAATATTGTCATCCAGTCCATGTGAATGCTGTTTCTGATTCTCTTTCCTGATCGAGATAAAGAAGAATGAATTTGCCACATCAATGGCCAAATGTCATGTACTTGAAGCCATATTTATATATTCTAGCAATGATACCACACCCAACATGATCACTCCAGGTTTGAGCTGAGCTGGGAATCGTCTATGGTTATTTCCAAGGATCCATGTGTTTTCTTTAGGGGCCAGGCTGGTGAATTAAACAGAGGTATGATACAGACCACGATCCTTGCATCCTTGAGGTACTTAAGGGTGGCAATGATCTCTATCTTCCATCTGGCATGAGATATTATTTTGTATTTGCTATCTTGGCTGGGTGAAGGGGAGAGGGACACAACTTCAGAGGCTTCCATTGACCTTCCCCACCATGATAGCTCTTATAGCATAAAGCAGGGGCCCCCACATGGGGGCTTCCCCAACTGCTGAATATACCAATCCCAGTTATACATTCAGGGACTGGGGCAATGACCACCAGGTGCGGCCAGAGCCCCAGTGGACCCACTCGAAGCTGGACATCAGCCAGAATCCCCATTTTACCTGACCTATAGCCCATCATTGTAACGGGCCATTATGACATTTCAGGTCTTTGAATATCAGTGCCATTCAGGCCCTGTGTCTAGTAGTCTTCAACATGTCTGGATATTCCTCCTCTCCCAGGTGACAGTCACCCAGGACTGGTGGAATTATTACAGTGCACACTTGCTGTGATGTTGCAGGGACCTTCCTCTTGGGGACTCTGCCACATTTTCCATTCAATAGATTTCAGGTCTGAAAAATGTTGCAGGTCTAGGAAATGAGAAGGAATCATTACTTTTTTTCAGTGTTCTTAAAACACATATTTTATTTTAAATTGTGATAAAAACATAACATTTTTAACTGGGTGTGGTGGTGCATGTTTGTAGTCCTAGCTACTCGGGAGGCTGAGGTGGGAGGATCGCTTGAACCCAGGAGGTCAAGGCTGTGGTGAGCAGAGATAGTGCCACTGCACTCCAGCCTGGGCAACAGAGACCCTGTCCCCAAAAAAGAAGAAAACCACATACAAAACAACATTGATCACCTTACCACTTTGTAGGTGTACAGTTCCACAGTTTTAAGTATATTCACAGCGTTGTGCAGCTGAGCTCTAGAGCTGCTCATCTTGCAACACTGACACCCCATACCCATTAAACAACAACTCCAAATTTCTTCCTGCCCCTGGCTCCTGGCAACCACCATTCTACTTTATGTTCCTATGAATCCGACTACTTTAGATGTCTCATATAAATAAAATCATACAGTATTTTTGTCTTTTTGTGACTGGTGTGTTTCAGTTAGCATATCCTCAAGGCTCATCTATGTTATAGTATGTGACAGGACTTCTTTCCTTTTTAAGGCTGAATAATGTACATTTCCCATTTTATTTTTTCTTTCATCCATCAGTGGACACTTGAGTTGCTTCCACCTGTTGGCTGTTGTGAATAATGCTGCTGTGAATATGGGTGTGCAAATATCTCAAGACCCTGCTTTCAATACTTTTGAAGTGGGATTGTTGGATCATATGGTAATTCCATTTTTAAGTTTTTGGGAACACTCAGACTGTTTTCCACAGCAGCTGCACCATTTTACATTTCCACCAATACTGCACAAGGCTTCCAATTTCTCTACTTCAAGACTTTTTACAGGGGCAACTGTGCTCAGCCTATTCTTGCATTTGTTTGATTTGCCCTTGTTGGCTATTAATTTTATCCCTAGGGATATCATGTTCTAGTAATCAACTTAATTTCCCCTTGACTGACTGACTAACTTATTTATTTATTTATTGAGACAAGGTCTCACTCTGTCACAAGGATGGAGTGCAATTGCACCAGCCTAGGAGGCTCACTGCAGCCTCCAACCCCTGGGCTCAAGAGATCCTCCCACCTCAGCCTCCTAAGTAGCTGGAACTACAGGCACATGCAACTATGCCTGGCTAATTAAAAAAAAAATTTTTTTTTTTTTAAGAGACTGGTCTTACTATGTTGCCCAGGTTGGTCATGAATCCCTGGCCTCAGGTGATCCTCCCACCTTGCACTGGGATTACAGGCATGAACTGCACCTGGTCTTGACCGCTGCTTTGACTTTGCTGGTCATTAAGAGAATTGTGACCTCCTGGCTTCCATTGTTGCCACCTGGCCTTTATTGCTTGGCATTGGGGAGGGGATTGGTTATTTCCATTGCTATCAATAATCTCAGCTTTGTTATGACCTCTCCTATCTTCATCCTTGGCCTACGGAGGGGAGGCCCCACTGTCTGTACATTTCCCATTTTGTTTATTGATGCTGGTACCCCCTTCACCAATGCCACAGTAAAGGATGTGTGTCTTCCATGGAACATAATCCCATGGTGAGCCTTTAGACCTCAAATAATACATTCCAACACGTCTACTTTCCTAAACTTTTAAATTTCTTCCTCCACTGCTGATGTGGAGGAAGCATTGAAATTCAAGCATTTCAGTTGTGCTGCATGGGTTATTACTTTTTCAAGGCTTTTAGGAGCACACTAATATTCATATATCTGAACTATTTTGTGAGGTCCTTGCTGGAGTGTAAATCCTGTATCCCAAGAAAGTGCCCCCAAATTAATAAACTTTCTTATCCAAGTTTCTATTCTGATATTCTCAAAACTCTAGGTCCGGCTGGGCACAGTGGCTCACGCCTGGAATCCTAACACTGTGGGAGGATAAGGCAGGTGGATCACTCGAGGTCAGGAGTTCGAGACCAGCCTGGCCAACATGGTGAAACCCTGTCTCTACTAAAAATACAAAAATTAGCCGGGCGTGGTGACAGGTGCCTGTAATCCTAGCTACTTGGGAGGCTGGGGCAGGAGAATCGCTTGAACCCGGGAGGCGGAGGTTGCAGTGAGCCAAGATTGTGCCACTGCACTCCAGCCTGGGTGACAGAGCGAGACTCTGTCTAAAAAAAAAAAAACAACAGGTGGGGAGTGGTGGCTCACACCTGTAATCCCAGCACTTTGGGAGGCTGAGGTGGTCTGATCACGAGGTCAGGAGATTGACACCATACTGGCTAACATGGTGAAACCCCATCTCCTCTAAAAATACAAAAAATTAGCCGGGCATGGTGGAGTGTGCCTGTAATCCCAGTTACTCAGGAGGCTGAGGCAGGAGAATCGCTTAAATCCGGGAGGTAGAGGTTGCAGTGAGCAGAGATAGTGCCACTGCACTCCAGCCTGGGGGACAGAGCAAGACTCCATATCAAAAAACAAACAAAAAACAAACAAAAATTCTAGGTCCATGGGCACCTCCCCTGCTCCTGCTCCTACATGCTGGGTTTAGTTCCTTTCTTCCTTGTAAAGCCCAGCATGTTCTTGGCTCTGAATTACATTGTGACTTATGCCCAGTTATTCTGGCAGCCAGAAGAGGAGATGGGGCTGATCTGGAGGGACACTCCTGTTATGTTTCAGGGAGAGATCTCTGCGTTGCCTTTCCTGGGCAGCAGGTGGTGCTGGCTCTTAACAGAGAGGGGTGGGTCCTCTTAGCAGGGTATGTAGGGTCAGAGGATTCTGGGAACCAAAATTTTCAGGGATCGCCACCATCCAACGTACCAGATGTCCCCATTCTGTGTGTTGGAATCCCAGCCCAAGTTTTCTCAGCCAGGGCCTTGATCTTGACAGGGCGAATCTACCTTGGCTAAGGGTTCTAGCTACCTGCCTCAGCCTCAGTGGGGTGCTAGTTTTTGAAGCTCCTGGTTGCTATCAATTTCTGAGTTCTATCTTTTACTGCTCTTCCATTGCTACCAAAGAAGCCCCTGGCCCTCACACTTAGTTTCAGTTGTTTGCTAACTGCCTTTCTTTCTCTCTGTACGATACCAGTGCAACTGAGTAACAGCCAATTCCTTTGTCACTGTGTGCTTTGTTCTCCTGTGCATTTTTGGTGTGTTTTAATTTTAATGTTAAAAATGGACACACTGTAATTGCACATCCTTATGGGGTACAATTTACCTCTGTACTTTTCAAAGGCCTGAATCGTTTCACTGGCCAGGTGGTCCCTGTCATTAGCTCATTCTCATAAATTACCACCGGTGAAAGTTTTTCTTGCTGGAGACTGTTCCGGGCTCTATTATTTTTCCATCAAATTCTGCTTGCAAACTGAAAAGTTCCTTTTTCAGTTCCTCTTTCCTGCAATACCTTATCAATCACAGCTAAGAAAAGCCTATTGCTACTTCTAACATTCTGCCTGGAAGTCTCTTTAGCTACCTCCAACAAATTTATTAGGTATATTTTCTAGCTCCCAAGACACCACAGGTGACAGTTTTGGGAATGATTCTACCACCATATAACATGGGTGGTCTTTCTCCCGTCTCTGAGAGCAGTTTTCTCCCTGTTCATCCAGACTCTGTAACAGTCTCCTTGCTGCCCTTCTAGGCTGTCTGCTGCTGGGTCCTAAGATCAATGCCACTTGCTTCAGGTTTTAGTGAGGGCAGCATCCCACTTCCAAGAAACAATCTTTGTTATAGTATCTGTTGCTGAGTAACAAACCACCCCAAAACCTAGTGACTTAAGACAGCAATGGTTTGTTAGTTTCTCACAGTTCTGGGGGCTGACTGAGCAGCTAGTCTCTGGTCTTGCTTGTGTGCTGCTCCAGCTGTGTCTGACTGGAGGCTTAGATGTTGGGACAGATCCATGTGGTTTCACGGTCTCATAGCAAGGATGCTCGCCCAGGCTTCTTATAAGCACCTGACTTTTAAGAGAGTAAAAGTGTGGAAACTACAAGACCCTTTAAGGCCTAGGCGCTGGAACGTACACAGTGCATGTTCTTTGTTCTACTGGGCAAAACAAGTCACCGGCAAACCCAGATTCAAGCAGCAGTTGAAGAGAGAGCAACTCAAAAGGGAGAAACAGCGAACTCATATTGCAAAGGAGCATGGAGGGGGGCTGGTTCACTGAGGATCATTATCTAGTCATCTATTACATTTATTGTACATTTAAGATGCATGTTAGATACCCAGGTAAAGATGTTAAGTTGGCACTTAGCTCTAAGTGCTAGAGAGGGAAATTTAGGCTGGAGAAATAAATTTGGGACAACATATCAACATACAGATTTGGTACTTCTCGGAATCGTCTTGCCCTCAGGGTTTCCAGCTGCTGTATAAGTCTGGACTGTGCATGAGGCGCAGTAATGGTGGAGTGCGGCCCTCTGCAGCCAGAGCTGGGTGGAGGCTGGGGGAAGAGGAACATTGTGTTTTTGAGTCCACTTCCCTGTTTGTGCACAGAGCATTCCACTAGTGTTCTCCTCCCTGCCTCCCAACCTTGATAGAGCCAAAAACATTAGGGATGGTATTAGGACAACTGACCTGCATGCCAAGGACATAGGACAGGAGACTATGCCATTGCCTTGTTTTGCCACCTGAAGTCAGGAACCTTAGGAGAAAGGGGCTGTTTGCTGTCATGGCTTTAATATCTGGAAGAAGGGAAAGCAAGAACCGGCATGAGCCTAGTATTTTTGAAAGAAAGGGGTGATTTCTGAGCCGTCCCAAACCAGCAGGAAGGACAGGGGTGATAACCCCAACTTGCCCATAGCAGGAAGCAAAGAGGAGAAGGGATTCGGCATCGGAGACCATGACACAGGTCAAGAGTTCTAGTGCTACTTGCTTTTCTATGAGTTCCTTTTCCTCATATTAAGTCCTTATGAAAGCCGCCTTATGTCCATGGTTTCTGTAGCTGCACCAGCCTCTACACTTCTGATAGTTTAGGAGGAGTTGGGAATCTGTATTTTCCAATTGCTCCCCAACCTTAATGCACTTAACAAGTGTGTTCTTCATACTTATTAAGCCTCCAAAATCATGTTTTAAACTGGTCCTGCTAATTTTTGCATTCTCCCCATCCTTGCTTCCGACCCTAGGGTTGGGGTGAGGTTGGGGTGGGCCACGTACAAGACTTTCTGGCTCTATCTCTCATTTCCTGAGCAGAGCTGGGCTGCACTAATTGACCTCGAGGGTCTCAGCTGTGCTAAGTTGGGTGTTTGTTAGATCTCGTTAGGCTTGTAATTAGTGCAGGGAATCTAGGTCAGAGGCAACGGGTTGGAGTGATGATCTCCTGGGGCATGACTAAAGGTGGGGAATAGCAAACAGGCTCCTCATTCTGTGGGTGGGGTGAGCCAGGGGAGGAATGGTGGGACTTGTGTCACACACAGAGACAGACACAGCGTCACGTGCAGAAAGGCAGTCAAACTCTGCTGTGTGCATGCATGTGTATGCCTGAGTGTGTGCATGAACGTGTATGATTTTGTGTGTGTGTGTGTGTGTGTGTGTGTGTTTCGCTCCCGCATTTACTCGGGTTTCTTTCCAACCTCTCCATATATGGCGTGGCTCTAGAGCAGGCTGGGGATTGGCTGCTTCTGTTGGGAGACAGGGAGGTAGTAAGAAAGCAGAGAGAAAGGAACCCAGCATAGGGAAGGGAGTGACGAAGTGGGGGATGGCGGGCAGTAGCCGAGCCTGAGGGTTGCAGAAGGGAGCTGGGACTGCTTGCCTGTGAGGTTTAGATAGGGGAGAGATTCTTAGAGACTCAATTCCTGGGAGAATGAGGCAAATTTACTACTGGCAGAGAGGTTGGGAGAGCGGCTGGCAAAGGAAGGCGAGAGCTGTTTCCTCAGGGACAGAGCTCTAAGCTCAGCACCGCATGGTTTGTGAGAAGCAGGGCAGGAGTTACAGAAATTTGCACTTTTCTTTTCTCCCTGGTCAACCTATGCTGTGGAAATAGCAGGAAATCAACTCATCAGCGTTCCAGGCCAACACCCCAGACATTCTTCCTGACGGAGGGAGCCGGGACTGCAGTTCCTTCATCCCTCCTCAGGCCCCTGGCTAACAACCTGATGGGGAAGGACAGGAAAAGTTGAGGAAAATGTCACTGAAATGCGAATTAAGATTTCCTTCTTTACCTGCCTCTACCCCTCACCCCATCTCACCTCTGTGTCCTGGGTTCCCCCCGTCTCCCCATCCTCGGGCCTCCAGAGGGTGCTTCCCTTTGCTTCATCTGTGTAAGAAGAGAAGGGAGCAGAGCAGTTGGGAGGAGGAAGGGAGGGAGAATAAGTGCACCCTGAAAGCGTCTCGGGGCAGCTGTGCCCTGAGAAAGTTGCCCCACACAGCTACGGAGCCACCCATTTGCCACGCATCACAGTTACTCCGGGCACGAAGGGAAATATCGCAGGCAGAGGGGCTGGAATGATGGAGTGAGGGAAGAGAGGCGCTGGGAGGAAGGGAAAGAAACCGTAAGCACCTTCCCATCCTCCTGTCACAGTGCCCAGGTTCAACACAAATGCTTCAACAGAACTCATGCCAGCAGCCTACCACAAGGGTGCACCTTAAGCAATTTTTCTAGTGGGAAGCCTGGCTCCATGCTAAGCTCTAAAGTTCTTGAAGACCAGGGATGATGCTTTCATCCCCCCTTCTGGCTCTAGCCTTCAGCACAGTACCTGGTGTGCTCTCTCCTCTGAAGAGAGAGGGGTCAGGCACAGCCTGTGGCCTGGATCTAGCTAAGTGACAGTGACTGACCCCACACCAGAGGCCTCATTCACACTGTGGTCCTTCCACCTGAGCTAGCGGCCCACTGCCCAGAGTCAAACCAGTAACAGTAGCTGCAGCCGTCACTTTCTGACTGACAGGCATTTTCCATATTGTCCTCACCCATCCAATAGCTCTGCAGCTTGCAAATGAAAAAAACTAATATTCGGAAGGCATGTGCCTTGCCCAGAGCCTCATAATCAAGAATTAACAGAGTTAGAATTTGAATCCAGATTCATTTGGCTTCAAAGCTGGGCTCACTTCACCACCCTATGGCCTGGATGTTCCAGTAACTGTTGGAGAACTGGAAGCTGTTGGTTTTGGAGCCTGAAGCCTGGGAGCACAGTGCCCAGCTCTTCTCTTACTGTCGTGAGGTCCCCGATCTTTCTTTTCTGCTTCCCTCAGCTGTCACTCTCCTCTCTAGTGTCTCCCTCCATCTTCTGGCTCCCCTGGGAGCCACAGATAATTGACATGTTGGGATACATATGTCATTTGTGCTTTTGTCTTCTTTCCTCATTATGTGGGAGCAACAAGGAAGAAAAAAAGAAAAGGAAAAATGCTGGCAAAATACAAAGATAGAGACTTGTAAAAAGAAAGCATAATTCTAGCTTAGACTTCAATACCTGTGACAACGGATGGCTCTGCTGACCATGCTTAGGGTCGTGGAGAGTGTAGCTATTTGGAGGACAGGATGTCTGGAAGCCTGGGTCCTCACCTCATACCCCAGGAGACCACAGAGACATGAAGGTGGCACTCTTGCATGCTTTCCCTTACTCAACTGGGACACACATTCCTCAAGGAAGAGGCTAGGTAACTACAATCTAGAGCTGGGGAAAATCTCCATGACAGAGTGGCAAGGGACTAGAGAGAACAAGAATTCCTCTGCCCTAGGGATGGTTTAATAGCAGTGATAAGGTCCAGAGAAGAGTTGTGAAGGAAAGAGATGATTTCTGGAAAGAAGGGGAGAGAGCCCCCCTCCGCCCCAACCATTTTGCTTCCATGGGTTGTAGGAGTGACGTCAGAGCGGAAGAATGGGGATTGAAGGGTCTGTTTCTCCCACAGGGTTTTTCCCCCTCTTCCTCCTATCCCATCTTCGGGGCAGCCTCATGGCCAGGTCTATATGCAACTTGGCCCCGTTTGTGCCTCCCCCCATCTCTAGTGAAGCCCCGCTGCTCTTGGAGGATCAAGCAGCTGGCAGGGCACACTTCAAAGTGGTTTTTAACCCTCCATTTACTTGATTCATGAGGCTCTGTCCCCTTCTTTCCCAAAATCAAATTATTCCCTTCACAGCTCTTCTCGGGACCTCACCACTGTTACTAAACCTGATCTCACACACTTCTGAGGAAAGAGCGAACAGTGAGTTGTGTGGGACCTACCACAGGCAAGAATGTTGGGAAGCCTGTCAACTTCAGAGGTGGCTGGGAGAGTGCTGGCATGGGCATCCAGATGCTTTTCTAAAGTGGGGGCTTGCTTAGTGATACAAGAGGTTTGATGGAGGGGGAGGCTACAGGAAACCTTAGCTTGGCCGAAAGAGGAACTTGGACACATGTTTGGTTTTCCCCTTCATCCCACCCAGCTTGCATCACAAATCAGTTTCATTCTTAGTTCAGTTCTTCTGTGGGATCTGTCTCTAGTTCCCCTGTGCTAGGGCCCTGAATCAAATAATGAAACTAGTCTCATCCACCCAAGGTTGGATCTTTTTTTTTTTTTGAGACGGAGTTTTGCTTGTTGCCCAGGCTGGAGTGCAATGGCATGATCTTGGCTTGCTGCAACCTCTGCCTTCCAGGTTCAAGTGATTCTCCTGTCTCAGCCTCTCGCATAGCTGGGATTACAGGTGCCCACCACCACTCCTGGCTAATTTTTTGTACTTTCAGTAGAGACGGGGTTTCATCATGTTGGTCAGGCTGGTCTCAAACTCCTGACCTCAGGTGATTCACCCACCTTGGCCTCCCAAAGTGTTGGGATTACAGGCGTGAGCCACTGTGCCCGACAAACTTGGATCTTTGAGTCAATGTTGGGAAGGGTATGGAAGATGAAGGGAAGAAACGCCTGATGTAAGAAAATCCAGGCAGCTCGATCTCAATCAGAGACTGCTAGGAAAGAGAAGCCAGTGTCTGGCTGGGGAAGATTTTAATTCCACAAATCCTCCTCGGGGCTGGGATAAATTTCATGGACAGGTGGCAATGGCCTCCACATCCCTGCAACTAGAGTTGGGCAGCTGAAAGAAACTTCACCCTCAAACTGACAGCCTGGGGTGGGACATAATAGAAAACACCCTCGTCCCCCTCCTGCTCTAAGCTTAGAAGCCCACTGTATCCTTGGGAGCAGCAGTGGACTCCCTGTGCCGTCTTGGGGGCGGGCGGTGTGTGGAGTGATCAGACTATGTCTTTTCTGCACCTTCTCTCTCTCTGGCTGGGTGAAAACTTCCTACTACTGCTACAGGGTCACTTCCTCAAACCTGAAGGGGATATGGAAAATAGGTGGGGAAAGAAGGTTTGTAGTGGGGTCAGGCATCAGCAAGAGCAATGAGCTCATTTTTGTTTTCTTTTTTTGATTGAGGTAAATAAAAAAGCTTTATCCAGCAACACGGAGATAAGAGTCTGTCCAACCCGACGAGTTCCAGACCCCACCCTGCCCTCACATCAGGCTCTTCCGGTACTGACTGTGCGGGGTGGTCTGTCTGAGGTGGGAGTCGGGGGTCTGCAGGTCCATCTGTCTGTACAGGTCTCTCAGCTCTCTGACCTCCTGCAGCACCCTCTTTGCCTGGCTCCAATTTGATGACGCCTCTCCCAGCAGCCGTTCTGTCTCCAACAGCAGCTGCTCTGACTCAGAATCCGGCGGAGACCGAGGGGGGTCCTTGGCCTTTCGCTTCCCATCTCCCAGTCCCTGAACCTCTGCCAGAAGCTCCTGAGTCTTCTCCAGTTTCCTTGCTACCAGGTCCTGGATCCGGGACAGCTGCCCCGGGTGTGGGGGGGCAGGGGTTGGGGGTTCCTCAGCCTGGAGCTGGAGGGTGCGGGCAGGGGCAGCGTCCCGCTGAGATAGGATCTCCTCCAGGGAGGCGCAGCGGCCCTTCTCTGTGGGTGTCAACTTCTTGGGTGCCTGGGGGGTGTAGGTGGCCCCTTTGTCTGGTTTTTCCCAAGGTCGGGAGAGGCTGCTTGCCCGGTCTGCGGAGGGCTGGATGCGGTCTGAGTCTGCTCTCCGTCGGCTCCCTGCCAGCTGGGCCACAGACTTGTCCAGGTCAACCCGAAAACTCTCAGCACAAGAGGCTGGTTCCTCAGGGGAAGGGTCTTCCTCTTGGATCAGGTCCAAGGTCAGCATTCCATCCGAGGTAGAGGTGGAAGCCTGTGGAGCAAGGGGGAAATGAGAGGGGAAAGCTGTCTTCAGGAGGGATTTTCAGAATGACTGCCTAAAAGATGCAGGCTGTGATCATTTTCCTCTACAAGCCTTCCCTGAATGAGAAGTAGTTTTTTTTTTTTTTTTTTTTTTTTTTGAGACAGAGTCTCGCTCTGTCGCCCAGGCTGGAGTGCAGTGGCCGGATCTCAGCTCACTGCAAGCTCCGCCTCCCAGGTTTAAGCCATTCTCCTGCCTCAGCCTCCCGAGTAGCTGGGGCTACAGGCGCCCGCCACCTCGCCCGGCTAGTTTTTTGTATTTTTTAGTAGAGACGAGGTTTCACCGTGTTAGCCAGGAGGGTCTCGATCTCCTGATCTCGTGATCCGCCCGTCTCGGCCTCCCAAAGTGCTGGGATTACAGGCTTGAGCCACCGCGCCCGGCCGAGAAGTAGTTTTTTTAGAGACAGAGTCTTACTCTGTCACCCAGGCTGGAGTGCAGTGGCATAATCTTGGCTCACTGCAAACTCGACCTTCTGGTTCAAACGATTCTCCTGCCTCAGCCTCCCAAGTAGCTGGGATTACATGTACGCACCACCACGCCTGGCTCTTTTTTTTTTTTTTTTTGTATTTTTAGCAGTGGCAGGGTTTTACCATGTTAGCCATGGTTGGTCTCAAACTCCTGACCTCAAGTGATCCACCGGTCTCAGCCTCCCAAAGTACTGGGATTATAGGTGTGAGCAACCCTGCCTGGCAAAGCCCTCTGCTCTTGACTGAACCCTCCTACTGAATGTGCTGTTTCTTATTCCTTTGATAGTGACTTGAATGTTTCTTTTTCTGTAATTTACTTTCTGTTGCTTGTTTCCTGTATTCTCCATTCTACGACAAGCTTCCTGAGGGGCGTCCTCTTCCTCAGTATTGTGGACTCTCAGCATTAAACCGGGTGTGACACACACAGGACGCTCCCCATGGCACAATGACTGTCCTCCTCCATCTGCATCCTATGAGCCCCACACTTCAGCCCCCTTGCCTTACAAACTTTTTTCTCTTATTTCCAGAATACTAAAAGTGATGAGTATTCAATACCAAATATGTAGTTATACATATGTTGCTTCAGTCATTCCTCATAGCAGCTCTTCAACGCAGGCATGATTACTGCCTCATTTTACAGCTGGAGATATGCAACTTCAGGGAACCACACAGGTAGCTGATTACAGTGAAGTTCCAACTCAGGTTCGGACTCCAAAGCCTGTGTTCTCTGCACTATACCTGCCTTCCTCTCTCTCTAAAGACTTAAGAGCTCAGAAGCATGAAAGAAACCAGCACCTTGTATGTTTCAGGGACTCACTGTCATCCTTTCTCCTCCAAATGCCTGCACTACTACATGCTGTTACCCATAAAGACAGTCACCATAAAGTGCCTTAGTTTTCATTTTCCTGTAGGTATAACTCATTTTCTCCAAAAGAGGGTAACATTACTGGGAGCCAGGACTTTTGAACTCCTAATGGGTGCTGACTAAATCCTTTTGATTTAGATCAGGCAGGGGCATGGGGTGGAAGGACTTCCCTCACCTCTGATCTTGGCATCAAGGAGGCCTCCCACAAATGCCTCTGGTGGCATACAGTTCTGTCTGAGATGGACTGACACAGAATTGGCCCTTTGGCAATGTTTATTACAGTCTTACATACCACAGCCATTAGATGTCCCCTTGTTGGGGGGCGGCGGGAGTGTTGGATTTTTGCCCTGTCTCGAGTGGGATGGGCAAGATAGCTGTCCTCCTCAACGGTGACCTGAAGAGATGTACTGTGAGTCACGAGTGCACTTCAGCGACTCTGTGTCCCAACCCAGCATCCCGAGGCCTGAACACGTGCCCACTCCATTCACGGCTTCTGAATGAATCCATGGGCAAGGGGATTTACTGGACACGAAGGGGCTCTTTAAGCTGACGCAAGGCTGGCTCCCGCATCATGAAGTGGGGAAGAGGAGGTGTCAGAAGAGACTTGGAGAGAAGGTAGAAAGACATCAGGTTTTTAAAAGGGAGGTAAAGAAGTAGAGCTGGTGGGGGAGCAAGTAAATGGGGCCTGAATAATCCTCCCCCTTCAGTGGGTCACAGCTGCTCCCTCTGCCCCAGCCTCCCTCCCTCTCCCCACAGTGAGCCCCCTGACCTCATCCAAGATACGGTTCTTGGCTCGGGTGATGGCAGAGTTGAGGGCACTGATCCACGATTCCTTCTCTTCTGGACTCACTGCCAGGAAGATCAGGTTGGGTGCCTGTGAGGGGAAGATTCTTGTTTCAGCCAGGGTTTTAGAGGTGGTGCCTCACCTCGACAGTGAAGAAATAATAGATTATAATCTCACTTTCTTAGACCCAGCTCCTGGAAGGAGAGATATTCTGCTTCCAGAGTCATCCATAACTTAAGGAAACCCAGCTTCTATTCCTGCAAAATGCATAGCTAGGAGGTTGTTTTAGAAACGACCAAGGAAGAGCTAAGAAGGATACTGAGTATTAATATGGTATTGGAGATAATCAGAGGAAGTCTGACGAAGGACAGGTATTAAAATACAAATCTTTCAATGTTTGAAGAAATAGAATGTGACAGGAGTAACTTCCCTGGGTTCCCTCCAACAAGATGAATTAGATTCAGAACTTCAACCACCTATCAGGGTACAAGGACAGGGATTTTCTTCTAAGGGATGTAAATATGCACATGTGTGGATGTGTGTGTATAAGACAGAGAAAAATAAAGAGATGTATAGAGAGATGATCTTTGTGGCTGAACAGGTTAAAGGCTGGCTTGCCTGGAAAGAAGGAAATGGCCACAATATTCTCAGGTGAAATGATAAAAGCCAGCAGGAGAGCAATTCAGGGCCTCTGAGCCAAGACTGCTGAGAGAAGTTGAGGGTAAGGAGTTCTCCCCTGCCCCCTCCAACCCTGTCCATGTTGCAGCGGCCAAGGTGGCAGGAGAAACATACCGTGTTACCGGGCTGTTTGGAGTGGGCAAGAGTAAACTTGCTATGATTTTTCTTGCTCCTGCTCTTGGACTTCCGGAGCTCTTCACACTTCTCATAGTCACTCAGGTCAAATACCTCTTGAATATTTTTCTCATCTTTTACCTAGGGGAGGGTTAGGGTGAGGTGAGGAGAATAAAATTATTTAGCCCCTCCACCCAGACTGTTAGTTTAGATCATCTTGGGAAGCAGAGGAAGCCTGAGGAGAGGGAGGCATGCCAGGAGAGGAGAGGGCTGTCCTGCCCAAAGCCTACAAAGGCCTCACATCGAGGAGGCGGCTAGGGCAGCCCCAAGTCTTGAATGTTCAGGTGTGTTTCTGTTTAAATCCCTTCTCTTCACTCTCCTTAGCCCGGCTGCCATTTCCAGAGTCCCACTATGCCTCTCTTCACCCATTGCCCCACTCTTCCTTAAGGACGCAACTTACATGTTCTAAAAAGGCTCATGTCCTTAAAGGGACATGGTAGATGGTTGATCCATCACCCTCAGTAAGACAGACCTGTATGGCCCTTGATGGTCCACAGAATGAAGATCAAGGCAGGGCCAGTATCAGGGTGTCTGGAGGGAACGAGGGGCTGTCTCTGGCCTCCCCACTCGCACGTGTGCAGTATAGCTCTCCCACCCCACCTTGCTCCCTTCTCTGGTATGTACAATTATAGAGACTTATCTTCCTTGTTCATTTCAGGAGCATTGCCACCAGAGGACGGCAGCCCCCTGTGTTCACTTTGCTGAGTTTGTCCAGAGAAGCTGAAAACTACAATTACAGTTCCTACCCTTTCCTCCTCCCTCTAAGGTACTGTGACAATCCAAACCAGCTCCTCCAGACCTGAAAAACCATTTCTTTCATCCCCCTATCTCTAGGCAAGAATGCACTTAGACTCTCCCTTGAAGACTACACTTTAGATTTGGAAAAAAGTATTCTGTGATTTCTTGCCATTATTCTAGTTTGAGTGCCTGGGTCCCCTTTATTGCAGGAAGCTCTTCCTCGTATCTAAACTTAGCCCTTTCTGCTGTAGTCTCTGTCCTGCACTCTGGTTCTACCTTTAGCAGCTTCAAGCAACATTTAGCTCTTAGCACTCCTGCTGAACGTCTCATCAAGGCCGCATTCCTAGTGACATCCTCCAACCCCAACTAGCCTTTTCTGAGCACTGCAAAGCGGCTCAAGGAACATTTCTTCACAGGTCCATTTGAAACTGATCACAATGTTTTCTCCTTTCCCCTAAGGTGGTGTTCCTACAACTCTGGGACTCTGAAGCAGTGGCTTATGGATTTGGTTTGGCTTGCAAAGACCAAAGTTACAGAGAGGAGACTTAGTTACAAGCCCAGACCGCGCAGTCTGTTCACCCTCTGTGACTTGAGCCCAGGGTTGGAACACCTCAGGAAAAAGCTGGTCACGTTTTCCTGGGATAAGAAATGAAAAGCACCAGCACTTGTCTCATTAAAACTAAACAGATAAAAGTAGCCTCATGTCTTCCTTGGATGACATCCACCCACCCTGACTGAAATTATTTTTCAAAAGAGTCCCCAACTTCCCCAGCTCTGAAATAGGGCTCGTGTGCATGGAGGTGAATTCATCTATCCTCCTGGTTCCTGGAAACCTTGAAGTGGGGATATGGTTCTCCCTTCCATTACCCAAACCATCTACAGTCTTACATCTGCCCATCCTTCTGAATTGCTGCTGGACCTGGAGGCTGATGACAGATGAGGACAGATGACCACATGGCCCGATTCAAGTGAGTGACTGCTCATACATCTACCTCCATTTGTTTCAGCAAGGCTTGGCTCCTCCAGGGCCCCCCACTTTCCAGGTTCTCTGGCTTTGGGTTGGAAAGCGGCCAGAGGCCTTGAATGATTATGGGTGGAAGTAGGACAAGGTGCTGGCAAGGGGTGTCCAAGAACAATTCCCAGAAACACGGGGCAGGGATGTAAGATGATGCATCATCCCTCCTCTCCCCCTCCTTCTCCAGAGTTGAGACTATCAGCAGAGTACAGAAACCATGGAGAGGAAAGTGCTGGGTGTGTGAATGTAGCCAGGGGAAGAGAGTTAACTTACTCTGTTTTCCTTAGGGGAAGGGAAGGAAAGGAAGTTATTCTGGCTTGCATACAGACTGATAAGGAGTTCTGGGGAGCAGAAGACACTGACAGAGGTTAGCCCTTAGTGGGGGTGGAGAGGGTGGGAGATGGGGTGAGACAAGCAGTAGGACAAGTATATTCCAGTGCCTGGGAAGATGGACAAAGCCAGCAGCCTTGTTCTCCATCGTATTGTTTTTTTTTTTCCCACGCTTATCTAATTCTCAGAGTCTCATTTATAACTACCCATCTTCCAAATTAACCCTTCCTTTCCCCTGATTCTTTGTCCTTGACCATAGAAAGGGATTTTTTCCCACACCTGTCCAAAGAGTTGCCCCAAACACCATTTCCTTGACCATGAGGTCTAAGGTCTAGCTTCTGTTCTTCCCCACCAGCCTGTGACCGTAAGGTCAGCCCTCTTTGAGAGAGGATGCCCTTTGACTGAGAAGGAAGAAAATGATTATTATTGAACACAGAAGAAATTCTATGGCAGAGGTGGTTGTGGGAGACCCTGCCTTTAAGAGAGGAAATAACAAAAAAGATTAGCGAAAATTCTGGGAGATAGGGTTATAAATTTTCTTGCATTAACAGCAAATGATATAGATTATACTCTGCCTTAAAAAAATCTTGTCCAGGCACTGTGGTTCACACCTATAATCCCAGAATTTCAAGAGGTTGAGGCAGGAGGATCACTTGAAGCCAGGAATTTGAGACCAGCCTGGGCAACATAGTGAGACCCCATGTCTACAAAAAAATAAAAAAAAAAAATAGCTGGGTGTGGTGGTGCATGCCTGTAGTCCCAGCTACTCAGGAGGCTGAGGTGGAAGGATTGCTTGAGCCCAGGAGGTCAAGGCAGCAGTTATGACTGTGACACTGCACTCCAGCGTGGGAGACACAGTGAGACCCTGTCTCTAAAAAACAAAACAAAACAAAACACCCTGTCTTGACTCTATTGGCCCTAGGGCTTTTCCCAAGTGGGCAGAATAAAGCTCAGAGTCCTCTGTCAATTTCACTTTTTAACCAGGCCCACTGTAGCATGGAAACTGGCTCTAAAAAAGCGTAGTATCAATATGTCTAGTCCCTCTTTCCTGTGCCCTTCCCAGCAGGAGACAGCTGGCTCCATGACCAGTCAGATGGTCCTGACTCATAGGACACCAGACATCCTAGGCTGAGGTCATTCCATCCTTTCCCCTGTCTCTGTACCTCTTCCTCACAAGCAAGGATCAACTATGCTTTTGCCCCCAGACTCTGCTCTCTGGGCAAATACAAACAAGCAATGGATGTCTTATTCCTCTTACCCTTTCACTATTATGTTTTCCCTGACTTGTAGGAAGTTCTCCCTGATTGGTAACTAGAGTTTCCTGCAATTAAGAAGTTCGGGGAAGACAGGAGATACACTTTGACACTTGCCTTTTTTTTTTTTTTTTTAACTAGAAAGCCGGGAAGTTGTGGAGAAAACTTTCTGGAGGATTTGTGATTGGGCAGCGGTAACTCTTAAAAATAAATCCTCCTGGCCAGGCATGGTGGCTCACATCTGTAATCCCAGCACTTTGGGAGGCTGAGGCTGGTGGACCACTTGAGGCCAGGAGTTTGAGAGCAGCCTGGTCAACAATGCGAAACACTGTCTCTACAAAAAATACAAAAACTAGCCAGACATGGTGGCACCCACCTGTAGTCCCAGCTACTCGGAGGATGAGATGGGAGGATCACTTGAGCCCTGGAGGTGGAGGTTGCAGTGAGCTGTGATCGAACCACTGCATTCCAGCCTGGGTGACAGACCAAGAAAAGTGCCTTCACCTCACTCCTAAGACTTTCCATCACCAACTTCCTAGCTTTGTGTAAACAGCTAGGTTTTAATACCCTTAAGAGGGATCTCTTTGGCTGTGGCACAGCTTAGTTCTTCCCTAGATGCCTCAGTAGATGTTCTTCTAGATGAGTACTTTGTCTCGGGGTGTGTGTGTATCTGTTTCAATACCATAAAAGGTTTTATTTACCTAAATATAATCTACTGAATAAGGGTGTCTACTGCAGAAAGTAGAAGAGGTTAGAACTCAGGGAGGACTTCCCAGTTAGCTCTGGGTGAGGCAACACAGAATCCCTCCTGTGAGGGCGGGAGGAAGAGC
Source organism: Rhinopithecus roxellana (assembly GCF_007565055.1). Lineage (NCBI taxonomy): Eukaryota > Metazoa > Chordata > Mammalia > Primates > Cercopithecidae > Rhinopithecus > Rhinopithecus roxellana. Next base: position 47,325,384 of record NC_044556.1, read on the forward strand.
CACTCTAACAGGTACACAGGACAGTCTCCCAGGCTATACTGATAGTCACAGAGGCAGGGAATGGAGTGACTTCTAACCACCGGAGGGGCAATTCTGATTTCTCAACATTAGCACACGTTATTGACCCCAAGACTTAGGGAAAAAAGGGAGATGGGTCTGGATTCAATTATCATAGCTCAGGTTTTGACACAGTGTAGACTGGTTTTCATGGTTAAATACACAGCCAAAGGTATCCAAAGACATACAGGGGTTCTTAACTCCATTCTTCTCCCTTCTGATACAAATGGGGGGGAGTGGGCAGGAAGTGGGTAGAAAATGGGTTCCTTGCCTTTTTTAAATGGGGTGGGGGTGGGGAACAGAGAGCATACTGGTTAGGGACACTGTCTTCAACGAAAATAACTGCCACTCACAGACCCGAGGTCACAGGGGCCAGACGGCGGGGTGCGTGTGTATTTTCTGTGATTCAGGGCGGATGCGCCACGGACAGGACCTGTGCACGCTCCTGCCACAGACAGGAAAGGGGAGGCTGGCTGGAGTAAGGTCGGGGGACAGTAAGGGGTGGTGAATAGGCTAAACTGTTTCAGCAGAAATAACCAAGAAAATAAATCCTATATTCAGGAGGCCGGTTAGGGTGGGAGGAAGCAAGGGACACTTAGGACTTCTGGGGCGTCTTGGGAGGGGCTTATCATTGTTAGAAAGGTATTTGCAAACAAAAAAACACTGAGTAAGCAGCCAGCTCAACTTCTAATTCTCACTCGGGTCTTCTCACTAAAGGGTGACCTTTCTCTGCAGATGAGATGGGGGTAGAGAGTCAGGAGACCACTGAACTTGCCTTTGGAACAAAACGAGGGTGGAGTAAGCTAGGCGAGCCCTTGTGGAGTGACAAAGTCGGGGGTATGAGAAAACGGAGAGTTAAGAGGCAAGAAGCACCCACCTCCTTCTCAGAGATGTAGAGCTGGTCCCCTTTCAGCACCACATAGCGGTTTTTCCAAATCTCCCTGAAAATCCCTTTCCCGCAGAATTTCCGGACCCAGCCGACCTTCTCGGGCGGTGCAGGCTGATGGTTTCCATCCTGAGGCCCCTGCCCCAGGACAAGATGAGAAGCGGGCGGTTAGGAGATTCCAGCCGCGGCTTCCTCTCCATCCGTCTCTCACGACCGCCTCAGCTGCCCCGTCTCCTCCGAAGGCTGCGGCCGGGGGCGGGGGGCGCCCCAGGTTCGCTCCCACTTCGGAAAGGTTTTCACTCCAAGGAACTCCCCCCGTTCCCCTTCCCTGCCCCCGAATAAACAACCGGGGCTGCGAGTGGCAAGGGCGCGGGCCGGGCGCGGAGGGGCTCCCGGGCTCCCTCCAGGCCCTGCGTCCCCGCCGCCCCATGCTCGCCGCCCGGGGACTAACGGCGTTTCTTTGGTTTTCTCTCCCATTGTCTCCTCGCCACCGCGGAGCGCTAGGCAAACGCCCGCCCGGCGCTCAGGGGCGGGGGAGGTGCGGGTCGGGGGGAAGCTCAGCCAAGTTGAAGCCCCCTGAGGCGAGTAAACAAACAAAAGCCCCCGCCGGCGCCTCGCGGGGCCCAGAGCCCCGGCCCAGGGCCGAGGCCAAGGGGACCTGGCCGCCGGGGCGGGGGAGCGGCCGGGGCGGGTGTCTCTCAGGCTGCCGCGGCGCAGACGGGGCCGGGGTCGTCTGAGCGCGGAGGCGGCGGCGGCGGCGGCCGCAGGGCGGGCGGGCGCACTCACCCGCTTGGCGGAATTGTTCTTCTTCATCATTCCCAGCGGGCGCGAGCGCGGGGCTGCGGGCCGAGGGGCGGCCCCGCGTCGGGGCCTCGGCGGCTCCGCGGGGGCTCCTTCCCCGCGGGAGGGCGTCGGAGCTGCCCCGGCGCCGCCGCTGCTCCTCCCTCGCGCCCTCCCGCTCCCGGACTCTCCCCTTCTTTGTAGCTCCGGTTTCACTCAAGGCCGGCCTCCCTCGCATTCGCACTCGCACACACACGCACGCCCGCTCCCCGCCCCTCGGCGCCCTCCATCCCGGCGCCCACGCGGCCCGGGTCCCCGAGCGCGCCCCCGCCACCCGCCGGCCCGGCCCAGCGCGGCCGCTCCCCCGGCCCGGTGCGCTGTGGGCGGCCCAGCCCGCGCCCCGCAGCTCCATCCACGGGCCGCTGACGTTGCGAGTTCAGAATAAAGGGCGAATCGCGGAGCCGCAGCTCGGGCGCTCCCCCCGCCCCCCCGCCTTTGTTTCTGACTCACGGAGCTGGAAGAAGGCGGCCTCCAAGCGGCCGGAGACCGCTTCCCAGCGGGCAGGGACCCTCGCGCCGCGGCGGCTCGGGCGACACGCGGAGCCCAAGAGACCCGGTCGCCGGCCGCCCCGGGGCCCAGTGGGCGGGCGCGGTGATAATGGAGAGATGTGCGGATTCGTAAAGACCGGAGATCTTCAGCCTCTACAGCATCGCCTTCCCTGACCAAAAACAAAAACGAGAGCGGGAGCCTGGAGGTCGCGCCGCCCAGAACTCTCATCAGGAATTCACGCTCCTAGGTGCTAGGGTGGCCTGGGCAGGTCGGATGCTGGGGAAAAGTTTTATGCTCCGGAGGGGATCGACTTGTTGGGGGGTGGGGTGGGACAGAAGTTGCTATTAATACACGTTTCTTCCAGTGTACAAAGCCTCAGGCCTTATTGTAGCCTCAGGAGAATAATCCTAAGGATGAGGCGGATTTTATGATCTCCATCTCACGGGGAGAAAACGGAGACTCAGAATAGCTGAGGGATTTGCAGACACAGTGTCAATCTGGCAGGAATAGAATTCTGTCTCCAAACCATGATCCTTTATACCAAGTGGCTTTCAATATAAGTTCCAGCCACCTGGGTATCTTTTCCCGCTGCACTGATAGGTAAAAATCCCATCCTCTCTACAGCGCTGGAGCCCAGTGGAGGGAAGGGCTGAACGCCCAGAGAATGCCCTGACTAGGGAAGCCTCTGCTGATCCCTCCTACAGCAGATCTGCCTCAGAGCCTCCAGGACACATCTTAGTAACTTCATGTCTTTTCAGTATATATATGTGTGATGGAAAAGGGGAGTGAGAAACCCCACTCTTAGGTATTGGTTTCATCACCACTCTGGGCTTTGGTCAAGTCACTGAATTTCTTTAGGCCCGCATCCCTCCACATATTAAGTGGTGAGGGATGAACTGCCATTTTTATCAACAAGGAAAGTTAGGGGAAGATATGAGATGACCTCTGAGAGTCCTTTGAAGATATGTGTTGTCTTCCAGGGCTAATTTTGAAATAATAAGCTAATAAACACATTGCCTGGCACATGGCAAGCATGTAATAACCACAAAATGAATAAAAATCCCTGGCACTGAGGAGCAGGGAAAAGGAAAAATCCTTTTTCCAGAGATGTCTCAAGATAAAAGTGTTGGCTAAATTTGTGGTTTGAGTAGTGGAGGCTGTTTTGGCTTTTTCTGGTATGTCAAATGAAGGAGGGGCTCCCTCTCCTTTCCAGTCCCACCTTTCCTCCTAATCCAGTGATATTCCTCTCAACTTCTTTCCATTCACCATACCAATTAATTCTACAATTTTAGACTGACACAGAACCTTATCCTTTCAAAATGCTCTTATATGTCATTTCTTTACACTTTTAGTGCCACCTTGTAAGGTATATAGATTAGGTATTAATATTTTCATTTGGAAAATGAGGAAACAGGGCATGCCAGATCAACTGACTTGCCCAAGTTTATACATCAAGTTACTGGCTAAATGGATTAGAATCCAAGCTTCCTGACTGCAGTCTCCTCTTCAGATTTTGTAACCCCCCTCCCATGGGCATGAGTGTGCACACACCACGTTCCCCAAACCATCTTGTCCCCTTCCCAATGTCTCTATTTTCTAACCCCCTGTTTAAAGAGCGATGAAAAAATAATGAGCAAATCCAGGATGTCTTCATATATGAGGAAGCAATATGTCCAGATGTACTGGTGAGGAAATAGCCTGCACGATTTTTTGAGGGTTTGCTGGACAAACACACATGAGTGGTTTAGATTTATCATTTAAATAGATTCTGATTTATGGGAAAAAAGTAATTCATCATTTGCCCCATCTTCCTCCTTTCCCAGTAGTCAACAAATATTGGGCCGCGCGTGGTGGCGCACGGCTGTAATCCCAGCACTTTGGGAGGCCGAGGTGGATGAATCATTTGAGGTCAGAAGTTCAAGACCAGCCTGACCAACATGATGAAACTCCATCTCTACTAAATACAAAAAAAAAAAAAAAAAAAAAATTAGCCAGGAGTGGTGGCACTCGCTCTCATCCCAGCTACTTGGGAGGCTGAGGCAGGAGAATTGCTCGAACCTGGGAGGCAGAGGTTGCAAGTGAGCCGAGATCGCACCACTGCATTCCAGCCTGGGCAACAGAGTGAAACTCCATCTCAAAAATAGATAGATAGATAGATAGATAGATAGATAGATAGATAGATAGAACAAATATTTGAGTGCCTCCTATATGCGAGGTCCAGGGTTCCCTTCGTGCTGCATCAGATAGCTGCCAGAGCATTGTGAAACATCAGGCAGAGGGGCTAATGAAAAAGAAAAACCCTCCAAAGTAATTTTCAGATTCCAGAGCAGATGCATGTGGGCTGCAGAACCTTCCCTGCCTGTCTACTCTCTTAAGATGTTACATAAATATCTGGCGTCCTCTCTTTCTCTGCCCTGCTCCATCCTGTGATCCTGCCCCTACTTTCCTTCACCTGTTCTCCCTTTGTCCTGTCACTCACCCCTTTCCACTTCCTCTGGCCTATTCTTGAAGCTGATTTGTCTCACCAGGTGAACTTCATGGTACCTGAATTGGGATGTAGGTCGGACTGTTTTCCAAAGACCAATGCTTAAGTGAGAAATCTGAGAATGTATGGGTTCCTTTACACATTTTTATAGCGCTGTCTCCTCAGCGTTCCTCAGTGAGCTTGACACTACACACACATAAACCACAGAAATCACTCAGTCAGTTTCTGTCTGTGGTGGAGATAAGACACTGGGAGGACCTCATGATGGGGGTACCTCCCTAAGAACATCTGAGGATAAGACGCGACTGCTAGTAGCTGTATTCTATAACAGAATATTTTATAACTTCACTTAAGGGAGAAAGGGAACTATTAGAGATAAAAACTTGTGAACTGCTTGCAAGTTTACTGGGCGGAAACTGTTATTCAAACACAGTTGTCTAAAAACAAATATCCTTGGCTTTTGTGGAGTAAATGGAACACAGAGGTTTTGACCAGGGCATTTCCACTTACAGGGGAGAGGATTATTAAAAGCATACAAGACCTTAATTAAAGTGATGTTTTTAAAGGGCACAAAAATAAAGGGCCAGTAATAATGGAATCAGCTCTGTAAATCCTACACAAAAATATGAGTCTTTGATTCTTAATAAGGAAATGCCAACTTCTGACATCAAACACCCTGATAGTAGGGCTCATTTCTTAGACTTCTTGATATTGTCGGTTGAGTAGGCACAATGGAAGCAGATGAATAATGAGGAAAATGATGTAAGGAAGGTCTCTGTTTTTGCTTTTTTTATTCCACAGTGTTATCTTGCCGATAAGAAGAGAAGTGCAGATATTCCTGCTTGGAGGAGGGAGTTTTTCATATTTTAAAATACTATATAACTTGTAAAATGCTGCATTTAAAATACTCCATCCCCAAGTGCAGGCTGTCCCAAAGACTTATAAAAAATGAAGAAGAAAAAATTACCCAAAGGGACCCACAAAAGCCAAAAACAAAAACAAAAAAACCTTGGATTTTAGCTTGGATTTTACTTCATGAGTGTGCGTAAAGAAACAACAGCTGAGGCCGGGTGTGGTGGCTCACGCCTGTAATCCCAGCACTTCGGGAAGCCGAGGCGGGTGGATCATGAGGTCAGGAGTTCAAGACCATCCTGGCCAAGATAGTGAAACCCCATCTCTACTAAAAAAAAAAAACCCCAAAAAAACCCCAAACAGCTGAGAGCTGCGAGGAGTGGAGAAAAGAGAGGGACAGAATGACCTTTCAGCTTTTCCCTCTATTTTTTGAACTGCTTTAGTGCAATGATTAGATGTGCAATGATTAAAATGATTAGTCCAGTCATTTTACATGTGATTCTGTACAGAAATTAATCTTATTTACTATTAGCTAAATTTTATTGATTATTGTACACCAGTGTTTTAAGCACTTTTCATGTATCATCTCATCTTATTTAATTCTTATAATCCTATGAGGAAGGTTCTGTTTTATAAATGAGAAAGCTGAGCCACAAAGAGGCTAAATAACATTCCCAAAGCCATATAAATATGACATAGATTTGACCCTCGCTGTCTGATGCTAGAGAATATTTATCAACATACAAGTTTACACATACATACACACACACACACACACATACACACCAGGGAGGGATTGTGCTTTGGTATTTTTGCTATGATGATTTGAGGATACCTTAATTTCCTGGCAATAATGATACTATCAGTTTATCCTGTTTTCAAGAGAGGTGAAATTGACACCAGAATTTATTATTTGCCTTGACATACTTTAAATATCCTTCAGGTAGAGGTAATGCCTTCATTATGTTCGGTGTGAAACCAGCTCATGTCCCACCTCATAAATTCCCAAAATTAGCCCCAAAGAAATAAAACTAAATCACTCATATCTTTTCACAAAATGGATTTTTATTGTGGTCATACATGGTTTCTCAGTGCCACAGAAAATTGCTATATAGGGACAAAAAATTTTGGATGGCTCTATAAAGAAACATGGTAGGTTTTCAGAAATAAGTTATGCAGGAATGTGGTTAATGAAAAGCAGAAAGGGTCAAGGGAAGAGAAAGGAAGTCAAGGAATGTGGTATGTACATCAAATGATTACTTTTTAAGCCCCTCTAGGCTCTGATAATCCTTTCCCCAAGTCAGATCCCAACAAAATGCATCAATAACTGAAGTGATTGTGCTAACAGATACATAAAGACTACCGGAGAAAAGTGGGTTGAGATGGGCTCAGACTTATTGTTAGGTCAACTCTGGGAGTCTTGTGTCTGTGCCAACCACGAACCTGTGGGCTACCTGGAGATGAGTTCTAACAACCAGCACAGAACCCAAAGCTGCTCTCCAACACCTCTGGTTAGTAGGGAAAGCCTGTAGTGGGGGTGAGAGAGGAAGCTGTGCCCTTCCCACAACCACTGTTTTTCATCTTCTGCTCGCTGACCTTGATGTGACTTGAGAGCTCTCCTTGCTTCGGCTGTGCAGTCCAGAAGCCAGAACTTCCTCTAGGAAACTGATAAGTAGTTTGAGGTTACTTGAAAGAAAAAACAAAAGCATCTCCAAAAATAGAATGTCTTGCTCTGGACAGCTAACCAGATGAAAATATATCATGAATAGTAGGCAAGAGGTACTGGTCTGACATTTGGGTATAGACTGGAAGCATCAGTTGAGCACTACAACATCCATACTGCAAGGACAGTACTTCTGTGCTCTTCCCCAGTGCCTTCATTTTGTTTTTTTGTAGAATTAAATTTGTAAGGTCTATTAAGACTAACATTTCAAGTTTGAAGTTTCTATTTGGGAACCCAGAATTTTTAAGGGCAAGGCCACTATATTAACTCAGTACCATGTTACATCAGCACCTGTTATCTATACTCTTTAAACTGTCTCAGAGCTTGTATGTTGTCTCTAGTTTCTTCCTTATCCAATCTACACTCCAGAGTGGCACCAGAGTTACTTTTCTAAAATATGGATTACAGGCCAGGTGCAGTGGCTCAGGTCTGTAATCCTAGCACTTTAGAAGGCTGAGGCGGGTGGATTGCTTGAGCCCAGAAGTTCGAGACCAGCCTGGGCAACAGAGCGAGACCCTGTCTCGAATTAAAAACAAACAAACAAACAAACAAACAAATAAAACAAAATACAGATTTTATCCTGTTATATACTCTCTCCTCTTCTGCTTTAAAACCTTTCTTCTACTTATGGAAAATGTACAGTTCAAGGCCTTCCATAATGTGGCCTAATAATGAATACTTATATTCATTTTGTTCTGAGCATTTTTTAAAGCCGTATGTGTATGTATATGCATATATGCCTGCAGGCCTGTCAAACAGATGCTACTATTATCCTCATTTTAAAAAAATGAAGAAGCAAAGCTATAGAGGGGAGGTTAAGTGACTTGCCAAGGTCACAACAGATAGTAAGTGGCTCAGCTGGGATTCAGACCCAGGCTCTAGATTCTGTGCCTTTCAGCATCATACAATACTGCTGCCTACTCGTCTATTCCATCTCTCAGAGTGCAGCCTCTATGCCATCCATGCCCAACAACTCACTGTTCCTAAACATGTCATGAGCTTTCATACTTCAAGTAGTTATTCTTACTATGTCCTATGTTTGAAATGTAGGGCTGTTCTTTCTCTGCTGAAATGGCGCGATCTCGACTCACTGCAACTTCTGCCTCCCAGGTTCAAACGATTCTCTTGCCTCAGCCTCCTGAGTAGGTGGGATTACAGGCATGCGCTACCATGCTGGCTAATTTTCGTAGTTTTAGTAGAGACAGGGGTTTCACCATGTTGGCCAGGCTGGTCTCAAACTCCTGGCTTCAAGTGATGATCTACCTGCTTCAGCCTCCTAAAGTGCTGGGATTACAAGTGTGAGCCACTGCACCTGGCAGGAACCTTTTTCTTTAAGACTAAGGATTAAAAGTCACTTTTCTGGCCAGGCATGGTCTCATTCATACATACATACATAAATACATAAATGTCACTTTTTCTGTAAAGCCCTTCCAGACCCCTCCATGCTGAACTAATTACTATTATTACTTTATCCCACTCCTGTCTTAGCACTGTATAATTGTTGCCAAGATAGACTGTGAGCTTCTTGGGAGGTAGGGAGAAGTCTTACTCACCTTAGATCTCCAGGGCTTAACACAGAGATATCCAATAAAGTTATGCTGAGTAAATGAATAAAATAGCTACCCATTGGCAAGAGAGCCTTCTTTATAATATAAAAGTTATTTGGACGGATAGGTGCGATGGCTTATGCTATAATCCCAGCACTTTGGGAGGCGAAGGCGGGTGGATCGCTTGAGCCCAGGAGTTCGAGACCAGGCTGGGCAACATAGTGAAACCCAGTCTCTATAAAAAATACAAAAATTAGACAGGCGCCTGTAGTCCCAGCTACTTGGGAGGCTAAGGCAGGAGAATCGCCTGAGCCCAGGAGGCAGAGGTTGCAGTGAGCCACGATCGTGCCATTGCACTCCAGCCTGGGCGACAGGAGTGACACGCTGTCACAACAACAACAATAACAGCAACAACAACAACAACGACAACGAAAGTTATTTGGATGCTCAGGACTCTCTCTCAGAGCAGATATTTAAAAGACAGAAGACTGGAGGAATGACCAGGTATCTTATTACCATTGTTTTGCAGTTTTAGACTGAAAGATTCTGGGCTTGCAGAATTTAAATTCCAAACTCCTTTGCAAAAGAAAAAATTGCAAAGTAGAGGGAAAGGAGTAGAAGCTAAGTTCATTTGTTTCTCTGCGGAAATACAGACATCTTTGGCCTGGCTTTTTGGCCAGTTGGACTGGAGACAATTGGAGGTCAGAAAACAAGTGTTAGGAAATGAAGTAGCACTGTTTTTTTTTTTTTTTTTTTAACAGTAAGACAACAAGTCTTGGTGACTTCTGGAAAGAATGAAATAAATGTGCCGGGAAACCCTATAGGAATTTATCAGGGGATATTTGGTTCATTTCCAACTCTGCTACAAAGGGAAGAAATAAAGATCCTCCTCTGTATATCAACAAGACCCCACATTCTTGACTATAATGAGAACACACTTACTATTTATATTTACCAAACCTAATTTTGTTTCCTAGGGCCACTGTGACTTAAAAATATATATATCTATTTGGGGACTCTGATGAGTCATTGCTCAGAATGCTTAAAAAATTATGGGGAATGAACATATTGGTAGCTGTACCCCAAATTTAGATTATGTTTAAAAACAAAACAAAAGAATAATTTTTCTTTCTAAATTCGTTTTAAACCAATCTCACTTAAAAGTGAACTCAAAAATCCTCTTCTCCTGTGGTGCCATAGTCCAGTTCAATTCAGTTCAGTTCAATCCAATTCAACAAATGTTTAATGAGTATCCATTATGAGCGAGGCGTTGAACTAGGTGTACGAATGAACACCTTAATTATGATTCCTACATTAAGGGACTCTCAGAGACAGATACACAATCACAATCCAATATGAGTATAAACAGAGGCAGTGCCAGAAACTAACAGAGTGGATTAATGCTACTGCTTTTTTTGGTTTGTGCTGTCATCAAGGGTGTTTTCCTGACTCCATGTATAGAAGGAAGGTGGGTGGAAAAAAGCAGAACCCCAACCCTGATTTTACAAAGTCAACCTTGAGAAGTCTTGAGTCACACACTGAAAAGCAAGCTTCTTCACTTAGATCATTGGTAAGGGACTAGAGACCAACGTTTATAGGATTAAAAATATTACTAAAATAATTCAGCTGAACAACTGTGTTTCTCTTCCTAAACAAAGCTACCACACTGTAACAAAACTATGTGTGTGTGTGTGTATATAATTTAAGGATATGTCTTCCTTCTTTTTCACTATACTCCACAGGTAAAAATTACATGTGAATTTCTTATACCAAAGACACCAAGGGGAATCTAGAACCTGAACAGTGGTATAATAATATATTAAAAAAATGGAACTTGTGGGGAGCAGAAAAATAGGAAAAGACTTTCAGGAAAATAATGAGAAAAACCCCAAGATATTTGCCGTAATGGAGTAATAAGCTCCTAATTACAGCCAAACACTTACTTGGAGATGTTAGGAGTATGGGAGTGGGTAAGGGAGAAGGATAAGATGAAATTTTTAATAGCTCAAAACACTGAAAACGCTCCTCACCTCTCCTTTCAACTTCCACTGCTTGCAGTTTTCAGAGCCACTGCTGTGTTTCATAGTTCTTTGCTTTTGCACCTACTATTCGAAGGCTGTCCCATCCGTCCCATACTTTGTTTGGTGGAACTACGCATCTTTAAAAACCCAACTCTCACGTTATTACTCCTCTAGGAAGCTTTCCTCAACTGCATTGCCCTCCCCTTAGAGTTACGTGCTCGTTCTTCCATATCTTGTAAATATCCTGTGTTGTAATTTATTTGTCTATATGTCTATTTTCCATGCAAGCCTATGAAGCTTTTTGGGGCACAAGGATACATGAGTACATTCTCTTTGTAAAAGTTTTAAACAGCACACATATACCTCATCTTCCTTGACCCTTCTTATCCTCATCACTCCAGAAATAACATAATTTGATCAACAAATATTTACTGTCTACTATGTTCTAGGCACCGTTCTAGAAGCTGTGAATACAGCAATGAAGAAAGTAAAAATAAATAAATAAATAAATAAACAGAAAAACCCCTCTGCTCTCATGGAATTTATATTCCAATGGGAGATAAGGAAAATAAAATTAATTAGTCATTACTAATAGTAATACAACAATAATAATGGTGTACACATATTACTATATGCAAAGTACTGTTCTAATGGACAGAAACCATTCCACTTTAAATACACACGCACACACACACGAAACACAGAGAAGATCTTACCTCTTAGAAGTGGAATTGGGATATAATCCCAGGCAATTTGGCTTCAGTTTGTTTTTTTAACTATAATGCTATACTGCCTCTTTGTAATACATTCGATGAAGAAATACTATGGGAAAAGATAAAGCAGGTTTGAAAGAGGAGTATTGGAGATGATAGTGGTGGAGATTTTAAAACTAGTGACTGGGCTGGGTGCGGTGGCTCACACCTGTAATCCCAGCTGTGGGGATTACTGTGGGAGGCCAAGGTGGAAGGATCACTTGAGGTCACAAGTTTGAGACCAGCTTGACCAACATGGTGAAACCCTGTCTCTACTAAAAATATGAAAATTAGCCAGGTGTGGTGGTGCATACCTATAATCTCAGCTACTTGGGAGGCTGAGGCACGAGAATCGCTTGAACCTGGGAGGCGGAGGTTGCAGTGAGCTGAGATTGTGCCACGGCACTCCAGCCTGGGTGCCAAAGCAAGACTCCATCTCAAAACAACAACAACAACAAAATAAAATAAAATACAATACAATACAATAAAATAAAATAAAATAAAACAAAACTAGTGACTGGCTGCCCATGGTGGCTCACGCCTGTAATCCCAGAACTTCGGTAGGCTGAAGCAGGAGGATATTTTTAATCCTATTGCTTGAGTCCAGGAGTTCAACACCAGCCTGGGCAACATGGCAAGACCCTCTACAAAAAATTTAAAAAATTAGCTGAGCGTGGTGGTACACACCTGTAGTCCTAGCTCCTCAGGAAGCTGAGGTGGAAGGTTCACTTGAGTTTGAGCCCAGGATTTAGAGATTGCAGTGAGCTATGATCATGCCATTGCACCCCAGCCTGGGTGACAGAGTGAGACTCTGTCTCAAAAAAAAAGAGTTCATCAATGTTAGGTAATAGCTTTTCTTGAAGAGGAATAAAATACTACCATAAAAAAATCCCCCCAAAACAAAAACAAAAACTAGTACTCAAGGAAGGCCTCCCTGAGAAACTGACATTTGAGCCAAGACCTGAATGAGGCAACAGAGCATGTATCTGGGAAAGAGCAAGCGCAAAGGGATCAAGGCTCCGTATGTTTAGGGAAAAGAAAGGTTAGTGTGGCTAGAGTGAAGTGAATAAGGTGTTGGATGGTAAGAGGTGAGATTGGAGAGGTAAGGAATGGGTAGGGCTATAAGGAGAGATCATGTAAGGCCTGACATGTCATTGTAAGAATTGTGGTTTTTACTTTGGGTAAGATGAGAGACATCTGGAGGGTTCTGCAAAAAAAATGTGACATGCCCTGAATGACACATTTTCACAAGATCACCCTACTACTATATTGAGAAGGGGGTGTTGGGGGACAAGTGTAAAGCAGCTGCAGTAATCCCAGTAGGAAGTGATGGTGGCATGGACCAGAGCAGTATTGGTGAAAGGGCATTAGATTCTGGGTGTATTTTGAAGGTAAAGCTCTCAGGACTTACTGATAAGTCAGGATGTAGGTGTGAGAGAAAGAGGAGATTCAAGAAAATGCCAAGTTTTTTTTTTTTGCCTAAGCAACTAAAGGAATGGATGTGCCACTGAGGTGGGAAGTCGGAGGGAGGATTATGTGAGGAAGAAAGATCAGAAGTTTGGTTTTGATCACGTTAAGTATGAATATTTATTAGATGTTCAAGTAGAGATGTCAAAAAGACAGTGGATATACAAGTCCAGAGTTTGGGGGAGAAGTTTGGTCAAGAAACACTGGTTCTCAATGGGGTGAGGAGGAGTGTGATTTTACTCTCGGGACATTTGGCAGAGTCTGGAGATGTTTTTCTCCTTGTCATAACTGGTGGAGTGCTGCTGGTATCTCACGGGTATAGGCCAGGAATGTTGCTGAACATCTATAATGCAAAGGACAGTCCTCACAACAACAGATTATCTGCCTCCAAATAGCAATAGTGAAACTCAGGACTAGAAATATAAATCTGGGAGTTAGTAGTGGAGACAGAATTTAAAGCCATGAGACTGAATGAGATGGCCAAGGGAGTTGGTGGCCAAGTCCCAGGGATTCCAAAAACAGGAGAAACAGCAAACGAGACAGAGAAGGAATGGCTAGTGAGGTAGGAGGACCAAGACAGTATAGCTCCTGGAAGCTAAGTGATAACAATGACCAGTCTGCACAACATAGCGATACTGCATCTCTATTTTTTTTAAAAACAGAAGTGGAGGAACTGTGTCAGATGCTGCTGATAGGTCAAGCAAAATGAGGACTGAAAGTTGACTCTATGTTTAGCTATGTGGAGGTCCCTAGGGACCCTGACAAGATTTTGGAGTGATGGACGTGAAGGCCTGAATGCAGTAGTTGAGGAGAATATGTGGGTTTAAGAGAATAGGTGAGGGAAGGAATTAGAGACAGTAAGTATAAACAACTCTTGGATAATTTTCCTATGAAAGAGAACAGAGAAATGAGATGGAGCCTAAAAAGAGTAAGGGGATTAAGAGAGGGCTTTTAAAGATGCAGAACATAGCAGGGTATTTCAAACTGATTTTTTTTTTTTTGGGAGACAGAGTCTCACTCTGTCGCCTAGGCTGGAGTGCAGTGGCACAATCTCGGCTCACTGCAACCTCCACTTTCCGGGTTCAAGCAATTCTCCTGCCTCAGCCTCCTGGGTAGCTGGGACTACAGGGATACACTGCCACACCTGGCTAATTTTTTGTATTTTAGTAGAGACAGGGTTTCACTGTGTTGCCCAGGCTGGTCTTGAACTCCTGAGCTCAGGCAATCTGCCCACCTTGGCCTCCCAAAGTGCTAGGATTACAGGCGTGAGCCATCGTGCCTGGCATAACAGGATATTTCTATGCTTCTATGAATAATCCAATAGATAGGAAAAAAAAACGATTTGGGAAAGAAAGGGGAGCGAGTTTGGAGTGATATCCCAGTGTAGGTGAGGTGGATGGGCTCTGGTGCCCAAGTGGAAGAGCTAGCCCCAGCTAGGAGCATTCATCCCCTATGACAGGACAGAAGGCAGTGGGTTTTCTCCCTTCTAATTATCTTCTAATGGTTTGTCTTACTAGTTAGTGCACATCTTCAGTATTACCTTCTTCATTCTTAGTTTAAAATGGATGAATTGTTTGCCGAATGAACATGATTCAGATACAGATTTTTAACAGAAGACCCCAGCTTAAATGTCACCTAGTATGCTAAACTTTTTCTAAATATCCAACAGCAGTTTTATCAGGAGCAAGGGAATAGGTTGGCATTCAAAATCTATGACTGAGGCTGGGCTCACACCTGTAATTCCAGCACTTTGGGAGGCCAAAGCAGGTGCATCACTTTGAGCTCAGGAGCTCGAGACCAGCCTGGGAAACATGGTGAATCCCCGTCTCTACTAAAAAAATACAAAAATTAGCTGGGTGTGGTGGTGTGCACCTGTGGTCCCAGCTATTTGGGAGGCTCAGGCTGGAGAATCGCTTGAACCTGGGAGGTGAAGGCTGCAGTGAGCCGAGATGGCACCACTGCACTCCAGCCTGGGTGGATAGGCTGTCTCAAAACAAACAAATCTACATCTGGAAATGCCAGGAATCTCACACAAAGAGATCATCCTGCCCCTCACGTTTAATGAATAATGAAGAACTTCTCATTATTTCTCAAATGTGGTATACCTTTTTTTTTTTTTTTAAATCTTGCTCCTGTCCTTAGTCATGCTTTTCCTCAGCCTTGACTGCTTTTTTTTCCTATGGAAATCCTACTAATCCTTTATGGTTTAGTTCAAAAACCACCTCCTCTGTGAGGCATTTCCTAGTTACTCTGTCAGAATTAATTATTTATATTTAGGATACATTTTATTTAACTTCTGTACATGAACACTTTTCAATTTTTTTTTTTTTTGAGGTGAAGTTTTGCTCTCGTTGTCCAGGCTGGAGTGCAGTGGCGCGATCTTGGCTTGCTGCAACCCCCACCTCCTGAGTTCAAGCAATTCTCCTGCCTCAGCCTCCTGAATAGCTGGGATTACAGGAGTCCACCACCATGCCCACCACCATCACGCCTGTAATACCAGTACATTGGGAAGCCGAGGTAGGCAGATGACCAGAGGTCAGGAGTTCAAAACCAGCCTGGCCAACATGGTGAAACCCCGTTTCTACTAAAAATACAAAAATTAGCCGGATGAGATTTCACGTGCCTGTAGTCCCAGCTACCTGGGGGGTGAGGCAGAATTGCTTGAACCTAGGAGACGGAGGTTGCAGTGAGCTGAGATCATACCACTGTACTCTAGCCTGGGTGACAGAGTGAGACTCAGTCTCAAACAAAAAAAACAAAAAGAAGCAAATGAATTTATGAGTCCTAAGGGTGTAGTCCCGATTGGTATACCAGCTTACATCTTTCTTCGAGTTCCAGTATTTTGTTTTAAAAATGCGTAATTGGACAGGCACGGTGGCTCATGACTGTAATCCCAGCACTTTGGGAGGCCGAGGAGGGTGGATCACCTGAGGTCAGGAGTTTGAGACAAGCCTGGCCAACATGGTGAAACCCCGTCTCTACTAAAAAAAATACAAAAATTAGCCAGGTATGGTAGTGGGCACCTGTAATCCCAGCTATTGGGGAGGCTAAGGCTGGAGAATCACTTGAATCTGGGAGGTGGAGGTTGCAGTGAGCCGAGATCGCACCATTGTACTCCAGCCTGGGTGACAGGAGCAAGACTCTGTCATAAAAAAAAATAAATAATAAATAAAAATGCATAATTTTACATTATTTTTCATAAAAGGACCTTTTAAATTTTGACATAAACGTATTTTAAGGTACTTATCAGTTAAATTTTTTAATTCTACCCCTGAACATCCCCCCAATTATAAGAAACTGGGCACTTCAAAAGATTGTCATGTTTATTTTGTGCCATTAGTCTTTGAGACTAATCATATCCTAATATGAATAATACAGAATTTGTTTGACTCCTTCACTGAACCATAAGATCATTGAAAACAGGGACATTTTATTTATGTTTGCATTTCAGTTCCTGCCTTGAATAGTAAAGGCAGCCACTCAATAAATATACTCCTTAATGTTCCCAAACAATATAATCAAAATATTCTGTCAATATTCTTAGCTCACATTTTCTTGTTTCTCCTTGAGAGGAGCAATAGTAATAATAAAAAATGTAACAAAAAACCTCATGTCTATGGACAGGTGAATGGAAAAGTAAACTGTGGTATATTCACATAATGGAATGTTACACAGCACTGAAAAATGATTGAGGTTACATGCAACAATATAGATGAATCTTAGAAGCAACGTTTAATGAAAACAGTATGATACCATCTTTATAAAGCTCAAAAACAAGCAAAACTAAACAATGTGTTATTTAAAAATACATAGATAAGTGCTAAAAACACTACCTTCTTCCACCAAAGCAAGGGAATTAAATACAAAATCTAGGATAGCACTTACCTGTTGTAGGGAGATAAGGGATGTAATTGGAGAGGAACACATGGATACATCTATGTTACTGGCAATTTTCTAGTCCTTGGGTTAGGTGAAAGGCTCAAGCGTATTTATTATATTATGCTTTCTAACTTACATGCTACATATATTTTATCAAATATTATATTAAAATACAATTAAAAAACACAAAAGTGGAGTGGGTTTCTTTACCCTAGATTTTCTCAGAATCTTTAATATGCTAATGTGAGTTTTGACTTTTCAAGAGAAGGATAGAGTGTTTTCCAAACTTAGTTGGCTATAGAACCCTTTTTAAAATGGAATACCTATCAATATCTCCTCTAATAAATTTTCTGTATAATAAGCCTTGGAATACACTGAATTAAAGTATAAGATATTTCCTTGATTTTAACTAATTCCACTGGGGTTACTTTACCCTAGGACACTTTCTTACAAATGATGTAATTGCCTATTAAAAAATGTAGCTATTCCTTCCCAGATCCCTCCTTAGTACTGGCCACCTGATTTATGAAACAAAACAAAACAAAACAAAACAAAACAAAACAAAGAAGCAAACAGGAACCCTTGGCACTAGTTCCTCTCTCATTGAAAAGAAACAGCAAAAAAGCAAACAATGAGATTCTGCATGGATCTAGCATTGTTTGTGTCATTCATTGGAATATCATGCGAAGAGAAAGAAAAAAATTACCCTCATCATCCACAGGGTAAAAAATGGACTCTTCAAGGACAGAACTCAGAGGTCTGAAAGGTTGTTATCATCTGAGAATACAGAGGTCTGAAAGGTAGTTACTGTCTGAGAATAAAAAGAGGTGTAGATGTGTGGGAACATTCAAGCCCACATCAATTTGTCAGAACAACCACAACTACAGGGACAGCATGGTGAACGCTATTAAAAAATGCAAGAAACAAAGCCCCAAATAACCCAGCCGTAGCAACCATGAATGCTGAAGACTCTTTGCATGTCTTCTTTATTTTTTTGAGATGGAGTCTCGCTCTATTGCCCAGGCTGGAGTGCAGCCCCAGTTCAAAAGATTCTCCTGCCTCAGCCTTCCGAACAGCTGGGATTACAGGTGCCCACCACCACGCCCAGCTAATTTTTGTATTTTTTTTTTTAGTAGAGACGGGGTTTCACCATGTTGGCCAGGCTGGTCTTGAACTCCTGGAACTTCTGACCTCAGGCGATCCACACACCTCAGCCTCCAAAAGTACTGGGATTACAGGCATCAGACACCATGGCTAGCCTGTGTCTTTTAATTTTAGAGGTACTGACTCTGGGGGGCCCCAAAGGAGAAATTTTAAGTGAACACAAATGGAAATGGAACTACTAAAAATTTTTCTTCTCATACACTGCAAAGTCATCTGACATCAGACTATCTTCATAGCACATTTTATCACTGCCTCAGTATATTCCCACTTGGAATAACAGTATAATTCTGCCCTTGAATTATGGCAAAGTAAAGGTTTTTAAGATAACTTATTTGGAAGTAAGGGTGATGACAGAGATGGTGATGATGAATATCCTAAGTCTGTTTTACTTCATCTCCCCAAAATGTAGCAGTAATAACAGCAACAGCAGGTAACATCCTTTGAGTGCTTGCCCTCTGCCAGATCACCTCTAAGCATTTTACAAATATTAATCATCTAATCATCACAACAATGGTATGAAGGGGCTATTAATACCTCCATTTTACAGCTGAAAAAGCTGAGGCAGAAAGAGGCTAAATGATTTGTCTCAGATCATATAAGTGAATATGTGTCAAAACTAGAATTTAAACAAGGTAGTCTGGCACTAAAGCCCTGTTATGCTACACTGCTTCTTACAAGACCAAAGGGTACCAAAAGGTGATTTATATGTAACAGGTTCCACTTAGGCTCGGAAGCTCTAATGATAATCCTAGTGAAAGAACATATGTCCTGAAGGATGCATCATTCATTTGGGGAAGGTAATACCGTACAGTTTTGTCAGAGGATTGCAACTCAGGGCTGTGTTGAATATAATCAACTGGACACTTTATTATTTAAATAATTCCAGTGGCATCAAATTGATGACTCTTTAAAATCGGTAGAACATTTTAGTATTTTTTGATCGTAAAAACAGAAATATAGATAATACTGGAAATAATGAAGTAAATGGGTCACTTCTGTCTCATTATACAGAGTCAGGCATGTTTGAGCTTTTCCTTACATTTTTAACTTTTTAGTTTTACACAAGTCCTGAAACAAATATGCAAATCTGTATTGGATCTTCCGCATGACACAAAAAGGCATATCTTACAAACTTGTAAGAGAGAATAACTTTTTCCCATAACTCAACATTCTGGCTGCAGGAAACAGACCCATTCAAAGTAGCTTATGCAAAAGAAAAATGATTATTATATGGCATTGACAGGGCAGGGGTATCTGCCACTGACTCAATGTAAGATCATTGCTTCATAAAACCCTGGAATCTGGAACTGGAAGGCTGCTTTGAAACTAGATAACATGTACCTTGCTGACTTTTGCTTCCATTTCTTTCTCATTTATTTATTGGTCTCTTCTTTTTATTTTTATTTATTTATTTATTTATTTTTTTGAGACAGAGTCTCGCTGTGTCGCCCAGGCTAGAGTGCAGTGGCGCGATCTCGGCTCACTGCAAGCTCCGCCTCCCGGGTTCCCGCCATTCTCCTGCCTCAGCCTCCGAGTAACTGGGACTACAGGCGCCCGCCACCGCGCCCGGCTAGTTTTTTTTTTTTGTATTTTTAGTAGAGACGGGGTTTCACCGTGTTAGCCAGGAGGGTCTCGATCTCCTGACCTCGTGATCCACCCGCCTCGGCCTCCCAAAGTGCTGGGATTACAGGCTTGAGCCACCGCGCCCGGCCTATTGGTCTCTTCTTTAAGCTTCACACTGTTAATCTGTTTCTTCCTTCTTTCTCTGCATCTGGGTTGAAGTAAACCGCTTTTTAACCAATCTTCTCCATACACATTGATAATTTTTATTTATTATACTTATTGAGACATAGTCTTGCTCTGTCACACAGGCTGGAGTGCAGTGGCGTGATCATAGCTCACTGTAACCTTTAACACCTGGGCTCAAGTGATCTTCCTCCCTCAGTCTCCCAAGCAGCTGGGACTGCAGGTGCATGCCACCATGTGTGGCTAAAAAAACAATTTTTTTTTTTTTTTTTTTGGTAGAGACAAAAAAGAGTCTGGGCTTTGTTGCCCAGATTGGTCTCGAATTCCTGGCCTCAAGCGATTCTCCTGTCTCGACCTCTGAAAGCATCGGGATTATAGGCATGTGCCACTGTGCCTAGCTGATAATTTTTAAATTTTATTTATTTTTATTTTTTTGAGATGGAGTTTTGTTCTTGTTGCCCAGGCTGGAGTGCAATGGCGCAATCTTGGCTCACTGCAACCTCTGCCTCCCAGGTTCAAGCGATGATTCTCCTGCCTCAGCTTCCTGAGTAGCTGGATTACAGGTGCCCACCACCATGCCCAGCTAATTTTTGTATTTACAGCAGAGATGGGGTTTCACCATGTTGGCCAGGCTGGTCTCGAACTGCTGACCTCAGACAATCCACCTGCCTCAGCTTCCCAAAGTTTTGGGATTACAAGTGTGAGCCACCGTGCCCAGCCTAAATTTTATTTTTAAGAATCAGCAGCAGCTAACCTCAGGGTTCGCAAGGCATGATGTTAAGGTATAAACACACTATTATGTGTATATACTATACAGGTATAATACAATTTTTCTGGCTGACAGCTTAGTAATTTTGCATCTTAAAAATGTTTACACCTTCTGATGCCTCACCAACATTGCCAGCAGTGTATGGAATCCAGCATCACACAAATCTGAGCTTGAGTTCCATCTCTGTATTTCCCTGCTATATGACTTAAGGCAAATTACTTAATTTCTCTATGTTCCTGTTTCTTCATTTAAATATTGGGATCATAATCTCACTTCTTGGATCATGAAGGTTAAATGAGATAATATATGTAATGAAGTCAACCAACTGTCTGGCACATAGTATATATTCAATTATTATTATTCCAAGTCAACAATTAAATAAGTGTTTAAAGATGTATGTAAAATGATGTTTATTACAGTACTGTTTGTAAGAGTGAAAAACTGCAAACAATATCAAACAACATTTGTTTTGCTTACCACTATATTCCAGTCTCAAGATAGCCCCTGTAATATATAGTAGGTGCTCAATAAGTATTTGTTGAATGAACATAAAATTGAGGATTGATTAAATTGTGGTACACTTAAACAACAGAATATAATTCAGTTATTAAAAATGATATAGATAAGCATTTTCATTGAAAGCATATATAGACTATGTTTCCTTTTATTTAAAAATATATGAGGGCTAGGCCTGGTGTGATAGCTTGTGCCTGTAATCTAAGCACTTCGGGAGGCTGAGGCAGGCAGATCACTTGAGCCCAGGAGTTTGAGACCAGCCTGGGCTGTAACATGCTCTCTCTACAAAAAATATAAAAATTAGTTGGGCACAGTGATACATGTGTAGTCCTAGCTACTCGGGAGGATGGCTTAAGCCTGGGAGGAGGAGGCTGTAGTGAGCCAAGATCGCGTCACTGCACTCCAGCCTGGCAACAGAGCAAGACCTTGTCTCTCAAAAAAAAAAAAAGTGTGTGTATATTAGATATAGCTATATATGTGTTCTAGGCACAGTGGCTCATGCCTCTAATCCCAGCACTTTGGGAGGCCAAGGCTGCAGGATCTCTTGAGGCCAGGAGTTCAATACCAGACTGGGCAACATATTTGAGACTCCGTCTCAAATAAACAAATAGATAGATAGATTACATAGACAGAGAGCCAGGCTTGGTGACCCATAGTCCTAGCTACTTGGGAGGCTGAGGTGGGAGGACCGCTTGAGCCCAAGAGTTTGAGGTTACAGTGAACTATGATCACACCTCTGCACTCCAGCCTGGGTGACAGAACAAGAACCCATCTTAAAAAAAAAAAAAAAAAAAAATTGGCTAGGCGTGGTGGCTCATACTTGTAATCCCAGCACTTTGGGAGGTTGAGGCAGGTGGATCACTTGACGTCAGGAGTTCGAGACCAGCCTGGCCAACATGGTGAACTCTGTCTCTACTAAAACTACAAAAATTAGGTGGGTGTGGTGGTGCATGCCTATAGTCCCAGCTACTTGGGAGGCTGAGGCAGGAGAATCGCTTGAACCCAGGAGGCGGGTGTTGCAGTGAGCTGAGATGGTGCCACTGCACTCCAGCCTGGGTGACAGAGCGAGACTCCATCTCAAATAAGCAAATAAATAAATAAATACATAAAATTAAAAAAATGTGTATACATTCAGAGTGAAAAATGTAAAAGGCTGACAACATTCCCTATGGTGGCAGTATGGCTATTTTTTTTTTTTTTTTTTTTGCTTAGCTGTATTAATTTTTTTTTCCTACAAGAATTATATATTGATTTTGTAATGAAAAGCTATTTTTCTTTTTTAAATTTCTTTTTCACACACAATTCAGAGGTAAAATGAAAAGCTATTTTTTAATTAAAAAATATATGTTACAGTGCACAAATAAATTAGAATCAGGGGACATGCCTAAATTTGAATCCTGGGTTAAATTCAGCTTTAAAAAAGGCATCTTATTAGAGTTGTTCATTTATGTTTATTTTCCATTAGACATTGAGATTCTCAAAGATACAGAACAGGTTTTCATCTTTCTAATACCGTGCACAGAACATTACACATAATCAGCACTCAATAAATGATTGCCAGTGACAGGCGATACACTCCATCACAACTCTTTTCTTTTTTTCTGAGATAGAGTTAACGTTCTTGTCACCCAGGCTGGAGTGCAATGGCGCGATCTTGGCTCACCGCAACCTCCACCTCCCGGGTTCAAGCGATTCTCCTGCCTCAGCCTCTTTAGTAGCTGAGATTACGGGCATGTGCCACCATACCTGGCTAATTTTGTATTTTTAGTAGAGACAGGGTTTCTCCATGTTGGTCAGGCTGGTCTTGGACTCCCGACCTCAGGTGACCGCCCGCCTTGGCCTCCCAAAGTGCTGGGATTACAGGTGTGAGCCACTGCGCCTGGCATTCCATCACAACTCTTGCAATGATGTCTAATCCTTTGGTCACTGGAGGAAAATAAGCTGCCGGGCGCAGTGGCTCACACCTGTAATCCCAGCACTTTGGGAGGTTGAAGTGGGCAGATCACGAGGTCAGGAGACTGAGACCATCCTGGGTAACACGGTGAAACCCTGTCTCTATTAAAAATACAAAAAAATTAGCCGGGCATGGTGGCACGCGCCTGTAGTCCCAGCTACTTGGGAGTCTGTGGCAGGAGAATCGCTTGAACCCGGGAGGCGGAGGTTGCAGTGAGCCAAGATCACGCCACTGCACTCCAGCCTGGGCGACAGAGTGAGACTCTGTCACACACACACACACACACACACACACACACACACACACGAAAGAACATCTTTTTGGGACACTTTCAAAACTTATCCTGAAATGTCTGTAGTGAAAAAAAGTCCCCTCTGGGTTCCCTCCCCTTTGAAATGCAAATTCTGTCATAGTATCCTAATTTTTCTGTAAATAATTCAGAGATTGAACCTACTGGTGGTTACAGGAGAAGGTCCAAGTTTCTAGTGTTACTTGTTTAGGAGGAAATCTATAAAGTACCTGTTGATAACATGAATTGGCCCCCTTCCAGCCTCAAACTTATGTATAAAAATTCAAGATGCCAACTATTTTCTAGGCCCATAGCTGTATTCACTACAAAAAGTATTAATTTCACTTACTCCATGTCAAAGTTAAATTATTATCAACATTTAGGCATCATTTCAGATAGTTATTAAACTAAAAGCTTCCACTAATTAATCAAGTTAATTTTTTTCTTTTTTTTTTTTGAGGCAAGGGTCCCATTCTGTTACCCAGGTTGGAGTGCAGTGATGCGATGTTGACTCACTGCAACCTTTGCCTCCTGGGCTCAAGCGATCCTGCCACCTTAGCCTCCCAAGTAGCTGGGACCACAGGCACACACTACCATGCCCAGCTATTTTTTTGTATTTTTGGTAGAGACAGGGTCTCACCATGTTGCCCAGGTTGGTCTCGAACTCCTGAGCTCAAGCCATCTGCCTGCCTTGGCCTCCCAAAGTGTGGGATTACAGGTGTGAGCCACCGTGCCTGGCCAAGTTAGTCATTTTTATTCAAAGAGCAACACTGTCTCTTAAATCTCATTTTAAATCATCATTGAATGATAAAATGCTTAAAATAAAAGTAAATGATTCCTCAGTTCTATATTATTTTTTCCCCAGCTTTGGTTTACAATATTTCTTAGTAGGTTGAAAGTTTCACATATCATCCATTTGATAAAAACACATTTTGCCTATCGTATCAGTGACATTATAAACAAAGGATTTAAAAAATCATAGCTAGATAAATATTCCAAAATATTATTTCAACTGAGTGCTTAGATGCTCATACTGGAAACAGACTGTGCCCAATTCCAGCTTTACCACTTATTAGCTTTATGACTTTGGGCAAGGTACTTAACTTCTGTCTACCTTGATTTCCTCATCTGAAAAAGGAAGTTGATGACAATTATAAAAATATCTACCTTGGCTGGGTGTGGTGGCTCACACCAGTAATCCCAGCAATTTGGGAGGCTGAGGTGGGAGGATTGTTTGAGCCCAGGAGTTTGAGACCAGTCTGGACAACATAGCAAGACCCTGTCTCTAGAAAAATATAAAAAAGTTAGCACCTGTAGTCCAAGCTACTTGCAAGGCTGAAGTGGTAGGATTGCTTGAACCCAGATCAATGTTGCAGTGAACTGTGTTTGTGCCACTGCACTCCAGCCTGGGTAACAGAGTGAGACCCTATTTCAAAAAAAAAAAAAAAAAAGAAATCTGCTTCATTGAGTCATTATGAGAATTAACAAAATTAAATGGATAAAGCAGTGCAAGCCACAAATGTTCTCGTGGCCACATTAAAAAAGTAAAATGAAACAGGTAAAATTAATTTTAGTAGTATATTTTATTTAACCCATATATCCAAAATATTATCTTTCAGCATGTAATCAACTTTAAAAAATTACTGAGATATTTTACATTTTGCTGTACTGTCTTTAAAACCTGGTGTTTTAAACTTGTAGCATACCTCAAATTAGACTAGCTACATTTCAAAGGCTCAATACCTACATGTGGCTACAGACTACCTTACTGGACAACACAGATATAAAATATTCAAACAGTATCTAGCACATAGTATGTGCTAAATAAGTTTTAGTTCTTAGTATCATCATACCCCTTGCTTTAGGAATTGTAATAGACCATTGTTCCTTAAAGTGTGTGACTCACAACATCAGTTGACATCAGGTGGTTCTGGGGCATGGCATTAAACAACACTGAATTATGCAGTGAGAAACTATTCCATTTTAAATTATCTTTTTTATCTTTCTGAACATTTGAAGGAGAAAATGTCAGTTTGGTACTACAGTGCTTTGTCCTACCTGTAGCTAGGACTACAGATGTGTACCACGATGCCTGGCTAATTTTAAAGTTTTTTGTAGAGATGGAGTCTCACCATGTTGCCCAGGCTGTTCTTGCACCCCTGGCCTCAAGTGATCCTCCCAATTTAGCCTCCCAAAGTGCTGGGATTACAGGCATAAGCTACTCTGCTCAGCTACATTTAAAATTTTTTTATTGAGATATAACCCACAGACAACAAAATTCACTGATTATCAAGGATGTTGTTTGATGAGTTTGCCAAATATATCCAGTTGTATAACCAACTTCTCAATCAAGATACAGAACATTTCCATCACTTGAGCAAGAGCTTCTTAAAAATCAAAAACAGGCTGGGCATGGTGGCTCACGCCTGTAATCCCAGCACTTTGGGAGGCCGAGATGGGTGGATCACGAGGTCAGGAGATCAAGACCATGCTGGCTAACATGGTGAAACCCTGTTTCTACTAAAAATATAAAAAAAATTAGCCGGGCATGGTGGTGGGTGCCTGTAGTCCCAGCTACTTGGGAGGCAGAGGCAGGAGAATGGCGTGAACCTGGGAGGCGGAGCTTGCAGTGAGCCGGGATGGCACCACTGCACTCTAGCCTGGGCGACAGAGCAAGACGCTGTCTCAAAACAAAACAAAACAAAACAAAAAACAAAAAACCCAACAACAAAAGCCATGAAATTAATCCCATATCTTAGAATATATAATGCTAAATTGCTTTCCAGGAAAGTTATATAATTTATCTTTCTACTGGCAATATTTCAGACGGCCTCACTATACATTTATCTTAAACCTTTGTCTCCACTGAGATGGGGACAAAGTTTTATCAGTATATAAGATGTTTATTGAAGCATTATTTATATTAAAAATGTAAGCTTGGCCGGGGACAGTGGCTCATGCCTATAATCCCAACACTTTGGGAGTCCGAGGTGGGTGGATCACAAGGTCAGGAATTCAAGACCAGTCTGGCCAAGATGGTGAAACCTCATCTCTACTAAAAAATACGAAAATTAGCTGGGTGTGGTGGCAGGTGCCTGTAATCCCAGCTACTCAGGAGGCTGAGGCAGAGAATTCCTTGAATCTGGAAGGTGGAGGTTGCAGTGAGCTGAGATCGCATCACTGCACTCTAGCCTGGGCAACAGAGCGAGACTCCGTCTCAAAAAAAATTAAATAAAAAATAAAAAAAGAATAAAAAAGTAAACTTGCAGCTAAATATGCTGGTGAAAAAAAATGTAAACAACCTAAATGTCCAATGGTAATAGTTAAATAAACACCCATCCTTAAAAATAAAATTATACAGCCATTGTTTTAAAGACTTTTTAGTAACATGGGAAAATGTTCTCAATATGATTAAAAGAAAAAAACTGTATAGATCTTATGTTAAAAACAAAACATAAACAAAATTCTAAAACCTTTGGTTAAAAAAATATTAGAAGGGGCTGGGCACAGTGGCTCATGCTTATAATCCCAGCACTTTGGGAGGCCAAGGCAGGTGGATTACTTGAGGTCAGGAGTTCAAGACCAGCCTGGCCAACATGGTGAAACCCTATCTCTACTAAAAATACAAAAAAACAAAAACAAAAACAAAAAAAACTAGCCAGGCGTGATTGTGCAGGCTTGTAGTCCCAGCTACTTGGGAGGCTGAGGCATGAGAATTGCTTAAACCCAGGAGGTGGAGGGGTTGGAGTGAGGTGGGATCGCGCCACTGCACTCCAGCCTGGGTGACAGGGTGAGACTCTGTCTCAAAAAAAAAAAAAAAAAAAAAAAAGCCAACATATTAACAGTGATTAGCTCTGAGTTGTGGTATATGAATGATTTTTACTTTTATAATTCTTTTTTTTTTTCCAAGACGGAGTCTTGCTCTCTCACCCAGGCTGGAGTGCAGTGGTGTGATCTTGGCTTACTGCAACCTCCGCCTCCCAGGTTCAATTCTGTCTCAGCCTCCTGAGTAGCTGGGACTACATGTGCGAGCCACCAGGCCTGGCTAATTTTTGTATTTTTAGTAGAGACGCGGTTTCACCATGTTGGTCAGGCTGGTCTCGAACTCCTGATCTCGTGATCCACCCGCCTTGGCCTCCCAAAGTGCTGGGATTACAGGAGTGAGCCACCGTGCCCGGCTTTACTTTCTTTTAACAATGAGCATGAATTACTTGGTCAAGGGGAATGCCTATTTTCCTTGATCTGTTTGCCAGCACTATCTGTCTTTGCTGCTTATGGGGAAAATAATTGAAAATGGGATCATTAATTATTCTGCAAGTTTATAGCTAATGAGGGCTTAGTTGAATCTAGTAGTATGACAAAGAATGTACTATGAACAGTAATTATTATTGGCTTAAAAGGGAATCTGGCAGTGAGAGAAGTGTTGCTCTTGTGCCATCTTCTAGCAGGATATGTCTTTTCTATTTGTCAAAAGTTTTAAGAAGTACTGGAGGCCGGGCGCGGTGGCTCAAGCCTGTAATCCCAGCACTTTGGGAGGCCGAGACGGGCGGATCACAAGGTCAGGAGGTCGAGACCATCCTGGCTAACCCGGTGAAACCCCGTCTCTACTAAAAAGTACAAAAAACTAGCCAGGCGAGGTGGCGGGCGCCTGTAGTCCCAGCTACTCGGGAGGCTGAGGCAGGAGAATGGCGTGAACCTGGGAGGCGGAGCTTGCAGTGAGCTGAGATCCGGCCACTGCACTCCAGCTTGGGTGACAGAGCGAGACTCCATCTCAAAAAAAAAAAAAAAAAAAAAAGAAGTACTGGAGACTAAATAAAGTTCAGGTAGTGCTCAAGCAATGGCAGCACTGTTGGCTAATGAATTAACCTAGCCACCCTTTTCCCCTCTACTTCTAACCTGAATCCCATGAAGACAGGGATTTTGCCTATTACGATAACAATTTCATCTATATGGATTGGGTTCTTGACCTCTCAGCTCACACAGCTAACTTAAAGGTGTCAATTGCTGCTGGCAGGGACTAGAACTCTTTAATATTGATTGACTTGTGAAGTGATAAGGCAGGCCAGCTCAAAATGCAAACCAAGATGTTCATTTATTTGCAAGGTAGGATCATGTGCTTCAGAAAACCAACTACGATAATGGCTCAGTTTATTGCAGGTGAATAAAATAATGGGTATAGTTTGTTTAACTACATCTAGAAATTTGCATTTTTATAATAAGCAAATGTTCATTTTGGTGGATAATTCTCTTAATTCACATTAGCTTCGATAGATCCTCCTAAAACATAAGTCAGGTGTCATGGCTCTGCTTAAAAACCTATAACATAAAACTTGTACATAAATGTTTATAGCAGCATTATTTGTAATAGCCAAAAGATGGAAACAACCTAAATGTCCATCAATTGATGAATGGATAAATAAAACATGGTACATGCATACAGTGAAATATTACTCAGTCATAAAAAGGAATAAAGTACTGATGTATGTTACACATGGAGGAGCCTTGAAAACATTATGCTAAGTGAAAGAAGCCAGTCACAAAATACATATCATATTATTCCATTCATATACAATGCTCAGAATGGGGACATTTATAGAGAGAGAAGTTATATTAGTGGTTTATTAGGGCTGGAGGGGGGGGATTTTTTGATATGATGAAAATGCTTTTTTTTTTTTTTTTTGAGGAGTTTCACTCTTGTTGTCCAGGCTGGAGTGTAATGGCATGATGCAACCTCCGCCTCCTGGGTTCAAGAAATTCCCCTGCCTCAGCCTCCCAAGTAGCTGGGATTACAGGTGCATGCCACCGTGCCAGTCTAATTTTTGTATTTTTAGTACAGATGGGGCTTCACCATGTTGGCCAGGCTGGTCTCGAACTCCAGACCTCAGGTGATCCACCCGCCTCAGCCTCCCAAAGTGCTGGGATTACAGGTGTGAGCCACCATGCCCAACCGATGAAAATGTTCTAAAATTGACTGTGGTAATAGTTGAATATATCTGTGAATATACTAAAAACCACTGAATTTTATACTTCAAAGGGTGACTTGTATGGTATGTAAATTGTATCTCAATAAAAACATTAAAAAAAAAAAACCCAACCCAAAACTCCTAGTGAAAAGCAGTCCTCACAGTCTATAAGGCGCTTCAGGAACAGCCCCAGATATTGATGCCTGTCACACTGCATTTCTTTCTACTCTTGCTCACTCCACCCAGACTCACCAGCCTCCTTGCAGCTCTTGCAATGCATTGCATGATTCTTAGGACACAGCTGTGGCTGTGCCTGGAATGCTTTTTACTTCTACCTGTGTGGCTTACTCCCCAACCTCCTTTAAGTCTTGCATACTCTTCTTTCTGTCGCCCAGGCTGGAGTGTAGTGGCTCGATCTCAGCTCACTGCAACCTCCATATCCTGGGTTCAAGTGATTCTCCTGCCTCAGCCTCCCCCGTAGCTGGGATTACAGGAGTGCATCACCAGGCCCAGCTAATTTTTGTATTTTTAGTAGAGATGGGGTTTTACCATGTTGGCCAGGCTGGTCTTGAACTCTTGACCTCAGGTGATCTGGCCGCCTTGGTCTCCCAAAGTGCTGGGATTACAGGCACGAGCCATGGCACTTGGCCTACACACATCTCTTCTTAAGGAGGCCTTTCCTGATACCATACTGAGTAGTGTAACGTACAGCCACTGTCCCCAAGCACTTTCAATTTCCCTTTACAGTTTCACATTCCCTACCCCCACCACTGCATTTATTACATACTGATTTACTATAAAATATACTTATTTGTTAAGTTTATTGTTTATTTCTGTCTCTCCCTGCATTAAAATGAAAGCTTCACAAGGGTTAGGATCTTTGTTTTATTCATGGAGGTATCCCAGTGCTCAGTAAATACTTGAGTGAACAAACTACTGGCTTTACATTGTTCTCACATGTTCAATAAATATTTATCTATTACAGAACTCATAACTAGAACTCCTGACTGTTCTATATAGATGTTGATGAAAATTTCTGTGATGTTATAGCAATGACTCATGCCATATATAATTCTTAGAAATTGAAATTCGACATTCCCCCTGCCCTACAAGTAAATATGTATCTGGCTAATACAACTAATGAGACAAATGAAGAGGAGGAAATAAGGTAATAAGAGGAAGGAAAGTAATTCCATAAGAAGGGCAAATACTGAGACAGGAGATAACAGTCTGTACACACAAACCTGCACAGACCCCAGAGACACACTAGACTAACTGCTTAGGACAGCATGTGTTCAGGTCAGATTCTTTTTCAGGGCAGGTTCTTGGTCTTCAAAAAAGCACGAGTTATACCTTTAAAGAAGTCTCTGTAATTGGTTACTACTTTTTATTTCTGTGTATTTCATTATATATGAAAGGAAAAAGGGAAGTAATACAAAATTCATATTAAACTTCATATGGCTATGGAAAGAGAAGAAATATTGACTGCCTCTCTTTATTTAGAAGGCAATTTTATTAAGAATGTTGCTAAGGAGATAATTAGCTTCTGCAAAGTTCCTTGGTGTCTTAGCAGCAAATACATGCCTTCTATTTTAAATGGTGTTTAAACAAAGATAATCACAATTACAGCTAATCAGAGCAGGCCCTATAGAAACAAATCACACAACTACAGAAGGCCTGCATATATAGAACTCCGCTTCATTACAACCAGCGCCTGAATCACTAAAAAATATTATCGCAAAAGAACTGTTTTAAAGAAATAAAGTATGCAAGAAAGAGCCACTTTAAAATCATAACTTTGAGGTCGGGTGCGGTGGCTCAAGCCTGTAATCCCAGCACTTTGGGAGGCCGAGACGGGTGGATCACGAGGTCAGGAGATCGAGACCATCCTGGCTAACACGGTGAAACCCCGTCTCTACTAAAAAATACGAAAAACTAGCCGGTGAGGTGGCGGGCGCCTGTAGTCCCAGCTACTCGGGAGGCTGAGGCAGGAGAATGGTGTAAACCCGGGAGGCGGAGCTTGCAGTGAGCTGAGATCCGGCCACTGCACTCCAGCCTGGGCGACAGAGCAAGACTCCGTCTCAAAAAAAAAAAAAAAAAAAAAACTTTGAATGACTTGAATTTCAGATTAAACTAATGTATATTTCCTATTAGGATCTAAGGGACCTGTATCTTCACATAACTTCTGGCTTAAGATGACGAGCTTACTTATACAAAGGCCCTATTCTCACACTAAAAATTATGTTCATTTTTGGAAATATACTAGGGAGGAAAGGAATAATTGCTTTCTATTCTTTATTTTTAAGTTTTGTTTACAACTAAGATTTTGTTTCAATTTACAGTAAAAGCGATCTTGATGTATGTTAGAAATAGAGAAACCGGGATCAAGGTTGTTAAAATTGCTACCTGAGGGGTAAGGGTACTTGTTATTTTTTGGGATGCAGGAGATCAATTTTGACCTATCTACCCATTACATTAAGTGATTAAGTAATAAAAAAACTAGTAGGTGGTAGTTCTGAAAATTGAGTGCAGAATAAATATGTAGTAATCTCAGATTTCATTTAAGAGTTGTAATAGGGAAACCAAGTGACCATAAATATCCCACAAAAGACATTTCCTGTTCTGGAAGGATAGTAGCTTCTGTATTAGCACATCACACAGTGACAAGATATCATTTCTTTCCTGTTTATTGGAGTCCCCACTAATGCAAATCCATGGATTTGGATGTAAGATATGTAAGACATGGCCAACCATACCATGACTTACATGATTCTAAATATAAAAGGAGAGCACATATCATGGCAAATCTAAACGTATACCATTTTCTAATCTCCCTAGTCTCTCAAAAAGCTACTTCTGTGCTGCAGAGCTCTTGAGATCAAGGCTGTATTTTTGTCATCATTTATTCTTTTGGCCTGTTTCCTTAAGAAATAACCCATATATTACAGAGAAAATTATACACTAAAACTCCTACAAAATTAAACCCTAATAATTCACAGAAACAAATTATTCAATGTTTTCTCTTCCAAATCAAGGTCTTTATGGCTAGTTCACTGCAGCCCTACTATATCCAGGAATAAAACTGATTTTTAAAAAATATTAGCCTTTCCATTACTGAGAGTCTAAGATTCCAATATGTATTAAGAGTTGCAAACTTACTAAATATGTTAGTAATACCCAAGGTATCCTACATTCATCATGAAAACTGAGCCTTTCTATTCAAAGCTGAAACTATTGCTTTCAATTACTTAAGGCTTTACAATTTTAACTGGCCTCTGAAATATAAATTCCATCATCTTCTTACTGGTATGATAAATTTCACTATTTACTTATTGGCTAGGGGCTATATATTTATAAAAGTAAACTATAAACACTTGATATTAAATCATTTATATTTTGCAAAAATCAACTAATATTTTTTCCCGTTTGGTGATTGTCATAGCAACTCCCTCTTCGTAAAAGTTTCATTGGTCAGGAAGCCAGTGAACAATTCTGTCCAAAATTTTACTGAATCTTTATTGCTAAGATATTGGCTCAAATGTAATACAGTGTACTGCTTAGCATGCTATTAGGTCACACAGAGATACAAACGCTGACAATAGCTGGAAGAATCTAGCATAAAGCCTTTGCAGGGCTGCCTTACCTTCTTAATTTTATATAAGGATGATTCGTTGAGGCCAGGTGCGGTGGCTCACTCCTGTAATCCCAGCACTTCGGGAGGCCAAGGCAGGTGGATCACTTGAGGTCCTGAGTTTGAGACCAGCCTGGCCAGCATGGTGAAACCTTGTCTCTACCAAAAATACAAAAATTAGCCGGGTGTGGTGGTGCATGCCTGTAGTCCCAGCTACTCTGGAGGCTGAGGCAGGAGAATTGCTTGAATCTGGGAGGCTGAAGTTGCAGTGAGTCGAGATCACGCCACTGCACTCCAGCCTGGGCGACAGAGCAAGACTCCATCCCCCAAAAAACAAAAGGTCATTTGTCAGGAACTTGAATACTAATTTAAGGAAAACCTTAGATGTTCCATTGTTTTATTTTTTTCTTTGAACAGAAAATGAAGCTTTATTCATAGTACCTTTTTTTTTTTTTTTTTTAAGACAGGGTCTTGCCCTGTCGCCCAGGCTGGAGTGCAATGGTGCCATCTCGGCTCACTACAACCTCTGTCTCCTGGGTTCAAGTGATTCTCGTGCCTCAGCCTCCCGAGTAGCTGGGATTACAGGCGCACACCACCACACTCGACTAATTTTTGTATATTTTAGTAGAGACAAGGTTTCACTACGTTGGCCAGGCTAGTCTCGAACTCCTGGCCTCAAGTGATATGCCTGCCTTGGGCTTCCAAAGTGCTCAAAGTGCTGAGATTACAGGCATGAGCCACCATACCCAGCCCATAGCACTAGTAATTAGTCAAACACATCTAAAACGTATTTTTGTATGTAATATGACTAAATTACAAAGACATATCTAAAAATCTTTACTAATCTATCTTTCTATCTAAATCCAACTTACATTATTTATTTTGAGACAGGGTCTTGCTCTGTCACCCAGGCTGGAGTGCAGTGGTGTTATCCCAGCTTACTACAGCCTCTGCCTCCCAGACTCAAGTGATTCTCCCGCCTCAGCCCCCCAAGTACCTGAGACCACAGGTGGCACCACCACGCCTGGCTACTTTTTTGTATTTTTGGTAGAGATGGAGTTTTGCCACATTGCGCAGGCTGGTCTCAAACTCCTGAGTTCAAGCAATCTGCCCACTTTGGCCTCCCGAAGTGCTGGGATTATAGTCCCGAGCCACCATGCCTGGCCCCCAACTTATTTTTTTTTATTTTTACTTGCTTACTTACTTTTTATTTTTGAGACAGAGTCTCACTCTTGCTGCCCAGGCTGGAGTGCAGTGGTGCAATCTTGGCTCACCGCAACCTCTGCCTCCCGGGTTCAAATGATTCTCCTGCCTCAGCCTCCCGAGTAGCTGGGACTACAGGCTTCTGTCACCACGCCCGGCTAATTTTTATATTTTTAGTAGAAATGGGGTTTCCCCATGTTGACCAGGCTGGTCTCAAACTTGTGACCTCAGGTGATCCACCCACGTCGGCCTCCCAAAGTGCTGGGATTACAGGCATGACCCACCATGCCCGGCCAACCTACTTATTATTATTTATTTTTATTTTTTGAGATGGAGTCTCCCTCTGTAGCCCAGGCTGGAGTGCAGTCGGGCGATCTTGGCTCACTGCAACCTCTGCTTCCCAGGTCCAAGTGATTCTCCTGCCTCAGCCTCCTGAGTAGCTGGGACTACAGGTGCACGCCACCATGCCCAGCTAATTTTTGTATTTTTAGTAGAGACGGGGTTTCACCGTGTTACCCAGGATGGTCTCAATCTCCTGACCTTGTGATCCGTCCACCTCGGCCTCCCAAAGTGCTGGGATTACAGGCGTGAGCCACTGCAGCCAGCCTATTTTTTTAAATGGAGATATACACATTTAATTTTAACCTGCTG
The DNA here is from genome assembly GCF_007565055.1 of Rhinopithecus roxellana. NCBI lineage: Eukaryota > Metazoa > Chordata > Mammalia > Primates > Cercopithecidae > Rhinopithecus > Rhinopithecus roxellana. The sequence goes on from NC_044556.1 coordinate 47,360,268, forward strand.
ATATTTCAAATTAAAGGGATGATGCTACAATTCTTAGTTACTGGCCATAAGGCTACAAATAGTGAGAAATATTACCTCTCAGAGGAACCACTTAAGGGCCAGTTCATCTTTTTGAATTCTGATATGGAAGCCTATTTAAAAGCATATGATTAACCAAACATTCATGAAAGAACTCATTTGGATCAAGAAGACAAAATCCTATATGGCTACCATCAAGTAATAAATAAAACTTTTTGAACCCTAAATTATTAAATATTATTTAGAGAATAATGCAGTATTAGGCATTCAAGTAACAGGAAGGAAATGCATAGGGGTCAAAAGCATGGGTTCTGGCTTCCAATACTAGCTCCATCTCTTACTAGTCATGTTTACTTGAGTAAGTTAATCTCTCTGTGCCTCAGTTTCCATATGTAAAGATAACAACAGTAGAAACTTTATGTGAGGATTCAATGAGTTAATAGATTTAAAGTATGCAGTACAGTGCCTAGCACATAGTATCTACTCAATAAGTATGAACTATTACTACTTTTATTAGCAGCAAAGGGAGAAACTTGAATAAAACAGCTCTAATAATATTATGTCACTTCTGTGCTCAAAAATATTCAACAGGTGACCCTGAATTAGGTACAAAAGCCTCAGTTTGGCATTTTAGGATGCACAGCTATCTTTCCCAATAATATTATCTACTAGTGTTCAAAATGGAGTTTCTATAATGTCACTACCATTTTATCTACTCCCAAGATCATAACCACACTGACACTTCCATTTCTGGAATTAAGGCAGATTATATAAGGTGAAAATTATCTTGTAATAAAACACGTACAAATGCAGGATAAAAAACAACAAACATCCTTTTAAATGAATATCTAAATTCTTTAGAAAGTAAGAGGAATTGCCAAGGGTCAGCACAAAAAGGGAATAAAAACTTAGCTTGATAAGTATAAACTGATGCTACCACTATCTAATAGGTGTGTGCCAGTGTTACTAAACAAGGGCACTGTGTTTTAGTAGTCACAGAGGGTCAGGAAAGAAGGCTTAGGCCTTGGTAAGAAAATAAATCAAAATTGAGATTTCCATGTAATATAGAAACTCTCACTGAAAAAGTGGACTAAAAGAATCTATCTGCAGAAGCAGATATGCTTTGCAAGGTTCAGGAACCGTTAAGTATAGAAACTAACATAAAAATGATTCCAGACTGACAATGCTCTTGGGGTACCTAGCAAAAATGAAAGAAAAAATATGCAAGAGAGATAGATCTTGAATGTCAGCTCCTCATGGGTGCTATAGATAAAACCCTTCTTAAGATAACTCATAAGTCAAAATTACAGAACACATGCAGAAACGCTTCATCATGAGCTAATGTTAGCAGATACAACGGCAGAATTAGACCTCCACGTAGTTCAGATTATAGAGTTAATATGGTTTAGGAAAAATAAAGGATTTGAAAACATGAGAAAAAAAGAGGATATTCACAAAAACATCAGGCAAATTTGAAAAAGAAGCAAATAGAACTCATAAGCATAAAAATATAATCTTAGTGGACTTAGTAGACAAATTAAACATAGATCAGATATAGCTGAAGAAAGAATTACTAAACTGGAAAACTGATCTGAAAAAATTATACAGAAGACAGCACAGAGAGATAGCAGATGGATAATAAAAATGAGAGATTAAGAGACCTGAAGAATAGATGAAGGTTTAACACATATTGCCTGCCTTGCCCTCCCAAAGTGCTGGGATTATAGGTGTGAGCCACTATGCCTAGTCTATGCACAGCTAATTTTTACTTTTTTTTTTTTTTTTTTTTTGTAGAAACAGGGTCACTCTATATTGCTCAGGTTGGTCTTAAACTTCTGAGCTCAAGTGATTCTCCTGCCACGGCCTCCTAAACTACTGGCCAATATAGAATATATTATTCTATATATATATATAGAATGGTGTCTTGCTCTGTTGCCCAGGTTGGAGGGCAGTGGCTCGATCTTGGCTCACTGCAGCCTCCACCTCCCCAGTTCAAGCGATTCTCCAGCCTCCTGAGTAGCTGGGATTACAGGCATGTGCCACCACGCCTGGCTAATTTTGTATTTTTCAGTAGAGATGGGATTTCACCATGTTGGCCAGGCTGGTCTTGAATTCCTGACCTCAAGTGATCTGCCCACCTCGGCCTCCCAAAGTGTTGGGAGCACAGGCATGGGATTCAGGCAAGAATGTTCTTTAGTAAGAAAATTGGATTGAAGAAAGAGCCAGGAGGAAAGAAACAAAGTGGAGGGGGAAAAGGGGGCAAATATGTGGGTAAATACAAATAAACATTAACTACTGAAAATAATGATTAATTTGGGAATTTAAAAAGGTAAAACCAAAACACTGGACAATGATAGTTTACAAATTGGGAGGAAGGTGATTACAGTTAAAACACTAAGATTCTCATATTATTTGTGAGAAAGGCAGAAATAGATTAAATTTAGTCTTTATTTATTCTTCTTTTTTTTTTTTTAGTTTGAGACAGAGTCTTGCTCTGTCACCCAGGCTGGAGTGCAGTGGCATGATCTCGGCTCACCTCTACCTCCCAGGTTGAAGCATTCTCCTGCCTCAGCCTCCTGAGTAGCTGAGACTACAGGCGCCTGCCACCGCGCCTGGTTAATTTTTGTATTTTTAGTAGAGACAGGGTTTCACCACGTTGACCAGGCTGGTCTCAAACTCCTGACCTCATATGATCCACCCACCTTGGCCTCCCAAACTGCTGGGATTACGGGTATGAGCCACCGTGCCCAGTCTATTTCTTCTTTTATTCAAAAAATATCTTCTAAGAACAGGTAAAACGAATCTACAGTGACAGAAGTCATAATAATGAATACTTTGCAGGGATCTGTGACAAGGAGGGAGCATGAGGAATAAGAAAGGCTGCGGGGGGTGCTGGTAATGTGCTATTTCTTGATCATTACACTCAGCGGTTGTTTAATAGATACATTCACTTTGCAATGTTTTACTGAGCTGTTTTATCATTTATATACTTTTCTGTACATAATGAAATGCCTGTGTATAAGTGCATGTATGTGGTATCATAGAAAGATATTTAGTCTCTGTCCCCATTCTTGGCACAGAGCTCCTAATTCCCTAAGAATTTTCTGAGTGCTGAGGGTGACAGGATTGTCTTTTGTTTCAATGAGATTACTCTTGGTGGGCCTCTAGGTAGCTTCATGATGAGGGCTAGTTGGCTGAAAGGCCAAGCCTTTATAAGAAACTTTGAATTTTCAGGTTCACGGCTGAACCTCCAGGGCTGGGGAAACAGCTGGAGCCTGAATCAATCACCAGGGGCTAATGATTTAATCAAGCATGCCCACATAACGAAACCTCCATAAAAACCCCTACCCAATATTGTTCGAAGAGTTTGTGGGTTGGTGAACATATCAAGGTGCTGGGGTGGGGTGGGTGTTCCTGGAGCAGGCATGGAGACTCCACACCCCATCCCTATACCTTGCCCTATGCATCTCTTCCATTTGACTGTTCCTGAGTTGTATCCTTTACAATAACTGGCAAATGTAGTAAAGTGTTTTCCTGAGTTGTGTGAACTGTTCTAGTAAATTATCAAACCTGAGGAAGGGGTCATGGGAACCCCTGATTTACAACCAGTCACTCAGGCGGTCTGGGACTTGTGACTGGCATCTGAAGTAGGGGTGGTCTTGTGGGGTTAAGCCCTTTTAACTTCGAGATGCGATGCTAACTCCAGGTAGATCGTGTCAGAATTGAATCAAATTGTTAGATATCCAGTTGGTGTCTAGAGAATTGGAAAAATGGTGTTGGGAAAGACCTGGTGTATTTGGTGTCAAGAAGAAAAAAGCCCCTCACTGCAATATTTCTGTAGAAATTATAAAAGGAAACCCTACAGCACTGTGTACACAAAACTAAAATTCTGATAGACTGTAAAGATATCATGTTAAATATGTATCCTAAAAATAATTTTTAAAATGCATGTTAGTATTTACATAATCTTGGGTAGGAAAGAACCTTCCAGGCATGACACCAAAGGCAGAAATCACAGGTAGCTGTGACAATATAAAATTAAAATAATAACAACAAAACTTCTATACAACAAAACACTATGAATAGTATAAAACAAAAATATAGAGGAAAAAGATTTGCAAAATATATACTAGACAAATGGCCAATAACCTTAATTATATACATAGAATTTAAAAAATTATTTTTATTTTTTTATTATACTTTAAGTTCTAGGGTACATGTGCACAATGTGCAGGTTTGTTACATATGTATACATGTGCCATGTTGGTGTGCTGCACCCATTAACTCGTCATTTACATTAGGTATATCTCCTAATGCTATCCCTCCCGCCTCCCACCACCCTACGACAGGCTCCGGTGTGTGATGTTCCCTACCCTGTGTGCAAGTATTCTCATTGTTCAATTCCCACCTATGAGTGAGAACATGCAGTGTTTGGTTTTCTGTCCTTGCGATAGTTTGCTCAGAATGATGGTTTCCAGCTTCAACCATGTCCCTACAAAGGACATGAACTCATCCTTTTTTATGGCTGCATAGTATTCCATAGTGTAGCTGTGCCACATTAAAAAAAATTATTAAGAAAAAAAAAGGAATACTCCAATTGTGGAATGGGCACAGAATATGAACTAGCAATTCACAAAAGAAATATATAAATGGCCAGTGAGTTCTGGACACTAAGAAAGAGGTTAGTAGTTGGCCCAAGTTCACAAAAATAGTATAAGGGAAATCAGGATTCAAACCCAAGAAATCTTATCCAATAAATATTTGTTTAATGAATGAATGATTATATATTCAACACTAGAAGATGTTTACATCAGACTGCAAAATGAAAGTTAAAAGGCAGAATGTATGATGACATCCCTTTCTGCCCACACAGTCACACAAACATCTATACAGGCTTAGAAAAAAGGCCTGAAAACACTAAAATGTAACAAGTGGTTAGATTATGGAAACTTTGTACTTTGTACTTTCTGAAATAAAAAAATTTAGAATATGCACATATTACTTCCATAATAAAGGAGAAAAGTTATATTAAAAACCAAATAATCATACAAAATAAAAAAGTACATAAATACTTTTAATGACTCCAAATTATCTATGCATACATGGCTCAGCATAGATCTCTCAGGGTCACCAATCTTTAGATTCAACAATCATGTCATGGTTCTCCAGTCTTTTCCTCTTCTACCTTTAGCTGCCAAATTAATCTTCCTTAAACACTGTGGCTTTCTTGTAATCACTGCTTTCAATAATTCCCCATTTTCTATGTAAAAAAGTATAAATTCCCAAGCCTGGCACTCAAGGCCTTCCACAATGATGGCATTCAATCATCTTTTCACTTTATTACACACATTCCAGCTAGTTGACTATTTGCTGTTCTTTGTGTATGTATGTTGCCTTCAGCTTTTATAACTTGTTCATGTGGTTAACTCTACCTAGAATGTGCTCTCCCTCCATATGTCCTTTTCACCCAAGGCTCAGCTAATATACTATCTTCTATGTGAAACATTTGCTAATTTCCCTTAGTCTCTCTGAGAATCCTTGGCCCTTTCATCTGCCTCTCTGGGCACGTATTTTCTTATTTTTAAATCTTTCCTAATAGACAATAACTTGAGGTAGGATCTTTAGATTATTCATCTTTGTATTCTTACTGAATACTTGCTAAGTGAATAAAGTTAATCAACAAAACAGAAAAACTCCCAGATTCAATACCATTAAGAAAGTCTAAGCTGTGGCTATTAGGTTTCTCCTTCTTTAAAAAAAAAAACAAAAAAAAACCAATTTTTAATTTTCCCCCCTTCCTTATGAAGTAGATCCAAGTGTTTCTCCTTTTTTGAACACACAGGAAATACAAATTGTTAACAGTGTAAGATGGTTCTTACTTTCTAGGTCTTTGACCAAATTAAGAGATTTATGAACTTTAACGAACTTAACTACTATAGATCCTTTGTTTCACAAATTCTTAACTTATTCTGGAGCTGCAAACACCAGAGAATTTCAGTCTACAGCAGTTTGGTTAGTATTGACCAAATTTTTCCAACATAAAGGGAATTTAAGCTTTATCCTCTGGGAAGGAGGACACAGCTGTAGAATGAATGTTCTCCTTTACCTTTTCGTGTTGTGCACCGTGGTGCCTCCCAGGACAATCCTCACTCCAGGAGTGGTGCGGTTCAGGTTATAAACTGTTAGAGCCTCTTCATAGGTGGCTCCTCCAATTACAAACACAATGATATCCTGAGGTCTGCAATAATGAAGAATGAGATAATATCACAGGATAAAAAAAAAAAAAAAGACTGTGACTTATATACACAGAGTTTTAATTTCTAAACCCTTTTTTTTTTTTTTTTTTTGGTGGAGGAAGCAGAATTAAAGCAGAATAGAATAAAAGGTTTAAAAAAAGTTTTAATTATCTGAAATTGGCAGGAAACAGAGCAGGAAATGCTGAATAGTGATTTGCTTTCTGTTTATGAGCGGATGTCTTATAATTTCTGTGCTGTGGATTTCAGAATAGCACAATAGTGTTTGCTGGAACCAAATGCAGAAATATTCTTTTATATTCAAGAGGGTGCAGAATGCCTTACCGTCACATGCTATCAATACAGCACTATTTTATGTTTGTATTAATACTACACATCTCCTTTCATGTATAAGCCCTTTGTCAAATACTTAGTACAGTGCTATTACAATGGCCTCTGTCCAAGGACCTCAAAACATTTTTGAAAGAACTGGCATATTTGGATGTCCCCAAAACATGGGAACTAGAAACATTTAGTATTTTGAGCATAAAAAAAAAATGGGACACATAAATTAATGGTGCTTCTAGGAACTCCATCTTTTCTTGAAATATTTTTTCTGAATCCTTTGATAAACCAAGAAAAAGAAACCATGGAAACCAAAAAAACCATGAGTGTAGCCGATACTGGACATGTGAACACAGCTCAGTCACTAGCTTTACTTGAGTAGCACTGTGTTGTTTCACTGTTTCCTGTTTCAATCCTTATCAAAATGGCTTCATAACAAAATGAATGTTCCTCCTATCAGCTCCTTCTGTAGATATCACCAAGAAGGAGATCAAATTATTTTCAAAATCATTAATGTTTGTCCTGTTTTTCTTTTCTCATGCTATCAAAAGAAGATAAAATTAATCCTACTAGGCAAATAATTTTGTTAAATCACTCATTGGACACTGAAACTACATCAAGCAGAAGCATCCATTTTTTTTTTTTTTTTTTTTTTTTGAGACGTTGTCTCGCTCTGTGGCCCAGGCTGGAGTGCAGTGGCCGGATCTCAGCTCACTGCAAGCTCCGCCTCCTGGGTTTACGCCATTCTCCTGACTCAGCCTCCCGAGTAGCTGGGACTACAGGCGCCCGCCACCTCGCCCGGCTAGTTTTTTGTATTTTTTTTAGTAGAGACGGGGTTTCACCGTGTTAGCCAGGATGGTCTTGATCTCCTGACCTCGTGATCCGCCCGTCTCGGCCTCCCAAAGTGCTGGGATTACAGGCTTGAGCCACCGCGCCCGGCCGAAGCATCCATTTTGAATGTTACTGCACAAAACTAACCAGAAACATCTTTAATCAAGGAATATATATGCTTGTGTATAAATCTCAAAAAAAACCCTAACCCTACATTTCCTTCCTGCTTGTCTCTTTCTAAAATACCTTGAAGGAATTAACTAAGAGAGTATTTGTTCTTGTGGGACCTCACTGAAACAGAATCAGCTATTGTGGCTATTTTGAAATGTTCAGATAGTTTCTAAATTGCAGAGATTCCCCAGTAAAAGTTATACAAGCCCAGGCACGGTGGCTCATGCCTGTATGCATTTTGGGAGGCCGAGGTGGGTGGATCATTTGACGTCAGGAGTTCGAGACCAGCCTGGCCAACATGGTGAAACCGTCTCTACTAGAAATAAAAAATTTGCCGGGCATAGTGGCGGGTGCCTGTAATCCCAGCTACTCGGGAGGCTGAGGCAGAAGAACTGCTTGAATCTGGGAGGTGAAGGTTGCAGCGAGCCAAGATCGTGCCACCATACTCCAGCCTGGGCAACAGAGTGAGACTCCATATTCAAAAACAAACAAACACACCCCAAAAATCCCCCTCCATAAAACAGTTATACAAGCTACCAGTGATGAAGAGGTTGTTATGGTAAAGTGTCAATTATGATAAGGGTCCCCAAACCCAGGCTGAGGACCAATACCAGTCTGTGGTCTGTTAGGAATTGGTGGGGGCACAACAGGAGGTGAGCAGCGGGTATTAAGGCCTGAGCTCTGCCTCCTCGTAGATCAGTGGAGGCATTAGATTCTCATAGGAGTGCAAATCCTACTGTGAACTACGCATGGGAGCGATCTAGGTTGTGAGCTCCTTATGAAACTACTGCCTGATGATAGGTGAGGTAGAACAGTTTTATATTACTTGACTTGTCAGCAACATATGACTGAGGTGATCACTTGTTCCTCCTGGATACACTTTCTTCAATTGGTTTCCAGAAAATTTCATACTTGATTTTTTCCCTTGATACTTTTCAGTATCCTTTGATGGTCCCACTTCATCTCTGTGACCTCTTAATGGTGGAATACTCAGAGCCCAGACATCGGTCCTCCCTTCTTCTTAACTTAAACTCATTCCTTCCATCTGCTCCATTTAGTATAGTGGCCACTTGTCACTTACGGCTATTTAAATTTAAATTAACCAAAATAAAATTAAATTCCCCAGTAGCACTAGACACATTTCAAGTGCTCAACAGCCACACTGACAAGTGGTTACATTACTAATTACCAGAGAAACAGCATATTTCCTTCCCTTGATAAGCACACCCAGTTTTTTGGTTGTAAATACATCTATCTGCTGATGGCTCCCAAATCTCCATCTCCAGCCCAGACCTTTCTTCTAAATTCCAGACTTAAATATCTGTCTACTTGACATTTCCATTTGGATGTTTAATTATTTCTCAACTCAACATGTTTTAAATCCCCAATCTTCCCTCAGCCTGTTCTACCTATAGCTTTCCCTATCTTACTTGATGGTCACTTTAGCCTTCTAGTTGCTTGGGCCAAAAACTTTGGACTCATCCTAACTCTTCCTTTGGGGCAGAAGTGAAGTTGGGGACATAGTGAGAGAAAGAGGGAGAAGCATAAGCCAGCTCACAGAAGACCTCAAATCTCATAGGTCATAGGGGAATCACTGAAAGGTTTTCACAGGTTATCAGGATCAAATTTGCTTTTTATTTTGAGATGGAGTCTCTCTCTGCCACCCAGGCTGGAGTGCAGTGGTGCGATCTCAGTTCACTGCAACCTCCGCCTCCTGGGTTCAAGCGATTCTCCTGCCTCAGCCTCCCAAGTAGCTGGGAATACAGGCACGTGCCACCACGCCAGACTAATTTTTGTATTTTTCAGTAGAGACAGGATTTCACCATGTTGGCCAGGCTGGGGATCTTGAACTCCTGACCTCAGGTGATCCGCCCACCTTGGCCTCCCAAAGTGCTAGGATTACAGGTGTGAGCCACCGTGCCCAGCCAAATTTGCTTTTTTGAAGGATAGTTTTGGCAGCCGTGCAAGAATGAATTGGGTGTAACTGTTGGGAAAAGTTGGAGAATAAAAGGTTAGTGTAAGACTTCTGGGAAGATATGATGAAACCTAGAACTAAAGACATCCTAGAAAGGGTAAAGAGGAGGTACTGGATGTCCAGTCACAAAAAATACATAATCTTCAGTATTTGGTCAATGACTGAATGTGGAGGATAGGGGTAAAGGGGGAGTCCATAACTGTTTTCTGGTTTCGGTAACTAGGTGTAGTGGTTTAGATTTTAGAAAAAGGACATTTACTGAGCATAAGACAAAAACACGTTGTGTTTTAGATACCTGTGGAATATTTTAATGGAGATGCCCACTAGACATCTGCATATTCAGGTCTAGTGCTTTCCCTGAATATGTGGTAGCTAAAGCCATGGGAATAGATGAGTGTTATCTAGGGAGATCATGTAGAATAAGAAGAGAACCAAAAGACAGACTTTTTTGGTGAGTCCCTAACAACCACAAAACAAGTAAAAAGAGTAGCCAGCATTAGCAACTGAGAAGGACATTTTCAGAAAGGTAGGAGGAGAACCAGAAGGGAGAGGTTGAGGGCCAACTGAGTCTTAAGAAGAAAAGAATGGTTAATAGTGTGAAATGATGCAGTGGGGAAAGCAAGGTGAGAATTGAGAGTCCCCTGGATTTACTACTGTGATTTTGCAAGAAATGTTTCAGTGTGTTGTAGTGGAGTAAGAGTTGACAAACAGAAGACAGTAACTGCGGACTTCTTTATCCAAGAAGCTTGGCTATGAAGGGAAGGCCATAACTTACAGGAAAATCTAGGACCAAAGGCTTTAAATTTATTATTTAACGAAAGAAAATTAGTATGATTATAACCTGTGGAAAAAGAAGTCGGCAGAGAAGAGGCTGAAAATAATGGGGTGATGGGGAGAAGAGAGCGAGAGCCAGAGCGAGAGAGCAAGAGAGAGAAAGAAAATAACAAAGGCTTCAGAAGAGCTGGTAGGAAGGTAAAACCAGAGTGGTGGCATCTGACTTTCTGACTGGTATAAGATGATATCTCAGTGTGGTTTTCATTTGCATTTCTCTGATGATCAGTAATGCTGAGCATTTTTTCAAGTGTTTTTTGGCCACTTGTAATTCTTTTGAGGAATGTCTTTTCATGTCCTTTGCCCAGTTTTTAATGGTTTTTTTTTTTTTTAATTAAGTTCCTTGTAGGATGTGGATATTAGTCCTTTGTTGGAGGCATTATTTGTAGGTTGCCTGTTTATTCTGTTGGTTATTTCTTTTGCTGTACAGAAGCCCTTTAGTTTAATTAAGTCCTATTTGTCTACTTTTGTTTTTGTTGCATGTGCTTTTGGGATCTTTTTCATAAATTTTTTGCCCAGGCCAATGTCCAGAGATATTTTTCCTAGGTTTTCATCTAGGACTTTAATAGTTTCAGGTCTTATATTTAAGCCTTTAATCTATCTTGAGTTAATTTTTGTATATGGTTAAGAGATAGGGGTCCAATTTCATTTTTCTGCATATAGCTGGCCAATTTTCCCAGCACAATTTATCGAATGGGGTGTCCTTCCCCCATTGTTTATTTTTGTCGACTTTATTGAAGATCAGTTGGTTGTAGGTATGTGGCTTTATTTCTGGGTTCTCTATTCTGTTCCATTGATCTATGTGTCTGTTTTTGTACCAGTACCATGCTTTTTAGTTACTGTAGCCTTATAGTATAATTTGAAGTCAGGCAATGTGACTCTGGATTTGTTTTTTGCTTAAAGCACCTTGGTTATTCAGGCTTTCTTCTGGTTCCATATCAACTTTAGGATTCTAATTCTGTGAAGAATGATGTTGGTAATTTAATAGGAATTGTGTTGAATCTGTAGATTGCACTGGGTAATATGGTCATTTTAATATTGATTCTTCCAATCCATGAGCATGGGATGTTTTTCCATTTGTTTGTGTCATCTATGATTTATTTCATCAATGTTAAGTACTTCTCCTTGTAGAGTTCTTTCACCTCCTTGGTTAAATATATTCCTAAGTATTTTGTGTATGTGTCTACTGTAAATGGGACTGCACTCTTACTTTGATTCTCAGCTTGAATGTTATTGGTGCATAAAAATATTACTCATTTTTGTATGTTGATTTTGTATCCAGAGACTTTAATGAAGTCACTTATCAAGTTAGGGATCTTCTAGAGGGATCTTTAGGGTTTTCTAAGTATATAATCCTACTGAATGTGAACAGAGATAATCTGACTTCCTCTTTTCCAATTTGGATGTCTTACATTTCTATTGCCTGACTGCTCTAGGTAGGGCTTTCAGTATGTTGAATAGGACCAGTGAGAGTGGACATCCTCATCTTGTTCCAGTTCTTAGGGAAAATGCTTCCAACTTTTCCCCATTCAGTATGATGTTAGCTGTGGGTTTGTCATATATGGCTCTTACTATTTTGGTTTATTAAAAAGTCAAAAAACAACAGATGTTGGCATGGATGCGGAGAAAAGGGAATGCTCATATACTGTTGGTGGGAATATAAATTTATATTCAACCTCTGTGGAAAACATGGAGTTAGCTCAAAGAACTAAAAACAGAACTAGCAATCAAGCTACAGGGAGGGGAGCAAATGCACAGGGTACGTCCTTGCTCATGTCCCCTCTTCCTCCTTAAAAACAACAACAAAAAAAGGCTGGGCCTGGTGGCTTATGCTTGTAATCCCAGCACTGTGGGAGGCCAAGGCAGGTGGATCGCTTGAGCCAAGGAGCTCGAGATCCACTTGGGCAACATTGTGAGACCCCCAACTCTGCAAAATTTTTTTTAAAAATTAGCCCAGTGTGGTGGCATTCCCCTATAGTCTCAGCTACTTGGCGAGGCCGGGGGCAGGTAGATGGCACTGAGATGGGAGGATCACTTGAGCCTGGGAAGTCGAGGTTGCAGTGAGCTGTGACTGTGCCACTGCACTCCATCCAGCCTGGGCAACAGAACGAGATGCTATCTCAAGAAAGGAAAAACAAAAAACAAAAACAACTTACCATTCGACCCAGAAATCCCACTACTGGGTATCTACCCAAAGGAAAGGAAATCATTATATAAAAAAGACACATGCACTCATGTTTATCCCAGCACTATATACAATAGCAAAGCTATGGAACCAACTTAAGTATTCACCAACAGTGGACTGGATAAAGAAAATGTGGTATATATACACCATGGAATACTAAGCAGGCATAAAAAAGAATGATATCATGTCCTTTGCAGCAACATGGATGGAGCAAGAGGCCATTATCCTAAGTGAAATAACTGAAGCAGAAAAATCAAATATAGCATGTTCTCACTTATAAATGGGAGTTAAACACGGCAGGTACACATAGACAAAAGGATGAAGAGAAGAGACTATGGGGGATTCCAAAAGAGGGGAGGGAGGAAGGGAGATGACTGAAAAATTACCCAGATAGTTACAGACTATGTAAAAAGCAGGAAGATAAGAGGCAGTTAAAGTGTTCAGAAACAATAAAATACTCAAGGCTGAAAGGACATTATATTCACCAAAAAAAATGAAAAATGTAGGAAAGTAATATATATATTTGCTCAAGATAAATTGAATAATGGATTACTCAAATAAATACATTTTATTTACTTAAGTAAATAAATGAATTGCACAGATTATTTTATTAAGAAGAAGGGAGGGAATCTTTCTCTTGCAGGGGTACAGTGACCATCTTGGTGACTAATGGGAAGAATCAGACAGTTAACACCTTTGTTTTGAGCTCCTGATCTGATAAGTCAATTTAAAAAGCGGTTAAGCAGACAAATGAGAGCTTCATGGAAAACGATGTCGCTTCTCCATAGCTATCCTCTGACCATCACCTGCCTGGAGAATGTATCTGTCTCTTATGGAAAAGAAAGGCAAGAACCGGGAAGGAACAAATTCAAGTGGGTTTTAGCATAGCAAGAGAACACTGTCCTTCAGTCTGATCATTTCAGGGTGGCAGAGTATTTTTGTACTACTGGAGAGGAAAGAAAATGTCATGGGTGGTAAACTGTGGGTGTAGGTTATATAAATGTAAGGACAAAACCTAGATACAGGGATAGGCTCTTAGAGCTTGGCTCAATTGTATACCTCACAAAGATGACTATGTCACATTAGGTTATGAAAACATTAATAAATGTTTTCCTGAGCCTCCTCCTACTACTTATTCAAGCTGACTTAAGGAAGAACATCTATGAAAAACAATGTTTAAATACCTCTGACATTTTTCCTTTTCATTCCTTTTCCTAGTGAATTTTAAAAGTAGATGTTCTGATGAGGCCAATGGTAAAACATACAGCAAATCTTTTCCATATGATGGTTGAAGCTAAGTGGAATACACAAGTTCAATTCTTTGTATGCATCTTCCTATGCTCTATAATTCACCATAGCAACCAAAGCATTAATTAATGCAGACAGCAAACATTAGAAAACAGCAGCTAGCTCATGCTGTATAGAGATATACAAGGATAATCAAGGATAATATCTTATTTTGTTAAAAAATAAAAAAAATTAACAAATAGGATTTCTGGAAATCATTATTTCTTTCAAAAATTTTTATCTTAAGTTTGGGGGTACATGTGAAAGTTTGTTACATAAGCACATGTCACGGCGGTTTGTCATACATATTATTACATCACCCAGTTATTAAACTCAGGACCCAATAGTTATCTTTTCTGTTCCTCTCCCTCCTTTCACCCTTCCTGCTCAAGTAGACCCCAGTGTCTGCTGTTTCCTTCTTTGTGTTCCTTAGTTCTTATCATTTAGCTCCAACTTGTGAGAACATGCAGTATTTGGTTTTCTCTTCCTGCATTAGTTTGCTAAGAGTGATAGCCTCCAGCTCCATCCATGTTCCCACAAAAGGCATAATCTCATTTTTTTAATGGCTGCCTAATATTCCATGGTGTATATGCACATTTTCTTTAACCAGTCTGTCATTGGTGGGCATTTAGGTTGATTCCATGTCTTAGCTATTGTGCACAGTGCTGCAATGAACATTCGTGCGCATGTGTCTTTTTTTTTTTGAGACAGAGTTTCGCTCATTGCCCAGGCTGGAATACAATGGTACAATCTTGGCTCACTGCAACCTCTGTCTCCCAGGTTCAAGCAGTTCTCCTGCCTCAGCCTCCCAAGCAGCTGAGATTACAGGTCTGCACCACTATGCCCCTGCTAATTCTGTATTTTTAGTAGAGACGAGGTTTCATTACCTTGGTCACGCTGGTCTTAAACTCCTGACCTCAGGTGATCCACCCACTTCGGCCTCCCAAAGTGCTGGGATTACAGGCATGAGCCACCCCCACCTGGCCATGCATGTGTCTTTTTTTTTTTGAGAGGAAGTCTCACTCTGTCACCCAGGCTGGAGTGCAGTGGAGTGATCTCGGCTCATCAAAATTTCCGCCTCCCGGGTTCAAGTAATTCTGCTGCCTCAGCCTCCCAAGTAGCTGGGATTACAGGCAGTTGCCATCATGCCTGGCTAATTGTTTTTATTTTTAGTAGAGACCAGGTTTCACCATGTTGGCCAGGCTGGTTTCGAACTACTGACCTCAGGTGATCCACCTGCCTCAGCCTCCCAAAGTGCTGGGATTACAGGCGTGAGTCACCGCATCCAGCTGCATGTGTCTTTATGGTAGAATTTGAGTTATATTCCTCTGGTATATACCCAGTAATGGGATTGCTGGGTCAAATGGTAGTTGTGTTTTTAAATCTTTGAGGAACTGCCATACGGCTTTCCACAATGGTTGAACTAATTTACACACCTACCAACAAGGTATAAGGGTTCTCTTTTCTCTGCAACCTCGCCAGGATCTGTTATTTTTGACTTTTTTTTTCCCCCCGAGGTAGAGTCTTGCTCTGTCGCCCAGAGCTGGAGTGAAATGCTGTAATCTTGGCTCACTGCAACCTTCGCTTCCCGGGTTCAAGCCATTCTCCTGCCTCAGCCTCCCGAGTAGCTGGGATTACAGGCACGTGCCACCAGGCCTGGCTAATTTTTGTATTTTTAGTAGAGAAGGGGTTTCACCATGTTGGCCAGGCTGGTCTCGAACTCCTGACCTTGTGATCCGCCCACCTTGGCCTCCCAAATTGCTGGGATTACAGGCGTGCTCCACCACGCCCAGCCTATTTTTTGACTTTTTAATGACAGCCATTCTGACTGGTGTGAGATGGTATCTCACCATGGTTTTGATTTGCATTTCTCTAATGATCAGTGATATTGAGCTTTTTTTCATAGGCTTGTTGGCTGCATGTATGTCTTCTTTTTTTTTTTTTTTTTTTTTTTTTTTTTTTTTTTTTTTTGAGACGGAGTCTTGCTCTGCCACCCAGGCTGGAGTGCAGTGGCCGGATCTCAGCTCACTGCAAGCTCCGCCTCCCGGGTTCACGCCATTCTCCTGTCTCAGCCTCCCGAGTAGCTGGGACTACAGGCGCCCGCCTCGTCGCCCGGCTAGTTTTTTGTATTTTTTAGTAGAGACGGGGTTTCACCGTATTAGCCAGGATGGTCTCGATCTCCTGACCTCGTGATCCGCCCGTCTCGGCCTCCCAAAGTGCTGGGATTACAGGCTTGAGCCACCGCGCCCGGCCGTATGTCTTCTTTTGAGAAGCAGCTGTTCATGTCCTTTGCCCACTTTTTTTTTTTTTCCATGACAGGGTTTCACTCTTGTTGCCCAGGCTGGAGTGCAGTGGCACAATCTTGGCTCATAGCAACCTCCACCTCCCAGGTTCAAGCGACTCTCCTGCCTCAGCCTTCCGTGGCACGATTACAGGTGTCAGCCACCACTCCTGGCTAATTTTTTGTATTTTTAGTAGAGATGGGGTTTCACCATGTTGGCTAGGCTGGTCTTGAATTCCTGACCTTAGGTGATCCACCTGCCTTGGCCTCCCACATTTTAATGGGGTTGTTTTTCTCTTGTAAATTTGTTTAAGTTCTTTATAGATGCTAGATATTAGACCTTTCTCAGATGCATAGTTTGCAAATATTTTCTCCCATTCTGTAGACTGTCTGTTTACACTGTTGATAGTTTCTTTAGCTGTGCAATAGCTCTTAAGTTTAATTAGATCCCATTTGTCAATTTTTGCTTTTGTTGTGATTGCTTTTGGCATCTTTGACATGAAATCTTAGCCTGTTCCTAGGTCCAGAATGGTATTACCTAGTTTGTCTTCCAGGGTTTTTATAGTTTTGGGTTTTACATTTGTCTTTAATCAATCTTGAGTTGAAATTTTTGAATATGGTATAAGGAAGGGGTCCAGCTTCAGTCTTTTGCATATGGCTAGTTATCCCAGCACCATTTATTGAATGAGTCTTTTCCCCATTGCTTGTTTTTGTCAGCTTTGTCAAAGATCAGATGGTCGTAGATGTGAGGCCTTACTTCTGGGCTCTCTATTTTGTTCCACTGGTCTATGTGCCTGTTTTTGTACCCATACCATGCTGTTTTGGTCACTGTAGCCTTGTAGTACAGTTGGAAGTTGGGTAACGTGATTCTTTCAGCTTTGTTCTTTTTGCTTAGGATTGCCTTGGCTATGTGGGCTCTTTTTTGGTTCCACATGAATTTTAAAATAATTTTTTCTAGTTCTGTGAAGAATGTTGGTAGTTAGATAGGAATAGCATTGAATCTGTAAAGTGTTTTGGGCAGTATAGCCATTTTAATGATATTGATTCTTCCTATTCATGAGCATGGGATGTTTTTCCATTTGTTTGTGGCTTCTCTGATTTCTTTGAACAGTGTTTTTTAATTCTCACTGTAGAGCTCTTTCACCTCCCTGTTTAGCTGTATTCCTAGGTATTTTATTTTTTTGGTGGCAGTTGTGAATGGGATTGCCTTTCTGATTCAGCTTTCAGCTTGGCTGTTGTTGTTGTATAGGAATGCTAGTGATTTTTGTACATTGACTTGTATCCTGCAACTTTGCTGAAGTTGTTTATCAGCTGAAGGAGCTCTGGAGCTGAGATTATGGGGTTTTCTAGATATAGAATCATGTCATCTAAAAACATAGTTTGACTTCCTATCTTCCTACTTGGATGCACTTTATTTCTTTCTCTTGCCTGATTGCCCTCACTAGGACTTCCAATACTTTGTTGAATAGAAGTGGCGGGAGACGGCATCCTTGTCTTGCGCCAGTTTTCAAGGGGAATGTTTCCAGCTTTTGCCCATTCAGTATGATGTTGGTTGTGGGTTTGTCATAGAAGACTTTTTTTTTTTTTGAGATGGAGTCTCGCTCTGTCCCCCAGGCTGGAGTGCAGTGGCTCGATCTTGGGTCACTGCAAGCTTTGCCTCCCAGGTTCACACCATTCTCCTGCCTTGGCCTCACCAGTAGCTGGGACTATAGCCACCCACCACCACACGTGGCTAAATTTTTGTATTTTTAGTAGAGACAGGATTTCACCATGTTAGCCAGGATGGGCTTTATCTCCTGACCTCGTGATCCACTTGCCTCAGCCTTCCAGAGTGTTGGGAATAGATGGCTCTTATTATTTTGAGGTATGTTCCTTCAATACCAAGTTTGTCGAGTTTTTGTTTTTGTTTTTTTTTTCTTTTTATGGAGTCTCACCTTGTTGCCCAGGCTGGAGTGCAGTGGCGCAATCGTAGCTCACTACAACCTCTGCCTCCGGGGTTCAGGCGATTTTCCTGCCTCAGCCTCCCGAGCAGCTGGGACCACAGGCGCCTGCCACCGCACCTGCCACCACACCCACCACCACACCCGGCTACTTTTTGTATTTTTTTAGTAGAGATGCAGTTTTACTACATTGGCCTTGAACTCCTGACCTTGTGATCTGCCCACCTCAGCCTCCCAAAGTGCTGGGATTACAGGCATGAGCCACATTGCCCGCCTTATTGAGAATTTTTAACATTATTTCTATATGTGGTTAAGTTAGGTGGAAACACAAACTTTCAAAAGGCAACATTTTATCTATTTTGTGGAGCATTACACTTATGGCTAAAATTGTAATTTTTGAACATATTTACAAATGATACAGTTCTTATGAGCATTTTACTACAAAAAAAGGTCAATGAAAAAGGACTGCTGCTTCACAGAAACAAAAAATAAGCTGTAGTGACAAGATTCTACTACATTTGTGTAAACATGAAAAGTACTTCCTTTTTGAATTGACTGATTCTGGAATGCATGATCATATAGCTCCATTTCCTCACCAAATGAAAATGTTGCTTGCCTTTATCAGAGACAAGAGGCAATTCTAGAGTGAGAAAAAAAAATTAGCTTGAAAAACAGGGTATGCAAGAATCCCATCTGCAGAATGATCAAATCCAATTTGTGGATATAGCTATACTGCCAAACAGCTTAAACACTAATTTAACAGCTAGGGCTAAAAAAATTTTCACCAGTGTTTTTGTTTTGCAAAGTTATGTTCTTGCCACATTTCCTTTGATATTTTCTATTATTATAGCAACAATAAAACCTAGAGTTTCTATTATGATGAGACAAATAATAATAAATATCACTATAATCAAGGACTCTTTTCAATACAATACAGGGCCAAGAAAGTGGCTAGAGCTGATAGTGTGGCCAAGTGAATGCAGAGCCAGAAAGTTTTATAGGAGGATTGTTTATGAACTTCAAAAATCTAAATTTTCTATAGCATCAATTAAATTTATTCTCTGGTTTAAATTTTCCAACTATAAATATTGGCATATCAACTAGAAGAGATGCCTATAGAATTTATTGAACACCTACTATTTGTAAATCACTGTGTTAAATGTTGTGAAAACCCCGAAGATTAACAAAACATAGTATTTACTTCAAGATTACAATACCTAATACAATAACTAAGGAGAAGGATAGATATGTAACTAACTACTGTCTCAATATCCAGAGGTAATGACTATTAATAACTTCTTGATTATTGTTTCAGAAATAGTTACTGTAGGCAGGGCATGGTGGCTCATGCCAGTAATCCAAGCACTTTGGGAGGCTGAGGCAGGCAGATTGCTTGAGCTCAGGAGTTTGAGACAAGCCTAGGCAATGTGGCAAAACCTTGTCTCTATAAAAATGCAAAAATTAGCTAGGTACTATGGCATGTGTCTGCAGTCCCAGCTACTTACAAGAACAAGGTGGGATGGCTTGAGCCCAAAAAGCAGAGTTTGCAGTAAGCTGAAATCACGCTACTGCTCTCCAGTCTGGGCTACAGAGCCAGACCCCGTCTCAAAACAAACAAACAAACAAAAAAGAGAGTTACTGTATTTATACATATATGTGCTTGTAAAAATATATTATATATATATAATACACATACATATGTATAGTCAAGCACATATTTATATACATGTACCCTTTGTTTTGTTTTGTTTTGGGACAGAGTCTTGCTCTATCACCCAGGCTGGTGTGTAATGGCACAATCTCGGCTCACTGCAATCTCCACCTCCCTGGTTCAAGTGATTCTCCTCACTCAGCCTCCCGAGTAGCTGGCACTACAGGTGCATGACACCACGCCTGGCTAATTTTTGCATTTTTAGTAGAAACGGGGTTTCACCATGTTGGCCAGGCCGGTCTCGAACTCCTGACTTCAAATAATAGCCCACCTCGGCCTCCCAAAGTGCTGGGATTACAGGCATGAGCCACTGCACCCAGGATTCTACAGTTTTCTTACCCAAAAGAAATGTTATGGCTGGGCACAGTGGCTCACACCTGCGATCCCAGCACTTTGGGAGGCCGAGGTGGTGGATCACGAGGTCAGGAGTTCGAGACCAGCCTGACCAACATGGCAAGACTACATCTCTACTAAGCTACTCGGGAGGCTGAGGCAGGAGAATCTTGAACCCAGGAGGCTGGGATTGCAGTGAGCCAAGATGGCACCACTCCAGCCTGGGCAACACAGCAAGACTCCATCTCAAAAAAAAAGAAAAGAAATGTTATAACATCCTGCTTTTCTATCCAATATATCTTAGAAAGCTTTGCATATCACCCATGAAGAGTTATGTCATTAAAAAAAAAAGAGGCCTGGCATGGTGGCTCAAGCCTGTAATCCCAGCACTTTGGGAGGCTGAGATGGGAGGATCACGAGGTCAGGAGATCGAGACCACCCTGGCTAACACAGTGAAACCCCGTCTCTACTAAAAACTACAAAAAACTAGCCGGGCGAGGTGGCGGGTGCCTGTAGTCCCAGCTACTCGGGAAGCTGAGGCAGGAGAATGGCATAAACCCAGGAGGCGGAGCTTGCAGTGAGCTGAGATCCGGCCACTGCACTCCAGCCTGGGCGACAGAGCAAGACTCCGTCTAAAAAAAAAAAAAAAAAAAAAAAAAAGAATACATAGTATTGTACTGTAGTTTAGGTAATCAGCTCTCTATTAATAGATACTTAGCTTGTTCTTAGTTTTTTTTGCTATTACTTCAGTGAACATCCTTGCTTAAGTATCTTTGTGTACTTGCCAGGAATATCTATACAGTAAGCTTTTAGAAGTAGAATTGGCAAATAAGAGTATTTTCAAGTCCTTTGCAGTATTCCTTCTGTTAGGCATGGCCAGAAGGTGGTATAGGTATGTTCTGTGACACTCACTGTAGTTTTGTAACCATTTCTTTGCCTTCTTCCTTCAAAATTTCCACTATTTTAGAAGCTCATAATGTAGTTGCACTGTTTTTTCCTGACTTCCTTTCCTGGTTACTTTTATTCCCTGAAGACTTTAGCTCTGGCTTACTTGTCCTCCTTTTTCTCCTTCTCTTTTCAAGATTTTCAGTGACTTTAACATCACTGTGGATTACTCATTTAACATCCTGGTCTCCTTAGCAATCCTGATCTTTTCTGCTACCCACTACAACCACCCACATTCATGCTTACAATCTAAACTTCTTCGTTACTTCTTCTGAACCCCCTATGAAATCTTGAATTCAAAATATCTTTATCCAATAACTACCTCTCAGCTTCCAATTTACCTATACTAACACTCTTCTGTAATAATTCTTTGGCCTCATCAAATCTCCAATTCATTCACCAATACCTTTCTCATGATCCAATACACTCTCCTCTTGTTTCCATTTCCCCAAATCCTAGTTGGACCCAACTAGTTGCCTTTTCCACGTTTAATCTGAAGCAGTTCAAAATTTCCAGAGGAAAGACACACAATTAGGCTTACTGGCTATATTTTAAATTAATGACCACAAAACTTTCTAGGCATTCAACCTTGCCTAGAACTCCTACTTATATTTCCCTACTAAACTTGATTCCTAGCCTACAGGATGACAGTTTCACAATGTTTTTTCTTTATACCCCTTATGTTAGCTGGTAACCTGGCATATTTTACTGAGAAAAATCAGACATGATGACCCCAGGTTCTCACCATCAAAACTACAAACCTATTGTATCTATACATACTGCTTTCTCTCCTGTTAAAATGAAAGTACCTCTGTACCTATCACAGGCAATCCCTCTATTTGTTCTCTGGATTCCTTAAGGACTTCACTTCTGTAGCACTTTCTTTCTCTTTTGCATTACCTATTTGCTCTTCTTTACTGGGTAATTCTCATTGGGTTACACATATGCTCCAGAACCTCTTTCTCTTGAGCCCACAATCTCTTCTAGATACCACTCCATTTCTCTTCCTCCTTTATGCAATTTTTTTTTTTTTTTTGAGACGGAATCTCACTCTGTCACCAGGCTGGAGTGCAGTGGCGCAATCTCGGCTCACTGCAACCTCCACCCCCCAGGTTCAAATGATTCTCCTGCCTCAGCCTCCCGAGTAGCTGGGATTACAAGCTCACACCACCACACCCAGCTAATTCTTGTATTTTTAATAGAGACGGGGTTTCACCATGTTGGCCAGGATGGTCTCGATCTGACCTTGTGATCCGGCCACCTCGGCCTCCCAAAGTGCTGGGATTACAGGCGTAAGCCACCGCGCCTGGCCACAAAATTTCTTAAAAAGTGTCTCCAATTTATCTTATATCTTGTTAACCCCTCTAATTTGGCTTCCAACCTCACTGAAACCAGGGGAGAATATCACCAAAGACTTCCATGTTGCCATATCAGATAGATTTTTTACTTTCTTCACCTTCTTTACCTCTCAGAGTTTGGACACAGTTTATTACTCACTTGCTCTTGATGGCACCATGCTTTGCTGGTTTTCCTCCTACCTTTCTGCTTCCTCCTCAGTCTCCATTGCTGGCTCCTTATTCTCTACTCAGTGCTTAGTTCCGGGCTCTCTTATTTTCTCTTTTTTATGCTTTTTCTCTAAGTGATCTTATCTAGTTCCATGGTTTTAATATTACTAATATTTTTGTTGACTCTCAATATGTGACATTTCTACTTGTTATCTAATAGGCATCACCAACTGAACAACAAAACTCTGTTTCTCCTCAAAGCCTGAGAGTTATTCTTGACTTCTCTATTACCCTTGTTCCATAAATCTGTGTCATTAAATACGTCTATTGATTCTGGCTTCTCTCTCGGCCTCCTACCCAAACCACCTCCATTTCTCACCTGGACTACTGCAGTTATCTCCTTAGTAGTCTCTCTGCTTCTATTTTTGCCTTCAACAATCCATTCTCACCACAAATGATCTTTTAAAACACAATTAAGTTCATGTTAGTCATATGCTTGATTCTTCAATGGCTTCCCATGACATTAAAAAAAAAAAATCTCTTTACTAGGGTCGTCAAGAACCGATGTGATCCAACCTGCCTCTCTTTCAACCTCTTATTTCCTCCTTATTCACTATGCTCCAGCCAAGCAGGGCTCCCTTATGTTCCATTAACTTGCCAAATTCTCTCTTTCTTCAAGACCTTTGCTCTGGTGTTTCCCTCTGCTTTGGCTGCTTTTTCTCCTAATCATCGTGTGATTGCTTTTTTTTTTTTTTTTTGAGATGGAGTCTCACTCTGTCGCCCAGGCTGGAGTGCAATGGCGCAATCTCAGCTCACTGCAACCTCCACCTCCCAGGTTCAAGTGATTCTCCTACCTCAGCCTCCTGAGTAGCTGGGATTACAGGCGCCTGCCACCCACGCCAGGCTAATTTTTGTGTTTTTAGTAAAGACAGGGTTTTGCCATGTTGGCTAGCTTGGTCTCAAACTACTGACCTCAGGTGATCCTCCCGCCTTGGCCTCCCAAAAGTGTTGAGATTATAGGTGTGAGCCACCATGCCTGGTCTGGTTCTTTCTTATGACTCAAAGTTCATCTTAAATATCACCTCTCAGATAGGTTCTCTCTCCATCTAAAGTAGTCCTCCCCACCCCTACAATTACTTTGAAGCTCATTACCCTATTTATTTCCTGGATAGCACTTAGTAAAATTATATTCTTCATTAGTTTACTTGTTTACTTATTGTCTCTATGTAAGTTCTTTGAGGGCGGGTACCTTGTCTTTCCTGTCACTTCTATATTGCCAGCATCTACAACAGCTCTTGACATACTGAAAGCATTCAATCAACATCTGTTGTATTAAAGGACAAAGCAACTGAATTATTAACTATATGCATACTTAGGTTATAGTGACAAATGGTAACAGATGTTGACAACTGATAAATGTGCATTTTGTTCAAGGAATATAATTTTGAGCTTTGTGTGGGAATGAATTATGTAAATTAGAAAGGTTTTCTGCTGTGTACTGATCACGCACAGTATATTCTTCTAGTGGCCTATGGTTTCCCTTTGGCAATAAATAGCTAATTTCTTGTTCAGTAATTCTTATATAAATTCATAAACAAATTAATGTTTTTATTTATCACATTAATGCGAAAGTTCAGAATAGTTATGTTTTTTAAAAAGCCTCTCAGATAGGTGCATAACTTTGGGCTGGCGTTCATTCTTCCCACTTAGCTGACATTTCTGAATCTTGATCCCAAGGTCCTTAAACATTTTATCTGAATGAGTGTACTCTCTGAATTTAACACCAAATGTTCTGCCTCTCAACCTTGGACTTTTAAAAGATGATTTTTTTTTCTGTTCTGTACCAAATTACAGAAAAAATTTTTTTAAAGGACAACGTGAAAAAATATACTTTATCACATAAAAGAGTCATTTACGTATTTCAAAACATTTTTCTCATTCAGAATCTCATTATGTTTATAAAACACTATACTTCCAAGGCTCTTAGATGATTATTAACTGAAATAATAGAACAATTATGTCAACAGTAAAATTTTCACATTAATCTATCCAATAGGATTCAAGTATATATGTTAGCCCCTTTAGATAACATGTGGTCCAACTAAAAAATATAACAATATAATTTTTAACTAGGTAGAATTTATGCATACAACATTTAAAATTTCAGGTTGGCCTAAATAAGTTGTTCTGGACAAGTTTTGTTTTTATTAAAAATTAACCACTGGATTAAGATGACAATTATTGCTTCCTTTAGTTAATACTCAAAAAGAAAGCCATCCTTTGCTCCTGTGTAACAAATGGACTTTATTAATTAGGTCTCTCAGTTTGTGTGCTGGCAACATTTGGCAAAGTCCAGTCCTCAGCAAAAATAGTAACAACCTGCTCTGGAGGGCAATCAGGCAGCAAGTCTATTTTTGGCCTTAATGTTTGAAACACCAAATGCCAGATGCCATCGAAGGGAACCTTAATTGGCATAAGTAAACTGGTTTGATACTGAAGTACAGAAGGATTTGAGGCACTCCAAAACACTTGTTTCTTTAGTACAAAAGAAATAAATGTTTCAGACTTAGCAAAGGAATTCATATCTAATACTGACATATGTAAAACCAAAAGAATCTTAACAGAAGAAAGAAGAAGAATGCTATAACCTCAGCTTTAGTGCTTAACATTACTCTAAATTTTCTGTTTGTTCAGTGTTTCTGGCTTTTATTATTAATATCTTTGTTAGCTTACCTGTCTCTGAGTGTGCTGGGGCCTAGATAAGGATATAGGTTTTCCTTAAGCCTTCCTTTGATGAGATGATCCAGGGTTTCATGTAGGAAAGGTTGATGCTGTGTATATACATTTTCTACTCCCTAAAACAGGGGAAAATGGTTCTTATGTCATTTTTGGGAAACTAGCAATACAAGAATTAGTAATATTCATATCAGAAAAGGATATACACTCAATAGAGATTTCATGGGATAGATTTAAATAGAAACTGTGGTAAATTTCAAAATTATTTTAATCAGTCAGAAATGTTCTAATCTCATAAAAATTACTCTGTAATTTAGGGCTAGTTATTGTAAAGGAATTTTTAAAAATGGGATTGCTTAAATCCTTTATCATGTCTTCACTGCCTCTTACCCTTTTGTGAAAATGTTAAATGATAGGTAGAGCAAATAAAAGGAAAGGATCATGTATAAAAAAGACTGGAAATACCCAGGAAGACAGAAAAACTTCAGAAAACATAAGAAAGGCTAGCAGATTAGAATTAATTTTTGAGTATTTTAAGAAAACAGGTTAGTATTTTTAAAAGATCAAATGTTTGCTTCATCTTTAATTTCCTTCAAAGAGAAACTACCTAACAAATCTTTAATTATAAACAAATGGAGTAAAATATCTGTGACTATCAGAACCATTTGTCTTTTTCTTCTTGAGTATTTCCCGGAAATATCTCCAGTTATTTCCTGCCCAGTTATTTGGTCCAATGCTGATACAGCTCTAATACAGAAAGCACTAAAAGAAAAAGCTTTCAAGAGGATGTCAGTTTTAATTTCATTTAATTGACATAGTACTAAATTAGCAGCAATCTTCAAGATACTTTGAAGATCATATTCATTCACTCTCAGCCTCTCAGCCTCAGGGGCTTCGACTGTTCTCACTTAGGAAAGCACAGAGGAGATGTCTGTACCTTCAGTCCTTTGAGGAACTGTTTGGTGATAGCCACAGCATCTTTGGGGCTGAAGAGGTCACTTCCTCTGACTCGTTTACCACCATATTCAACAACTGCAGACACGAGCTATTAAGAAAGAGAAGCAAATTTTGATTGCTTAGGGATCAGGAAGCCCACTTCATAAGAAAATAATTTTATTAAGGAAACAAAAATGAAAATACAGATTTATACATTTCTGTAAATAAAAATAGTATGATTTATCATTTGTTAGAGCTAAGAATATAATAACAGAGTTGGTTCCTGTTTGGTGGGCTAATATGGAAACTGGTTACCTTTCGATACTTATCAGAAACACCTTTATTCCTGAGGTCCATCATTAGTCCTGGCAGGCTATTGCTGCTGTGTCGCTCATAATGTAAAGCATAAAGCATCACCAGGCGGGCAGCATCAAACTCTGTCACTTTGGGGTTCTGCAGAAGCCTTTTTACATTCTGAAGAAAGATAGAACTTATATTTATTCCCCTTTCACTTGAGTGATCTGTTGTACAATGCCTTAGATCTAATAATTATTAAATGGTAGTGATACATCACTACTATGACAATTATAAGTCATACACTTAGCAACTGTCTCAACTATAGAAAATTAAATGCCTTTTGTCCAAGGTAAGAATTAAATAAGGAAATATATTTCCATTGTAATTGCTTTGCGACAAAAATGAATTTAATAATGGGTAGCTTCACTTTTCTTTTCCACTAGCTGAAGTTGTAATTTTCTTGCTGAAAGAAGGAACACTTACTATTTCCACCACTTGAATCAATACAGCACAACAAAACTGACTAGTTGATTTGCAAACCTATTAATGATTGACCAGTGAAATGGAGACAAAGTTGGTAGAATTTTACACAGACTGGGCTTAATCTCTAAGAAGCATCAGAACATGTCTCAACATGGTTGACAGAGATGAGTATGTAATAGCATGTAATCTCTAAATTTAGTACTTAATGATTTTAAGAGGCAGGTACGGACAGAAAAGGGGGCCAGGAGAAGCCATGTTTACATTTTTTAATCTTCATATTCAGGACCTTCCATATAGTACAGATTTATATTTATTATACAGCAGAACAAATAATTTAAGTCAACAAATACTTTTTGAGTCCCCATAAGGCAGTATGTCATGCACTGTTGCAGGCACACAGATAAGTTAAAGACAATTCCTGTCCCCAGTGAGTTCACAGTCAATGGGGTGAAAGATGATCAAAGTAATATAATTTATTCTGCTACATACATGTTTCTTTAATGTACTTGAGTTCTGTGAGATGAATAAATATGGAAATGGTGTCAGTTTAACACAGAAGGCATATTGGTTCATATATAATTTTTCCAGAATGGATAGGCTTTCCTACGATTAAAGGGGAAGCCTTACCAACACCTTAAGAAAAAAAGATGATAATCCTACAGAAGTGTGTTCTGCAAGAAGTACTTAGGTTTTGTAGCTTCAAGAACTGTTGCACTTTCCACTGTGTTATGCTAAATAGGGAAAGGGCAAGTGCAAATACAAAGGATGCAAATATATTGCACTGTGTTAAAAAGCAAAACAAAACAAAATAACAATCAAACACTGATTGATGAAGAAAGCTATCTCCATATGGTATTTTTAACTTTGACAAAGTAGTCTTTATGAAAAGTGAGTATTTTCAAGACCTTATAATTTGAAGAAAACATGAGCCCCAGGAATAAGGCTGCAGAGGATGGACTGGCTCTATTTTTAGGTGCAAATGCCAGTGGAGATTTAACCATGCTAGCATTTTTATTATAATTGTTACTATTTTTATTAGGGCTCTGATTAAAAAATTATATGAATTTTTTATTTCTTTTTATAGTCATGTAGATTTTAAGTGGTCTGCTTATAACCCTATATTCTCATAACCCTTTTTTTAGTGCATGTTTTTATAGAATGTGAGGTTTTTCAGGAACAAATATGTGGTGTTATAACAGAAACATATGTATGTAAAAAAACAAAAGAAAACAAAAAGCAAAAGCTGAAAATCAGTGCAAAAGAGGAAGGCGAGAGAAAGGGGACGAGAAAGTATACTGGGTTGTTGAGAAATTAGGAACGACTTCATAAAGGAGGTGACATTTGCCAAAGGTCCTGAAGAATCAGTAAGTATTGGAACCAGTGTGAGAGACTAAAAACAGTGGCACCATCAAAATAAATACGGAAATCAGAGGAAGAAATGGCTTGGGTTGAAAGGCTGGCAAGAGCCTTAAAGGGCACTGAATTCTGAGGACATAATTATCAACTATATGATTACTTTACAACTTACAAAATGTTTTCACATACATTATCTCTTTTGTACCTGACAACAACCATGTCTAATGTCTAAGAGCTCTTCTGTTCACACTGACTAGGGACTATGATGATAATGGGGAACCTCCCATGTAGCTTTCAAGTACAGAGTTCTCTGAGACAGATTTCTATTGTTGATTTTTTTGGTTACTATTTCACTACCATCATCCTTAAGGGATCAAAAAGGGAGAAACTTCTGTAGATTTCGATCCCAAATTTGTCAGATTTTTCTTATTTTTTTCCCTTCATGGTATCTTCCCCGCTAGAGCAGCCATGGAATACAGCCCATTTAGGGTATCTGTTCAAATGTTCCACTATTTTCTACTATAATATGAAGAAATTTCAGGTACAAATTATGTATGTATCTCAATCAACAGCGTAAATTTAAAACATTAAGAAATCCCGTTGGGGACTGGGTGTGGTGGCTCACGCCTGTAATCCCAACAGTTTGGGAGGCCGAGGTGGGTGGATCACTTGAGGTCAGGAGTTCGAGACCAGCCTGGACAACATGGTGAAACTCTGTCTCTACTAAAAATACAAAAAATTAGCAGGGTGTGGTGGCGAGCACCTGTAGTTTCAGCTACTCAAGAGGCTGAGGCAGGAGAATTGCTTGAACCTGGGAGGCAGAGGTTGCAGTGAGCCAAGATTACGTGCCACTGTACTCCAGCCTGGGCGACAGAGTGAAACTGTCTCAAAAAAATAAATAAATAAAACATTTAAAAAAATTTATAAAAAGAAAAGAAATCCCATTGGGGATTTCTGTTGTTACTTTTCTTATAGGCACAATGTCTCATTTCCTGCCCTTGCAGTCACTCTCCTACCACCTTTTCTGGCTGATCTGTCTCTGTACTTTTAAGCAAATCTGCGAAATCCAAGTAACTATAAATTCACAAAACTGGTATGATGACAGTCAAAGACTATTTGCAGTAATCAGTCTCTGTCCTTTTCTAGTTACCTTCACGTGGATCTTGACTCTTGGCTGTTTCTTATTAGAGATAAGTGTTGGTGATAATGTGGAGAAATAAGAACCCTTACACACAACTGGTGAATGTAAATTAGTACAGCCATTATGGAAAACAGTATGAAGGTTCCTTAAAAAATTAAAAATAGAACTACTATATGATTTAGCAATCCAACTACTTGGAATATATCCAAAGGACATGAAATCAGTATGTTGAAGAGATATCTGCACTCCTATGTTTACCGCAGCACTACTCAAAATAGCCAAGATATGAAATCAACCTAAATGTCCATCAACAGATGAATGGATCAAGAAAATGCAGTATTTAGGTTGGGCATGGTGGCTCAGGTCTGTAATCCCAGCACTTTGGGAGGCCGATGTGGGCGGACTGCTTGAGCTCAGGAGCTGGGGACCAGCCTGGGCAACATGGTGAAATTCTGTCTCTACAAAAATACAAAAATTAGCTGGGCATGGTGGTGCATGCCTGTAGTCCCAGCTACTGGGGAGGATGAGGTGGGAGAGTAGCTTGAGCCTGGGAGGCAGAAGTTGCAGTAAGCCAAGATTGCACCACTGCACTCTAGCTTGGGTGATAGAGCCAGACCCTGTCTCAACAAAAAGAAAAAAAAGAGAAGAAGAAAGGGAAAAGAAAACACAGCATACATATATACATATATAATGAAATATTTACTACTCAGCCATGAAATAGAATGAAATTCTGTCATTTGTGGCAAAACAGATTAGCCTGGAGGACTTATATTCAGTGAAATAAGCCTGACACAGAAGGACAAATAGTGCATGATCTTACTCATATGTGGAATCTAAAAAGTTGTTCTCATAGAACTCATAGAAGTAGAGAGCATAATAGCAGTTACCAGAGGATGGGATGGTGAAGGATGGGGGTGATTAGAAATTGGTTAATAGGTACAAAGCTACAGTTAGAGAGCAGGAATATGTTCTGGTGTTCTACTGCATAGTAGGATGAATAGAGTTAAAAATAATGTATTACATATGTCAAAATAGCTAGAAGAGAGGTTTTTAAATGTTCTTATCGCAAAGAAACGACCAATGTTTAAGGTGATGGATATGCTAATTACCCTGATTTGATCATTACACAATGTATACATGTATTGAAACATCACATTGTATTCCATAAATCTGTACAATCATTATGCATCAATCATAAACAAAATCCACTTCTATTCCTTGAGATTTGGTACTGGTATTCAGATTGCTTGGCTTGACTCTTAGTTCTCCATTGAGGACTTGGCTCAGATCTGACCAGACCTACTTTGAGTAACTATTTTGCCTACTTTTGAGCCCTTAGGACCCAACTCATGGCTCAGGCCCATGTTCTAGCTAGAGGTATCTATTCTCTCATGAAAAGAAACCTGTAGGTACAAGCTGAGTTCTTTCTTTTCTTTCAGCTGTATCAGTCCTTGGAGAAGCAGGACCTTTTTGTCTGCCTTGATCCCACTTTATCTTTTGACTTCATTTTGAAGGATTTCCCTCATAGCTACTTATCAACTTGATTGATAGTGGCCTACGTTACACTGAGATTTCAGGGCACTAACCAGAGAAGAGGAGAAAAAAGAATCAGAGAGGCTTATAATTACAAAGCAGGTATATGCTATACGGTAGTATTTATCTGCTGGAAATATAACTGAATTACATAATTTTTTGGTTTCTCTTATTAAATTTTCCATCAGCCTTGTGACTATTAGAAAACGACACTGTCATATTATAACAATGACTGAGTAAAGAGCAAAACAGAAAACTGTCATCTACTTAAGAAGACAGGATTCAAAAACCTTGCACTGAACTCTAACATTTGTATGGGCCTAATCAAGGAATAGGAAAAGAAAAGGAAAAGAAAAGCAAAAATAGTGTCTTTGGAGATCAAGTTTCCTAAAGGAACTAACATTCATTTATAAGATAACAACGAGAAAACCATTCTTCTTTTCTGATATTCAGAGATTCTTCCATTGTTTCTGGCTGAATGCTTTTCTACTTTTCTGTTTTCTTCTATCAAAACTATGATGAAGCAGCAGAGCAAGAAGAAATCATTATGACATACACATATTTTAAACTATTACACAGATTACAGATGGTCTTGGTAATTAAAGATCGTCTCCATTTTTTTTTGTTTTAGTTTAACCTAAAGAATAGGATCCCTTCTTTGTTATCTACTATATTAATGTAGTAAAGTCAGAAAATAACAAAATAAACCAACAGATTAGGACAGTAAGATGGAATTGGCAGAAGTCTTCCACATGCTGATCTGATAAAAATGAGCCTGAGAGAACAGTGTTGTGTGAATATAAAAAGCTTATCTGGGAAAAATGATAGAATGCAGACAAGACCCAATTCTACCGACTGGTAAATATATCTGAGTCAGTATTCCTTTTCTTAATGACTAGTCAACATAAAATTTAGCTTTGCAGTAGATCTTCTGCTGATCAATACTGTTTCTAAAATACTGGCTAAATGTTGTTTTAGAGTAAAAGGATCATTTTTACATTTAATTAATCAGAGTAAAGCTGCCAGTCAGTTCAATGTGTCCCAACCACTTTTCTTATAATTTTAATGAGTGGCAAAAACAAAAACAAAAACAAAAACAAAACACTTTTCTGAAATCAGAGAGATACGAGGCTATCAATGAACTAAAAAACAAGTCTTGGATGACATTAAGAAAATTAAATGTACCATCAAATAATAACACTCGTAATGTTGGTAGTTAATGTTTCTTGAAAGCTGTAAGTACCAAGTACCATAAGAGTTTTACATGTATTAGCTCATTGCACTCTCACAACAATTTTGAGGTAAGACTGAGGCTTAGAGTGGTTAGGAATTACATTCAAACCCAAGCCATCAAAGGCCCAAGTTCTTAGCCACTACTCTATACTGCTTCAAATAGAGCTCTTACTCCTCATTTTTCTAATAAACATTGATTGAGTCCTTATTAAGTATCATTAACAGGATGATTTAAGATCTTTACGCAAGGTCAGGAAAAGATATAAAACAGACTGGTTCCTCTCTCCAAATGAAGAGCTGTGATATGACAACACAGACTGGGCATTGGGGGCAGGGTATGGGGAAGATGATGAGGGTAGAATTGCTCACTTTCTAAAGATGCCTTTTCTTCATGGTATGGCAAATCTTCATTACTAATCAAATAAATCTCTTCTGAGGATATGTATATGTTTCAGTGGTAGTAAATTTCACTTTGGTTCTAGTGAAATTCTTTCTAAATGAAATTTTCATTAGCCTACAAAATAATGGTTAGAATGGCAGCAATTTTTAGGTTAACTTTTAGCAATATGTGAACTTTTTTTCTTGTCATGATACTTACTATTCAATAAAGCAAACCCCATCTCTACTCACAAACCTCATTTCATTGCTTCATGACATATTATCATCTAAGGTCAAGTCAAGGAATGCTATAACCCCTCTAGAAGTCAGGCCCCTGACATCTACTTACTATAAAACAAAAGATTCCTTTATAGACTATTTAAGTTGTGTTGCCAAAGAAGTCCTTTATGATGGGGGGACTCCAAATCAACTGCTCACTGTAAAATCCCGGTACCCCAGACAAGAAAACCTTCAAAAGATAAGTTTTAAAAATAAAAAGTGGATCACAAATAGAATTTATATTTTTAAAGTAACTATTTTTCTTTTGAAGTGAACATAAAAATAAAGTTTCAGACAAGTTATTACAATAATTTTTTCTAATTGCTTTCCATATGTAGAGAGATACAAATAAAGACAGTAAAACTGGTTAGTGATTAAGTCTGGTTCTACTGTTTTCAAGGGAAAAATCAAATGATAAACAAATATAAGAAATTAAAATGTAGTTATGGGACACAATTTTGTTTTTTATTTAATAAGAGGCAGAAAACTCATTTTTTTGTGATGAATATCAGGACATTTCTATTAGGCCCACAAAACAACTATAAAATATTATTAGTAGTGTTGTTTAAAGGCCATGTTAAATAGATTAGGATACATCTTTACAAAGGATACTATGTAGTGATTAAAAAGAATGTGACTTTAGGTTCTGATCCAAAACCCAACAACAATAAATCCCAGTAAAGACGCTGGTATAACTAGAGCACTCACAGGTAGACTTTTTTCTTTTGGTTGCACTATGTGTAAAAAAAAAAAAAAAAATCATGCTTACAGGAAGGGAACCAATATTTACAAAGCACCTATTAAATGTGAAGCATTTTACATATCTCATTGAATCATCATAACAGTCGGAAAGTTTGAAATCATTATCCCCAAGACTTGGGCAAATTAAGTAATTTTCCCAAAGCAACTTTGGTAAGGAGAGGTAGGATATAAGCCAGGCCAGTCTGGGTCCCAAACCTGAGTTGTTTCCAATATACCAGGTTGGCATTATCTTATAGAATAAAGTGGAACTGTAGCTGGGAAAGAAAGAAGTTAAGCTTTAGAATATAGGGTCCTATCAACAGGGAAATGTGCTTCTTGTAAGTGGCTTAGAAATGGCTTTTTCCTAAAGGACTCGTATTCCTAAATTACTTGTCAGTGACATCATACTTTGTCATTTCTCAGGAATCATGGAATTACCTCTGATTTATTCTATCTTTATATCCAGCCTGTCATTTAATTTCTTCTCCCTTTGAAATATTTTTCAGTTCTGCCCCTTGCTGTACATTTTTGCTACTATCACTGTAAGTCTACAAGTCTTTCTGACCTGTTTTTTCACCTCTAAAGCATCCTTACTAGGTTACATTTCCTAAAATACTGCCTTCACCACCTCAACATTCTACATAAGATCCTATACTGGATCTCTTTGCCTATCCCAGCAGGTATAAATTCTTACAAGCCTCTTCATAAAGCTTGTAAACTGTTTTTTGTTTACCAATTTTATCTAATTCTGTTTCATACTCACTCTCTACAGGTCAAACTGTTTATTACTTCCTGCATACTTCTACATCTTTGCTTTTGCTGTTCCTGACTGAACTCCTCCCCCAAATTCTATTCATTCTTTGTGGTCCATCCTAATCTTGCCTTCTCTAAGAAACTGTTCCTAATAACCTCAAAACCTGTTACAGTCAGTATTACAATTATGACTTAATTATCATCTTGAAACATTATCTAATTTTTTCTTGTGCTTTAGTTTTGTGTCTTCAACTAGACTATACATTTCTTGAGGCCAGAGTCTGATTATGCTGCTATTCTAAAATCCTCCGGGAGCCCGCATCATTTTAAGATTAAAGCCCAACTTTCTTCCAATGGCCATAACCTGGCTTCAGTCAGTCTTTCTAGTCTAAGACCACTCATCTTGGATCCTGTACTAGCCACACTGAACTATTCTGTGTTCCCATATATATTTAAATATATGTATATTTCAAATATAAATATTTTATATATAGAAAGAAAATATATATATATATCAATTTTTATTTCTTCACATCTTCATGCCTGCATTCCCTCTGCTGAGAATGTTTCTTCCTTTTCCCTGTTTGATGTTATTTTCCCTAAGAAGTGCTAAGAAGCCTCATCCTTGGGGAAAACAGTTGTCCTTCCTCTGTATTTCCATATTCCTTTGTAAATACCTCTAATATAGCACATAGTGCATGGTATTACAATTGCTGGTTTAAATTTCTTTCTTCCCTACTATAATGTGGTATCTTATTCATCTTTGTACTCCTAGATCCTCACAGCAGTATTATGTACATATAGCAGGCATTAACATGTTGGTGCGATGAAAAGCAGACTTCAATAATGAAAAAACTTAGATAATACATTTTAATATGGGTTTTATCTTTTAAAGTCTTCCTAACCACTCTGTGAGATGAGTATTAATATACCTGTTTTACGAATAATGAAACTGGCTCAGAGATTAAGTCAACAGCTCCACGTCACAAAGCCTGTAAGTGGTATACCAAACACTCCAATCTAGATCTTCTGATTCTAGTTTGGTGCTCTTTCTAGTAGACTAGGCTGCACTCATACTAATTAACTGAACGCTTAGGAATTGCACATTACACTTTTCTTGTGTCTCTTTTTATAGATCTATCTTAAATAATATCAATTTGTGTTCTCATCTCAGCTCCTTGTCGGACTAAATTCCATGTTGGTGAAGAAGGATTACTTGCCTTTTTATCTCTTGCTCTGCCTGGCACAGTGCCTTACACATAGTAGGTGCTCATCAAATTGGACTGACCTGGAGAGCACTAGAATGGTCATTTTGACAGGCCAGTTCTTGCTCAACCTCTGAAACCTCCAGCAGATTCCGCTCACTGACCAATCGAGACAATTCTCCAACCACTGTCACATGCTTTGAAACAGTCCCAGACATTTTCTTGAACTGTGGATAATTCTCAACAAAGGCCTGCCATGGGAAAAACATCAATGAGAGGTTCTGTTATTTTTTGACCGAGGATAAGCATGTATTGAATGGGGGGTAGGGAAAGCAGGGGATGTTTTTCAGCCCTGATTAAAGCATCTACAACTTTCAGCCACATGGCATTTTGTTATGCTTAAGAAGAGAAGAACTGGTATATGTTGGTAGACTGAGTCTTTGTTTTTTTTTTTTTTGAGACAGAGTTTCGCTCTTGTTGCCCAGGCTACAGTGCACTGGCGTGATTTCGGCTCACTGCAACCTCCCAACCTCTGCCTCCCAGGTTCAAGCGATTCTCCTGCCTCAGCCTCCCGAGTAGATGGGATGACAGGCATGTGCCACCATACCCGGCTAATTTTGTATTTTTAGTAGAGATGGGGTTTCACCATGTTGGTCAGGCTGGTCTCGAACTCCCGACCTCAGGTGATCCGCCCACATTGGCCTCCCAAAGTGCTGGGATTACAGGCGTGAGCCACTGCGCCTGACAATAGATTGAGTCTTTAAATAGTCTAGATATTACTGAAGAATGGAAAGAAGCACATGGTTTATTATGAATTTTTCGCTATATTGTTTAAAGACATTACAGAAAATAAGCCTCAAACAAATAAAATCAATCAAGGTAGAAATCAGACCCAGAAGATTCCAAAAGTGTTGCTTACATGAATAGTTTCAAACTCTCACGTTAGTCATTCATGTACATGCTCAATTTACCTTCATGTCTGCTATTGATTCTAGTTTTTGCTGTTCTTTTGGTTTCTTCTTCTGAAAATCTTCCATGAGATTCTTTATATTGCTACCAATCTCAGCAAAGTTCAGGTACATATTCTGTGAAAAAGAAAGGTGGAAGCACATCATCAACTAGTCTGACTTTCAGAAAATTTAAAAGCAGTGAAAAAGAATTTGGAACACAGAATTGAAGGGCAGGGAAATTCCATTTTAATTACCAAATTTGGACATTAGCTGGGACACTGGTGATGAATAGCATTACTATTCTCACAAACAGCTACTGGAGGGGAGAGAAGTAAATAACTACGTGATCTCTATGAAAAAACTACTAGTAAAGGGTCAGAATCCAAATCTTCGGCCTTCCCTTGAGAGGCAGTTTATGCACAGGATGCCTCTATCATCCTTTCACATGAAATCCCATGCCTGCCCCCATACTAACAAGCCAATATTAATCTTCTTACATAAAAACAACTAAAGAGAATTAAAAAAAATTTAAACCACCTACATTAGCATAGAATTCATCATTTTCAGCAGATAGGACCACCTCTCTTAAGTCTTTACTGATCCCCGGCACTCTGGAAAGATCAATCCGATTGTTGTTTATGCCTAGTAGTTCATGGACCATGGCCTGATATGTCCACTAAATAAAGAATTATGAAAAAAAATGGTAACTGACAAAATATGGAAATAGTAAACATTCAGGAAAACAAATAAAAACTGATAACATTCTTTAACTAGTCTTCTTTACATGAAGATTCTCTAGTTAAATTTTACTAATACTTTGTGCTATCATAAGCATTAAGATTGTCATTTTAATTGATTAAACACTGAAAAAAAGTCAAAATACTTTTAGATTTCACATTTTTGGAAAAAGGGCAGCAAGATTAATATTCTTGATAGAAAGACAACAAATTAGAGCTATCATTAGCTCCAATTTTTTGCCTGTGAATTAAGGGTATATTTTTGGCTTCACAGATAGAGCTATATTGGTACTGCAGTTACAAGCTGTACCATTTCCT
Organism: Rhinopithecus roxellana; assembly: GCF_007565055.1. Classification (NCBI taxonomy): domain Eukaryota; kingdom Metazoa; phylum Chordata; class Mammalia; order Primates; family Cercopithecidae; genus Rhinopithecus; species Rhinopithecus roxellana. The sequence continues at coordinate 47,397,935 of NC_044556.1, forward strand.
GTATGCTTCTGTGGTTTTCTGCAGCATGAGAAGTGTGTTCTTGCAGACCTAAGTGGTACTATATTTATCCTGGGAACACTAATATTATCAGAAAAACCTTGTGAGTTGATCAAAACACTGGGAGATTCAGAAACTTACCTCTGAATCCATTTTATTTTATATCTTTACCTAATGGGAGTTGTGAGGAAGGACTGGTTTCCAGTCTCACAAAATGTGAATTTATTTGGTAAAACTGGAAACGAGAAATCTCCAAACTTTCCCTTTTCACCATTTATGGAGAATAGATTACTTTCAGTCATAGGTCTGTTAGACAAAATGAAGTATTTTCTAGCATGTTCCCTTCTGCATCTAGAATCTAAATGCTAGAAAAGTTTATATACATATTTTATCTTAAGAAAACTAGATTTATTAACAAATAATTTAGAAGGTTATAAAAGAAGGTACTTACTTCCTAAAAGATTTGCCAAAGGAATTCCTGAAAAAGCAAGTTCCATTAGAGCACTTAAAATAAATACAACAAGGCCAGGCATGGTGGCTCATGCCTGTAATCCCAGCATTTTGGGAGGCTGAGGTGGGTGGATCACTTGAGGTCGGGAGTTCGAGACCGGTCTGACCAACGTGGTGAAACCCCATCTCTACTAAAAATACAATTTTTTTTTTTTTTTTTTTGAGACAGAGTCTCGCTCTGTCGCCCAGGCTGGAGTGCAGTGGCCGGATCTCAGTTCACTGCAAGCTCCGCCTCCCGGGTTCCCGCTATTCTCCTGCCTCAGCCTCCCGAGTAGCTGGGACTACAGGCGCCCATCACCACGCCTGGCTAGTTTTTTGTATTTTTTTTTTAGTAGAGACAGGGTTTCACCGTGTTAGCCAGGATGGTCTCGATCTCCTGACCTTGTGATCCGCCCGTCTCGGCCTCCCAAAGTGCTGGGATTACAGCCTTGAGCCACCGCGCCCGGCCAAAAATACAAAATTAGCTGAGCGTGGTGGTGCATGCCTGTAATCCCATCTACTTGGGAGGCTGAGGCAGGGAATTGCTTGAACCTGGGAGGTGGAGGTTGCAGTGAGCCAAGATCACACCATTCCACTCCAGCCTGGGCAGTAAGAGCAAAACTCTGTCTCAAAAAAAAAAAAAAAAAAGTGCAACAAAATGTTTTATGCTTTTATGGATAGCTTCTTGTGCATGCTTCTAGCACTTACTCTATAATTAAAATTATGTTTACTTCTCTCATCATTGGACCATGGGCTCTTTGAGGGCAGAAATTATAACTTTTAACCTTTTATCTCTAGTACTTAGTTAAGTACGTGGCACAAAACAAGTCCCCAGTGAAATCTGTGGGATAAATAGTTGCTTTTCTTTGCAAGACAGAATAATAAGCAATTAATTTTCTTTCCACTTTTTGATATTATCAAAAGTTTCTTTGGTAAACATATATTAGTCTGAATTTAGGAATATAAGGCTATTTTATACTACAGAGAAGTTTCACTCCACAGATTTCCCTTAGCATTGACATTAGTATAAGCTGGGAAGAAACTGAAACATAGATTGTGCCTTTCTCCATAAATACAAAGTCACAGCCAGGCGCGGTGGCTCACGCCTGTCATCTTGGCACTTTGGGAGGCCGAGTCGGGCAGATCACTTGAAGTCAGGAATTTGAGACCAGCCTGGCCAATATGGCGAAACCCTGTCTGTACTAAAAATATTTAATACAAAAATTAGCCAGGTATGGTGGTGTACGCCTCTAATCCCAACTACTCAGGAGGCTGGGGCATGAGAATTGCTTGAACCTGGGAAGTGGAGGTTGCAGTGAGTTGAGATCACGCCAACCTGGGTGACAAAGAGAGACTCTGTCTCAATACACACATACATACATACATATATATAAAATCACTATTGATAGAGCACCTACTATGTGCACTGTTCTTATGCTTGCAGGAGAAAAAACACTGGTGAGACTCAGTCTGCCTTGAAGAAATATGTAACGTAGGAGACGGTGTAAACAACCAAAGCTACAACATGGCAAGTACAGCATGAGACATGAGAGAGACACAAAGGTCTACAGGTCTACAGGAATTTTCAGGAGGTAAGAACAATATCTGACTGAAAGAATACAGGCTTCAAGGAGATGTTGAAGCATGGCTGGATGTTGGAGATGGCTTTTGAGTGTTTTTTTGAGACAAGAGTTTCGCTCTTGTTGCCCAGGCTGGAGGACAGTGGTGTGATCTCGGCTCGTTGCAACCTCTGCCTCCCAGGTTCAAGTGATTCTCCTGCTTCAGCATCCCGAGTAGCTGGGATTACAGGCGCCTGCTACCACGTCCAGCTAATTATTTTCTATTTTTAGTAGAGACAGGGTTTCATGATGTTAGACGGGCTGGTCTCGAACTCCTGACCTCAGGTGATCTACCCACCTCGGCCTCCCAAAGTGCTGGGACTACAGGTGTGAGTCACCGTGCCCGGTTCTTTTTTTTTTTTATTCTTTGCTATTATTCATATAAATCATTGTATTTATTTATTTATTTTTGGAGACAGAGTCTCGCTCTGTTGCCCAGGCTGGAGTACAGTGGAATGATCTCAGCTTACTGCAACCTTCGCCTCCCGGGTTCAAACGATTCTCCTGCCTCAGCCTCCCAAGTAGCTGGGACTACAGGTGTGTGCAACCACACCCAGCTAATTTTTTTTGCAGTTTTAGTAGAGTCAGGGCTTCACCACGTTGGCCAGGCTGGTCTTGAACTCTTGACCTCAGGTGATCCAGCCACCTTAGCCTCCCAAAGTGCTGGAATTACAGGAATAATCCACCATGCCTGGCCAGATTGAGTGGTTTTAACAGCAGTATTTTGATAGGTGAAGATGGGAAGAGAAGGTACTCCAAACATTCTAGAGTTTAGAAAGCAGTCACAGTAAAAGCATGCTGGCAGGAAACCATGTGGCATTATCTACGTAAGTAGTGAGCTCCAGGTTTTATAAGAGGTTTAGCCCACATTGTGAAGGCTCTTGGATGCCAAGTTCAGGAGTTTTTTAACCTAGTAGGCAAATGGGAACCAATGAAGGTTTTTAAGCCAAGAGTAATAAGATAGAGCTGTGCTTTAGGAAAAGTATTCATTGTATTTGTGGAACATTTAGAGTGAGAAGAAATAAAAAGTAGGGAATCAAGTAGATGACTATTTCAATATTCTTGCAAGAGATCAGGGTCTAGACCAAGGCAATGGCTGTAAGAATGGAAATGAGGAGACAGAAGGAAACACTGGAAAATAGAATCTACAGAATTAAGAAGCTGTCTTGATTAGGCATGGAGGTACTGACAGAAAGGTATAGGAGGGATGAGGCAGAAGAGTTAATGATGACAGTGGATGGAAGGATCACGATACCAAAACACCGGGAAATACAAAGCAAAACCAAGAATAGCTAAAAATAAGGAGGCAAATAAGTGGACCATGCTTTTATTTCCATATCTGTATTTTGATGAATATCACTTGAAATCATCCTCCTATTATGCCAAGAAAGGGTTTTGTACCTGGTTTAGCAATGGGGTGATGGCATCATCACAACGATCTAAAATAAGGAGCAATGGAGGAACCTCTGTCCGACGGAATTCAAACAGTTCATATTCTTTAGTTATGACTTGCTGTGGGAGAAAGAAAGATGGTTTGTGCAACCAACTAGTTACACACAGAGATGATATAAATAGGAAATTAATAAACGCTACATTTAACAATAGTTCTTTGCACCCGCACAGATCTTCCATATGAAGGATTCAAAAGTCTCACAAAGTTGAGTAGCATACTATTTAAGAGGTTAGGATTTGAAACCCTGTTTTATAAGTGGTTTAACTGGACCAAAAAAGAGTTAAACAGCTTGTGTATGTTTCTTGGGTTAAACCTAAGAATCTTAGCTCTAAATGTTGCTTTTTGTTTTAAATTACATATACCTACCTCTTTGCTTGGAAACCTAACATACAATCATGTCCTTGGTTGTAAATAAAATATTCCTTTAGGTTTTGAAATGATAGAGAAATGAATGGCCGTTATGTTTTGGAACCAGGAATAGGTAATGCCATACCTTAACGCACTCTGCAAGTCTCTTTGCTGCCTCTGATGAGAGCTGATAACGAATCATGGGACACTTCTTCAGAGATAAAAGGAGAGCTGTAAGCCCTTGAGTTGTTCTAGATAGCTGGGCTGGATCCCAATTTCGACCCTTTTTGTTAAAAACATATATTCAGAAAAAATATTTGAAATTTCTCTTACAGGTCTAATTATTTGCTGAATTAACTCTTGACTGGTAAATTAAACCTTTCCTTCCATACCTGACAGCAACCCAAAATATTGAGGGAAAACAAATGTGGGTTCACAGCAATGTAATCACCATAAAATTCCTGCAAATAAAGCACCAAGGATAGTCATTTCATAAACTTCAATTGTATCAAGCAGTAATATTGTCATATGTGATATAATATGATATAACCAAACTCGGTGAAATACAGGTGTAAAGAGACACAAAATTGTTCAATTAATAATTGAGTAACAACGGTCAAAGTGTTAGAATTAAAATAATTACAAAACAGTAGCAATAACAATAAATCTAAAAAATAAAAGTTGTAAAGGTATATACATTATATTTCTGGAGACCTCTATGCATACTTATAAATTAGTAAAAATAAAATACTGCTAATAGGAGATACAATGTTCTACTCAGATAAAAAAGAACTTTGCTGTCCAATGTGTTGTCATGAGAGAGAATATAATTTAAAACAGGTCATTCTTTTTATTCATTTATCACCTATCACATCCTTCTGAAAAATTCAAAACTAGTTTATCTGCTGCCTCTGAAAACAATATTCCTCACTTATGTGATAAACATATTTAAGTGTTCATAAAAAAACTTCTTTTGAGACAGACCTTTCCTTATTTTTTATTTTTAGACTCAAATATTTAAAAAGGGCCAACATATGAGATGTGTCACAGAACCAATATGTTTACCTGAACCTCAGCCACAACTTCCTGTTCATCAGCTTCAGCCAATGACTTCACATCACTCTTGCTGATCACATTACTGAAATCTGAAACATACGAGTTGGGGTTGACTCAAAGGAGATAATTTCTGCTGCAACTATATGTAAAAGGGCCTGATAGTTAAAGCCTAATGAATAAGTGACCTTCAAACTGGAATGGGTAGCACAAATATATTTAATCCACAAATTCATAATTTTATATATATATATATATATATATATATATATATATATATATATATATATATTAAAAGGACTGCCGGCCGGGCGCAGTGGCTCATGCCTGTAATCCCAGCACTTTGGAGGCTGAGGCAGCCAGATCATGAGGTCAGGAAATGGAGACCATCCTGGCTAACACGGTGAAACCCCGTCTCTACTAAAAATTAAAAAAAAAAAAAATTAGCCTGGTGTGGTGGCAGGCACCTGTAGCAGCCCCAGCTACTCAGGAGGCTGAGGCAGGAGAATGGTGTGAACCCGGTAGGCGGAGCTTGCAGTGAGCCCAGATCAGGCCACTGCACTCCAGCCTGGGCGACAGAGCGAGACTCTGTCTCAAAAAAAAAAAAAAAGAACCACCATCGGAGGGATTGGAGAATGAGAATACTAGGGAACCAAGTCATTTTAGTGAAAATAGCGAATAAGGAGAAAGAAGTAAACTTTCATCCTGTGTTTTATATATAAACTGTACTACCAGGCAACCAAATAGATGAGGGAAAATTTTTCTTTGTGAAAATATTCTGGCTCAACAATAACTAATGAATGTTAATGAAAGAATTAGAATATCATCATTTTTTCTAACCCCTAATGAATCAATTGAATGGACCCAGGCATTGAGCATCAGCAGCTGCTAATATCAAAAGAATAAATAGCCAATGAAAGTACACAATACCACCTATAAAGTATTCTTGCCAAGAAGAAATCGAATCTTAACCTAATTAAGGTTCTGTATTCACCTATGAATTTACAGGAACCAGAAGATAGAGGAGTATTTTAAACTTCAAGGAACATGTTAAACTACCCCATGGGGATGCAGTCAGCAAGATCCAGACTATGGAAAACTTAACAGTTTCTTCAATAAATAAATTGCATGGGGCAGCAGGCGCAGGGTGGGAAGACCTATACAGAAGATTAAGAAACTTAACATATCAACCAACAGTAATGTGTGAACCTTACTTTGATCCTGATTTAAAAAAACTGTAAAAAAAAAAAAAAAAATGAGACAATTTTAAATTTGAACGCTGAATGGTTATTTGAAAATAGTACTAAGAGTTCAAGACCAGCCTGGGTAACATCACTTGAACCTGGGAAGTTGAGTTTACAGTGAGCCGAGATCATGCCACTACACTCTGTCTGGGTGACAGAGGGAGACTCTGTCTCAAAAAAAAAAAAAAGAAAAAAATAATTATTTTTCATTTTTAATCTAGATGTAATAATGGAAATGTGTTTTTTAAAAAATGAGTCCTTATCTTTTAGAGATGCATACTGAAACACTTATGGATAAAATTATGTAATGTCTTAGATTTGCTTTAAAATAATATTGGTGGGGGAGTAGGTGACAGTATAGCTAAAACAAGATTGGGTGAGGCTCAATAACTGTTGAAATCAGCTGATAGGTACATTGGGACTTATGATACTATTCTACTTTTGTATGTCTTTAAAAGTTTGGTGCGGTGGCTCACACCTGTAATCCCATCACTTTGGGAGGCAACGGTGGGCAGATCGCACTTGAGGCCAGGAGTTTGAGATCAGCTTAGCCAACACAGTGAAACTGCGACTCGCCTAAAAATACAAAAATTAGCTAGGCATGGTGCCATGGGCCTGTAATCCCAGCTACTTGGGAGGCTGAGGCAGGAGGATCATTTGAACCCAGGAGGTGGAGGTTGCAGTGAGATGAGATTGTGCCACTGCACTCCAGCCTGGCGACAGAGCGAGACTCCACCTCAAATAAATGAATAAATGAATGAATGTTCCGTAACAAAACTTTTTTTAAATAAAGAGAGGGGCCTATTACACAAGAGATTTAGTAACATAAAAATATTTTTAAAAAAGTATAAAAGAGAGATGAACAAGCTAGCTTAGTACTGATATAAATTGTGCTGCAAGTTAGTAATGAATAAAATCACTACATACAAATTCATTTTAGTTTATGTCAATCAAATAAAATTCTGAAATTGATTATGCCATCCAAGAAATCTGAAGTCTACTTTTCATAGGCTGTGGTGCTAATACAATTTTTTTCTTCTGCTTCATAGATTTACAGCCCAAATCAAACAATTTTTAGAACCAGAAGAGTAAACACTAGATTAACCATTATTAATGCCAACTGCTACAAAGAACTGTTTAGAGGAAAAAGGAGTCTTTCACCTCATGACCAATTCAATTTTTAGCCAAGAAATTCAGCAAAAGAGTAATTCTGTTATTATATATGTCTACTTAAACTTGGCAGCACAGGGGATATATGTACATATATACCTATATATGTATATGTGATTTATATATATTTATATATGTATACATGTATGTGTATATATATACACAAATATATCAGAGATCTAGCTTGTGATCATACTAAAAATACCAGAATAACTACACACCTATGCAAATGGCTAAAATACAAAATAAAGACAACACCAAATGCTCCCAAGGACGCAAAGAAACTGGCTCACCCATGCATTGCTAGTGAAAATGTAATATGGTATAGACACTAAGGAAAACATTGGCAGTTTCTTAATACAGAAAATATGCAATTACCATATGACTCAGCAATTGCACTCCTGGGGGTTATTTATTCCAGAGAATGAAGACTTAACTTTCACATAAAAATCTGTACACAGATATTTATAGCAGCTTTATTTGTAATAGTCAAAAGTAGAAACAAGTCATATGTCCTTCAATAGTGTATAGTTAAACAAACTGTGGTACATTTATACCATGGAATACTACTCAGGAATAAAAAGAAATGAACTATTTTTAAATTAAAAAAAATTTTTTTTTTGCAACTCCAGCTCAAAGGAGGAATGAACTACTAATACACACAACAGGCGAGGTCTGGTGGCTCATGCCTGTAATCCCAGTACTTTGGGAGGCTGAAGCAGGTGGATCACCCAAGGTCAGGAGTTTCAGACCAGCCTGGCCAACCAACATGGTGAAACCCTGTCTCTACTAAAAAAAATACAAAAATTAGCTGGGCGTGGTGGTGTGCATCTGTAATCCTAGCTACTCAGGAGGCTGAGGTTGGAGAATTGTTTGAACCCGCGAGGTGGAGGTTGCAGTGAGTTGAGATGGTGACACTGCACTCCAGCCTGGGTGACAAAGCAAGACTCCTTCTCAGACAAAAAAACAAAAAAGCACACACACACACACACACACACACACACACACACACACACATACACACATACCAGCCTGGATGACTCTCCAGAGAATTATGCTGAGTAAAAAAAGTCATTCCCAAAAGGTTTTATACTGTATGATTTCATTTATAGAACATTCTTCGAATGACAAAATATAAAATGGAGAAAATATTAGTGGTTACCAGGGTTAATGAGGGGGTTGGCATGGGAGAGAAGTCCATATAAGCTAACAAAAGGGCAATATAAGGGATCCTTATAGAGATGAAAATGTTCTGTATCCTGACTGTATCAGTGTTAACATCTTGGTTGTGATATTGTACTATCGTCATGTAAGATACCACATGGGGGAAGCTGGGTAAAGGGTATCTAGGATCATTTTTTTTTTTTTTTTTTTTTTTTACAGCTGCACACAAATCTACAATTACTTCAAAATAGAAAGTTTAATTTTAAAAGGAAAACCTGTGACTATTAGCCAAAAACAGACAAAAACCAACAAAAATTAAGATGCCACAGATTAATAAAATTGCCTATTTTTACCTCTTGGGGCATTGTGCACTGAAAACCCACTGGACAAGCTTTATATAACATTTCAGTTCTACACAGAACTGAATGAAATAAAATATGAGAGAGCTCTTATATATAGTATTTTCACAAATGTTAATTTTTTGTATCATTATTCCATTTAAGTAGTATACGCTGAAGAAAGTACATATGTCTTAGACTGTAGTCTAAACCCTAAAACTCTAATACCTTTAAGTAAGCTTTAAAACTTCTCAAATGCCCTACTTACTGTTAAATCTAGTCCTTGGTTTTGGAAATGTTACCAAACAGACTACACTAATACTATTAACATAAAGATCAATAATGACATCTAGAGGAGAATGGATGTAACTTCCACAGCCAAATGTATTGGATCAAAAAAAATCCATGTAAATTGTATAGTAAATACAAACCTAGTTTATTTCCAGACCTCCCCTACCTAACCCCCACCCCAAGAAAGTTGTGCACATAAGAGATCACTACCTGATGATTTATACTTTCAATGCATTAAATATAGTAACAAAGAGAAGTGAAAGGCTTTTATCTGGTATGTAAAGTAAATCTCTGCTTTTCCAACAAACTCAAGTATTACCTTCCCACTTCAAAAAATAAATCAGCTTCCATGCCTCAATTCCTAAGTGTAAAATAGGGATAAGTATATACTTTTTTTTTTTTGGCAGGGGTGAGATGTGAAATTTGTCTACTTACAACTTTTGACTTACAAAGCATCTTGAAAGGCAAAGTAAAATGTAAAATTTTTAATTTAAGCAATCAAAGATGAATGGAAATCACATTTAGCCCTCTGAAACAGAATATTGGTCAAAAGATTTTTTTTTTTTTTTTTTTTTGAGACGGAGTTTCGCTCTTGTTGCCCAGGCTGGAGTGCAATGGCACGATCTCGGCTCACTGCAATCTCTGCCTCTCCAGTTCAAGCGATTCTCCTGCCTCAGCCTCCCAAGTAGCTGGGATTATAGGCATGCACCACCATGCCCAGCTAATTTTGTATTTTTAGTAGAGATGGGGTTTCACCATGTTGGTCAGGCTGGTCTCAAACTCCTGACCTCAGTGATCCGCCCACCTTGGCCTCCCAAAGTGCTGGGATTACAGGCTTGAGCCACCGCGCCCGGCAGGTCAAAAGATTTTTAATACTTTGGAAGGACGTTAAATAAACGAGACCTTTATAGTGACAGATTCAATGAACTTATTGGTGACATAAAGGGCTCAATGAAACACACTAACTGGGATGTTGTCATGAGTTTGAAAAAGTGAACTAATATACTTACAAACGAAATATATAGTGTATTTGGGTCTTCGGAGCTCCTGAATCATATAATCCACATTCTCCTAGAAAATGAAGAACAAGTGAACAAAATATGAGGAGAGTTGTTTAAGGAAAAAAGTAATAAGCATTACCCATTGATTTGTTTATTTACTGCATCTATTGCATATTGAAGTCTAGGTTAAGTGTGTATATGTTGGTAGATAAGGGCTGGAGACAGATAAATTTTGTGCACATGTTGGTGGGTAAGGGCTGGAGACAAGAAAGATAAATACAATGATCAGAAATCATGTATTATTTAATAGTATGTGTATAATATTAAATATTAACCAACTGCATTTTGGTCAAATTAAGATAAAGAATATAAAGGACACAGATGTTGAAATACAACATAAAATTGATTATAATTCTGCAAACTCACATCGAGCTGTTTGTCTATAAATTGTATTCATTTGCTCAAAATTCTTTTTTTTTTTTTGAGATGAGGTCTCACTCTGTCGCCCAGGCTGGAGGGCAATGGCACAATCTCGGCTCACTGCAACCTCCGTCTCCCGGGTTCAAGCAATTCTCCTGTCTCAGCCTCCCAAGTAGCTGGGATTACAGGTTTGTGCCACCACACCCAGCTAATTTTTTTGTAATTTTAGTAGACACAGGGTTTCACCATATTGGCCAGGCTGGTCTTGAACTCCTGACCTCAACTGATCCACCGGCTTGGCCTCCCAAGTGCTAGGATTACAGGTGTGAGCCACTGCGCCTGGCCTGATCAAAATTCTTACATAGAACATCAAATGTGTCTATTCCTTTAGAAATTAACATTCAAGAGAAAATATAGCTAATTATATTCACTTTGGCTTTTAATTTATTGGGATGTAAGACTCTGCACAACTACAATGTTTGTGAAGTATTTGCAAGTAGCAGGCTAAGATCTTTCTATAATTACATTAATTTAAAATAAAGTATAAAAGTTTAAAACAAAAACATTGATTTTTATATGGTCAAAATATAAGAATTCCGATTACATAAGATTATAATGCAGGTTTTATTGATTTTTGATACTATAATACCTGGTTAAATTTCAATATAAATTGTTCCCTAAACATATTTAGTAATTTGTTTTAAAAATCACCTTTCTTCACAGATTAAAAAAAAAAAGTAAGCAATGTATACTGCTTATTAATGGGGAAAAGGTTTTAAAAATTGTCATTTAGATTTAAAAATGCATTCAAATTAACTTTATCATATAATCTTAAGAAAAAAATTTAAATAATCTTTTAAACCTCAATTACTTCCTCGTAATACGCTAGGCAAAAATAACAAAGTGAATTAAAAGATTCCTAAAAGTTCAGACAATGTGGAAAAAGACAAAAGATAAGAGAATATATAAAATAATAAAAAGAAAAAGGAAAGATTATTACTATTATTATTTTTTTGAGACGGAATCTTGCTCTGTCGCCAGGCTGGACTACAGTGACGTGATCTCAGCTCACTGCAACCTCCAACTCCCTGGTTCAAGCGATTCTCCTGCCTCAGCCTCCCTAGTAGCTGGGACTACAGACGCCTGCCACCACGCCTAGCTAATTGTTTGTGTGTGTGTGTGTGTTTTCAGTAGAGATGGGGTTTCACCATGTTGGCCAGGATGGTCTCAATCTCCTGACAGCGTGATCTGCCTGCCTCAGCGTCCCAAAGTGCTAGGATTACAGGTGTGAGCCACCGTGCCCGGCCAAAAGGAAAGATTCTTAAAAGAGTTTGAGAGACAGTACATAGCAGTCAAAGAGTTTCTCTAATAAAAAAATTAGGAAATGAACTAGATGATCTCTAAGGTACCTCTTGAACCAAAATATCATGACTAAGAGCTACAAATATGAAACAATTGGAAACTATTATAACACAGCATGTATTCATTAATTCAGCAACTATTTATTGAGTATCCACTGTGTGACAGGCATTGGGAATATAGGGTGAGAAAAAACAGATATCATATCTGTCTTCATGGATTACTGCTGGTAATCACCCAAACCATATAAAAGTTCAAACCATGACACACAATAGGGAGATAAAGATGGTGTTGTAAATGCACACAAGGGGCAGGTTTGACCTGGTCAGCAAAACCAGGGAAGGGTTACTTGAAGTGAAGTTCCAGACAGAAGAAGCCTATGCAAAGGTCCTGTGGCATGACAGAACAAGGGGAATATAGTGGATTGAAAGATTAAGGTGATTAAGGTGCAGAGTGCAAAAAGGGAATGGTTCAAAATGAGGCTGGAGAAATGGTAGAAACCAGACCATGCTGCACCTTGAAGGCTACAATTAAGGAGTTTTGCCCTTATCAGAAAAGCAATGAGAAGTCATATAAGGATTTCAAGCAGGAGTGCCATGATCAAATTTGCATTTTGGAAAGCACATATGTACAAGCATGATAAAATGCATTAGAGTTGAAGAACATGAATATGAATCAACAAAGTGTAACAGCCAGGCGTGGTGGCTCATGGTTGCAATCCCAGCACTTTGGGAGGCCGAGGCAGGCGGATCATGAAGTCACGAGATCGAGACTATCCTGGCTAACACAGTGAAACTCCATCTCTACTAAAAATACAAAAAAAATTAGCCGGGCGTGGTGGCAGGCGCCCGTAGTCCCAGCAACTCGGGAGGCTGAGGCAGGAGAATGGCGTGAACCCGGGAGGTGGAGCTTGCAGTGAGCCTGAGATTGCGCCACTGCACTCCAGCCTGGGCGACACAGGGAGACTCCAAAAAAAAAAAGTATTAAAATAGGAAAGGATTTTTTTGTTGTTGTTTTTTTGGAGACGGAGTCTCGCTCTGTCACCCAGGCTGGAGTGCAGTGGCCGGATCTCAGCTCACTGCAAGCTCCGCCTCCCGGGTTCACGCCATTCTCCTGCCTCAGCCTCCCGGGTAGCTGGGACTACAGGCGCCGCCACGTCGCCCGGCTAGTTTTTTTTTTTTTTTGTAGTTTTTAGTAGAGACGGGGTTTCACCGTGTTAGCCAGGATGGTCTCGATCTCCTGACCTCGTGATCCGCCCGTCTCGGCCTCCCAAAGTGCTGGGATTACAGGCTTGAGCCACCGCGCCCGGCCGGGAAAGGATTTTTAAAGGAGAGCCTCAAGCTGGATTGAGAAAGTGATGGACAAAAAGTGACATATGGCCAAATAACTTTTAATTAGTGGAAGAAAAAAAACCAAACAGTGAACAGGAATGAGCATGTAAAATTGCTCCTTCCAACAGTAGCCCAGCTGGCTACAGAGGAGGAGCAGACCTAGGACATAGGAAGGCTGGATACATATGGGCAGATCAAACCAACGAAGGAGGGCTTTAACTGCTGGGCTAAATATAGATTTAATCATGGAAATAACATCCAGCCACCAGAGGTTTCTGAGCATAAATGTGAATAAAGTGGTAAAGATTCAAGACACTCATAGCTGTATATGAAATTAAGTGTTGATGGTGTTCAATGAGACAGATACGGAGGTCAATCCAGGAATAAAGTAATGTGGGTCTCTGTTAAGAGTAGTTCATTAGTGGCAATGGGAATAGCTGTGAACCTAAAAGACATCTTGAAGGAAGAATTGGCTGTAAGGGGTCAACTGAAATAAGGAAACAAAACAAGGAAAATGAAGGTTATAATACTGATGAACCAGGATAATTATGATGCCACAAATTATAATACAAATTTATTTTGCCTTCTTAATGCTTTCAGATCAGAGTGTTCTGCATCTGCCTGGGCAGATGGAAATTCAGTTTATGCAGTACCTTTGTAGGTCGAAGAAAACAAATTGCCTTCAAGTGTTTCATGATCTCTCGATTTTGAGAATCAATGCGTTCAAAGAGGTACACTTCTTTCTGTAGAATCTCCGACTGTGTGTATACCATACTCACTATGCCAGTCTGTAAAAACAAAGGATTAACTAAAAGTATGCTAGTCTAGAATAGTAAAAACAAGTAGCATATCTAAGCCTTTTTTTTCATTAATACTTAGCTGGATAACTTAAATAGCAATATACGTAATAACATTCACTGAACATCCAAACAGGTAGGTAACATACAAGAACGAAAAATACGCTCTATCCTTTCAGCCGAAGCGTCAAGGTTAAAAACAAAAAACAAACAAAAGACATGCTCTCTTTGAACTGGAACAATCCATAAATTTCAAAAAATATTTTTTTCTATCACCTTAAAGAATTTTGTTTTCTGGTCTGTGGCCAACAAATAACCTGTCAGTTCAGCTTGAGCTCCAACAGCTTTACTTTTAAAACGCAATGTTGAGTGGAAACAGTAGGCCCATCCCAAAGTCTTGCAAGTGCTCTAACATATTAATGATTTATTGGCAGAGACATTTAGAAAAGGATTTCTGATTCCAATAAATTGTTTCGGGTAGTAGTCGTCTCTGGGCAGTGGCTGGAGCCATTTAGACTGAAAACCCACCGGGTAAGCTTTACACAGCTTTTCAATTCAACACAAACTGACCCTTATTTTCATATCTATAATTAAATGCTAAATCCTACTGTGGAATGGGACCCGCTATTGTAAGGTTGAGAGGGTTCTTTCACAAATGCTGAGCAAAAGCAAACTCACCGTCTCTTTATCCATGAGAAGTACTTTCATACCAGGCCCGCTGTCCTCTATCATTTTGGAAATGTACTGCTTCACAGCAAAAACCACGTTCATGGCGGCGAATTGACAAGTATCCCACAGCCCTTCCCGCCCCCTTTTCTGGCTAAATTAACCCCAGGTCTGTTGGCGGGGTCTCAGCTGCTTCCTCCCAGCCGGGCTTCAGCTTCCGGGAGTCCGGGCAACCACGGTGCTGGGAGTTGTAGTTCCGCTGGAGTGTACGGGGGACGAAGCCTATCCTGGGGATGGAAAAATCCGGCTGAGACGCCCTGGGCCGTTGCCACGCGCGGGCGCTATTCTCCACCCACCTGCGGCCTGCGGATGCCTGAGGCCCGGACTCTCAGACCCCTATTGCCCTTTGGTCCTGGAGGCCCAGCCGCAGCCTGAAGCCCAAGAGAGTGGAACCTCGCGAAATGAGGAACCTGGCACAAGGTTTGCTTGGAAGCAGGAACGACGGAGCGTGACCTTGGTCCCTATTTGCCATTAACGCTTTCTTGCATGGCAGTGAGAGATGAGGGCAAGGGAGGTGGCATAATGCTCCCGGCCACTTGGGACTCGGAGAGACGGCATTTAATAAATCACACGCGGTATTTGCGAAACAGTGGTCGAGATTCGTCTTCCCGGCTTCACTGGGTCATTAATAGGCGGGAACAGTGCCCCTGTGTTGAGGCTGCAGAGGCCCGAATTGGTTTTCCCAAGACAGAGGGGCATATGAAATTGAACATGAATGAATGAACAAAGGGAACGCCTTTTAGGGATGTTTTTGGGGAGAGGCCTGAGGTTCTCCAGGAGGGTCTGCAGCGCGGGTCGGCCGTGGGGGCTCGCAGCCCGCGGTACCATCGGACCTGCAAGCGTACCCCTGCCCCGCCCCCGGCTCGGCGCTCTGAGCAATCGGACTCTGCCAGCTCCAACTCCGGCGGGGCGCTGGCCACCCGCGACGCTGAAACTGCAGGCGAGAGCGGAGTTGACTGGGTCCTTTGAAATGGGTAGGGGACATGTATCCGGTAGAACTAAAACAAACTAGCGTGGGGATTTGAAGCCAAAACTCTCAAGTTTTTATTGAATCTTAAAACCATCAACTTCCAAATGTCTAAATTTGTGTTTACACCACACAAGTCTCCCCTCTATCATGGCATTTGTCGAAAAGGAGGGTAGATGTTTGTTTTTCGCACCTTTACTTTGGGGAATTGTAAAATCAGGAAGATAATAAGAAACAACTGTTAGAAATCAGTAACTGAAAATGCTTATGAATATTTCCACCAAAATAATGACGAGTGTTTGTGAGGTCAATAGATTCAGGATTACCAAATAAATTCTTTCATTATATTGTAAGAAGTACACAATTGAAATAGACCAGTAGCACTTTAACGTTAATCTTCTTAAGATTATGCAACATTACATACAATTTTCAAATCCCTTAAGGGAGATCAGAAACTACTGAAATATAAGAGATTTTTGTCACCTCTGAAATTGTGAAGAATATGATTTTATTTTTTTCAGCTTTTCTACCAAGTAAATAAAGCTTCCGTTTAGGCATTTTACTAATTTTTAGATGTGTTTTGAAAGAAAAGTCTTAAGTTATATATCAAAGTGAAAATGTGAATCTTTAAATGGATACAAGTAAGAAAAACTAATGTTATATGAACATTCCATTCTTATCAATTTAAATGTTCATATCTTACAGAAAACATGGAAACAATGCTAATGAAAATCCTGTAAATCCTGTAAATTACTGATATTTGAAAATTCACCTCCAATCTCCCATGTCACTTGGTTTTTATTTTTCCTACCTATAATTTATGGTGCAGTATAGAAGACTTTTTCCCCCATTTTCTGTGCTTTTTTAAGAAAGAAGGAGATAAAGACTTGTCTATGAAATTCATGCCTTTTTAAACAATAGTCAATTTGTAAGCAATATATGGAAAGAATCTGCATCCTTTTGATGATTTATACTTGGACATATAACTTTTTGAGGGAGGAGGAAAATACCTACTTGACAGCTTACTAATTCACTCCATTTTCCATAAAATGTAATTGATGTCAGTGGCAGTGATATTTTATACATTGAGTGGTAAGATATGGAACATAAACATTTTGAACAAAATAATTATTACATATTTAAAGGGTGCCGTGATGGTCCTGAAGTTAGACAGCATGCTTCCTTCCTGAAGAAAACCACACAAGCCATTTTAAATGTCTCCAAATTAAGAACTTCTTTTGTATCCACACACCTCTAAAATTAGGACTGAAATGAATGATAAAATCCAAACTCTTGCTTTGTAACTCATCCAGTATAAACCCAGAGTGACTTGTTTTGTTGTAGGCAAGTGACAGCAAATCCAGAATATGAAGTGCCTACTTATTTTTAATTTAGGATATAAATAAACTATAGTAACAAGAAATATTTTCAATAGTAAAGACATTAAAAAATAAATCGTGACATCCTTCAAATATGAATGATTACATTAACTTAAAATCTTCAACTTGAAAAATTTGTTTTCACTGGGTCCAAGAAATCAGTGCTTTAAGGATAGAAAACAGGAAGTCAAAAAATGCAGTATTGGTCAGGCAGGTGGCTCACTCCTGTAATCCCAGCACTTTGGAAGGCCAAGGCGAGGCCAATCGCTTGAGTCCAGAAGTTCAAGACCAGCCTAGGCAATATGATGAAACCCTGTCTGTACAAAAAAATACAAAAAATTAATTGGGCCTGGTGGCCAGTGCCTGCAGTCCCAGCTACTTGGGAGGATGAGATGGGAGGATCACCTGAACCCAGGAGGTTGAGGTTACAGTGTGCCACTGCACTGCAGCTTGGGTGACAGAGTGAGACCCTGTCTCCAAAAAAAAAAAAAAAGAAAAAGAAAAAGCATTATTTACATTTGCACATTTTATTTAGGGTAAATATGTAAGTTAAATAATCAGGAATGATTATCTAAATAATTAAATGTACTTCAGCTTTCTCCAAAGTGTATACTATTTAGAGGTTTAACTACCCATTTTGTGTTTAATCTACACTTGATCTTAGCCAAAAGGCGAGAAGCAGTTTTGTGTTTAATCAAAATCATGATTTTCCCCCATCAGAACTCAAGGCTTCAACACAAAACAAAGAATATGTAAATAAGCTTCAGTATAATTATAATAACAATATGACCAACTCTTAGTTATTTTAGATTATTAATTCTCTATTTACCATAATCCTTGTTGCTTCATGTTAACACTTCTCTCATAAGCCATGGATAGGAAGGAAGTAAAGATGAAATTCAATGAAACTGAAGTTAATTAGATTTCCTACTTGATAACAATTGAAAAAAATATTTGCATAAAGAATGGCAGTATTGGCCAGCCACAGTGGTTCATGCCTGTAATCCTAGCACTTTGGGAGACTAAGGCAGGAGGATTGCTTGAGCCCAGGAGTTCGAGACCAACCTGGGCAACATAGCTAAACCTTGTCTCTACACAAAATTTAAAAATTAGCCAGGCATAGTGGGTGCATCTGTGGTCCCAGCTACTTGAGATGCGTGGTAGTAGGATTGCTTGAGCCCAGGAAGTCGAGGCTGCAGTGAGCCATGTTCATGCCACTGCACTCCAGCCTGGGCAACAGAGTGGGACCCTGAAAGAAAAAGAAAGAGAGAGAGAGAGAGAGAAAGAAAGAAAGAGAGAAAAGAAAGAAAGGATTGCTTGTATCATACAACCAGTATTTGTGCAGTGTTCTTAACCTCTCTAACCATTTACTCATCAGATAAATGGTAACAACATAACCTACCTCGTGAATTTGTGACAATTAAATGAAATAATGTGCAAAAAAGTATTTTACACAGTGCGTGGTGCATGGTAAATGCTCAATAAATATCAGCTTTGATTATTAGAAATCAAAAGATAAACATGTTTTAGTTTATTTTTCACTTATGGTTATATGTATTTCCCATTGACAAGAAAATGTAAACATAGATCAGTTTCAGCAAATGTAATCTATAGTTTCTAAATATAATTTCCATTAAGACTTGATCTTGTATTACTATACAATAATAGAAATACTAATGGGAAGATTTGACCTACTCCATCAAAATTTGTAAAACATGCAATTTTTATGAAGAAAAAACTTAAGAAAAATATGCTTCAAATGATTTCAGAGGCTTAGTGTCTATGCAGCCTCAGATCAAACAGAATTTGTTAAATTTTCATCACAGTTCACTAACTGTGATGTGCTGAGCTTTATGGTAGCAAAAACATTTAATAGCTTTAAATCATTAAGTAAAAATTAGCTGCATGAAGAGTTCTGTCTGCACATTCAGTAATTTCAGTGATTCCACCTTTCTGAGTAGGTAAATTGATAATAGCCACAGTGAGAATATTATAGCTGAGTTGGCTTGTAGCATGACTACCAACCAGCTATCAAATCCTGTGCAGACTCCTTTAAAATAACGATCCTGAATTCGTACTTTTGATTACAAATAAGTTCACCATTTGTAGCATTTTGAGATGACCAAAGAAGCTAGATTTCTGTATGGCAACCACTCCACAGCAAGAAACATTTCTTGTTTTTTTCTTTGAGACCGGGTCTTGCTCTGTCACTCAGGCTGGAGTGCAGTGGTGCCATCTCGGCTCACTGCAACCTCTGCCTCGGTTCCAGTGATTATCATGCCTCAGCCTCCTGAGTAGCTGGCACTACAGCCACCTGCCACCAAACCCGACTAATTTTTGTATTTTTAGTACAGACAGCGTTTCACCATGTTGGCCAGGCTGGTCTTGAACTCCTGGCCTCAAGTGATCTGCTTGCCTTGGCCTCCCAAAGTGCTGGGATTATAGGCATAAGCCACCATGCCTGGCCTAGAACCATTTCTATCTGCAGAAACTACAGGTAATATTCTCAGAGATCTGAGTAACTGAAAATTTAGTTAAATAAGATCTTTGCATTCCCAAGGATCAAATGATCTAGTCTGAGTGAAATTTTTGGTGATTTGAGCTTGTTATAAATATAAGTCACGCCTGTAAGCCCAGCACTTTGGGAGGCTGAGATGGGTGTATCACTTGAGGTCAGGAGTTTGAGACTAGCCTGATCAACATGGTAAAACCCCATCTCTACTAAAAATACACAATTAGCTGGGAGTGGTGGTACACGCCTGTAATCCCAGCTACTTGGGAGGCTGAGGCAGGACAATTGCTTGAACCCAGGAGGTGAAGGTTGCAGTGAGCCGAGATTGTGCCATTGCGGTCCAGCCCGGGCAACAAGAGTGAAACTCTGTCTCAGAAAAAAAGAAAAGAAAAGAAAAAAAGAAACAAAATGTATGTCAGGTTTCTCCCTCCACTTTTTAATCAGTTCTAGACCATTGTATAGATTAGCAGCTTACAAAATGTAGACTGTGCACTATGGTAGTTTTGTAAGTTACTCTGATATATAAAATAGAATGTGCTTTTGTTTAAGAGAGATTCCTAACTAACACGGGTAGAAAAGAACACTTGCTCAGAGTAAGACATAACTTCTTGGGCAAAAGATTAGAAAAGGGAATTTGCTGAAAATGAAATAAATGATTAGTAAATGCGAAGAGATACTTAATGGTAATCTAAAAAATGCAAATTAAAGTCACAATGGAATTACCGTTTCATATCCAAAAATTAAAATGTCTGCTAATACTAAGTGTTGGTGAAAATGTGGAAAAACACTTCATATGTTGGTAGTAGAAGTGTAGAAATTAATATAACATTTTGGAGAGCAATGTGGACATTTAAAAGCTAAAGATATACTATACATACTCTTGTGCTCAAAAATTCTTCCCCTTGGTATATATCACTCTTGCTTCCATGGAAACTCCCAAAGAAGCTTCCTTTCTTTGATCTGTGAATGGGCCATATGTGCAAAGTGGCCCCCAAATGCTGAAGGAGCTGAGAAGGCAAAGAAGGAGGCAGACAGACCCAGTTTGTCAGCTTTGAGTGATTTATTAGGCGAATTTACAGACAGAAATATGGTCCTGGGCAGCTGCATGACAGGTAGATCTCTGCATCGAAACCTCCCAGACCCAGGGCTTATATCTTAGGGAAAGTATATGTGCTCTGGAAGGAGTATGTAGGTGGCTATGGGCATCACAGCCTATGATTTCTGCAACAGCATCAAGTGTGGTTTAGGTGGAAACTTACAGTGAATAGAGGTTCTTGCATAAAGACTAATACATCATTTAGACATTCTGGAGGCATTCCCAGACTCGGGGTTAGTCAGAAGTTACATGGCAGATTAGCATTTAAAATAAAGTCACTCTTGTCCCCACACTTGTTATTAGGCTAGGAGTAGCCAAGCAGGTCTTGGGGCAGCCAGAACCCTGGGCAGGTCACTGCTGCCTATGAACAGCCCCCCCCCCCTTTTTTTTTTTTTTTTTACCTATATGCTTTTCCAAGATTTCCTGTGTGCGGTCATGAAAGGAATTGGAAATTGTTGCCCTAGAGAACTCTCACATATATGTGAGACACATATAAGAATGTTCTTAACAGTATTGCTGATAATAGCAAAAAAGTTGAAAACAATCTAAAAGATCATCAACAGAAGAATAAATAAATAAATCATGGTATGATTTTATAACAAAATACTGTATTCATATTTAGCAGTTAAGATGAATAAACCAGAGTTAAGGGCATCCATATGGTTGAATCTCAAAAAGATGGTAGGGGTATAGAAACAATGTACACAGTCTTTGTCGAGTATGATATTATTTGTATAACATTTGAAAACATGCAAAAATAATATTATATTGCTTAGGGCTACAAACCTATAGATAGGTGTATGAAGAAATGCTACATGTGACTGGGCACAGTGGCTTACGCCTGTAATCCTAGCACTTTGCAGGCCAAGGCGAGAGGATTGCTAGAGGCCAGAAGTTTGAGACCAGCCAGGGCAACACAGGGAGACACCATCTCTACGAAAATTTTTTTTTTTTTTTTTTTAATCAGCCGGGTGCGATGAGCTTGAGGCTGCAGTGAGCCATGATCGTTCCACTGCACCCCAGCCTGGGCGACAGCAAGACCCTGTCTGAAAAAAAAAAGAAAAGAAAAAGAAAAATCCAGAATGATAACCAAATTCAATTAGTGGTTATTTCTAGCATGGGAGCAAGAGGGATGCCACTGGGAACCAGAGCACAGGTGCTTCTATAATGCTGATGCTTCATTTATTTTTGTTTGTTTGTTTGTTTGTTTGTTTTTTGAGATGGAGTCTCGCTCTGTTGCCCAGGCTGGAGTGCAGTGGTGCAATCTCAGCTCATTGCAAGCTCCGTCTCCTGGGTTCATGCCATTCTCCTGCCTCAGCCTCCTGAGTAGCTGGGACTACAAGCACCCGCCACCACGCCCAGCTAATTTTTTTTTTTTTTTTTTTAGTAGAGACGGGGTTTCACAGTGTTTGCCAGGATGGTCTCCATCTCCTGACCTCGTGATCCGCTGGCCTCAGCCTCCCAAAGTGCTGGGATTACAGGCGTGAGCCCGCGCCTGGCCGCTTCATTTCTTAAGATGGGTGGAGGGTATGTGGATATTCCTCATATTTAATAATAGCTTTTTGCCTGTCTTACTGCATAATAAATATTTAATCTGACTTTACTGGTGGAAAGTTAACCTTCAGCCTCAGCTTTGGGCAGAATTAATTGCTGGATAAACTGTAACCTTCATTCCTTCAGTAAATACCTATTACACATCTTCTATGTCAGATGCTATATTAGTTTGATAGGGCTGCAATAATGAAGTACCCCCGGACTCAGTAGCTTAAACAATAGAAACCTATTTCCTCAATAGTTCTGGTGGCTAGACGTCTAAGGTCAAGTGTCAAAGGTTGGTTTCTTCTGAGGTCTCTCGTAGATGACTGTCTTCTCCTGTGTCTTCACATGGTCTCTATGTGGTGTCTGTGTCCTAATCTCTTCTTATAAGGACACTAATCATATTAGAGTAGGGCCCACCCTAATGACCTCATTTAACCTTAATTACCTCTTTAAAGACCCTTTCTCCAGATGCAGTCCGATACTGAGATACTGAAGGTCAGGACTTCAACACAGGAATTTTGGGGGGACACAGTTCATCACCTAACAGATACTGATTGGTGAATAAATCCTTCAGCCCTAGATGTCACCTAATAGCCTAAAAATATGTGAGATGAGGCGTTGAAATCTCACTGAAGGAGTCCCACTGATGTTACTTGTATTTTCTCTTTTATATCCTAATATTAAATAAGAACATATGGCCCTACTTCTATCCTTGATTTTTTTTTTCTCTTTTAAACTATCTTCTATTTCATGAAATGGTTGAAATGACTAAAAGTATACTAAATCAAAAGACTGCTGGGTTTCTTTTGTTTGTTTTGCAATGGCAAACAGATGTAATGGATCATGTAATTCATATTGGTCTGAACCCTTCCAAATTTTAGCTGAATATTTTGTATTTACATTGTTATTAAGTTTTATGTTTATGTTTTCAAAAAATTTTAAAATATTTTTTCTTTTTTTCCCCCGCTCTTTGCAGAGCAAGGCTACTCCATAGGCAGTGTGCCCAGAGTAGCTGAGTTTTATGTTTATTTTAACGAACATATTAGTAAATGTTTATCTTCCCTACTTAGACTGGGCATTAAAGAAAGAATATGACGGTGGCTCATGCCTGTAATCCCAGCACTTTGGGAGGATGAGGCAGGCGGATCACCTGAGGTCGGGAGTTCAAGACCCAGCCTGACCAACATGGTAAAACCCCATCTCTACTAAAAATACAAAATTAGCCGGGTATGGTGGCGCATGCCTGGAATCCCAGCTACTCAGGAGGCTGAGGCAGGAGAATCGCTTGAACCTGGGAGGAGGAGGATGCAGTAAGCCGAGATCGCGCCATTGCACTCCAGCCTGGGCATCAGGAGTGAAATTCTGTCTCAAAGAAAAAAAAAAAAAAAGAAGGAATATGAAAAGTTGCAGGGCATGGTGGCTCATGCCTGTAATCCCAGCACTTTGGGAGGCAGAGGTGGGTGGATCATGAGGTCAGGAGTTCAAGACCAGCCTGGCCAGGATGGTGAAACCCTGTCTCTACTAAAAACTACAAAAATTAGCCAGGCATGGTGGCAGGTGCCTGTAATCCCAGCTACTCAGGAGGCTGAGGCAGGAGAATCGCTTGAACCTGGGGGGCAGAGGTTGCAGTGAGCTGACATCACACCACTGTACTCCAGTCTGGGCAACAGAGTAAGACTCTGTCTCAAAAAAAAAAAAAAAAAAAAGGAAGAAAGTATGTATTTGCATTCAGTACCTTAATTTGTCAGTATTCTTTAAAAATGTCTAATACATATTTACTTTAAAAAACAGATTTGGTACATTTTGTAAGAAAATTATAAAATAAGAAAATTTATTGCAAAAGAAATATTTTTTCCTAACTAGACACTAATAGATAAACATAAAGAATACCTAAAATACCTTTTATACTGCATATTTTATTGTGCTTTTCTCTTCTAAAGTGAGACTGAAAGGCTGTCTAATGAAATACCAAGTTACTTAAACCACCAATTTGGAGATTAATGTGGTATGACAATCTTATTGTTCATTTCCTTAAAACTCAACGTGTTCGGGAAATGTTGATCAAACTTTAATGTTCATATACAAATCTCCTGGGGATTCATCACATGTGGATCTTGCTAAAATGCAGATGTTTTAGTCAATGGATCTGGGATGAGGTCTTATTATATCATGTATTTTTATTTATTTTATTTATTTATTTATTTTTATTTTTCGAGACAGGGTCACCCAGTCTCAAAAAATGAACAACCTGTCACCCAGGCTGGAGTGCAGTGGCACAATCATGACTCAGCTTACTGCAACCTCAACCTCCTGACCTCAGGTGACCCTCCTACCTCAACCTCCTGAGTAGCTGGAACTACAGGGGTGTACTACCATGCCCAGTTAATTTTTGTATTCTTTTTTTTTTTTTTTTTTTTGAGACAGAGTCTCGCTCTGTCACCCAGGCTGGAGTGCAGTGGTCAGATCTCAGCTCACTGCAAGCTCCGCCTCCCGGGTTCATGCCATTCTCCTGCCTCAGCCTCCCGAGTAGCTGGGACTACAGGCGCCGCCACCTCGCCCGGCTACTTTTTGTATTTTTAGTAGAGATGGGGTTTCACCTTGTTAGCCAGGATGGTCTCGATCTCCTGACCTCGTGATCCGCCCATCTCGGCCTCCCAAAGTGCTGGGATTACAGGCTTGAGCCACCGCGCCCGGCCAATTTTTGTATTCTTTTGTAGAGACAGGATTTTGCCATGGTGCCCAGGCTGATCTTGAACTCCTGGACTCAAGTGATAGGCCCCACCTTGGCCTCCCAAAGTGCTGGGATTAAAGGCACCAGCCTATATCCTGTGTTTTTAACTAGCTCAGGATGATGTTGGTGCTGGTGTTCCATGGACCACATTTTGAGTAGCAAAGCAGTAGAGGGTCAAGATTATTGGGGGCTGAGAGAATACAATGAGATTGAGCAGTTTTTGTTCTCTTCTCGTTGAGCTTTATTACTATTCTTTACCCCTAAACCTTCTGTCCCACGATTCTTCATCCAATTCTATCAGTATTTGCCCCTTAAAATGGGCTCATAATTATGGTCCAAGGGCATTTGGGCAGTGCTTTCACTTGTCATTCCTTTCTGTTTTAGGCTTGATTCAGACCTTTTGAGTTAAGCTGTAATGTTAGCTATACATTTCTGTTTATTCATACTTATTGCCTTAACACAGTCATATCTCTACCTTCTTAGAGTAAGGATTACTGAGTCTGCATGTTTAAAACATTATGATAATGAAAAGGACTTTATTGGACAAATCCTAACAGAATGCTCTTTCACTGTATATAATGTCTTAGAGTATCAAGACGCAGAACTTCAGAATCATGGGCAATAATTTTATTTCATGATTAAAAACTAATGAACATGACGTCTAAGAGAAAAGACTGAATCCTTTCATTTTGAAATAGTTGTTCTTACTACTCCTAAATACAAGATTATTGTGTATTGTCATCATCCAATCTCATTATAGAAGCAGGTAGCATATGGAGAAGACAGTTGACCCATGGAGAACTATTCTTAGCTCCTCTGCCAGTGACACTAGTCAACTCATGGGAGAACTTACCAATTTGGCCTCTCTGAGAATAAAGAGGAAGATAAATTAATAAGGTTTGAATTATAGATTTTAAGAAAATTGTTACTTTTTCAACTTCTTATTTTGAAATTTAAAACTTACAGAAAAGTTGCAAAAATAGAGTTCCCATATACTCTTTACCGAACTTCCTTCAATATTAACTTCTTACATAACCATAGTACAAAGACCAAAACCAGGAAATTATCATTGGTAAAATACTATTAACTAAATCACACTTTCTAAGCATACTGGTCAGTTGTTTCGTAGAATATCCCTCAGTATGGGTTTATCTAATGTTTTTCTCATTAATAGATTGAGGTTGTGCATTTTTGGCAGAAATATCAAAAAAGTGATGTAGGCTTCTCAATATCATGGCATACATAATGTTGATATATCTTATCATTGGTGATATTAACTTTGATCACTTGGTTTACATGGGGCTTTCTCCACTGTAAAATTACTATTTTTCTCCTTGTAATTAACATATGTCATATGGAGAGATGTGTTGAAGCTATGAAAATATTCTGTTTCTCATCATACTTTTACCTCCTAATTTTAGCTGTAATCCATTGATGGTTCTTGCCTGCAACAATTGGTGTTTAACTAACAGTGATTATTTTCTTCATTCCTTCTATATGTATTAATTGGAATTTTCTGTAAAGAAGACCTGTCCTGTCTTTCCCCATTTATTTATTTATTCGTCATTTATTTGTGTCAGTTATAGACTCATGGATATTTAAGAAAATTGTCCTTTTTAGGTATTAGGAAAAGTATAATATAGAGGTTAAGAGTGCAGGCTCTAGAATCAATGAGCCTGGATTTGATTCTGTGTGTACTAGCTACATAACTTGGCAAGTTATGTAACTTCTCTGTGCCTCAGTTTCCTCATTTGTAAATGAAGAAAATAACGCCTACCTCAGATTGATGTGAGAATTGAGATAATACAAGTAGTCTTTAGCCTAGCTGTAATTAATTTTTCATAGCAAGTATTTTTATACTGTGCTAAGTTTTACTCTTTATAAGTTTCCCCATCAACAAATGGAATATAAAAATATTTATCACATGCTTGCCTCCCCCCAGAATTATTACAATTCATGAGAGATGAATTTTAAAATAATTTATAATGTTAAGGAGATACAGAATAAGTTTTATTCCTTCAAAAAGATCAAGCTAGATTAATTGCTAAGATCCCTTTTATTATCATTATTCTGTTTTTGGGCTGCTCTTGGTATTAGATATGTAGATGACCATAAATGTCACTGAATTATTTTTAACATCTTAGATGATGTTTTAAGAGAACAGGCAAGCCATATGAAGTAAATACTAGAAAATTCATATTCCTGTAACTCCTTAAATTTCATTACTGGTAAAGGAGTCTTGAGTATAATAGTTTTTTCCTATTTATTTATTTATTTATTTAAACTTTTATTTTAGGTTCAGGGGTGCATGTGCAGGTTTGTTACACAGGTAAACTCATGTCACAGGGGTTTGTTGTACACATTATTTAGCCACCTGTGTACTAAGCCTAGTACCCAATAGTTATTTTTCCTGCTTCTCTCCCTTCTCCCACCCTCCACCCTCAAGTAGGCCCCAGTGTCTCTTGTTTCCTTCTTCGTGTTAATTAGTTCTCATCATTTAGCTTCTACTTATAAGTGAGAACATGCAGTATTTGGCTTTCTGTTCCTGCATTAGTTTGCTAAGGATAATAGCCTCCAACTCCATCCATGTACCTGCAAAAGACACAATCCCATTCTTTTTTATGGCTGCATAGTATTCTATGGTGTATACATACATTTTCTTTATCCAGTCTGTCATTGATGGGCATTTAGGTTGATTCCATATCTTTGCTATTGTGCACAGTGCTGCAATGAACATTCGTGTGCATGTGTCTTTATGGTAGAATAATTTATATTCCTCTAGGTATATACCCAGTAATGGGATTGCTGGGTCGAATGGTAGTTCTGCTTTTAGCCCTGTGAGGAATTGCCATACTGCTTTCCACAATGGTTGAACTAATTTACACTCCACCAACAGTGCAGAAGTGTTCCCTTTTCTCTGCAACCTCATCAGCATCTGTTATTTTTTGACTTTTTTTTTTGTTATGAGTTTTTAAATTAAGTTCTTCTTAAGAAATTTAGAACACGAGGCCGGGCGCGGTGGCTCACGCCTGTAATTCTAGCACTTTGGGAGGCCAAGGCGGGTGGATCACGAGGTCAGGAGATGGAGACCATCCTGACTAACACAGTGAAACCCCATCTCTACTAAAAAATACAAAAAATTAGCTGGTCGTGGCGGCGGGCACCTGTAGTCCTAGCTACTCGGGAGGCTGAGGCAGGAGAATGGCGTGAACCTGGGAACCGAGCTTGCAATGAGCTGAGATCGCGCCACTGCACTCCAGCCTGGGCGACAGAGCAAGACTCCGTCTCAAAAAAAAGGAAAAGAGATTTAGAACACCAATTTGTGAGGATAAATTCCATTTGTCAGGGCAAACACAAATCATAGGTAGCCCTGGCGCTGAGGAATAGCTTTAATTTTGATTAAAATCCGTGAGTCCACAGCTATTTGATCAATCTTGTGCTGCTCTGTAATCTTGTATTTCTCTTTTTGTATGTGCAAGATCTCACCTTCCTGGTGTCTGGGCAATGTCTTTTTTTTTTTTTGAGACTGAGTTTCCCTCTTGTCACCCAGGCAGTGGCATGCTGTTGGCTCACAACAACCTCCACCTCCTGAGTTCAATCGATTCTCCTGCCGGAGCCTCCCAAGTAGCTGGGATTACAGGCCCACACCACCACACCTGGCTAATTTTTGTATTTTTAGTAGAGACAGGATTTCACCATGTTGGCCAGGCTGTTCTTGAACTCCTGACCTCAAGTGATTTGCCCGCTTTGGCCTCCCAAAATGCTGGGATTACAGGCATGAGTCACCATGCCCGGCCTGCAGCTTCTTCTTGAAGTAAGTATCAGTAAGATGTTTTCGGATTTTTACATTGCTGATATCAATTTTGGTTCAAGTGGCAATGACAAATTTCTGGTGTGTTCTTCGTAGAGGAACTCGATTGAGGACCAGAGGTCCAGTCACAAGTAACCAGCCACTAGCCAGCTGTTTCAGGAAAATCACCCTTTTGCCCCTGTTGCATCCAGTGAGGATGATCAGAATGGTCTTGGGAGTGATGCTGGCTCACAGTTTTCTCACATGCTGACTGAAGGGTTTTTTTTTCCTTGACTCAACAGCTTTGAAGGCACATCTTCAGTAAGATAATATGTGGGCATTTTGCAAAGTTTAACCACCTGAGTACCACTGTTCTTGCCACCACCAACTGGTTTTGTAACAGTTGCAAGAAATTTCTCCTTTTGCTTTTCAACCTTGGATTTCACAGCCGAGTACTTCCTCTTGTATGTGGCCTTTCTGGAATACATAGCAGATGGAGAATATCTGCCAATCCCTCTGACAATGACAGGATATTGACTGCAATGGGGCTTCCCATTCTTGGGCTTCTTAGCCTTGAGGTTACCCTTTTTCACCTTGCCACCAGCATCAGCCTTCTTGGCTTTGGGTTTCTTCTCTTTAGTATCTGGCTTCTGAACTTCTTCACCCTCCATCTTGTAAGATGGGAAAGAGCTGACTTTTTAATAATGGCCATTCTGACTGGTGTGAGATGGTATCTCATTGTGGTTTTGATTTTCATTTCTCTAACGATCGGTGATATTGAGCTTTTTTTCATATGTCTGTTGGCTGCATATATATCTTCTTTTGAAAAGTGTCTGTTCAGCCGGGCATGGTGGCTCATGCCTGTAATCCTAGCACTTTGGGAGGCCGAGGCAGGCGAATCACCTGAGGTCGGGAGTTTGAGACCAGCCTGACCAACATGGAGAAACCTCGTCTCTACTAAAAATAAAAAATTAGCTGGGAGTGGTGGCACATGCCTGTAATCCCAGCTACTTGGGAGGCTGCGGCAGGAGAATCGATTGAACCCAGGAGGCAGAGGTTGCAGTGAGCCGAGAGTGTGCCACTGCACTCCAGCCTGGGTGACAAGAGGGAAACTCAGTCTCAAAAAAAAAAAAAAAAAAAAAAAAAAAAAAAAAAAAAAAAAAGAAGGGAAAAGAAAAAGAAAAGAAAAGTGTCTGTTCATTTCCTTTGCCCACTTTTTAATGGGGTAGTTTGTTTTCTCTTGTAAATTTGTTTAAGTTCCTTATAGACGCTGGGTATTAGACCTTTGTCAGATGCATAGTTTGCAAATATTTTCTCCCATTCTGTAGATTGTTTACTCTGTTGATAGTTTATTTTGCTGTGCAAAAGCTCTTAAGTTTAATTAGATCCCATTTGTCAATTTTTTGCGATTGCTTTTAGCGTCTTTGTCATGAAATCTTTTCCTGTTCCTAAGTCCAGGATAATATTGCCTAGGTTGTCTTCCAGGGTTTTTGTAGTTTTGAGTTTTACATTGAAGTATTTAATCCATCTTTAGTTGATTTTTGTATATCATGTAAGGAAGGAGTCCAGTTTCAATCTTCTGCATATGGTTAGCCAGTTATCCCAGCACCATGTATTGACTAGAGAGTCTTTTCTCTATTGCTTGTTTTTGTCAGCTTTGTTGAAGATCAGATGGTCGTAGGTGTGTGGCCTTATTTCTGGACTCTCTATTCTGTTCCATTGGTCTATGTGCCTGTTTTTGTACAAGTACCATGCTTGTGGCCCGGCAGTATAGTTTGAAGTCGGGTAACCTGATGCCTCCAGCTTTGTTCTTTTTGCCTTGGCTATTTGGGCTCTTTTTTAGTTCCATATGAATTTTAAAATAGTTTTTTCTAATTCTGTGAAGAATGTTATTGGTAGTTTGATAGGAATAGCATTTAATCTGTAAATTGCTTTGGACAATATGACCATTTTAATGATATTGATTCTTCCTATCCATGAACATGGGATGTTTTTCCATTTGTCTGTGGCTTCTCTGATGTCTTTGAGCAGTATTTTGTAATTCTCATTGTAGAGATCTTTCACCTCCCTGGTTAGCTGTATTCCTAGGTATTTTATTTTTTTGGTGGTAATTGTGAATGAGAGTGCCTTTCTGATTTGGCTCTCAGCTTGACTGTTGTTGGTGTATAGGAGTGCTAGTGTTTTTTCTACATTGATTTTTTATCCTGCAACTTTGCTGAAGTTGTTTATCAGCTGAAGGAGCTTTTGAGCCAAGACTCTGGGGTTTTCTACATACAGAATCATGTCATCTGCAAACAGAGATAGTTTAACTTCCTCTCTTCCTATTCAGATGTGCTTTATTTCTTTCTCTTGCCTTATTGCTCTGGCCAGGACTTCCAATACTACGTTGAATAGGAGTAGTGAGAGAGGGCATCCTTGTCTTGTGCCAGTTTTCAAGGGGGATGCTTCCAGCTTTTGCCCATTCAGTATGATGTTGGCTGTGGGTTTGTCATAGATGGCTCTTATTATTTTGAGGTATGTTCCTTTAATGTGTAGTTTATTGAGAGTTTTTAACATGAAGACAGCAGAATATTTTTATATTGAAATAATTTTTTTAGAAATGGCTCATTCGGCCGGGCGCGGTGGCTCAAGCCTGTAATCCCAGCACTTTGGGAGGCCGAGACGGGTGGATCACAAGGTCAGGAGATCGAGACCATCCTGGCTAACATGGTGAAACCCCGTCTCTACTAAAAATACAAAAAACTAGCCGGGCGAGGTGGCGGCGCCTGTAGTCCCAGCTACTCGGGAGGCTGAGGCAGGAGAATGGCGTAAACCCGGGAGGCAGAGCTTGCAGTGAGCTGAGATCTGGCCACTGCACTCCAGCCTGGGTGACAGAGCAAGACTCCGTCTCAAAAAAAAAAAAAAAAAAAAAAAAAAAAAGAAATGGCTCATTCCTGGTATGTCAAGCATTTAATCAAGATCACTGTTTTTCTTAACTAGAAAGAATGTTTAATATTGTAAAAGTAAAGCATAAACTTTTTTATTTACATGTCTTTCCATTTGAAACAAATAAAATGTCTTTAATGTAGGACACTATTATTTAAGATTATTCTCTTAATAATAGTAGTAAATAATAACAACCATCTTTCATTAAGCTTTTACTATGTGCTGAGACCTTTACAGATATCTGAATTAACCTTTGCAACTTTCCTTTAAGGTAGATATTATTTTTATATTCCAGATAAACTGAGGTTCAGAGAAGTTGAATAACTTCCTTAAGGTGGAAGCAGATGGAAAGAAACATACTTTTTAGTGAGCATTTCACCATATATTTTTGTACACATCCTTTTTATTTTTTATTTATTTATTTATTGAGACGGAGTCTCGCTCTGCCGCCCAGGCTGGAGTGCAGTGGCCGGATCTCAGCTCACTGCAAGCTCCGCCTCCTGGGTTTAAGCCATTCTCCTGCCTCAGCCTCCCGAGTAGCTGGGACTACAGGTGCCCACCACGTCGCCCGGCTAGTTTTTTGTATTTTTTAGTAGAGACGGGGTTTCACCGTGTTAGCCAGGATGGTCTCGATCTCCTGACCTCGTGATCCGCCCGTCTCGGCCTCCCAAAGTGCTGGGATTACAGGCTTGAGCCACCGCGCCCGGCCCACATCATTTTTATATGTCTTGTTTTAGAAACTAGATTGTTATTTCTTTAAGGATAGAGAATGGTTTTTTCCATCCTTTTCACCTAGTATTGTGTACCACACACAGAAGATACCCAATAAATATTTAATGTTGGTGATACTTACTACGGAGCAAACCGCTACAATGACATGTTAAATAAAGTACAGAGTTTTACATGGACAGAACAAAAAAAGAGAGCAATAAACTTACCTAGGTGATTCATGTCAATAATTTCATTGAATGATATGGAATAAATTTTGAGAAAAATATCATGGAATTTCCAAATTTCCAGATAAATTACAAAGATGTAGACATGACTTTCTTGTGTTCTTGTAACAAATGACATGACATTTGTTGGTGGTGGTGGTTTTTTTTTTCTTTTTTTTTCTTTTGAGACGAAGTCTAGCTCTTGTTGCCCAGGCTGGAGTGCAATGGCTTGATCTCGGTTCACTGCAACCTCTGCTTCCTGGGTTCAAGCAATTCTCCTGCCTCAGCCACCTGAGTAGCTGGGATTACAGGCTCCTGCCACCATGCCCGGCTAATTTTTGTATTTTTAGTAGAGACAGGGTTTCACCATGTTACCTAGGCTGGTCTTGAATTCCTAACTTCAGTTGATCCACCCTCCTCGGCCTCCCAAAGTGCTGGAATTACAGGCATGAGCCACTGCACCTGGTTTTGTTTGTTTGTTTGTTTGTTTGTTTGTTTGTTTGTTTTAAGGACTATCTGCCAGCAGTGGTTAAAGACAGGATCAATTTCATAGAACTGTTGATTAAGAATTTACTTGAGAAAGCATGTTTTTACAAAGTTTTAAATTTGGGTTTGTATTTTTCAGCACTCAGACAGAGGGCACCCTTGAATCACCAAGAACAGGCTTTGTAACATTGGGAGCTGGCACACTGAGTCTTGTTACATGAATGAGGGAAAATGCATTGTTTTGGCCAAAATAGATTGCAAAATGCTTGTTTAGTGTTGGATTTAGTCTGTTTATGGCTTTAAATTTATTAAGTCATTGCATGAGTTTACTATTACGTTATTTTTTCGTTTCTTAAAGACTAGATAAAAATAATTGCTCTAAGATTCAACTCAGCAAGCATTCTGACTTGGAAGATTTGTTGAATTAATATGAAGTCACATCTAAAGTTTGAAAGGTGGGAATCTGATTATAATTTCCATTCATGTCTGACTGCAATTGACAGTAGTATATCTGTCACTATGAATATATATGTTGGGCCATGTGCTAAGTACTTTCTGTGCATTTTTCTCACAACTCAAAGACATAAGTAGTAGTGCTATCTTTTTTTAATTGTTTAAATTTTACTCATTTATTTCTTTTCTTTTATTTATTTTTACTTGATTTCCTGGGATATGAGAGATAAATACTTATTTTTAATTGACAAAAATTATAATATTTATCATGTGAAACGTGCTTTTGTTTTGAGACAGGTCTCCCTGGATTGCCCAGGCTGGTGTACTGGCATAATCATGGCTCACTGCAGCCTTGACCTCCCTGGTTCAAGTGACCCTCCAGCCTCCTGAGTAGCTGGGACTACTAGCACGTAACACCATGCCTAGAGAATTTTAAAAAATTTTTTGTACAGATGGGTGTGTCACTGTGCTGCCTGGGCTGGTCTCGAACTCCTGGGCTCATGCTACCTTCCTGCCTCAGCCTCCCAAAGTGCTGGGATGACAGGAATGAGCCACTACACCTGGCCTCATGTGCAACATATTTTGAAACAATAACTTCTCTTTTTTAAAAATGAGAAAAGAGGCCTGGGCAAGGTGGCTCATTCCTGTCATTCCAGCACTTGGGAAGCAAAGGTGGGTGGATCACTTGAGCCCAGTAGTTTGAGACCAGCCTGAGCACATGGTAAAACCCCATATCTACAAAAAAATACAGAAATTAGCTGCGTGGTGGTGTGCACCTGTGGTCCTAGCTACTCGGGAGGCTGAGGCAGGAGGATCGCTTGAGCCCAGGAGGTTAAGCCTGTAATCACCCTGTCTCAAAAAAAAAAAAAAAAAAAAAAAAAAAAAAGAAAAGAAAAGAAAAAGAGAGAGAGAAAAGGAAAATAAAAGCTTAGAGACATTAAGATAATGTCCCCTAATAAGTGACAAAACTGAGATATGAACTTGGAGACGTGAACACCAGAATCCATGCCTATGCCCAGAAAATTATACTGTAAATGACAGTTTCCTCTGTTCATGGCACAAAATATACAAGTAATAGTTAATTGCAGTTTTTTCTGCTTCAATTTTCAGTTATTATTAAAAGTATGTAGCAACATCCTGACTAACCACAATTTAATTTAGGAATAATATTGGGAAGTTAGATTTTTTTATTTCCTGGCGATATAGTAGTTTCAACTCAGACACATGGAATAATTTTATTCCTGGTCAAGAGAACACTCAAATTTAGAGAGTAGCATGATAGAATGAAAAGAACTTTGAACTGAGAACCAGGTAATCTGATTTATAGTGTGTGTTACTACTGCTATCTGGAAAAGCTTCAGAACTGATTTAAGTTTACTAGACCTCTAAATAGACTGGGCATGGTGGCTCACATCTGTAATCCCAGTACTTTGGGAGGCTGAGACAGACAGATCACTTGAGGTTAGGAGTTCGAGACCAGTCTGGCTAACATGGTGAAACCCTATCTCTACTGAAAAAAAAAAAAAAAAAAAAAAAAATTAGGCGGGTGTGGTCGCAGGTGCCTGTAATCCTAGTCACTCAGGAGGCGGAGGCAGGAGAATTGCTTGAACCAGTGAGGCAGAGGTTGCAGTGAGTTGAGATCATGCCACTGCACTCCAGCCTGGGAGACAGAGTGAGACTCTGTCTCAAAAAATAATTTTTTAAAAATAAAAGGCCGGGCGCGGTGGCTCAAGCCTGTAATCCCAGCACTTTGGGAGGCCGAGACGGGCGGATCACGAGGTCAGGAGATCAAGACCATCCTGGCTAACACGGTGAAACCCCGTCTCTACTAAAAAATACAAAAAACTAGCTGGGCGAGGTGGCGGGCGCCTGTAGTCCCAGCTACTCCGGAGCCTGAGGCAGGAGAATGGCGTAAACCCGGGAGGCAGAGCTTGCAGTGAGCTGAGATCCGGCCACTGCACTCCAGCCCGGGCAAGAGTGAGACTCCGTCTCAAAAAAAAAAAATAAAAAATAAAACAAGAAAATAGACTAGGAAACTTCAGTTATTAATCTGTGAGTGTTATGTTTTGCACATGGAAATCATTCTCTTTGCTTACATCCACATACTGTGTATGTCTTGTTTAATTTCTGGAAGTAGTATGTTAATACAAATTTTTTTTAAGAGTCAAGGTCTTACGCCCTTCCCCAGGCTGGTGTGCAGTGGTACAATCCTAGCTCACTGCAGCCTTGAACTCCTGAGCTCAAGCAATCCTTTCACTATGCTGTTTATTTATTTATTTTATGTAGAGACGGGGTCTCACTGTTTTGCCCAGGCTCGTCTTGAACTCCTGTCCTCAAGCAGGATATCCTCCTGCCTCAGCCTCCCAAAGGTCTGCGATTACAGGTATGAGCCACTACACCCAGCCTTATTAATATAAATGTAATAATATTATGTCTCTGTGTTAGCACTGGTATGAAACCCCCCAAATGGTGTTAGATCCAGAGTCTTTTGTCTTTGACATTTCTTAGGAAATGTTTCTCCTTTCTGTCAGTGAATGGGTTCCTACGGATAGCTTGTTCATTCTTCCTTTAATTTTTGGTTAAAGCATTTCCGAAAGTGGGAGGATACATCTCCTTTCTTTAACTTCTGGTGAAAGGGTGTGGAATTTATAAAATTTTTGAGGGAAGAATGCATAAATGTAGGGGCAGAGTATTTATATTAACATTACCTTGTTTTCTTCTGTGGGCTATTTAGGAACTTTTTTTTTTCTGGAAGTATTGATGGCATCAAGGCTTAAGGTAGGAAAGAAGTAAAGAGAATGATTGTGTAGTTGTTATGTGAATGTTTAATTGAATGCTGCTATTTTTAATTAAGATGTTTAAATTATATGAAGTTATTTTTCTTTTTTCCTTTTTTTTTTTTTTTTTTTTGATACGTAGTCTCGCTCTTTTGCCAGGCTGGAGT
The DNA here is from genome assembly GCF_007565055.1 of Rhinopithecus roxellana. Taxonomy (NCBI): domain Eukaryota; kingdom Metazoa; phylum Chordata; class Mammalia; order Primates; family Cercopithecidae; genus Rhinopithecus; species Rhinopithecus roxellana. The sequence goes on from NC_044556.1 coordinate 47,434,492, forward strand.
GCAGTGGTGCGATCTCGGCTTACCACAACCTCCGCCTCCCGGGTTCAAGTGATTTTCCTGCCTCAGCCTCCCGAGTAGCTGGGACTATAGGAATGCGCCACCATGCCCAGCTAATTTTTGTATTTTTAGTAGACATGCGGTTTCACCATGTTGGCCAGGATGGTCTTGATCTCTTGACCTTGTGATCCACCTGCCTTGGCCTCCCAAGGTGCTAGGATTACAGGCATGAGCCACCACACCTGGCCTGAGGTTATTTTTCTATACAGTTCTTAGAGGAAGTGTTTGGGTCACCTACATAGGCATGTAGTTCTCGACACTGGTTACTAGAGAATTTATAGAGGATGTTCATATATTCAACAAGCATTTGTTAAATACCTACTGTGTGCTAGCCATGGAAATATAGGATTGAAAAAACAGACAAAAATCCCTAATTTGTCTTACAATCTAGTGAGGACAATCAGACAGTAAACAAAATTAGCAAAATATATAGTAATCATGTGGTGGTAAGTTCTATAGAGCAAAAATAAGTTTAAAGAAGGAGGTTGGGGGCAGTCTTGAGATGCATAAGTTTTGCAGTTATAAATGAGGTGGTTAGGGGATCATTTGCTGAAAAATGAACACTGGGCAAAATCCTGAAGGATGTTAAAGGAATAAGATACATGGGATCTAGATGAAAATTTTTTGGATAAAGGAAAGAGCAATTGCTAAATCCCGGAGGTGAGAGTGGGCTGTTCATAAAACAGCAAAGCACTGGCCAGGTTAGCTGGAACTGAGTCATTGAGAGCAGAAGATGAAAAATGGGGAATAGTTGGTGTAGGACCCAGTTGTAAGGATATTGACTTTTTTTTTTCCCCAAGACACAGTCTTGCTCCGTCACCCAGGCTAGAGTGCAGTGGCATGATCTTGGCTCACTGCAACCTCTGCCTCCCGGGTTCAAGCAATTCTCCTGCCTCAGCCTCCCAAGTAGCTGGGACTACAGGCACCCACCACCATGCCCAGTTAATTTTTGTATTTTTAGTAGAGATAGAGTTTTGCCATGTTAGCCAGGTTAGTCTGGAACTCCTGACCTCAAGTGATCCACCCGTCTCAGCCTCCCAAAGTGCTGGGATTACAGGCGTGAGTCACCATGCCCAGCCTAGGATGTTGACTTTTATTTTGAATAAGGATGCCACTGGAGGCCGGACATGGTGGCTCACGCCTGTAATCCCAGCACTTTGGGAGGCTGAGGCGGGTGGATCACGAGGTCGGGAGATTGAGACCATCCTGGCCAACATGGTGAAACCCCGTCTCTACTAAAAAAAAAAAAAAAAGATTAGCCGGGTGTGGTGGCATGCACCTGTAGTCCCAGCTACTCAGGAGGCTGAGGCAGGAGAATCACTTGAACCCAGGAGGTGGAGGTTGCAGTAAGCCGAGATTGCCCCACTGCACTCCAGCCTGGGTGACAGAGCAAGACTCTGTCTCAAAAAAAAAAAAAAAAAAAAAAAGATGCCACCAGAGAGCTTTGAGGAGAGGATCAATCTGGCTACTGAGTTGAGAATTAATCATAGAGGGCGAAGGCAAAAGAGGTGAGGTTAGTTAGGAGCCTTTACAACAGCCCAGATGAGAGATGGGAGGTTTCAGCCAGGGAGAAGGAGATGTTGAGGAAGTAGCTGGACTTGGGATTGTGACAATGGACTGCGGGAAAAGCAGGTTTTGTGGGGAAGATTGCATTTGTCCCTTCAACTTCAGTTATGTAGATCACCCATATGCCACACAACTGCAACTCTGTAACAGCCAATTTTTAGCTTCTTCCTTATCTAAGCCATCCTGTAGGCCATAGGAATTAAAACTAGGTTGGATCAAGGAAAAGTGAATGCAAGATCCATACAAAACTATTTGGATATTTGCCTTTGTATTTTATTGTTTTGAAATTATTTGTAATGCTTCAATAAACTCTTTTTTTTTTTTTTTTTTTTTTTTTTTTTTTTTTTTTTTTTGAGACGGAGTCTCGCTTTGTCGCCCAGGCTGGAGTGCAGTGGCCGGATCTCAGCTCACTGCAAGCTCTGCCTCCCGGGTTTACGCCATTCTCCTGCCTCAGCCTCCCGAGTAGCTGGGACTACAGGCGCCCGCCACCTCTCCTGGCTAGTTTTTTGTATTTTTTAGTAGAGACGGGTTTTCACCGGGTTAGCCAGGATGGTCTCGATCTTCTGACCTCGTGATCCGCCCATCTTGGCCTCCCAAAGTGCTGGGATTACAGGCTTGAGCCACCGCGCCCAGCCTCAATAAACTCTTAATAGAACTACAAGCAATATAATTATTTCCTCTGCTTTGTTAGAAATATTTTTGTAATCATGTTAATTATATTACTTTTAACTATATAAGGCTTGTGTCTCTTTTTTATAAATTGATGTTTATATCCTTTGTAAGATAAATATAAAGTCTTTTTGTTCATATGAGGATGTGCTGTAAGATTGTAGGGATTATAAAAATTGGCAGTGGAGTAGATGACTTGTATTATTAATCTGATCTTAATGTTGTAACATACTGATCATGGAAAATATATAATTTGTTTTTGCTATTTAATACGTGTAGGACTATAACAGACTAGAGAAGATGACATAAGGTACAAGAAAGCAAGTAAATTACTATCTAATTAAAGTACTTAATTCTAATACTAGCAGAGTTCTGTCTAGAAAATAAATTAACTTTCTCTATGCTTTTTTTGTCTCAATTTTCCAATAATTTCCCTCAACTCTGATATGTCTGTTGAATAATATTTCTGATATTAAGAATTAAAGGGGATGTAGCTCAGTGGTAGAGTACATGCTTAGCATGCATGGGGCCCTGGGTTCAATCCCCAGCACCTCCACAAAGGTTTTCTTTCTGTACATGGTGGCTCACACCTGTAATCTCAGCATTTTGGGAAGCTGAGGTGGGCAGATCACTAGAGGTCAGGAGTTTGAGACCAGCGTGGCCAACATGGTGAAACCCTGTTTCTACTAAAAATATAAAAAAATTAGCTGGTTACAGTGGCAGACACCTGTAATCTCAGCTACTCAGGAGGCTGAGGCATGACAATCGCTTGAACCAGGAAGGCGGCAGTTGCGTTGAGGTGAGATCATGCCACCACACTCCAGCCTGGGTCACAGTGCGAGAAAAAAAAAAATTTAGTTTAAGAACAAATAATATTGTTTATTTTCATATGGGATTTGAAATCTGAATCTAATAATTCTTGGTATTATTACTAATTCCCTTGCACCACTGAACAATTTTCTGTTTAGGGACATTGGCTATAACAAGTGTATAAACATAATGATATATAATTTTTCTGTTTTAAAACTGAGTTTCTTTTTTTCCCCTGCCAATTTAAAGACACACAATCGGAGAGCTATTTTCACAGGTAACTATGAAATCTTGTCTCTGCTTCATATTTTAAACTCTTATTTTTTACCCTTATGAAGTTGGAAGGAGTAGATGTGTTTATTTTATAGACAGACTGTAATATCGGGTTGTTGTAACTAATTTTCTTTGCTACATATCCTTGAACTTTATTTGTATTTATTATTATTTTGAGACGGAATCTTGCTCTGTTGCCCAGGCTGGAGTACAGTGGTGTGATCTTGGCTCACTGCAACCTCTGCCTCCTGGGTTCAAGCGATTCTTCTTCCTCAGCCTCCCAAGTAGCTGGGACTACAGGTGTGCACCACCACCCCAGGTGGTGGGCTCATGCCTGTAATGTAACAGGTTGCTTATGCCTCTAATCCCAGCACTTTGAGAGGTCGAGGCGGGTGGGTCACTTGAAGTCAGGAGTTCGAGACCAGCCTGGCCAACATGGTGAATCCCCATCTCTACTAAAAATACAAAAATTAGTCAGGCATTGTTGAATGCATCTATAATCCCAGCTACTTGGGAGGTTGAGGCAGGAGAACCACTTGAGCCTGGGAGGCAAAGATTGCAGTGACCCAAGATCATGCCACCACATTCCAGCCTGGGCTGGACAGAGTGAGACTCTGTCTCAAAAAATAAAAAAATAAAATAAACCTTTAAAAACTCTTAAATTTGAAAAAAAAAATATTGTATGAGATTTTATTTACTCAGACCAGTTTTTATTTTAGTTTATTTTATTATGTTTTTGAGATACAGTCTTGCCCAGGCTGGAGTGTAGTGACCCTATCATGGCTTACTGCAGCTTTGACCTCCTGAGTTCAAGAGGTCCTCCTACCTCAGCCTCCTGAGTAGCTGGGACTACAGGCATGTGCCCTCATACTTGAATAATTTTTAAAAATTTGTAGGGGAGGTGTCTCTCTATGTTTCCCAGGCTGGTCTTGAACTCCTGGGCTCAAGTGATCTTGTAATCCTTTAGCCTCAGCCTCTGAAAGTGCTGGGATTACAGGTGTGAGCTATGGTGTCCAGCCTCAGGCCAGTTTTTATGTACATTGTGTTAAATCACTAAATGTGTCTGCGTCCTTGACTATGAGGAAATGGACTTCTAGTATCATCTGGAAAATGTTATAATAATTATAACCCATATTGAACTCATGTTCCTAAAATTAGAGAATCTTAAGAATCCTGAGTTGGAAAGGAATGTAGCGATCAACTAAAGTTTGATGTAAAAGTCCCTCTTCAACATCTCTGGCATAAAGTCATTCATCATCTGCTTGACTATGTCCAAATAAGAGTGAACTCACGAATTCACAATAACTCTATTCCATTTTTGAAGAGCTCAAATTGTTGGAAATCTTTTCTTTACATTAAAGTCAAAATCTATCTCCTTCTAATTTCTACCCTTTGAATTTACCCTCCAAAAGCTGTACGGAATAAATCTAAAGTATTTTTTACATCAGTGGCATCTCTCATGTTCTGCCAACCAATTCTTTTTGTTTGTTTGTTTTTAGTACTAAATATCCTAGGTTCCTTTAAAATTCTTTATATGACACGGGTCCTAATGCCTTTCTACCTAGTTGACCTGCTCTGTACTTAACTGAAGCTTATCAGGGTATCATTTAGAGAAATAGTTGTCAAACTTCAGTGTGCTAGAATAAACTCATCTTGGGGGTGCTTGTTAAAAATGGAGATCCATGAGCCCTCCCTCTAGAGATTTCTGACTTAATAGATCTGAGATGAGGTTCAGTATGTATACTTATAATAGTACCACTGGCGATTCTGGTGCAAAGGTCTCTGGACTTTGCTTTGACAATCGTTTGAAATGTATCTCTGAATACATTTCTGAATGTATTTTATGTGAAGAATTTAAGAACAAATAATGTTATCTATTTTAATATGAGATTTGAAATCTGAACCTGGAAATCCTAGATATTCTTACTAATTCCTTTGCACCATTGGACAATTTTCTGTTTAGGGACATTGGCTATAACTACTATATAGACATAGTGATATACATTTTTTTCTGTTTTAAAACTGAGTTTCTTACATTTCTGAATGTGAATTATTCAGAGATACATTCTGAATTCCTTACCTTAGGGCCTTAATGAGTGGGAAAGATCTCTAAATTCCTTACCTTAGGGCCTCAGCTAAGTGGGAAAGACAAATGTGTAAAATGACTCTTACAAGAAGGAGCAGGGTGAAATGAGGGCATGCTGCTCATTAGCCCAGTAGATGGGGCCAGTCTTGGGAGTCTCAGCCCTGAAATGGAGAACTAGTTCTCTGGATGGAAATGAGTGTAAAGGGAGGAGTAGGAGGAAAAAAAATATGTATAATGCCAACAGGTAACTAAAAAGGTAACTATCCTCTTGTAAGGTAAAAAGAACTTTTGGGGTCGGGTGCGGTGGCTCAAACCTGTAATCCCAGCACTTTGGGGGGCTGATGGGGGAGCAGATCACCTTAGGTCAGGAGTTTGAGACCAGTCTGGCCAACATGGTGAAACCCCATGTCTACTAAAAATACAAAAATTAGCTGGGTGTGGTGGTGGGCACCTGTAATCTCAGCTACTCAGGAGACTGAGGCACAAGAATTACTTGAATCTGGGAGATGGAGGTTGCAGTGAGTCGAGTCCGCGCCACTTCATTCCAGCCTGGGTGACAGAGTGAGACTCTGTCTGAAAGAAAGAAAAGGAAGGAAGGAAAAGGAAGGAAGGAAGGAAGGAAGGAAGGAAGGAAGGAAGGAAGGAAGGAAGGAAGGAAGGAAGGAAAGAAGGAAGGAAGGAAGGAAAGAACTCTTGGGTTAAAGGGTAAATCACAATGAAAATAAAAGACAATACTGAAAACATTACAAAGCAAAATCTATAGTGTACAGAAAGTGACATTCAAAAGAAAATGTATAGCTTTAGAAATGCACTCAACATAAAAGATTGAAAATCAATGAACCAAACATTAAACTCAATAAGCTAGGCAAAGAACATCACAAACAACTCTTTTAAAAGTTGGGGGATGGAATTAAAAGACATAAAAGCAGAAATTAATGAAATAAAAAACAAACAATAAAAAGCACACTCATCTAGGGTACTAAAAATCTGATTCTTTGGTAACCAATAAAATAGACCAATCTTTGGCAAGTCTGATTAAAAAAAGAAAGATGGAGAAGGAGAGAAAATATAAAAATTGCATCGGGGCCAGGTGCAGTGGCTCACTCCTGTTTTCCCAGCACTTTGGGAGGTGGAAGTGGGTGGATCACTTGAGGCCAGGAGTTTGAGACCAGCCTGGCCAACACTGTGAAACCCCATCCCTACTAAAAATACAAAAAATTAGCCGGGTGTGGTGGTATGTGCCTGTAATCCCAGCTACTCTGGAAGCTGAGGCATGAGAATCACTTGAACCTGGGAGGTGGAGGATGCAGTGAGCTGAGATGGCGCCACTGCAGTCCAGCCTGAGCAACAGAGTGAGACTCTGTCTCAAAACAAACAAACAAAAACAACAACAACAAACCATTGGAATGAAAAGGAGATATAATCACAGAAATAGTGAAGATTTTAAAAGCATACTAATGTGTTGCATATTACTTTATAGCAATACATTTAAAATTTAGGTGAAATGTGTCTAAGTATATACAAACCAAAATTGACTCAAAAAGAGGTGGGGAATCTAAGATAATAAAAGAAAATATATTGAAGAAGAAATAGAGCACAATATAGTTAACATGACTGAACTGTACACTTAAAAATTGTTAAGATGGTAAATTGTATGTGTTTTTTTTAACCACAATTAAACAAATTTTTTTAATTAAAAAAAGGAAAAGAGGCCGGAAACTGTGGCTAACGGCTATAATTCCAGCACTTTGGGAGGCCGAGGAGGGCAGATCTCTTGAGGTCACAAATTTGAGACCAGCCTGGTCAACATGGTGAAACCCTGTCTCTACTAAAAATACAAAAATTATCTGAACGTGGTGGCCTGTCATCCCAGCTATATGGGAGGCTGAGGCAGGAGAATGGCTTAAACCCGGGAGGCAGAGGTTGCAGTGAGCAGCGACTGCACCATTACACTCCAGCCTGGGTTACAGAGTGAGACTCCATCTCAAAAAAAAAAAAAAAAAAAAAAAAAAAAAGGAAAAGAAAAGGTCTCAAATCTAGGTGATTTTATAGGCAAGTTATAGATAATCTCTAAAGAAGAGATAAATTCATTTGTTACTTTCACATTTCCATAGCATAGAAAATAATGAGACATTTGCAATATATTTCTGTAAGGTAAACCTTAATAAGAGAAGCAAACAAGTATGGCACAAAATAAATACTTGTATCAATCTCATGTATAAATGTAAATATAAAAATATTAAATCAAAATTGCAATTTTAATTCAACAACAAGTTAAAAGAAATATAGATCATGGATATCTACTAGAATATAAACTCCATGAGGGTAGGAATCATTGTGAGTTCCTTTAATACAAGCTAAGTGGCCAGAAAGCTGCCTGGCATATATTAAGTACATGAATATTTGTTGAATTGAATGAACTGAATTAACCAAGTAGGTTTTGATCCAACTGTGGTTGACATTAAGAATATGTTCAGTATACTGAAAGAAAAATAATAAAAAAGATCATCTTTCTAAGATACTGAAAACCCTTTTGATAAAATTTAACTCCCATTCCTGATAAGAGCTATTGTAAACTAGGAAAAGGAAGTTTCCTTAATTTGATGCAGGCGATCTGTTTAAAAACTTAAACATCACAGTTTATTATGAAACATTAGAAGCCTTTTCATGAATAACACAAAAAATGCCTGCTATAACTGCTGCTATTCAACAGTGTTCTAGAGGTCTTAGCCAATGGAAAAGAAAGACAGAAATGAGTTAAATACTGGAAAAGAAGAGACAAAAATCATTTTACAGGCCAGGCGCGGTGGCTCACGCCTATAATCCCAGCACTTTGGGAGGCTGAGGCAGGCGGAACACGAGCTCAGGAGATCAAGACCATCCTGGCTAACACGGTGAAACCCCGTCTCTACTAAAAATACAAAAAAAAAAAAAATTAGTCAGGCGTGGTGGCGGGTGCCTGTAGTCCCAGCTACACGGGAGGCTGAGGCAGGAGAATGGCGTGAACCCAGGAGGCAGAGCTTGCAGTGAGCCGAGATCACACCACTGTACTCCAGCCTGGGCGACAGAGCGAGACTCCGTCTCAAAAAAAAAAAAACCAATAACAAAAAATCATTATACATATAGGCAATAGAGGTCATCTAAGACAACCAATGAAACACTCATTAGAGTTAATGAGAGTGCAGTTAGAATTAATGAGAGTGGCTCCATATAAGGAAAACAAAATCAATATCTGCCCTTATGCCTCAATAACTAACAAAAAATGTAGAAGAAAAAATTACATTTATAAGAATAACAAAAGCCTAAACTGGACAAGAAATGTGTAACACTTATATGAAAAAGAAAGTATAAATATTTTCTGAAAGACAGTTAAAAACATTTTGAATAGGCCGGGCTCTGTGGTTTATGCCTGTAATCCCAGCACTTTGGGAGGCCAAGGCAGGCAGATCACAGGGACAGGAGATTGAGAGCATCCCTGTCTCTACTAAAAGTACAAAAAATTAGCCGAGCATGGTGGTGGATGCCTGTAGTCCCAGCTACTTGGGAGGCTGAGGCAGGAGAATGACTTAAACCTGGGAGGCGGAGCTTACAGTAAGCCGAGATCACGCCACTGCACTCCAGCCTGGGCAACAGAGCAAGACTTCATCTCAAAAAAAAAAAAACAAAAAGTTTTTTGAATAAATGAAGAGATAATATAATTTAGGATAATATTCAATCTTATAATTATGGTAATCTCTCAATTAATCATTAAATTCAATGTAATCTCAATAAAAACCTTGATAGGAATTGTTGGGAGGATAGGAACTTGACATATGAAGAGAGAATATAGACAAGAATAGACAATTGTAAAAGATTTTTCTTTTCTTTTTTTAAAGAGCAATGGATAGCATATAGGGCTGGAAGAACTTGCTCTATTAGATGTTAGAAAGACAAGAGTAATTAAGATAGTTTAGTAATGGCAAAGGAAAGCTAAATAGATTGGAATAAAGTAGAATGTATCAACATAGATCCATATATATGGAAATTTACTTAATATTAAAGATTACACTTCAAATCAGTGGAGAAGAAAAGGACAGTATAAGAGGTGTTGAGACCATTAGTTAGTTATTTGGACACTAAATAAAGGTAGATTCCCTCCCTGAAATCCTACACAGAAAGAGTTATAGATGAGTTAAGTATTAAAATGTACAGCTAAAAATTATAAAAGTACTACAAGAAAATAAAAATAATTTTTATTCTTGAAACTGAGATTAGCTTTTCTAAGCAAAACATAAAACTCGAAAATCATGAAGTGCCATAATTTTAGACTTCATAATTTAAGAATGCATAATAAAAATTAAGAATAACAATTTAGGCTGGGTGAGGTGGCTCATGCCTGTAATCCCAGCACTTTGGGAGGCTAAGTTGGGTGAATCATTTGAGCTCAGGAGTTCAAGACCAGCCTGGGCAACATGGCGAAATCCCATCTCTACTGAAAATACAAAAATTAGCCAGGTGTGGTGGTGCGCGCCTGTGGTCCCAGTTACTTAGGAGGCTGAGGTGGGAGAATCAACTTGAACCCGGGAGGCGGAGATTGCAGTGAGCTGAGATTGTGCCACAGCACTCCAGCCTGGGCAACATAGTGAGACCCTGCCTCATAAAAGTAAAAATAAATAAATAAACAATTTAAAGAATGAAAATAAAATGTAAAACTTGGATACTAAGTAGAAGAAAGAAAGAATAAAGAAAATGTAGTCAATCCAATAGAAAGCAGGAAGTGAAGAGAAAAGGGTATGGAAAAGAAATCTAAAAAGCAAAAAATAAAGTGGTGGAAAATAACTCATTTAAATCTATCAGTAATCCCAATAATTCGGATACGTAGATTACAGCACCAGTTTAGCTGGGCCCAGGCATGGTTCATGCCTGTAATCCCAGCACTTTGGGAGTCTGAGGTGGGTGGACTGCTTGAGCCTAGGAGTTTGAGACCAGCCTGGGCAACATAGCAAGACCCTGTCACTACAAAAAAAATACAAAAATTAGGGTGTGAAGGTGTGCCTGTAGTCCCAGCTACTTGGGAGGCTGAGGTGGGAGGATCACCTGAGCCTGGGGAGGTGGAGGCTGCAGTGAGCTATGATTGCATCACTGCACTCCAGCCTGGGCAACAGAATGGTACTCCATCTGAAAAAATCAAGGCCACCAGTTTATAAATATATTCGTTTGTTAGATTTAAAAAGAGATATAAAATAAATATTTTATTTAAAAGGCAGCAGAATGATTGAAACCCTGTCTCTACTAAAAACACAAAAATTAGCTGGGCATGGTGGCATACACCTGTAATCCCAGCTACACGGGAGGCTGAGGCACCAGAATCACTTGAACCCAGGAGGTGGAGGTTGCAGTGAGCCGAGATCGCGGCACTGCACTCCATCCTGGAAGACAGACTAAGACTCGATCTAGAAAATAAAAAAAGAAAAGTGATACAAACTTAATTTGTAGTGAGAGAACAATACTGTTCAGGTTATACCAGAGTCTTGAATTTTTCATAATTAGCATTTTTTTTTTTTTTTTTTTTGAGGCGGAGTCTCACTCTGTCGCCCAGGCTGGAGTACAGTGGCCGGATCTCAGCTCACTGCAAGCTCCGCCTCCCGGGTTTACGCCATTCTCCTGCCTCAGCCTCCCGAGTAGCTGGGACTACAGGCGCCTGCCACCTCGCCCGGCTAGTTTTTTGTATTTTTTAGTAGAGACGGGGTTTCACCGTGTTAGCCAGGATGGTCTCGATCTCCTGACCTCGTGATCCGCCCGTCTCGGCCTCCCAAAGTGCTGGGATTACAGGCTTGAGCCACCGCGCCCGGCCTATAATTAGCAATTTTTAATAAAAAAGAAAAATACGGGCTGGGTACGGTGGCTCACGCCTGTAATCCCAGCACTTTGGGAGGCCAAGGCGGGCGGATCACAAGGTCAGGAGACTGAGACCATCCTGGCTAACACAGGGAAACCCCGTCTCTACAAAAAATACAAAAAATTAGCCGGGCGAGGTGGCGGGCGCCTGTAGTCCCAGCTACTGGGGAGGCTGAGGCAGGAGAATGGTGTGAACCCGGGAGGCGGAGCTTGCAGTGAGCCGAGATTGTGCCACTGCACTCCAGTCTGGGCCACAGGGCGAGACTCTGTCTCAAAAAAAAAAAAAAAAAAAAAAAAAGAAGAGGCTTGAAATTTATATGATAAGGTGTCATCTGCTAAAATAGATACTTATTACCCAACTTTCAATTGTTGTGTATCTTTTCTCCCATTCTCTTTGTTCTTGGAGCTATATGACTTTACTGCCATTTTAGTGGGGTTTATACAAGGCAAATGCTTGTATTTGATTCACTATCTATAAATAGTCCTTTTCTTCAGACTAAAGAATGGACAATAAGATAAAAAGCTTTTACTTAAAAAAAAAAAAAAAAGAGGGTATTTTGTGCTGTTTCTTGAACATTTTGTGATCTCTCCTATCAAGGACAGCCAGCATGCTTTCTTAGGAATTGATCTTCGGCATCACTTCCATTAGATAGAATGCTGAGTTGACCGACTGTATCTGATCTAATTTTTGCTGGCTCTTATTTTCTCATATATGCTTGAAAATTGCCCTAAATAAAGGGCATGCCGTATTTAAAAATTAACAATTGTAGTTTTTGTCTATTGGATGAATAGGAGCAGTAAAAGAGCGGTTTACCATTATTTTAAAAGGGCTAGACAGCTGAGTACTTATACATTGCTTCCATTTAGATCTTACCAGATGAGTAATTCACTTCTACGAATGAGTTAATGACATACATGAGCTTACATTATTCAATTTTGTGTGTATGTGTGTGTGTGTGTGTGTTGTTATTAAGCTGTTGTGGAACAAAGATTTTTTTTATTAAGTAAGAAAAACTAATGATTTTAATCAATATGGAAATGATTTTAAAGTATATCTTAATTTTCGTAATTTCATGATGTTTATTTCTAGATCCGCTCCTTTGTGGATCATTCTATTAAAACAAATTTTCCATATTCACTGTAGCTTTATTTATGATCATAAAAATTTCAGCAATGGGAAAATGATTGATCACATAATAATGATAACTTCACTCCTTGGAATGTTGAACTTCAAAAAAGTTACAATGGGCCAAGTGTGGTGGCTCAACCTGTAATCCCAGCACTTTGGGAAGCTGAGGTGGGTGATCACTTGATGCCAGGGGTTTGAGACCAGACTGGCCAACATGACAAAACCCCACCTCTACCAAAAATACAAAAATTAGTTGAGTGTGGTGGCACGTGCCTGTAATCCCAGCTACTTGAGAGGCTGAGGCAGGAGGATCACTTGAGCAGGGAGGTGGAGGTTGCAGTCAGCCCAGCTCGTGCCACTGCACTCCAGCCTGGGCAACAGAGCAAGGCTCTGTTTCAAAAAAAAAAAAAAAAAAATTACAATGAGCTGGGCACGGTGGCTCTTGCCAGTAATCCCAGCACTTTGGGATGCCCAGGCAGGAGGATTGCTTCAGCCCAGGAGTTCAAGACCAGCCTGGGCAACATGGCAATACCCCATCTCTACAAAAAAAAAATACATAAATTAACCAGGTGTGGTGGCACGTGCCTGTGGTCCCGGTTACTTGGAAGGCTGAGGTGGGGAGATTGCTTAAGCCTAGGAAGGGGAGGTTGGGTGAGCCGAGTTTGCACCATTGCACTCCAGCCTGGACGGCAGAGAAAGAATGTCTCAAAAAAGAAAAGTTACAATGGTGAAGAACACCTAGTAACATGGTAAAGTCTCACCAAAGAGCAATGTATGCGTAAGTAGCAGGCAAAGATATTTTATGGGAGAGACAGTTGTGATGTCTTTAAAAGATGATGAGGCCGGGCGCGGTGGCTCAAGCCTGTAATCCCAGCACTTTGGGAGTCCGAGACGGGTGGATCACGAGGTCAGGAGATTGAGACCATCCTGGCTAACACAGTGAAACCCCGTCTCTACTAAAAAATACAAAAAACTAGCCGGGGGAGGTGGCGGGCGCCTATAGTCCCAGCTACTCGGGAGGCTGAGGCAGGAGAATGCCGTAAACCCGGGAAGCGGAGCTTGCAGTGAGCCGAGATCCAGCCACTGTACTCCAGCCTGGGCGACAGAGCGAGACTCCATCTCAAAAAAAAAAAAAAAAAAAAAAAAGATGCTGACTTTGAATCCAAAGCAACCAGGGTCCCAATTTTAGCTTTACCCCCTCACCAGTTGTGTGGCTTGACTCTCTGGGCATCAGTGTCCTTATCTGTTCCATGAGGATATTGTTAGCTACTCTGCAGGTTTGGTGTGAAAATAAGGATTAACCCCCTACCTAGCACTGTCCTTGGCACACAGTGCTAATATTAACTGAGTACCTACTATTATTGCAACTGTAAAAATGATGTAAGCCTAAGGAAGACAATAGAAACATACACGTATGGTAACTCTTGCATTAGGGTTGTGGTTGGCATATTGTTTTTCTGTTTCTAGAGACTGGAACCCAAACAGCCGATGGTTCTGTGTTAGAGGACATTAGATGCTCTAAATAGCATTGTATTTTGTCAGGGCATCCATGCCACCCATACCTGAACCCTGTGTTCCCCTGTCTCTGAGGCTTCGGCCTCCCGGTCTCAGGCTGCCTTTTTCTCCGCTGCTGTTATGCCCACTCATTTCTTGGGCTCAATTTCTCCCAAACCTAGCTCTGGATTGGATTACTGTATTACCAATATATTACTCATTAGAAAATATTTAAGTATTGGGAAACTGTCAAGTGTTGGTCTTATGAAAAAAGCTGTTAAAATCAGTTATGCAGTGCACTGTATTAGTACTCTAAATCATACTGACAATTTTTTTTTTTTTTTGAGATGGAGTTTCACTCTTGTTGCCCAAGCTGTAGTGCAATGGTGCGATCTCGGCTCACTGCAACCTCTGCCTCCTGGGTTCAAGCTATTCTCCTGCCTCAGCCTCCTGAGTTAGCTAGGATTACGGGTGCGACCCATCATGCCTGGCTAATTTTTTTTTATTTTTAGTAGAAACGGGGTTTCACCATGTTAGCCAGGCTGGTCTTGAACTCCTGACCTCAGGTGATCTGCCTGCCTCGGCCTCCCAAAGTGCTGGGATTACAGGTGTGAGCCACCGCACCCAGCCCCTGAGGCCTATCTTATACTTTATCTTCTCTAACTCAGTTTGGGTAAGATTGTGGTGGGTTTTTTTGTTTGTTTTGTTTTGTTTTTGTTGTTGTTTTTGAGACAGAGTCTCGCTCTGTCACCCAAGCTGGAGCGCAATGGCACAGTCTTGGCTCACTGCAACCTCTGCCTCCTGGGTGCAAGCAATTCTCCTGCCTCAGCCTGCTGAGTAGCTGGGATTATGGGTGCACACCACCATGCCTGGCTAATTTTTTGTATTTTTAGTAAAAACGGGGTTTCACCATGTTAGCCGGGCTGGTCTCGAACGCCAGACCTCAAGTGATCTGCCTGCCTCGGCCTCTCAAAGTGCTGGGATTATAGGTGTGAGCCACCGTGCCTGGCTCATAATGACATTTTTAAAGGCCCATAAGTAAACATAAAATAATAAATCTGCAATGTTCAAAATAGGCTATTTTGAACAAGTCAAAGCCTGTGCATATATTTATATTTTTGGACAAATCTAATGGCATAACAACACCAAAAAAATACTAAAAACGTAGACATTTTAATTCTAGCATCAGAAAACAGATTTCTAGATTATTCTGACAGAGTCCTATTCTGCTAAATGCCAGAGGGTTGAGCTGCTTCAAATGTTTGCAGAAACGATTTCTTTTTTTAAAGTAGCTCTGTCAGCTGGGAGCAGAAACAGAGAAAGAACAAGCTTGCTGAACGAGGATGGGTTAGAGTTGGCCAGAACTCCTGTCATAATTCTGTCATTGGCATTCTTGCTGCAGCTAGCAGAAACTATGTGTGTGTGATATCTATAGGGCTGTCATCTACATCTAACTTAAAGTGCTTATGTGAGTAATTTTTGAGTTCTAACTGCAGGTATGATGCTGGTTATGACCCTAATAGGCAGCAATGGACAAGTGAGATTTTGTGTTTATTATTATATTGGAGCAGACTTTGCCTTAGTTCACTAATCTAGAATTGATCCCAATACTTTTAATTATATCTCACAAACTTATTAGGGCCAAACTATGTATATGAAAGTCTTTTGAGAAATTAAAAGTACTAAATGAAACAGATTTATTAGTAATAACATGCTTAGAGACATTCTAATGTCATGGTTGTGGAGTTAAACTAGCTTGGGCTTGAATCCTGGCTTTGCCACTTACCATGTAACTTTAAACAAATCTCCTTAACCTGTGTGATCCTCAGTGTTGTCCATTATAATTCTTTTTTTTTTTTTTTTTTTTTTTTTTTTTTTTTGGAGACGGAGTCTCGCTCTGTCACCCGGGGCTGGAGTGCAGTGGCCGGATCTCAGCTCACTGCAAGCTCCGCCTCCCGGGTTTACGCCATTCTCCTGCCTCAGCCTCCCGAGTAGCTGGGACTACAGGCGCCCGCCACCTCGCCCGGCTAGTTTTTTGTATTTTTTAGTAGAGACGGGGTTTCAGCGTTAGCCAGGATGGTCTCGATCTCCTGACCTCGTGATCCGCCCGTCTCGGCCTCCCAAAGTGCTGGGATTACAGGCTTGAGCCACCGCGCCCGGCCTATAATTCTTATAATAATATTATTAGGCCGGGCACGGTGGCTCACGCCTGTAATCCCAGCACTTTGGGAGGCCAAGGCAGGTGGATCACAAGGTCAAGAGATTGAGACCATCCTGGCCAACATGGTGAAACCCCGTCTCTACTAAAAATACAAAAATTAGCTGGGCGTGGTGGCGCACACCTGTAGTTCCAGCTACTTGGGAGGCTAAGGCAGGAGAATCGCTTAAACCTGGGAGGTGGAGGTTGCAGTGAGCTGAGATCGCGCCACTACACTACAGTCTGGTGACAGAGCGAGATTCCATCTCAAAAAAAAAAAATTGTTACTATGTATAATACATACTAATATTGATAATACGTCATATTAGTATGTATTATTGTGAGGATGAATGAAGGCAAAATGCTTGCTACAGTGCTTAAACATAGTAAAGTGAGCAGTAGATGATAACTACTGCTACTATTATTAACACTACATGGTAGAGATTAGCAGAGACTAAAAATATCCCATATTTTAACTCCTGTTTTTACTACTGGCAAGTTCTTTGTGACATAAAGACACTGGATAATATTGAAATGTTGATGTTAAGGATAATATTGATGGCTATAGCTAGGATTCTTGCCTTCCTCCAACTATTTCACTTAGTTGTCTGGGCAGCAGGGAAAAGAATAAGTTTGGGAGGCTGGAGGGAAGACTGTTTTGTCCTCAAAAGGCCGTATTTAAAAGATGTATATTATTTTATTATTAGATTTTTGGGGGCAAAAGTTTTAAAAGTGATAATACAAGTATAAGTAACTTCAGAAAAATGGGCTGGTGGAAATGTACAGCAGTACAACTTTTTTATAAGGTAATTGAGCAATACATATTAAAGGTCTTAAACACATTCAAACTTTGACCCAGCATTTTTATTTTTAGGAAAAGAGATGTAGAAAATATGTATAACAAAGATTTATGGATGTTCTTCCCAGCATTATTTATAATAGTCAAAAAAAGTTAAATGTCTAACAATGGAAACTGAGTAATTACAGAATGTCCTAGTCATGTAATAAAATAATTAATAAAATAATATGCAGTTACTAAAAATTATGTTGGGGGTTAAAAAACTCAAATGCCGGCCGGGCGCAGTAGCTCAAGCCTGTAATCCCAGCACTTTGGGAGGCCAAGACGGGAGGATCACGAGGTCAGGAGATCGAGACCATCCTGGCTAACCCGGTGAAACCCCGTCTCTACTAAAAAATACAAAAAACTAGCCGGGCGAGGTGGCGGGCGCCTGTAGTCCCAGCTACTCAGGAGGCTGAGGCAGGAGAATGGCGTAAATCCGGGAGGTGGAGCTTGCAGTGAGCTGAGATCCAGCCACTGCGCTCCAGCCTGGGCGACAGAGCGAGACTCCATCTCAAAAAAAAAAAAAAAAAAAAAAAAAAAAAAAAAAAAAAACACCTCAAATGCTGTCAGTTGTTTAGCAAGTAAAGTATATGTTTGAAGACACTAGGGGCCGGGCGCGGTGGCTCAAGCCTGTAATCCCAGCACTTTGGGAGGCCGAGACGGGCGGATCACGAGGTCAGGAGATCGAGACCATCCTGGCTAACACGGTGAAACCCCGTCTCTACTAAAAAATACAAAAAACTAGCCGGGCGAGGTGGCGGGCGCCTGTAGTCCCAACTACTCGGGAGGCTGAGGCAGGAGAATGGCGTAAACCCGGGAGGCGGAGCTTGCAGTGAGCTGAGATCTGGCCACTGCACTCCAGCCTGGGCGACAGAGCGAGACTCCGTCTCAAAAAAAAAAAAAAAAAAAAGAAGACACTAGGGATTGCTGAGGACGGTGGTGA
Organism: Rhinopithecus roxellana; assembly: GCF_007565055.1. Classification (NCBI taxonomy): domain Eukaryota; kingdom Metazoa; phylum Chordata; class Mammalia; order Primates; family Cercopithecidae; genus Rhinopithecus; species Rhinopithecus roxellana. The sequence continues at coordinate 47,452,434 of NC_044556.1, forward strand.
ACTGGAGAGTTTATACTCCTCGTGGAGGCATTAATTTACATTATACAAGAATATTGTTTTGGCCAGTAAAAGACACAGATTAAATTCTATCCACAGGTTTACCAGTTTGAAACATCTACTGTTGAAGAATTTTAAAATGTAGGAAGATACTCATGGTATACTTTCTTCTTCTTCTTCTTCTTCTTCTTCTTCTTCTTCTTCTTCTTCTTCTTCTTCTTCTTCTTCTTCTTCTTCTTCTTCTTCTCCTTCTCCTTCTCCTTCTCCTTCTCCTTCTCCTTCTTCCTCTTCCTCTTCCTCTTCTCTCTTCTTCTTCTTCTTCTTCATCTTCTTCCTCTTCTTTTCTTCTTTTGACAGGAGTTTGCTCTGTCACCCAGGCTACAGTACAGTGGCAAGATCATGGCTCACTGCAGCCTTAAACTCCTGGTCTCAATCAATCCTCCTACCTCAATTTACCAAGTAGCTGGGACTACAAGTACCACCATACCTGGCTAATTTTTTTTTTTTTTTTTTTTTAGTTTTTGTAGACAGGTTCTTGCTATGTTGCCCAAGTTAGTCTCGGAACTCCTGGGCTCAAGCAGACGTCCCACTTTAGCCTCCAAAAGTGCTGGGACTACAGGCATGAGCCACCATGCCTGGCCTCATGGTGTGCTTTTATTTTTCTTCTTTTTTTTTTTTTTTTTGAGACAGCATTTCACTCTTATCGCCCAAGCTGGAGTGCAATGGTGCGATTTCGGCTCACTGCAATCTCCGCCTCCCGGATTCAAGCGATTCTCCTGCCTCAGCCTCTTGAGTAGCTGGGATTACAGGTGTGCGCCACCACGCCTGGCTAACTTTCTGTATTTTTAGTAGAGACAGGGTTTCACCATGTTGGCCAGGCTGGTCTCAAACTCCTGACCTCAAGTGATCCACCCACCTCAGCCTCCGAAAGTGCTGGGGTTACAGGCGCCTGGCCTTATGTTGTGCTTTTAAGTGACAAAAGCAAATACGAAAATATAGGTAAATAATTATTCCGATGCTTTTTAAAGTACGTGTGTTTATAGTTGTATCCCTTCTCTGTTGGTCTGTCTTATCTATCTGGAAGGATATTTGCCAAAACAATAATAGCAAATACTTAACATAGACCTTATTATGTGCCAGATAGTGTTCTCAGCACTTCACATATGTTAGCTCATTTAATTCTCATAGCAGTAATAGGTACTGTCACTATCTCTGCTTTACAGATGATAAAGCTGAGACATAGACAGGTTAAGTAACTTGCCCAAGGTCAAAGAGCTGGAAGGTGGTAGATGTGGGATTCAAGCTTAGACAGCAGAGTCTGGGCTCCTAACTCCTATGCTATGTTAAAACCAAAATGTTATGACTTGTCTGATTTTTGTGTATGTGTGCTTTTTATTCTCTATATTTTGGTGCTTAAATTTTTTTCTGTAATAAAAAATGTATTTTATAATTAGAAAAAGCACAATGTTTTATTAAAAATGCACATTTATTGCCTAGGCATGTGCTCCTTTTGGCTTCTCCAATTACTGCTCTCTATTAATGAAAATTAGTTTGTCTGACTTGCTGGCTGAAATCTTAGACCCTGAGGAAATAAAAAATAGGACAGGTAAATTTTATGGCAGTAGAAGGGAAAGTAACAGGCTCTGTGGGACAGCAGAAGAGTACTGAGCCAGAAACAGCAAGACGAGGTTAATGAGGAGTATAATGCAGGTGGTTGTCACCAGAGAAAGGTTTGTTTAGGCCAAGCCTTGTGCCTCATCTAAAATATGGTGGCATCATGCTCTTTCATGTTACTTAAATTTTTCTTTAATTTATTTAACAAATATTCGTTAGATTTCTTCTTGCTGGGCACAATCCAGAATACAATGAAAAATCAGATAAGGAGATAAAATAAAAAAAAAAAAATAGAGGCCAGGTGCCATGGCGCACGCCTGTAATCTCAGCACTTTGAGAGGCCAAGGCAGGTGAATCACCTGAAGTCAGGAGTTCAAGGACCCAGCCCAACCAACATGATGAAACCCCGTCTCTTCTAAAAATACAAAATTAGCCAGTGTGGTGGCGGGCCTGGGCGACAAGAGCAAAACTCTGTCTCAAAAAACAAACAAGAAAACAAAAAACTGCCGTAACTGCACAGACCAAAATTCAAAGTTATATTCAATGAAAAAACAATGCATAGGTAAACAATAGTAATCATGAAAGGGTGACAAGTACAGCTGCTATAGACATTTGCTAGAACAGTTTCAGTGAACTGGTGGAAATGGAAGCCCAATTCAAATGGTTTGAAGAGCAAATGGGAGTTGAGGAAGTAGAGAGGAGAGATCTGGTGTACATTTCAAGAAGCTCGTTTGTGAGGAAGCTCAGTAGTTTAAAGGAGATACAGGTTGCAATGACTGTTTTATGAAGCTGGCTTTTGTTTTATTTGTTTTAAAATGAGGGTGCTGTGGGCTGCAGGGAGGAATCCAGCACAGAAAGAGAAATGGAAAATATAGAAGATAAATGAAACATTAATGGCACAAATTCCCTGAAGAAGCAGAATGGGATGGAACTATATACAATAACGGGGAAAGTTAACCTTGAATAGAAGGGGCATTTCCTCTATGCTAGAGGGAAGGGCTTTTGTTCAGAAACTTGTGTGAGGTAAGGATAGATTCAGCTGTGCACAGGCTTTTAAATGTAGGGTGTGGAGGGTAAGGAAATTCCTTCCCATCCATACCAAGGCCTCAATTTTCTAAGTGAGCTGGGAGATTAGGTCATCTTTTGAGAAGGAGCAAGGTGACGGTCATAAAGGAAGATGGCGGTGAAAGTTTAGAATAGAGACTGAAGGAATGAGAGAAGCGTTTTCTAACTTAAATTTGATATTTAAAATTTTGTATTATTATCAGTCCTACAGGTGTAATTTCCCCCAGCTGTACTTAGAATGTAGTAGCAGAGAAATCAGTTTCACTGATCCAACATTTAGGAGTTCATGAATTATGTATGTAAGGACTAGAGAGAACCAGTGCACGAACAGTTTGACTATGGGACCTGGGCACCCCTAGATAGACTCAGAGAAAATGAAGACATCAAGAACTTGAGCTGGCTGTGGTGCTGAAAGAGGAGTGTGGGGAGTATGAGGGGCAAACAGATAGAGGGATAAGAGATTCATATAGGTTGTGGATTACTGGACTTTTAAGATTTCAGAGACAACAGCATCTTTGGAGAACCCATTGCAACTTCCCTGCTATATGACCTAGGGTGAGTTACTGAAATATTTTGGATCCTCTGTTTCTTTTTTTATTTTTTTTTTTGAGACGGAGTCTAGCTCTGTTGCCCAGGCTGGAGTGCAGTGGCCAGATCTCAGCTCACTGCAAACTCCGCCTCCTGGGTTTACGCCATTCTCCTGCCTCAGCCTCCCGAGTAGCTGGGACTACAGGCGCCCGCCACCTCGCCCGGCTAGTTTTTTGTATTTTTTTTTTTAGTAGACACGGGGTTTCACCGTGTTAGCCAGGATGGTCTCGATCTCCTGACCTCGTGATCCGCCCGTCTCGGCCTCCCAAAGTGCTGGGATTACAGGCTTGAGCCACCGCGCCCGGCCGGATCCTCTGTTTCTTATATGAAAAATGACAAGCCAAGAGAATGCAACCACCAAATTGCTTGTCCTGGAGACTGTGGACCCTGAGAGAATGAACAACCTCTACTGGAGACAGTGGGAAATAAATGCTTTCCTAGAGCTTTCTTTGGGCTAAATTGTTGAAACTTCTCCTGGACCCTCCAGTAAGTTCATTCTTGAGCTATTGCTAGTATAAATCTAAAGCATCCTTAAGCAATAGGGTCATAAATGCGGTTACTTACTATAGTTACTTATGTGCCAAAAATAAGTCTTCTAAGTATCAAGAATGGCCTCGCTTGAATCACAATTCAAATATAGATACAATTGTTGGTGTTCCATAGCCTGCTGATGTCAGAACCTTGGATAATTGGTTTAATCAAGCAACAGTTTGTGGATGGATGGGTCCTACTGTCAGCATACCACAGTAGGAGTTGTTGTTTTATCACTGAAACTTTCCTATTAAACGTATAACAATTTTAACAAAAATTATTCATCTAATTAACTGTATGGATAAATATAGTCCCTCTGGTATATTTTTGAGATTTGGAAACAAAACTGGATTTCCTAACTCACGATCAATTCAACTATTTTTCTAGTATATTTATTGAATATAGCTGATACTAGAGATTATTAATATATAATTGTAATTCATAAAAACAGTACAGTTCACCAAATGTCCATCAGCATATGAATTGATAAATAAAATATGTTATATATACTCAATGGAATATTATTCAGCCTTAAAAAGGAAGGAAATTCTGACATATGCTACAATATGGATGAACCTTGAGGACATTATGCTAGGTAAAATAAGCCAGTCACAAAAAAAGACAAATACTGTATGTATGATTTCAAAGTACCTAGAGCAACTAGGCATGGTGGCTCACGCCTGTAATCCCAGCTACTTGGGAGGATGAGGCAGGAGAATTGCTTGAACCTGGGAGGTGGAGGTTGCAGGGAGCTGAGACCGTGCCATTGCACTCCAGCCTGGGCGACGAGAGCGAAACCCCATCTCAAAAAACACAAAGTACCTAGAGCAATCAAAAACATAGAGACAGAAAGTAGAATGGTGGTTGCCAAGGATTGGGGGGAACAGGGAGAATGGAGACTTACTGTGTAATTAATATAGTGTTTCAGTTTTGCAAAGTGAAAAGAATTCTGGAGTTGGATGGTGGTGATGATTGCACAACAATATTGATGTGCTTAATACCATTGAACTATATATGGTACTTAAAAATGACTAACATACTGTAGTACATTTGTATTATGTGTATTTTACTATAATAAAAAAATGGAAAAAAAACCCACAGTGAAGTGTTTAATTTTTCTTTCACATTGCCTTTTCTCTTAATTTGGCTTTGCCCAGGTTCTCTTGAGAATCCCAAACCTTTTATTAGGCCAAATGATCTTGATTGGATTGACTCTAATGATCTCTTTAGCTTGAGCTGGGCTCTACAGAACTTGTTAATGCTTGCTTGGTTCTATGTGTTTGGTTTCATGGTATCTGTTGTATTAAGGATACTATTGACAACTGTATCCTAGAGCCTTGTCAAACCTGTTTGATTTAAATAAATAACTCTTTTGAGAAAAATATGTTCAGATGATCTAGTGAAAACACGAGTATTATTGAATACCACCTACTATCTAAAAAGTTAATTTTCCTGTTTAAGGGAATTCAGCCTAAAATTATGGTTTTGTGATTCATATAGTGATATATTATTTTGGATACTTCAGGCAGCTTTTTTTATTGTATTTTTTCCTAGTCTTAAAAATGTCTGAGAAATTCATATGGTCTTGACTCATTAATCATCTCAATAATTTGAACTCACCAAATTAGTAGGATATTTTTTACTATTCTGCTTAAAATCTCTCAGGATAAAATAGAATATAATTTAATTATTTAATAGGGAAATAATAAAGGAAAGAAATATTTCGAATTTGGAATTTTAAGAAAATATACTTTTTTTGTAGCAGTTATCCTTTTAGCACTAAAGGATACTAGCAGATTAATTATTACCAGAAATCTTCTTTGACAGATGAAGTTAGAAATGTCAAGTTGGCCGGGCGCGGTGGCTCAAGCCTGTAATCCCAGCACTTTGGGAGGCCGAGACGGGCGGATCACGAGGTCAGGAGATCGAGACCATCCTGGCTAACACGGTGAAACCCCGTGTCTACTAAAAAAATACAAAAAACTAGCCGGGCGAGGTGGCGGGCGCCTGTAGTCCCAGCTACTCGGGAGGCTGAGGCAGGAGAATGGCGTAAACCCGGGAGGCGGAGCTTGCAGTGAGCTGAGATCCGGCCACTGCGCTCCAGCCTGGGCGACAGAGCGAGACTCCGTCTCAAAAAAAAAGAAAAAAAAAAAAGAAAAAAAAAAAAGAAATGTCAATTTGATCACTTCTGCTTTTGTGCCATTGCTTACCTTATTTATTTATTTATTTATTTAATTTTTTTGAGATGGAGTCTCACTCTATTGCCCAAGTTGGAGTGCAGCAGCCTGATCTCAGCTCACTGTAGCCTCTGCCTCCCAGGTTCAACCGATTCTCCTGCCTCAGCCTCTTGAGTAGCTGGGACTACAGGCGTGCACTACCACACCCAGCTAATTTTTTGTAGTTTTAGTAGAGAGGGGGTTTCACTATGTTGGCCAGGCTGGTCTTGAACTCCTAACTTCAGGTGATCCACCCACCTCAGCCTCCCAAAGTGCTGGGATAAAAGACGTGAGCCACTGTGCTTGGCTTTACCTTTTATCTTTCTGCATGGTATTATAATTATGTATTACCTCTCTGTGTCCCCTATAGAAGATGAGGACCTTGAAGATAGGGATAGTGCTATAATCTTATAACCCTACAGCCTAGTTAACAAGTGCTAGGTTTGGTAGGTTCAGGATCACCTAACACAATACAGCCCAATACAACACAACAGAACACAACACATTACAATACAATGTAATACCTTTGATTTATGTTATCTGAAGGCTGAAAGTTAGAGACTATTTAGCAGGAACACATCACATGATTAATGGCTTCCACTGATTATGAATGTAGTATAACTTTAACTGTTTAGAAATTTAATTTCTAAGTATTTCTGCAATTTATATAAATTTTAAATATAAATATACTTTTGATTGCAAATTACAGAATCCTGGATGGAATGGGCTTAAGCAATAATCGGAGACATATTGGTGTATATGGCCAATCTGCAGAAAGGGTAAGGGTGGATTTGTTTTTATGGATGACTGGCACCAAGAGCTTGGATATTATCCAGAAATTTCTCATTTCTCTCTCTTCACTTTTCACTTTTTTCTTTCTGTATTGGCTTTAGTCTTTTAAGTTGCTGTCACCATATCTCAACTATAGCCTTAAGTAGCCCTGGGCTTACATATTTATGACCTTGTAACCCAAGAAAAATTCAGTTAGAAAATCCCAGGAAAGGGCTCTGATAGGTCAAATTTGGACTATGTGTTACCTTTGCACAAATCACCGAGGACAAGGCAGATGGGGGTATTATGCTTGAAATAAGCTGGGTTGGGAACTTATCTCTACCATCAGGGAAGCGGGATACTGTTATAGGCAAGTCTCTTCAAAATCACATGGTTGCAGTAGGAGAGAACCATTCTCTCCAAAGAAGAAATGTACTGTTATGATGAGACAAAGTAATAAATAAATATTCATTGCATGGTCTATGACATATGTTGCTAGTTTTGTTCTAATTTCCATCTGACCTTCTTTCTTAGTAAAAGAATTTTTAATTTTAACTTGGCAAATGGCCACCCAGAATAAATAATACTTATATCAGCCTCTTTTGCAGCTGAGTGTGATCATGTGACCAAATTCTGGCCAATGGATGTAAGCAAAATGTTGTATGTGCCTTCCAGGAAGTGTTCTTAAACTGAAGGGGCATGCACTTTCTCAGTCCTTCCCGCTCCCTTTGGAAAACACTGGAAGGTCTATTTCTCCATAAAATTCTAGGAATCTCCAAGGAATGCTTGTATTTTCTAAAATCCATATTGGTAGTCACTTGTCCTGTTCTCCAAGTGCCCTCACTCAAGGCCATTCATGCTCCAGGTCTCTGCAGATCCTTCTTGCAATCTGATAAACAGACTCTCACAGCACTGTGTCTCCTCTGCTCTTTTGTCTCAAGTATGAACACAAGCACCTGACCACATCTACTTTTTCAGTTGTATAGTTCATGTGGGGGCTTATTTCCCTGCCACAATAATTGGTCTAGGGCTAGAAAACTGACCCAAACTAAATATTTCACGATCCCCTATATTAGACATAATGTAGTTGTCTGAGGATGGTCACCTGACCCAATATGGTCTGATCAGAGCCTTTCCATCAGATTTTTGAATTCGCACAGAGAGAGGTAGTCTTAGGTCCTCTCTGGTGGTGAGCACTGTGAGATGTGAGGCTCTGGAGTTGATATTCCCCTCTTGTGTGGAAGAAGTCAGTCTGTAGTGGGAGAGAATAATGCTCACATGCAGAAAGAAATTGTAATAGAGGCCACAGAGAATTCTGGAAACATTTTAGCCCTGGGTTTCAGTCTTTCCTGAGGTCTTTTTTTTTTAAACTGGAGTTTTGCTCTTGTTGCCGAGGCTGGAGCGCAATGGCACGATCTCGGCTCACTGCAACCTCCACCTCCTGGGTTCAAGCGATTCTCCTGCCTCAGCCTCCCAAGTAGCTGGGATTACAGGCATGTGCCACCATGCCCAGTTGTATTTTTAGTAGAGACAGGGTTTCTTCATGTTGGTCAGGCTGGTCTTGAACTCCTGACCTCAGGTGATCCACCTGCCTCAGTCTCCAAAAGTGCTGGGATTACAGGCATGAGCCATCGCGCCCAGCCCCTGGGGCCTATCTTATACTTTATCTTCTCTAACTCAGTTCAGATAAGGTTGTGGTGGGGTTTTTTTTTTTTTTTTTTTTTTTTGAGACGGAGTCTCACTCTGTCGCCCAGGCTGGAGTGCCGTGGCCGGACCTCAACTCACTGCAAGCTCCGCCTCCCGGGTTTACGCCATTCTCCTGCCTCAGCCTCCCGAGTAGCTGGGACTACAGGCGCCCGCCACCTCGCCCGGCTAGTTTTTTTTTTTTTTTTTTTTGTATTTTTTAGTAGAGACGGGGTTTCGCCGTGTTAGCCAGGATGGTCTCAATCTCCTGACCTCGTGATCCGCCCTTCTCGGCCTCCCAAAGTGCTGGGATTACAGGCTTGAGCCACCGCGTCCGGCTTTGGCGGGTTTTTTTGTTTGTTTTTTGTTCTTGAGACAGAGTCTCACTCTATCACCCAGGCTGGAGTGCAGTGGTGTGATCTCAGATCACTGCAACCTCCGCCTCCTGGGTGTAAGTGATTCTCCTTTCTCAGCCTCCTGAGTAGCTGGGACTATAGATGTGTGCCACCACACCCTGCTAATTTTTGTAGTTTTAGTTGAGATGGGGTTTCACCATGTTGGCCAGGCTGGTCTCGAACTCCTGACCTTAAGTGATCCACCTGCCTTGGCCTCCCAAAGTGCTGGGATTACAGGCGTGAGGCACCACGCCCGGCTAATTGCGGTGTTTTCTAAAACTTCACTGAAGACTTTTAAAGAAAGCGTTGTTGAGAGAAATGAATTAGAAACCATCAATTCTTTATCTTTCCATGTGCTATACATACACCACACTCTAAAATGGCAGCTGCTATTAGTTCTATTTATTGAGGCATTTGTTCTCCAATATCTGTATTTATAGCTTTACAATTCTTGTCGTATATCTTAGGCTAAACTCCTAAAATATTAATTCCTCCAGTTTTTGAGAAGGACACTAAAAATAGCAAGCAGATCAATATCTTTAACCCTATTTAACATTCTTCATCAAGCCATCTGTTCCTTGGCTTTATCACCTTGTACTCAAATCCCTTATCCTCTTTATTGCTCTCTTCCTATTTAAGCTAATGTCACCTCATAAGCCTGTGAGATCCTTCATTCCCGAGTGCAGAGGCAATAATCAGGAACAAGCTCCTTCCAGAAAAACTGTTACCTTGACATTATTATTTGCCCTGGTCTCATTCTTAACAAAAAATGGAAACGGCTTTATTTGAAAGGACTTAAGAGTTGGTAGCCTAAAACAGATCACAGGCTCTTAGAAAAGCTAAGCAGGAACTAGATTTAACTTGTGGAATGGAATATTTATTCCACCTTGTGCAGATAAGTGCTCGGAAATTGTTTTTGTTGATACACTAAATAGTGGCACTCTATTGAGAAATAATTGTCTCTCATGTCCTGCACTGGCCACTATCTGATGTGTCAAAATGAGGAAGGAAATAGTTCTGCTGCCAATTAAAGTGCTCGTTCAATTGTGTCATCACTCATTAACACGTGTAGGAGGAAGCTGGAATACCTTTAAAACTTTTTAAATTGACAAATAATAATTATATATTTATGAGGGTAAAATGTGATGTTTTTATATATGTATACATGTAGAAAGATTAAATCAAGCTAACTAACATATCCATCACCTAACCTACTTTTTTTGTGTGGCGAGAATATTTGAAATCTACTCTTTTAGCAATTTTGAAATATACAAAACCTTATTATTAACTATGGTCTTCATGCTGCACAACAGATCTCTAAAACTTACTCTTTTTGTGTAACTGAAACTTTGTATCCTTTGACCAACATCTCTGCTTTCTCTATCCCTGCACCACAGCCTCTGATAACCACCATTCTACTCTCTGTGTCTATGAATTCAACTTTTTTAGATTCCACATATAAGTGAGATTATACAGAATCTGTCTTTCTGTACCTGACTCACTTCACTTAGCCTATGTCCTTCAGGTTCATCCATGTTGTAATTAAGATTTCCTTCTTCTTCAATGCTCTCTGGTATTCCACTGTGTATATATACCACATTTTCTGTGTCTGTTTATATGCTGATGGACATTTAGGTTGCTTCTATATCTTGGCTATTGTGAATAATGCTGCAATAAACATGGTAGTGTGTATATCTCTTTGATGCACTGATTTTGATTTCTTTGGATACATACTCAGAAGTTGAATTGCTGGATTTTATGGTAATTCTATATTTAATTTTTGAGGAACCTCCACACTGGTTTTCAAAATGGTTGTACAAATTTACATTCCCACAAACAGTGGGCTGGGTTACCTTTTCTCCACATTCTTGGAAACATTTACCTTTCGTGTTTTTGATAAAAGCCATTCTGGATAGTCTAGTGACTAAGATTCACCTTTGTGCATCTGAAGTCAGTACTTCTTAATTCTGCTTTCACAACATATACCAGGTGAGAGGGATTTCTCTGTTTTTTCTACTACCCAGTTCCCCACTGCCAACAACCATTTAACTGTGATAAATCTCTCACCACAATGGTGGCAAACACTATGACCTTACTGGATGCTAATGCTGTTTGCTGCTGTGGTTGCTGTGGCTGCTGCTGAGTAAAGAGACTCCTTGGGCTCTTTAGTAAATAGGGCACTTTGAGATGTTTCTTTTTTCTCTTGGGTTCTTAAAAATACATATCATTGGATATAAGATAAATCTGGTGGGATAAGAGTTAAATAAAAGTGAGGGTAAATGGAGAGTTACTCTTTTTTTTTTTTTTTTTTTCTTTTTGTGGAGAACGGGGTCTCGCTGTATTACCCAGGCAGGTCTCGAACTCCTGGGCTCAAGCTATCCTCCCGCCTCTGCCTCCCTGAGAGCTGGGATTACAGGCGTGAGCCACTGCGCCCGGCCGGAGAGTGACTCTTAACTGATCAGCCCAGGTAGACTTCCATCTGTTGTAGTGGCTTGCAGAAGAATGTTTTAGAGACATAGTGATGTCATTAGATGGCCTGTGGTGTCTCTTGATGCCCATTAGTCTCCTGTTTGCATTTCCAATGAGCTCCCAGTTGAGGCACTACTGCTAGGCTGGGAAACACACCCTGAAGCCATGAAGTGTGTGCTCTGCACATGTGATCACGTGTGGTTGCGGCTCTTTTCAACAAACCCAGTTACCAAGGGCTGGAGTTGCTCTCTCAGCCAGATCAGCTGCCTCAGACCTTGAGCATGAGATTTTTTTTTTTTTTTTTTGAGACAGAGTTTCGCTCTGTCACCCAGGCTGGAGGGCAATGGCGTGATCTTGGCTCACCACAACCTCCGCTTCCTGGGTTCAAGTGATTCTCCTGCCTCAGGCTCCTGAGTAGCTGGGATTACAGGCATGTGCCACCATGCCTGGCTAATCTTTGTATTTTTAGTAGAGACGGGGTTTCACCATGTTGGCCAGGCTGGTCTCAAACTCCCAACCTCAGGTGATCCACCTGCCTCGGCCTCCCAAAGTGCTGGGATTACATGCGTGAGCCACCGCGCCTGGCCACGCATGAGATTTTACAGTATTTGCCACAGCTAAAGACTGTGAAACTAGTCTTGACCTGACCCATTACTTACATTAAAAGTTCCAGGCTTAGGCTGGGAAGCAGAAATAATGATTAAGGAGAGAGAGAAAGAGAGTTTAGATTATTCTTCATTTTGGAATAAGAAGCTGTGTTCTAAATGACTGGATTAGATGTTATTTCGGTGGCAAGAGAAAGTCTGGAGTAACCACTGCATCTGTAATGTTAGTGAATTTTAAATGTTAACATTCACACCTTTTTTCTCCCTTCCGCCTCTCTTTAGGAAAGCTGCTAAATTTGCTGGCGATATGCACGTTTTTTTTTTTTTTTTTTTGAGACGGAGTCTTGCTCTGCCGCCCAGGCTGGAGTGCAGTGGCCGGCTCTCAGCTCACTGCAAGCTCCACCTCCCGGGTTCACGCCATTCTCCTGTCTCAGCCTCCCGAGTAGCTGGGACTACAGGCGCCCGCCTCGTCGCCCGGCTAGTTTTTTGTATTTTTTTTTTTAGTAGAGACGGGGTTTCATCGTATTAGCCAGGATGGTCTCCATCTCCTGACCTCATGATCCGCCCGTCTCGGCCTCCCAAAGTGCTGGGATTACAGGCTTGAGCCACCGCGCCCGGTCTTTTTTTTTTTTTTTAGATGGAGTCTTGCTCTGTCACCCAGGCTGGAGTGCAGTGGCCGGATCTCAGCTCACTGCAAGCTCCGCCTCCTGGGTCTACGCCATTCTCCTGCCTCAGCCTCCCGAGTAGCTGGGACTACAGGCGCCCGCCACCTCGCCCGGCTAGTTTTTTGTATTTTTTAGTAGAGACGGGGTTTCACCGTGTTAGCCAGGATGGTCTCGATCTCCTGACCTCGTGATCCGCCCATCTCGGCCTCCCAAAGTGCTGGGATTACAGGCTTGAGCCACCGCGCCCGGCCCGATATGCACATTTTAATGACTCTTATATATGCTTCATAAATCTTGTTGACTAATTAGTAAACCCATTTCATCATGCAAGAAGGATTCACTGAGCACTAGAACTTGGATTCCACTGGGCTGGAGCTGTTGTGTCTTCTCTCATTAAATCCAACCTGGACTTAACTCAGGTTCGCCCATCCAGTCATCCCATAACAGGGAGGTCAGGGGCTCCACCTGTTTCACTCTGTAGCACTGGTTCCTTTCACCTCATACCTGCTTTAACTACCGGACTTGGGTTTACTGAGTTCCTGATCTCTGACTTCATCTCCTATGTTTGGCTCTGAATTTGACCCTTGAACTTGGTAAGATGACAAGATCTCGTTTTTCCAGATTAATATTAACCTTTGCCACACCTCCCCAAATATAGCTTTACATTCACCCTCTGGCTTTGTTCCCTCCCAGCTGCTGTGTGTGAAAACCTGACTCCAGTCCTCCCAGCCTCTAGGACCCTGCCCAGACCTGGCCTGCCTTCTTCCTCACCGCCACTGGAAAAAACCAGACATCAAAAGCCTTAACAAAATACTGTCTGATATAGCAAAATGGAACATGTTTCCCACTAGAAGTATATGACGAAGGGGGAAAAATCTGACTCATTTTAAAAACAAGTGTTAAGGGTGTGTGTGTGTCATGTGTGCGTGTTTTGAGAGAAAGAAATATAAAAGGGCCTATGTATTTGCTATTTTAAAAAAAACCCTCAAAATAACAGAAAAAACTATGTACTCAAAAAATGAATTGCTTTTGTTTTATTAGAAGTCTAGCCAACAGAAGTAGGGGGATGGAGACTGAACCAACCAGAGGAGAAAAGGTGGAAGGCGCTGCCCCAGCAGAGACCAGAACAGGGCCAGATAAAGTTAGGGGCAAAGATCCACACCCTGTTTGGAAACTAAGCAATCAACAAGTGTCAATCATTATTTAGGTGCACCAAACATTTTGGTGGGAAATGTGATTTTAGACACAGATAATTACATGATAGGGGCCTATTTGGCTTTCAGAGAAAAATTTCAAGATAAATCAGTAACTTTAAATAAAAATCTAAGTTTGTAATCAAAGTTTTCAGAAATAGTAGAGAAACATATTTTCCTTTAAGTAGTTCTCTGTTAATAGTCTCTAGTCTCAAGCAGTTTTAATTTAAAATAGGCCTACCCCTAACTTTCTGGGGCCTGGGGCAAGGGTACAAATAGAGGTCCATACGGCATTTGCCTAGATATTTAATTATTATTATTATTTTTTTGAGACAGAGTCTTGCTCTGTCACCCAGGCTGAAGTGCAGTGGCACGATCTTGGCTCACTGCAACCTCTACCTCCCTTGTTCAAGCGATTCTCCTGCCTCAGCCTCCTGAGTAGCTGGGACTACAGGTACACGCCACCATGTCTGGCTAATTCTTTGTATTTTTAGTAGAGACGGGGTTTCACTATGTTGTTCAGGCTGGTCTCGAAGTCCTGACCTCAAATGATCCACCCGCCTCAGCCTCCCAAATTGCTGGGATTACAGGTGTGATCCACTGCGCCTGGCCTGCCATTCCCTTCTTCCAATTCTATTAGGAGGCAGTGTGAAGAATTCTTTCCTTGCTGTATGAATTACATCACCTACCTTAAAAGTAGGCAGCTACAGTTGGGGTTGATTTTGTTGTTTTGTTTTTGAGACAGGGTTTCACTCCGTCACCCAGGTTGGAATGTAGTGATGTGATCTCAGTTCACTGCAGCCTCAAACTCCCTGGCTCCAGTGATCCTCTCGCCTCAGCCTCCTCAGTAGCCAGGACTACAGGCACATACCTGGCTAATTTTAAAAATTTTGTAGAGACAGCGTCTCACTACATTGCCCAGGCTGGTCTTGAACTCCTAGGCTCAAGTGAACCTCCCACCTCAACTTCCCAAAGTACTGGGATTACAGACGCGAGCCACTGCACCTGGTTGGGTTCTAGATAACAAGTTTTTCTTTCTCAGTTACACAAGGATCCCAGAGCAATCTATGAGCTCTCTGAAATCATTTAGTCCCCTAGGGATGGATCGTTCCAACCACATGAATAATGATAACAAAGATAATAATATTTACTATTATTTTTATTATTGGCAGTAGATAAATTTCCCTTTAAGGACAATTGGGCCAGGGCACCAGTGGCTCATGCCTGTAATCCCAACACTTTGGGAGGCTGAGGTGGGTGGATTACCAAGGTCAGGAGTTTGAGACCAACCTGGCCAAAATGGTGAAACCCCATTTCTACTAAAAATACAAAAATTAGCCAGGTATGGTGCCCATGCCTGTAATTCCAGTTACTCAAGAGGCTGAGGCAGGAGGATTGCTTTAACCTGGGAGGTGGAGGTTGCAGTGAGTCGAGATTGTGCCACTGACCTCCAGCCTGGGCAACAGAGCGAGACCCTGTCTCCAAACAAACAAACAAACAAACAAACCAAAGACAACTGGGGGCTTTTGAGCTGGGAAATGATGTGACCAGATCTTAGTTTCAGGCAGGGTGTGAAGAGTAGTTGGGAGAAGAGAGACAGGAAAGGCAAGAGAGAGTTGTGGAGTTATTTTACAATAGTTTAGGTCAGAGGTAATGAGTTAGGGGATTGTAGCAATGAGAATTGAGAAAGGAATAGATACAATGATTCAAGGTAGAGGTATTGACAATGGATTCAGACCTTAAAACAAAAATGCTAACCTAGATTCTGAGCAGGGACACTAGTAACAACTGTGTCCACAGTGTAACCTAATTATTGTAGATGTGTGTATGTCTAGCATTGGGGTATTCCGTAGGAATAGGCCAGAGAAACCTCAACTCACTAGACAGTGCTTTAATTTTAGGAGTAGCCACAATACTCTCTTACTGAGTGTTAGAAGCTGTTTGCTGCATAAAGGCCTGAAGATATCGTTCATATAGAGAAAGAGGGGAGGAGGAAACTAAAGAGCAAAAGGAAAGTCTTGTAGGAAGCAGGAAACCAAGAACAGAATATGCTGTGGGCGCAGTAAGACTCAGCCCTTTCAGCTCCTTTCAGCAATGAATGTTTGCAGTCACAGGCTGCCTTGTCCTTTACACCTTTTGTCTTTTTTCCAGAATAAGATGAAAGATACGTGTCAAGCAGAGAAGGATTTGGACTTCTAACTGCTAGTCTTGTTCATGAAACTTCTTAAGGACAATGATTGCATCTTTGCATGCTTTACACATAGTGGGTGTTTACATACATCAATAGAATTCATATAATTGTCATTAATTCCCATTTTGCTGAGTGTTTTTTGCTCATGTAGAGAGTCTAGATAAGGAGGCAATCAGTATAATGCTAGATGCAGCATCATATACTGGCAAGTAAGAAGGAGCTGCCACTTGTGTGCGATCTGCAGCCCGGGGAAGGAATGGAAGGGCACTGCCTGGGGACAGCGAGTCTGCTTAAAAGGTGTTGCAGGTCCAGCATTCTTGATTAGCACTTGGGACCTCTTTCTGCCCATTTTCATTATTTGGCCCCTCAGTTTCCCTTTCTCTTTCCTACTATAGGCAGTGTTTTATTTTTAAATGTGGCTCAGTTCTTATGTTTTCCCCTTGGGTGCTTCTAGAGTACTTTACTCATATCCATGGATTCCTTCGTAGTTTTTGGTCTCGTTTCACTAATTTCTTTGGACCTCAGGATTTTATCTTTCTTTAAACTAGGAAGGTTACCTATGTAATGGTGACACTTTTAAATTCTAAATTTTTTTCCAACTGAAAAGAATGACTTCCATTGACATCTCTATGAGTTGTTGCTATGATCTGCAGGCTTGTCCATAGACCATAAGCAACATGGGAACAGCCACAGTGCTGATCAGTACAGTCATATGGAAACGGAGGGCACATCAGTGAGAGATTCTAGTAGATGCCAATTAGATATAGTTACTCAACCCCAAAGCTCCCTGATGCAGGAAAAAAAAAACGTGTCTTTATAATTTAGGAACTTTCTTAGTATGTGGTACCTGTTGAGGTCAACCTGGGCCATTATTCACAAAGAAAAAAGAGGAGTTAATGAGAGTGTCAAGTGAATGCCCCAAAGCAATAACCAAAGCCTGATGTAGTGTCCATCTTCTATCCCCTGAATGCTCTGTCAGTTTCCAGTAGCCTGAGTTTGGCTTCCCTCCCAGTGCTGACCTAGTCAGGGGCAGAGTGACTTCGTCATTCTATTCCCAGGCCTCTCCTCATTGCCTCAGCTAAAGTGTTAGTAGTCTTAAGTACATGCTTCCTCCAAGCCTGGGGTGTGTCACCTGTGAGGTGGAGATGAAGCTGACCCACCTGACCTGCATTCCAATTAGGTAAGGTAGCACTTGCTCTCCTCACAGCCCAAGGAACTGGCTTCTTTTCTTTACCTATTTGTTGCTAGGCTTGTAATGGCCTTAGAAGCCCATTCTTACATCCTCAGGGGATTTGTCAGGACCAGACTAGAAACACACCCAATCTTGCTAAGGGCCCTTTTTAAATCTCTTAACCCAGCTCTCCTGGGAACTGTTACTTGCAATAATTGGGAGCTGATAAGTCTTATTTACAATAAAGTACCTCCAGAGATTTTAGGGCCTGGAGGCAGAGATTTTCTTCTTAGGAGTTCTCCTAATGCCAATTCTAGGAACACTTTAGGGAGTGCAGGAAGGTAAGATGGTGTCACTAAACTCCTCTCTTTTGACATTTTTATTATTGCTAAGTGTTTTTAATTAATTGATTAAGTGGTTCACTTACGAGCAAATACTTGTGAAAATTAACAATTCAAGGCAATTGCTAAATTCTGGTTGATTGATAAAGACATTTATAGTTTAGGATTTAACATGAAGTATTTAAAAGGAGGTGATACAGATTGGGCCTTGAACTCTATCCAGAGAGAAAACTTAGAGACAGGGGAGACAGTTGGGTGGTAACATGGTGGTTTGCTGGAGTTAGCTCAAGCTGTCTCTTACTGACTTGCTAGAGCTGATTGCACATTTCCCAGCTTCTTGTTCAGCAACATCATATTGGTAGCATGAAATTATCAGTGGTAGAAATATTTGCACCATGAAAATTAGTAACTGCTGGCTGGGTGCGGTGGCTCACTCCTGTAATCCCAGCACTTTGGGAGGCTGAGGCGGGCAGATCACCTGAGGTCACGAGTTCAAGACCAGCCTGGCCAACATGATGAAACCCCATCTCTATTAAAAATACAAAATTAGCTGGGTATGGTGGTGGGTGCCTGTAATCTCAGCTACTCAGGAGGCTGAGGCAGGAGAAGCTTGAACCCAAGAAGCAGAGGTTGCAGTGAGCCAAGATTGCACCACTGCACTCCAGCCAGGGCAACAAGAGCGAGACTCTGTCTCTAAAAAAAAAGAAGAGAAAAAGAAAATTAGTAAATGCTACAAATCAGGGCTTTTTCACCCTGGAGAACTGGTTGTTAATATTTACTAGCACACCACTGGTGGTCAAGGAAGTAGAACACAAACGTAGAAATGGAAGTGTAGAAATGGAGTTAAGACTACGCTAGGCTCCCTCTTACAAAGGAGATTAAGGAATTTTCAGTTTATCCACAGACATTGAGGTATTGTTGATGACATTTTATTAGTTGAGATTGTTTTGGTTACAAGTAATAGAAAAACTAAACTTGAAATGGCTCAAAAATTAAGAAAGATGCATTTATCTCATATAACAAGAATTTCAAGTTGGACCACTCTGGGATTGGTTAATTCAGAAGGGTACTGAAGACCCAGATTCTTCTAATATTTTTGCTCTGTCATCCTTAGCATGTCAGTCTGGCCTCTGACCAGCACAACATTTCCAAATCCAACTTTCAGCAGCAGAGGAAAATAATTTATTCTTTCTTTTCATCTCTTTGTAAGAGCAAAGAAGTCTTTCCCGAAAGCCTCCAGCAGATTTTCTCACATCTCGCATTGGTCAGAACTCTATCACATGCCTAGATCAAGCACTGGCAAGGGGAACGGAGCCCCATGATCCATTAGTGTTTCACCCGTGTTCCTCCCACTCAGCCCCCACCCGCTACACTGAGGCCAATCTCCCTTGAAGCCGTGTACAGCAGGCTGGTTACCTGAACCTAATCAAGGTTCTGTAGGCATGGAGGAAGAAGGAGGATGGACATTGGTTAAGCAACCAACATGTTTGCTAGAGTTTTTGAAAAGAAAGAAAACATCCATGATATAATTTAGGAAGCGGCCGGGCATGGTGGCTCATGCTTGTAATCTGAGCACTTTGGGATGCCGAGGCAGGTGGATCACTTGAGGTCAGAAGTTCAAGACCAGCCTGGCCAACATCTCTACTAAAAATACAAAAATTACCTGTGCGTGGTGGCACATGCCTTTAATCCCAGGTACTCTGGAGGCTGAGGCACGAGAATTGCTTGAAGCCGGGAGGCAGAGGTTGCAGTGAGCCGAGATTGC
The DNA here is from genome assembly GCF_007565055.1 of Rhinopithecus roxellana. Lineage (NCBI taxonomy): Eukaryota > Metazoa > Chordata > Mammalia > Primates > Cercopithecidae > Rhinopithecus > Rhinopithecus roxellana. The sequence goes on from NC_044556.1 coordinate 47,471,694, forward strand.
ACCACTACACTCCAGCCTGGGTGACAGAGCCAGACTCCATCTCAAAAAAAAAAAAAAAAAAAAAAGAGAGAGAAAGACAAAAAAAGAATTTATGAACCATAATCTTAGCAATGGTATGCAAGCAGATAGAGGGCCTGGGATTAGGGAGGCTCAGCCATACTATTACAAGGTGCTAAATATGAAATAACAATCGCCAAAACAATGCTTTCAATTGCCAATTGGCTGCCAATTCATTCATTCATTCATTCATTCATTCGTTCATTCACTTAATAGATATTTAATAAATGACTGTCGTGGGTCAGATACTATGCTAGGTACTATATAAAAAATGGTAAACTTAGCTAATGGAGCTTCAGAATCTAATGGGTGAAGCAAATATCAATCAAATAATCCACAAGTAAATGTAAATGTTTAACCTGGTTAAATGTTATCAAGAAACCCTGGATTTTTTTTAAAAGTTGAGGTAAAATTCACCTATAGTGATCTTAGGTATACAATTTGATGTCTGTGTGTAACAGCCATCCTGATCAAGACACAGAACATTCTCATCACCTCAGAAAGTTCCCTCATGTCCCTTCCTATTTGATCTTCACCTCCCCCTAATAGATAACTGCAGTTCTGATTTTTATCTTCAGTATTATGTTTGCCTGTTCTTGAATTTCACATAAGTCGCTTTTTTTTGCACCACAAATGAGTCCAAGATTCATTCATATTGTTGTGTTTAACGATCATTTATTTTTTAAAATTGTATTCCATTGTAAGAACAATATAAGTAACAAATTTTCTGTTGGTGAACATTTGCAGTGTTTCTAGTTTGGAGCTATTATGAATAAAGCTGTAGGGAACATTCACATATAAGTTTTTTGTGTACACATATATTTCATTTCTATTGGGTGAATTCCTAGGGAGTGGAATTACTAGGTTATAGGGTAGGAATGTGTTTAACCTTATGAAACTTCTCCCTCACCTGGCTTTTTTCTTTTTGAGACACATCTCGCTCTGTCACCCAGGCTGGAGTAGTGCAGTGGTGCAATCATGGTTCCCTGAGCCTCAATCTCCCAGACTCAAGTGATTCTCCCACTTTAGCCTCCCTAGTAGCTGGGACCACAGGCATGCACCACCATACCTGACTAAGTTTTTTATTTTTGTAGAAATGGGATCTCCCTATGTTGCCCAGGCTGGTCTCAAACTCCTGGGCTCAAGCCATTCTCCTGCCTTGGCCTCCCAAAGTGCTGGGATTTCAGGCAGGATCCACCATGCCTGGTTGAGCCCTAGATATTTTTTTTTTTTTTTTTTTTTTGAGACGGAGTCTCGCTCTGTCTCCCAGGCTGGAGTGCAGTGGCCGGATCTCAGCTCACTGCAAGCTCCGCCTCCCGGGTTTACGCCATTCTCTCGCCTCAGCCTCCCGAGTAGCTGGGACTACAGGCGCCCGCCACATCGCCCGGCTGTTTTTGTATTTTTTTAGTAGAGACGGGGTTTCACCGTGTTAGCCAGGATGGTCTCCATCTCCTGACCTCGTGATCCACCCGTCTCGGCCTCCCAAAGTGCTGGGATTACAGGCTTGAGTCACCGCGCCCGGCGAGCCCTAGATATTTTTTTAAAAAAATATAGATTCATGGTCTTCAGTTCCAAGAAAGAATTCTGAGTCAGTCTGAGGTTCCTAGGCATATATAATATGTAGTTTTTAAAAACTCCCCAGAACCAATGGTCTGAATTATATTGGTGGCGGTGGAAAGGAAGTTATTTTAGTCTGATTTTCTTTTCCACCACAAAAGCATATAAATGTAAATAATTTTTTTCCCTGCCTAGTTACAAGCTTTCTCTGAACATTTTCCCCAACTCTAGCCATTAGCCCCAGTATTGAAATAGTCTCTCTTTTTAGTTTCTCTGGTGAAATGCAAAGCTCTGGTTTTTCTGCTCTTGCTAAAAGTGATATAAAAGCTCAGGGAGCTCCTTGAAGCAGCCCTTAGAATTGCTAAGATGACTTAAAAAAACAAACAAACTGATCTCTAGGGTGGAAAATAACTTTGGACAGAATAACAGTTGAGGGTGTGTGGCCCTGTGTACACTGGTAAGATTTTCTCTGGTGCTTTTACCTTTTTTCCCCTTACTATTCTACCTAGCAGCAAAAAATAGTCAACTGTGTTCTGGCTGCTGCCAACGTCTATGTTAAACAACTGTCTCTGAGTATCCAACCTAGTGCCAGCCTAAATGGCTGCATATCACTAGAGAAGAAGCCTCTAGTTTCTAGGCAGAGAAACTGACACATAGGAATGGGAAGGGAGTCACTTAATGGATTAGGGGCTGGTTGAGCTGGGACCAGAACCCAGGTGGCCTGGCTCCCAGCCCAGCTGACCACACTGCTACCCACACAGCTTGGGCTGACCAAAGACAAGCAGCCCATTGAGCAACTGCACAAACAACAATGAATGATGGATGGTCAGAGCAAGAAACAGGCACAAAGCAACTGCGACCCCATCACTTCCTGGCCCCTAAATTTCCAGGCAAGCCTATAAAGTGTGGTCACTTAAATGACTTTGACCAGCAACTTGGCCCAGCTTTCAAATCTGGAGACTTTTTATGGTCACTGCCAAAAGAAAAAGTCTGTCTTATATTGAGGGCAGAGTGCCTTTGAGCTCCATGTCTCGTTCTATTAAGTCTGTGGCAGTGGCATTAAGACTAGAAAGACATATTTATATGAGTATGACCTGGTTCTGGACAATTGTGGTGAAACAAGGCAACTTTCAGATTCTGAGGCTCCTCTTCTACAAATCTGTGCTCCCACGTCAGATTTAACTAGCAAAGGGTAGGTGTGGTCAGTGATCGTTGTCACAATCATTCCAGAATGCTTGTGTAGAGTTACTAGAATTTCAGTCATTTCATTCTAAAGTATTTTCATCCCTCTCACCTTTCCAGAACGACACCCCTTTCAGCTCCTTTTCAACTGCTGTAGCCAACTGATTCTACTCCAGGGTCCCAAGCGTCCACCCCTTACCCCTCCACTTCAGTTCAGTTAGAGTTCAGTTAGAGTCAATTTAGGTGACCAAATCTCATCCTGCTCTCCTCCTTAAATTTGCCACTAAACGGTAGCTAAAATTTGTGGTCCCTATATGCTTGAAGCCCAGTCCAAATGACTTTACTTGTCAACCTGTATTGTACGTCTTGGATATGCCCCCATGCAAGGCACTCTGACTGGTTTGGCCTTAGTATGTATGGATGGCCTTGGGCCCAGCCCTAAATTTTCAATTCTAAACCCAGGTGTATCCCTAAGAGATACAGCTGTCTAGGAAATTTCCCTGTTTCAGGTGTCAGTTTCCTATTCTGAGCTAGACAATTCTAAAGTGTCTATGCCCTACGCCTCCCGTTTAGAAACTGAGGAAGAAGTGAGGGGAAAAAAACGTTGACTGGACTATTTGTTTTTACATAAGCATAACGGGCACAATTAGACAATAAGCATTATTTTGAACATGCAGACCAGGTGCTACAATGTTAGGAATCTGAATTAAAATTTCAGATGTCTTTGGTTAGAGTATAGCCGGGGCTGGCATTGTTTTGTGTTTGTCATAAAGAGGTATTTATTAAATGGCCTTTCTTTCTTGAAAGAGTCCACACAGGCCTAATACTTATTCATTCATTCAACAAATATGGAAGGTCTACTATGTGGCAGGGATGGCTTATTATGTTCTCAAAGCCATAGCTCATTGTCACTCATGTAGGACATATACAAGTTCGGCTACATATAATATAGTTTTATGTATTTTACTAAATTGTAAAACCTTTGATGTCTGGGATTATATCTTGTTAAATTTTGTATCCCCCTGTATCACTGAGCACAGTGATACACATCACAGGGATACAATACATGTTTGAATTATGCCACAATTTTTTTTTTTTTTTGAGACGGAGTCTCGCTCTGTCGCCCAGGCTGGAGTGCGGTGGCCGGATCTCGGCTCACTGCAAGCTCCGCCTCCCGGGTTTACGCCATTCTCCTGCCTCAGCCTCCCGAGTAGCTGAGACTACAGGCACCCGCCACCTCGCCCGGCTATTTTTTTTTTTTTTTTGTATTTTTTAGTAGAGACGGGGTTTCACTGTGTTAGCCAGGATGGTCTCGATCTTCTGACCTCATGATCCGCCCGTCTCGGCCTCCCAAAGTGCTGGGATTACAGGCTTGAGCCACCGCGCCCGGCCACAATGTTTTAAAAGACATAACAAACGCACTATATAACTTTTTTTTTACTGTTAGCAGTCTAAAGCAGATGTATCAACAGGGTATCACTGTTATGCAAGTAAATAAATACTAAGTGTTTACAGAGAAGGGTATGTTCACTTCAAGAGTGAAGGAACAAGAGAAATCCATACTTGGGTGGAGACTGGTCGGGAAGAAGCTAATTTTCCTCCGGTCAATCCAGAATAATTGTGTAGGCTTACCAGAATTTCAGTCCTTTCATTCTGAAGTATTTACATCCCTCTCACCTTTCTACAACTACTCCACCCCTTTCAGCTCCTTCCTAACAGCTGTAGCCAACTGATTCTACCCCAGAGTCCTAAGAGTCCACTCTGTACTCCTCTACCTCCGGTTCAAGAATGCTCCAGACCAGGAGCTTTAGGGACGCGGGTCAGGAAAACACGGGGTCACGCGCGGGGCAAGCGCCAAACTGGCCGCAGACTGGGGAGCGGCGCTAAAGGCGGGGCTGCGACGGGGCGGAGCGGGAGGAGGCCTGGGGGCGGCCTGGGTGTCACCACCAACCCGCTCCGGCCGGAAACTGGCGCCTGTTTCCGGCCGGACAGCCGAAAGCCAGCGATCCTGAACCAGCCGCCGGAGCCGGAGTGGTGACCGGGGTGTGGAGCGAGCAAAAAGCCACTGGGGGAGGCCAGTCCCGATCAGTGCCTTCTGGCTCCAGCTCCAGATCCTGTGCGGAGCAACAGCTGCGGTCGCCGTTTCCACCACCGCCTCCGCCTCCATCGCCGTCGGGGGAGGGGCCGGCCGGACCCCGGGGTCACTGCCGAGGAATGAGGAGAGGCGGTCGGGCCCCGCGCTCCGCCCCGGCCTAGGGCCTTGCCCCGGGAGCCGCGAGGGTAACGGAGCCCCCCGCCCTGACACTGTTCCCCGTCTGCTCCCGCCCCTCCCGGCTTCTCAGACTCGCAAACTCTGCTCCTCAGATCGCCACTGTCCCCTTTCTCCTTTCTGGTTCTGTTTCACCCGAAGCCATCTCCCCTCGGCACTCCTTTCTCGCCCTGACTGCTCCTTGCTTCGTCCCAACCTTTCCTCCTTCCTTTCACCTGCGTCCTGCGTTCCCACCCCGCGCTCTCCAGCTCCCGGCCTCCCTTGCTGAGCTGTGCTGGGCAGTTTGGACGGTCCCCCCTTGTCAGCTAGACTTTCGGGAGGGATGGTGGAGTTTTAAGGTGATTAAGATGCAGTCTATTACCCCCACAGTAGGATAAAGTTCATTTAAAATCTCAATATGAAACTAAAATGAAAAGCAAACAAGCTTATTCTCCCTATTGATAGCCTCCCTAAGGTGCATACAGTAATGGAGGAAAGGCGAGAAAAAGGTGTGTGTATGTGTGAGAGAGAGACGGAGGTTGACGGATTCTAGGGCAATCTTAAGTAAGAACTTTAGAAAAAAGAAAAGTTGCTATGAGCCGATGGAAACTTTAGAAGCTGATGATGAGTAAGTAAGCCGGGGGCTGCGTGATCTCACTCTTCTCATAATTACTAGGTTAACGGTGTGGCTCCGGTCGGGATGGAATGGGATTTGTTTACTGGGCCGGCGTATTTTTAGCTTGTCGGCTCACAAGGTCCAGCGCTCAGAGTCTCTCTCTCTCCCTCCTCGTGGTAGTCTTTCTGTCTAACCTAGGTGGCTTCTCTGGGCAGCTGTAAAAATTTGAAAGTAGAAACTGACTGGTGGAATTTTATGGAAGAAGTTCCCCACAAACTTTTCAGGCAGCTTTTCATGAATGCAAAGCCAAGAATTAGCAGGATATTGCCTTTTATTTTCCTTATCTTTTTGTACGTACTACGTAACGCTTTACTTAGAAATTCACAGGCTGCTAATTTTTCAGTCTTTGGCCTCTAGTACTGTATATTTAGGAGATTTTTGAGGAGGCTGGATCCCTTTGTCTTTCAGAATCTATTTCAAAGGTGGAAAAGGACAGTAGAGAAAGAGGTGTCGGTAAGACTGGCTCCAAAGAGTTGCTAACCCCTAAATATTTAAAAAACAGTTTCTGTGCTATGTAACTTCTGAAAACATTTGGAAAATTTTCTTCCTCCTAAATGAGATTGCATTCCTGATGGGGAGAAGACTTCAGGGACGGAAGCTGGATGGCTAGGGAGACATCAGAGGTAGTTAAGTATTTGCCGTGTATAACTTACATTATGCGCAAACAATGAATTAATTATACTCTTTGTCTTCATTGTTTTTCAAGTAGTTATTTTAACGTTTAGTAACCAACCTGCTGTGCTAGTCTACTGGTATTTTGAAGGCTGAACAAAACTGTAAAATAAATGAACTTGATGTTACTCCTCTGCAGGCTGAATACCGGACCGTTCTAATTTCCACTATTGACCCAGCTTGCCTCAGAGCACCTCCTTGACAAAGTGGCCAGTTACTATGTACTTAGAGATTGCAAATGAATGCAAATATTAGCTCACAATAGGCATAATTAAGAAGGTAAATATGCTGAAAACATATATTCCAAAACCAAAATAGATTTTTTCGATTTTACCCCCATTTTTGATTATCAGCACCTTTCTGCCAATAATTATCCGTTACCATGAATAATTTAGAATTGAATAGATGTCTGCTTTGGACATTACATTTTCAAGATAGAAGGAAAGATGGAAGGAAGATACTTTCCAAACTAATTTTTTATTGTCGTTGCCTTATTTGACTTATTCCTTGCTTTTAATACCGAAGACTCCCTCAGAAAAAAAAATGTAAAACTTTGCCAAAGCAAGAGCTTGCTATCTGCTGACTTGTATAAGGCAGGGTAACTGGTAATGAATGCTAATCGTTAGGTGGCCTTTAGTGGCCTTATGTTGCCAGCAACTTGGAAAATTTCCCAAAACTTTGTTTAATCTTTCTTTTGAGACCCCTATTTAAAAAAAGATTTAATTTGGAGATGAAAATCTAATTTTTATTTAATTAATTAATTAATTTTTTTTGAGGCGGAGTCTCGCTCTGTCGCCCGGACTGGAGTGCAGTGGCCGGATCTCAGCTCACTGCAAGCTCCGCCTCCCGGGTTTACGCCATTCTCCTGCCTCAGCCTCCCGAGTAGCTGGGACTACAGGCGCCCGCCACCTCACCCGGCTAGGGTTTTTTTGTATTTTTAGTAGAGACGGGGTTTCACCGTGTTAGCCAGGATGGTCTCGATCTCCTGACCTCGTGATCCGCCCGTCTCGGCCTCCCAAAGTGCTGGGATTACAGGCTTGAGCCACCGCGCCCGGCCAAAATCTAATTTTTAAAAACCGCATACACCTTTCCCAGAATCTGTTGATAATCAATAATTGTTTTGATCTGTGTGAGTTGATTGGTGCCAATATTAGTGATGATATCTGGGTAAATTCTATTTATATCTGCATCTGGCAACTCCCCTAAGTTGAACTGCATGCTTTATTCCAGGGCATGGGGATCAAAGGGGTTGAAGAAGCCTAGGAATGAGTGGAGAGCTGTCTGGTAGTCCACCACTATTTCTAGTTCTCAGAAGGCTTTATTTGCAATTTTGAGATTCAATGTATGTAACCAAAATAAGTACTCTGATTGTTATGAGGGCACTAAGTGCGACTTGTCAAAGTTTTGGAGCTCTTGAATATCTTAAGCATGCTAAAGACACTGGCCATTATAGTGCCTGTGTGTGTGTGTGTATGTGTGTATGAGTAGCCCTCTCCTTATCCTAAACACTCGTCCCACCAAAGGGAAAATCCTTAAACAGTGCTTTGAAATGTGACCTCAGCAGTGTCTTTCCTATGGGAACTTAGGAGCTGTGGAATAGCAGACTGTGGAATCTTTTTTGTAGCCTCTGATAAATTCAGGTAATTAAAAATTTGTGGAACTGGAAGACAGATACAGGGCAGTTTTTCTCATGAATGCCTGAATTCAGTTGACTTCTTAATATAATAGAAGGGAGTTGTTTGTTTGTTTTTAAATAAGCCATCCTTGCTGAGTAACAATTGAACACTTCTGTGGATAAAGCAGTCTCCATGCTCCAGTGACAGGCTTTAGGGAGGTATAAAAGATGTAAAGACATGTGTCCTTGCTCTTGGGGTTGAGGGTGGATGGGAAAGGTGGTATATAAATGGGAAGGCAGACTATTATAAGCTTTAACGTTTAGGAAACAACATACAGACAAAAGCAAATTTAACGTGCTGATAAGTATGTAAGGGCGAGAAGACTTGAAGTAACAAAGAAAGAATCAGTGAAATAAATTAGGGGAGATTTCTGAGTCAATAAATTTTGAAATGGACTTGGGAGGCTATGGATGAGTCATAAAGAGATATGGGCTATTGAGTTAGATGGGTCTTCGTTCAGACCTTGGGTCTACTTTTTACCATGTGACCTTGGACAAGTTAACTTCTCTTCCTTATCTGTAAAATGTGAGCATTCAAGTAAATGAAATAGTTATTGGGTTGGGAATAAAGGAAAAGAAAGGATCTTCCAAACAGAAAGTATAGAATGTACAGTGTGCAATGATGGTATGAATGACTAAGTTGTGAGTGGGGGGAATATATGAGTGACTGTAGAGAATGTGGGTTGGGCAAGTCATGGGTAGAGCAGGCAAGAGGGTGGAGGGGACTCAGAAGCCAGACTCTGTTGGGTGTTGATAGAAGGGTCAATAGAATCATTGTAGATCCTTGAACAAAGGACGGATTTAATGAGAAATATTGAGCTCTTTGGTTCAGGAACTCAGGGACAAGGAGTCAGGCAGGCATCCGTACATTGTGACTCTTATTTTCTTTACCATCCTGGCCTGAAGTGATACAGCCAGGAGGCATAAGATTCCTTGTAGAAGTTTTTGTGTTTACACACCTTACTATGCTGAGCCTGCTTGTGCCTGTCTCGTAGTATACCATCCTGTGGGGAAGTCTCAAGACTATGGCCGGATTCTCCTCAAGAGCTTATAGTAAGGACAGCATTATGTTTCAAGTGCATTTAACTCTCAGTTATCTCTGCTAACGTAGGGAGCACTGTTGTAGGTAATTCAGAACTTAATAAAGACATTTCTTGGTTATTTTCAACTGTGTGTTTTTAAGATTATATCTTATCCCTTTATTTCCTCTAAGAAATAGTTTTAGATAAGAAAAATTACTAAACTGTTATTTGTAGTGACCCACTATGAGTTTAATTCTTTGCTAGGTGCTATGGAGAACTAGGAAGAATGACAACTTTGTGCCCTTGAAAATACATTTTTTTTTTTGTTTTGAATCACAGTCTCGCTCAGTTGCCCAGGCTGGAGTGCAGTGGCGCGATCTCGGCTCACTGCAAGCTCCACCTCCCGGGTTCACGCCATTCTCCTGCCTCAGCCTCCCAAGTAGCTGGGACTACAGGCGCCCAGCGCCACGCCCGGCTAATTTTTTTGCATTTTTAGTAGAGACGGGGGTTTCACCGTGTTAGCCAGGATGGTCTCGATCTCCTGACCTCGTGATCCACCTGTCTCGGCCTCCCAAAGTGCTGGGATTACAGGCGTGAGCCACCGCGCCCGGCCAATACATTATTTTTTAAACCAGATTTATTTTCATTTTGGGGGATCATACTGATATTGAAATAAATTTGCGTTTCTAAGCTTATATTACCTGATGGCCAGGAGAGTACACTGATGATGATGAACAGTCAATCTTGTATTAAAGGTTTGGCCTTAGAACTCCATAAAATGAATAATCCATTTGTGGATAATTAAGACTAGACTACACTGAATATGTTGATAGACCAATTTCTTTTCAAAATCTGTATGGATTTAATGTGGCCTCCTAGGCTGTCTATCTTATGTCTGAGAATGACTGGCAGGTGATGCTTGTGTTCCAGCCAGAACGAGCCTTCACTCACAGTATCTGGACGCATGCCACTGCATTATGTTGTGTTGTTGAAGATTAAACCGGCTTTCTCAAAGGACTTGTTCTTTGTAGAGGCTCTTCCAGATATCAGCTTCATTGAAAATCTGTCAGACTTTTCCTCCTGTAGGAAAGTTGTTTGAAAAATATGTCCAATTAAAAAAAAAGAAAAAAAAAGAATGGGCTGAAGTGTCCACATTTAAGAAGTAAACAAAATCACATGCCATTCTTTCATCCTTTTTTTTTTCCTCCAGTTGACTTGCTTTCCTCTATCCTTGCCACCCTCCCCCACCTTTTTATAATCATTAGCAAACTGTGATGTCACTAGCACAGGATTATTATTTACTTCTTGAATCAGGAGATTGTAGTATTTCTGAGCTAGAAATCAGGTGGAAAAGTCAGGAATCTTATTTTATACAACTAGATAGGGATTATTTTCGACTTTTTTTTTTTTTAGGATTATACTTTATCCCTTTATTTCCTCTAAGAGACAGCTTTAGATAATAAAATTACTAAACTGTTATTTGTAGTGACCCACTACGAGTTTAATTCTTCGCTAGGTGCTACGGAGGATTAGGAAAAATGACAACTTTGTGTCCTTAAAGAGTTTACAGTCCAGTTGGGAGTAAGGAGAATAAGAGGGAATGAATACTTGCTGAGCCTCTTAATATGCCAGACAAAATTTTAAAATGTAAAACTATATTGTTAGTTGCATAGTACAGACCTAATACCATAGGTATTTGGGGAGAAGAATACTCAGGTAGTTATGTCACAGATGAATTATAACTCATTTCAGATCTTAATAAATAGGCCAGACATGGTGGCTCATGCCTGTAATCCCAGCTACTCAGGAGGCTGAGGCAGGAGAATCACTTGAATCCAGGAAGTGGAGGTTGCAGTGAGCTGAGATGGCCCACTGTGCTCCAGCCTGGGTGACAGAGCAAGACTCTGTCTCCAAAATAAATAAATAAAAGATAAATAAAAGTGTATTAGGTACAAGGGATGAAGATGAAGAGGATAACAAAACATTTCATATTGGAGCTGAAAGGGATCAAGCAAAAGCCTGGAAACAGGACTATATCTGAGATGTTCTTGGGGCAGTGAGGAGACTAACTTGAGTGGCAGCAGTAGTGAAATGAAGGTGGGTAGGTTGGTTTGGAGCTATGTTTATAGAGGGTGTTAAAAAGCCAGGCATATATATATATATGAAATTATTATTTTTTTGAGACAGGGTCTTGCTCTGTTGTCCAGCTCAGACTTGGAGTGCAGTGACTCAGTCTTGGCTCACTGCAGTCTCCGCCTCCTGGGTTCAAGCGATTCTCGTGCCTCAGCTTCCTGAGTAGCTGGGATTACAGGCGTGCACCACCGTGCCCAGCTAATTTTTGTATTTTTAGTAGAGACAGGATTTCACCATGTTGGCCAGGCTGGTCTCAAACTCCTGACCTCAAGTGATCCACCCACCTCAGCCTCCCAAAGTGCTGGGATGACAGGAATGAGCCACCGTGCCCGGTCAACTTTATATTTTAAATGATAGAAGATTTTTGAATAGAATAGCGGTATGATGATACTAATACACAGGCTGGCTTGGAGGGAATGGAGATTGACACTGGGGGTGTGTGAAATGATGAGGCCCGAGTTAGAGTTGTGGAGGGTAGGCTAAGGAGAGGAAAGAGTGAAAAAGAGACTGTGAAGGAAAAATGGAAATTAATGAGGACTGGATGTGGGAGATGAAGAAGGATGATGAGTCAACTACGACTGTGACACATTATGCCTGGGTGTCTGAGACATTGACTGAAATAAAGAAGTTAGGAAGCTTTCCTCATTTTAGGGAAATATGATGAGTATAGTTTGGGATGTGTTGGATTTAAAGTGGCAATGAAATGTCCAAATGAAGGCCACCCTGGGTGTGAGCTGGGGTAGAGATGGGGGTAGGTTTGGAAATGCAGTTTTACAATTCATGGCCTAGATGTGGTAGCTGTAGCCAAGATAATTAATAAGCTCTCTGAGGACTAGAGTTTAGGGAAAGAGCAGAAGGGCAAAGAAAATGGTACCGATAAACTTAAACACGTCTAAACCTAAACATGTCTCCTATCTTGTAAACACTGTCCTAGGCACTGAGATGGAGGTAAGGCAGACAAGGAGCCCATGAGGAGCGTATGGGTCTAGTGGGAGGAGACAGATATGTAAATATATAGATGGAATGAAGTGTGATAGATGCTGTGATAGAAGTATGTAGCAGGGAGAGTGGGAACCCAAGGGTCAGTTCTCTCTTGGGCACACAGAGGTTGGAAAGAGCCTCACCGAGGAGTTAGCATTTGAGTTGAGCCCTGAAAGATTAATTAAGGATATACTCTACAGATGACAAGAGTTACATTCCAGTCTGAGAAAATACCATGAACAAAAGCTTAAAGGAATGAAAGCCAGACTTTCTCAGGTAACTTTTACTTAATCATTATGGCTGGAGGATGGGTTGGAGGGCAGGCTGAAGAGGTAGGCAATGCTGGATCATACAGAGCTTTATCTTACACTGCAGTATATGATAAACCATTTAATAAGTTTCACATCCTAGAAAGATCATGTCAGTGGTGTGTAGGGTGGATTGGAGATGGAGAAAGCAAAAGTCCTTTCAGTAACTTCATTATGCTGAACACATTTATTGAGAGTGATCATATTTATAGAATCCTGGAATCAGACAACTGGAGGGACTGCTATGCTTTCTTAGTTTTCCTCATTCACTTTCAAATAGAATACCTGAGGTTTACTCAGGATCACAGAAGTGGGTCTGTGATAGCTTGGTCTAGAATTCAGTCTTCAATATGTACTAGGTGATTAATAAAGGTGAGTTCACCTCTCTGTTCTCTCCCAAGTCCCATTTCAGTGTTTGTGTCATTCTACCACATTGCATTGTACTAGATGATAGAAGGACTCAATGTCATTCCATTCTACTGTCTGTTTTTAACCAGTCCAGAGTGAATAGAGGTATTTTCTTAGGTCTGACTGAGAAAGATGTGCCCTGAGAGTACCATTGGGAAGAGGGGCAGTTCAGTGCCCTGGACTGGGCTGAATAAGGTGTTAGGATTTTTTTCGTGTAGTGATTCAGATGTAGAAGAATGTCAAGGTATTTGTTCTGTTGAGTGTCTTTATCTCTGGCACTAAGCTCCCTTTGTTTTCTTTTAAACTTAGTTTTAATTTGTGCCACTGAAACTTGTTAAATAAGCTATGATAAATTGGGCACTGATTAAAAGTATATTTATCTAAAAAAAAAGAATATCTAAACAAAGTTTAGAAAAGTTCAGGGAAAAAACTCAGACAGACACAATTTTGAGCCTACAACCCAAATTTGATGGACATTAACATTTTGTCTTGTTTTATATTTCTTTCTTTAAAATATTAAATACTCAGATTCTGCATCTTCCCTGTATTTTTATTTTCATTGGATTTTTATGGAGGGAAATTGTTTGGTTTTAAAGTGCTAAGCAAGAGTTTGGATTTTGTGTTTTAGTCATTTTTGCTGGAGGAGAACAGAACAGGGTAGAGGGCATCCTGTAAGTCCTTAGGTACCCCTGGGAGAAGTTGGCACTTAAGGACGTGTGGAAGGATGGATACCTTCCATTGATAGGCCTTCCTCAAAACTTGTCTGAGTTGTGATTTTTAAATTATTTTCTCTGGGCTCTGTCAGCATCTTCCCCAGGGAAGGGCCTTGGTTTGGAAGCTGTCCACTTTAGCAGAGCTGCCAAGTCTTAATTCTTTCTCAAGTGGGCAAGGGTACATTTTGTTTTTGTTTGTATTTGGGAGTGGGAAGGGGTGGGTAGAGAGGAGGCACAGAATAGCTACTCACAGTGAGTACTTATCTGAATTCCTGTGTAACTGGAAGTTTCCTTGACTGTTTTAGGGGAGATAACTTGGTTACACTGGCATTTAAATTATGTGGGAAGGTGATTTTTCACTCCCCTCCGTTATCTGATTTGAGATGGCAATAAACCTTCTTATCCATTGTTGTCAGTCCCCACTCTACCCTGTTCTAAGCTCTGCTCGTGCACGCTGTTTGAGGGATGTGAAGGCTCCTCTTCACTCTAAAACTAAACAAGTCAGATATCTCCTTATAGTTTTGGGAAACCATTCTGCTCCTTACTGTTTTTGTGTTGACTCCTCTATTCTTCCAATCACCTGACCCTTTATTAATTTTACAATTTTGCATAATGAGATATTTCAAACATTTAGAAAAGTTCAGGGGAAAAACTCAAACAATTTTGAGTCTGCAACCCAAATTTGATGGACATTAACATTTTGTCGTATTTGTTTTAGATGTCTTACTCTCTTTAAAATATTAAATGTTATAGATATAGCTGAAGTTCCACCCTGCATCCTTTCTTCCTTCCTCTTTCTCAGGAAATGACTACTGGCCTGAATTGATGTGTTCATTCCTTCATGTTTTATACTTTTCCCCCCCACATCTTTATTTATTTATTTATTTTTGAGGTGGAGTCTTGCTCTGTCACCCAGGCTGGAGTGCAGTGGCGCAATCTCTGCTCATTGCAACCTCTGCCTCCCGGGTTCAAGCGATTCTCTTGCCTCAGCCTCCCAAGCAGCTGGGATTACAGGTACGTGCCACAATGCCCAGGTAATTTTTGTATTTTTAGTAGAGACGGAGTTTCACCCTATTGACCAGGCTGGTCTTGAACTCCTGACCTCAAGTCATCTGTCCACCTTGGCCTCCCAAAGTGCTGGGATTGCAGGCAAGAGCCACCATGCCCGACCCCACATATGTATTCATAGGCAACATATAGTTTTGTTTTGAAATCTTACATAAATAGAATCATGTATGTATCCTTTTGCAACTTTTTTTTTCTCAAGATTGCTTTTCAGATGTGTCTACAGGTAGATCTAGTTCATTCAGTCACCTAAGTTTTAAACCTGTTTTCTCCATTGCCCTCCCCACTTGTCCTGTTTTTCTGTTTGTTTGTTTTTTGTTTTCTTTTTTTAAGACAGGGTCTTGCTCCGTCACCCAGGCTGGAGTGCGGTAGCGCCATCTTTGCCCACTGCAACATCCACCTCCCAGGTTCAAGTGATTGTCCTGCCTCAGCCTCCCAAGAAGCTGGGACTACAGATGCGCGCTACCACACCTGGCCAATTTTTGTATTTTTTCGTAGAGACAGGGTTTCCTAATGTTGGCCAGGCTGGTCTCAAACTCCTGACCTCAAGTGATCTGGCTGCCTCGGTCTCCCAAAGTGTTGGGATTACAGGTGTGAGCCACTGTGCCCAGCTCCCACTTGCCCTGTTTTTTTTTTTTTTTTATTAAAAAAAACTTACCCATTCATAAAGTCCCAGTGTAAACTATCTCTTCCACAAAAACGTTCCTGATTTTCTTTTTTCTCCAGCAGGATATAATCGTTCCTACAACTGAATCTTCCTATCATTTTGTTGGTACTTGTCATGTGGTAGCTGTGTATTCTTGTATTTTGGTTTATTTGTGCCCTTGGCATGCCTCTTCTACTATGCTGTAAGCTCTTTGAGAGCAGATAAGTAGTCTCTTTTTCTTTGTATCCCTTATGAGGCATGCTGTAGAAACTTACACATAGTAGGCATTTAGACACTGTTCGTGACTAAATAGATTATGAACAACAACAAAAGGCCATCCTTTATGTTAGTGAACTATTAATTTGACTATTGGTGTGGACCCCATGAAAAATAAAGCTTATAAACAAACACTTGGCACTGAAAATTACATAAAAATGCCCATAAATGGTAAAAGTAGTCAAGACTAACTTCCTGCAGGGGTGAGAACAAACATTTCTCGGAAAATGAAATGGAAATTGATAGGTGATAGCATCCCAATTGGGAAACTCCTGGGAATTGATCCTGTTGGCTTTTGAGGCAGTGTATTCATGTGGCCAGACTCATTTCACTAGCTATCAGATTCTGCTTTCGTCATCAAGGTCTTGACACCTTCACAGGAGATGGAGACGGGCCTTAAGAAAAGGCAGCCTGTCTATTCACTTAATAAAGACTGCTAAGGACCAACATGTGTATCCAATTATTGGATACACCCATTCACACATATATATGTACATGTACTTTTCACCACACTCCTTTTTTTAATGATGAGGCCAGGTCGTGTATCAGCATATTTTGAAGCTTTTAATTCTGTAACATATAGTCCCAATATAACATTGTTTTGGCCTTATGGAAGCTCCTCCCACCCCCAAGTGGGAAATTAATATTAAGTTAAACTATATGAAATTGCCATTTTGTAGGTTAAAAGCAGTCAACTCTTGACAATTTTGATTGGTTAAACCAACACGTTGTGATTTCCTTTTGGCATTCTGAAAGGCAATATAATGGACCATTTTGAAGTAGATAATCCCAAATCCTTTTTTTTTTTTTTTTTTTTTGGAGCCAAGGTCTCTCTCTGTCACCCAGTTTGGAATAGAGTGGCATGATTGCAGCTCACTGCAGCCTTGACCTCCTTGGCTCAGGTGATTCTCTCACCTCAGCCTCCCAAGAAGCTGGGATCCACAGGTGTGTGACACCATACCTAGCTAATTTTTTACATTTTTTGTAGAGAGGGGTTTTGCCGTGTTGCCCAGGCTGTTCTCGAATTCCTGGGTTCAAGCAGTCTTCCTGCTGCCTCCCAAAGTGTTGGGATTACAGGTGTGAGCCACTGTGCTCGGCCCATTTATACGTCTAAAATGCATTTCTGAACTTTAATTTGCAGGGGATTAAATGCTTTTTATTTCTGAGCACACATTTAGTATATTTGAGAAGGTGGAGGGGAAACGTATGAGAGTTGTAGGCCACAACAGGTTCTAGGAAATAAGCCTGAGATGAACATTTTTGCTGTAAATATCTCCATGTTATTGAGTTGTCTTTAATGAGGTTATAGTTCCTATGAGTAAATGACTTATTCCCCCTCTTACCTGCTACCCCCATGTCTCCTCTCTAGTCTTGATAAGGAGATCTGGTTGGGGGCGAAAACCACAGAAAAAGATGATTGCCCATGTCTCTTTGATGTTATTTGGGGTCTTAAAAGGAAAGAGGACAAGATCCCTAGTTCCTAGCACCAGATTGTTGACCTTGTGGCTCCTAGAGCCACAAGATTGGGGGTGGGCGTGGGAGGAGAATGCAGAAGACAGGGGAAAGGGCAAAGAAGCTGAGTAGGTAGGAGTTAGCAGATGTTATAAAATAGGATTGAGGAACAGGAGCAGAAAGAAGGGGATAGGTATAAACATTTAAAGGGCTTCTGTTTCCTCTCATTCTTCAAAATCTGGCTTAGAATTCTGTATAAGTCTTTTATCTTAACTATATCAAAGTTGTATCCAGGCTACACTCTACAGATACCTACTTAGAGAATATTATAGATAGAATGCAGCTTTGAAAGTACCAGTGCTGTGTTCTAAAATAGTTCTTTGAAAAGTCAGGGTCATTTTAAATGAGTTGGTCTGCTAGTGCCTTTTGAATCATTAATAGCTAACATCAAAAGAAAAGGAGGAGCGAATTCCTCTGAGGCTTTAGTGTTAATAAATATGGATATTTACATGAAGGTAGTCGCATGTGAAGAATTAAGGCATGACAATGGGAAAATACAATGACACTAACTAACAAAAATGTAGTTTGTTTATTTATTTATTAGAGACAAGGTCTCACTATGTTGCCCAGGCTGGTCTTGAACTCCTGGGCTCAAGCCATCCTCCCACCTCAGCCTCCTGAGTAGCTGGGACTGTAGGTATGTGCCACCATGCCTAGCTCCAACAAAAATATATTTTAGAAACTTACCTTCTCTTATGTGCTCCATTGTGAGCATCTGCTTTTGCCTCCCTTGAACTGGTAGCTCACCTGGCTAGGTATGAAACCATCCATTTCCTGAAAATGTCTATCAGTTCTAAGGGACAGGATTCTCTGACATCAACAATACTTGGTCCCTGTTGTTTACTGACCATAGATAGAGACTTTCCATACCCCTTCTTAGAACTCTGAAAATACAATTTGCGAGTAAGACTTAAGAGTTTCTGTGTCCTAGCTTAAATAAATTCCTGGCTATTTGGCACCAGGTGTCCTGTTATTTTAACAACTTTAAGTTCCTTCTTTCTCATGTCTTTGTAATTTTGTATAATATACTAGTTCATTATGAAAATTGAGATTTAAATCATCTGTGCGAATTTCCCTTGATGTTTGCTGCCTGATTGAAACTACAAATTCCTTTCCACCGAACACTTGCTGTGCACTGGAATCTGGGCACGATGCACTAAGTAGATGCCAAGGAGGTGTCACCCAGTAAATAAATAAGCAGGAGGAGAACTGGCCCCTTGGGAATTTATATTCTGGGTTACATAGGACATGGTTACATGTAGATAAATGCATATAAAGAAAAAGTGAGAAACAAATATAGGCTATGTAGAAGTATATATAATATCATATAGCATTTTAGAACTGAAAAGAGATTTACATATTGTCATTTCCTAGGTGAGGAAAACGAGACCCAGAAAATTTAAATGACTTGTCTAAGGTAGTAGTTACTATCAACAGTGTATTGGATATCTGTTCTCTGAAAAGTGAGGCCTCCAGTATATTATAGAAACAGTCAAAGTCCTTAAGAACTCACTAATTATCTGTGAACACTGAACATTTGCATAAGTAGATAAATAGTAATACAAAGTCCTAGGTACTAAGTACCAGGTGAGGAGTACAGTTATATAGCTATGTAGAAGTTTAAAGGGAATAGATAGGGAAAAATTTTACCTTTATGGTAATCTAGACCTTAGAGGAGAGAGAAATATAGCGGGGAAACATTCAAGGTGGAGGACCAGTGAGCCGAGCTCACCTTGTTTTGGGGGCAGGAACAGTAGTTTGTAGCACAGTGTTTTGCCTAGGAGGGCAATAAGATCAGTAAAGTTAGTAAAGTTAGAGTTAGATAAATTGGAGCGAGACTTGAATCTCAGCCAAAGGAATTTGGTTTTTATACTTACAGTGAAAAATATCTGAGTAGGGAATTGTACTGTATGAATTAGTATTTTAGGACAACTGATGTAGCCTTGTGGTATAAAATAGAAGAAAGGATACCAGTTAGAGGACTGTTGTAATAGTCCAGGAAAAAGACTGTCTACAAGGGTAATGGTAATGTAGAAAGAGGGAGAGATTTGAGTAATTTGAAGAGAGATAAATAGAATTTGGTAATTGATTATCGTGAAAAAGATTAGATAAGAATGATCACACATTTTCAGTCTGGGTAATAGCAATAGGGAGAACTGGGTTTGGTGGGTTTCTGATGCCTCTCCAAAGTGGGGTACCTTGGCAGACAGCTTTGAAAGGTACTGAGTCTGGCTCAGCATTCTCAGTGGATACTGAATTCAGGGTTTAAGTAACTGGTTTATGTTTGCATGCCTAGTAAGTAGTAGGACTTGGTGTGTATAGTCCGTTCTTTTGATGGTTGTTTAGTGCTCTTTCTACTAGATCACATTGCTTGAGAGGAGATGGATCAAGTGGTTAAAAACACAGAACGATGCCTGGAAAACGAAATGGGAAGTTGAAGACCACATTATGGTGAGGTTTAACCACAAACTGTTTCAGTTCCTTATGGGTTTTCCTTATATTTAGACACAAAATGTGTGTACTTATGTCTGTCAGGTTCTTAATGCAACAGTGGCCTGGGTTTCTTAGAGCTATCTTCTGAGATTCAATTCTTCATATTCAAGGGGAAATATTTCTTCAGATTTTGGATTTAACTGCATATTCTCTCTGACTCCCAATTTGAAGATACAATTAGTGTCCCCCCGCCCACTATCCCTGCAAGAAGGTAGGCTTGCTTGAGTTGAAAGCTGTGGGTGAGCCGGGCACGGTGGCTCAAGCCTGTAATCCCAGCACTTTGGGAGGCCGAGACGGGCGGATCACGAGGTCAGGAGATCGAGACCATCCTGGCTAACACGGTAAAACCCCATCTCTACTAAAAAATACAAAAAACTAGCCGGGTGATGTGGCGGGCGCCTGCAGTCCCAGCTACTCCGGAGGCTGAGGCAGGAGAATGGCATGAATCCGGGAGGCGGAGTTTGCAGTGAGCTGAGATCCGGCCACTGCACTCCAGCCTGGGCGACAGAGCCAGACTCCGTCTCAAAAAAAAAAAAAAAAAAAAAAAAAAAAAGCTGTGGGTGAAGTAGCCTCAAAGGCCCATTAGTCTTTTTTTTAGTAAAAGGAAGAGAGCTTTAGACTAAAATCTTTCAGGCTTATTTACGTTGTCAGCAGTTAAAAACAATTTACTGACATAGATCCTATTACCTGAAATGGAGAGTAAATACTATAAATCAATTGAGTATTTTTGCTAATAGGAGATTTTTTTACAGGGTTGAATAGCCTTAGATCTTTTGTATTTGCTTTTAAAATACATAGTCAGGCATATTTAAGATGTGACTCATTCCTACCCCTTTTCTCGTTTTCTTCTTTTGCCAGACTTTTGTTTATGTGATAACAGATACTTGAGGATTGAAAATACCATTTTCTGAATCAGCTAACACTTGTTATGCACCTACCATAAGGGACTGACACTGTTATTTAATTTCGTCTGCCAAGACTAAATATTCTCGGATTTTTTGACTAGGAACTCAGCTGCTTCCTGGAACTGAGCTCCTTGCTCTCACAGACTTAAGCATTTTAAAATGTTTTCTACTAGGTAATGCTCACAAGAAATCCTTGTGCCTGTTCTTAAGCTGCTAACTCCAGAGTAAGCACCACTCATCCTAGGTATGGCCCATGGTGATAGTAGTAAACATCTAATGCTTGGCTTCTTCCATGCTTATCCCATCTTATTCTTTGCCACAGCTCGTCTGTCATAATGTTTGACCTGGCTGGAGAATAAAGGGAAGAAAACTTCACTATTTAGTAGTGAGATCCTAGCCTGAGTTATACTAAAGACTTTATATAACACCTCATTTATACTCATAACAATTCCATAAAATAAATACTCTTATGCCACCTTACAGATTAATTCATTCGAAGTATGTATTAGTGTGATTTAGGCACTGTTTAAGGTCCTGAGGATACTATAGTGAATGTCAGATGAAGTATCTGCTAAGCAATAGAGATGTTAAATAATTTACCCAAGGTCACAAATCAAGAAAGTAACAGGTAGGATTTAGATACAGCTCTAACAGATTCCAAAAGGAATGTCTGCAACCATTGTTACATCATGCCACTGTTTACATATATTGGATGTTCTCTGTGAATATATAAAGGCATAAAAATAGGTGGAACCCCAGTTTTTTGTGTGTGTGTCTTTGTTAAAAATGTTCTTGATGAATCTAAGAAAGAAATGTGTCTTGGTGCTGAAAAGCATACCTGCACAATCATGCTTCTCTTCTCTTCCCCTTGCCTCTCCCTTCTCCCTCTCCACTCACTTGTACCTGGGTATAAACTGGACAGTGTGACCTGCTTTGGCATTTGAATGTGTTTGTGCTTTGAGAACTAGAAGAATGTTGTTTGCTTGTTTTTTTTGGCTTCCTGAAAGTTCGTGCCTACTTGCAGGTTCTTTCTTGTAGCACAATGGTGAGTAATGTGTTGTTAACATTGTAATGTGGTCATGCGAGTTGGAATTTTTTTTGTTTTCCCTCAGTTCTCTCTGATGAGTATGCAGGTAGGGACTCTTGAGTCAAACTTGCCTGCTCAATTCATTCAAGTAGAAAAAGCTTTCTGTATTCAGAGGACTAGAAAAGAGTTTTGAGGTTGGGAACAATACCAAGATCCAATGTCTTTTGCATAGCTGAAATTCAGTTTTGTTAGCATTCTAGGTTTATTCTTTAACTTGTGCTATCTAAGAGAGAACTTGTTTTAGATTATGGCCACTATTATCATGTGCCATACCTGGGATGAGTGGTCTTTACTCTGGAGTTAGCATCTTCAGAACAGGTGCAAGGATTTATTTTGAGCATTACCTAGTAGAAGCTTAAAAAAATTGCTTAAGACTTAGAGCGAGTAGCTGAGCTCCAGTAGGAGTTGAGTTCCAGTTGAGTTCTAAGGATTAATTAGGTGGGATCAAGGTTGCCACTGTTTTTTCTTTCTTTCTTTCTTTTTTTTTTTTTTGAGGTGGAGGTTTGCTTTGTCACCCAGGCTGGAGTGCAGTGGCACGATCTTGGCTCACTGCAACCCCTGCCTCCCAGGTTCAAGTGATTCTCCTGCCTCAGCCTCCCAAGTAGTTGGGATTACAGGCACACACCACCACGCCCGGCTAATTTTTGTATTTTTAGTAGAGACAGGGTTTCACCACTTTGGCCAGGCTGGTCTCTAACTCCTGACCTCAAGTGATCCACTTGCTTCAGCCTTCCCAAAGTGCTGGGATTACAGGTATGAGCCACTGCGCCTGGCCAAGGTTGCCAGTATTAGAACTGTCTGGTATTGGAAAGCTAATCACTTTAGTACTGGGGATCCAGGAGTATCTGGGCATGGTTTGTGAGGTTAGCGAGATAATTTATGTGGATGTATCTAACCCACAAGTAATGCATGGTACTTTAATTAGGTGCACAATAAACGTTAAATCTTCAAAAGGTCCTTGAATGCTAAATGTTGTCAGTTTGTCTTTCTAGAGCAGCTTCTTCATTATTAGTATTCCTTCTGTAGAAGAATATTTATTAAGTGTTTAAGTGTGGGTAAAGCATTTGGGAAAGAGATTGAGGTAAACAAAGATTTATAGTGTCAAATTCTTGCTGAGACTGTAATCTTAACATTTATACATTGAATCAGTTAGACCTAGCATTTAAGGGGATAATTTACGGGGAAATTTTTTCTGTGATTTTTGCATTGCTAGAGTCAGTCCAATGCTTTTTTAATAGAAATAACTTCTTGAATTGAAAATGCTTGCTCTGCAGTTCCAGTTAAATTGGGTTTGATTAGCCAGGCATGGTGGCATTCACCTGTAGTCCTAGCTACTCAGGAAGCTAAGGCAAGAGGATTGCCTGAGCCCAGTAGTTTGAGGTTACAGTGAGCTATGATCGTGCCACTGTGCTCCAGCCTGGCGACAGAGCGAGACTCCATCTTAAAAAAGTTTTTTTTTTTTTTTTTGAGATGGAGTCTCGCTCTGTCGCCAGGCTGGAGCGCAGTGGCGTGATCTCAGCTCAGTGCAACCTCCGCTTCTCGGGTTCAAGCGATTCTCCTGCCTCAGCCTCCCGATTAGCTGGGACTACAGGCGCATGCCACCACGCCCACCTACTTTTTATATTTTTAGTAGAGATGGGGTTTCCACATGTTGGCCAGGATGGTCTCCATCTCTTGACCTCGTGATCCGCCCACCTCAGCCTCCCAAAGTGCTGGGATTACAGGCATGAGCCACTGCGCCCGGCTGGGTTTGGTTTTTGATGTTTGAGATAATTGCCTATGATATTTCCTTTTATCCCTTCTTCATTTTTTTCAGTGAATGAGATAATATATTTGAAAGTATTTTATGAACTGCGAAGTTAGCACTTGTTATCACCACTACCACTACCAATAATAGTGTTAAAATTAATAATGGGATAGGACTCACTCTTAGAAGGGTTGGTTTCTTGGATTAATTTCAAGAAGACTCAGAACACAGTGAGATGTTTACCAGATGGCTTGTGTACTAATTGATACCTTTTGTAGTTTTTGTGGAAAGGAGAAGGAAAAACAGAAACCTTCCCTGAAAACTTGGCCTATGTAATTGTGGTCATTGTGAAGCGTTGCCTATACTACTTGTACCCACTCAGTATAGGGCAAAGAGGTTGAACGGGATTTACACGTTTGACTCTAGAGGCTTAGAGTACATTCTGTTGGAAGCATCTGTCTGCACAGGAAGCAACTCATCCCAGTTCTGGTAAGATCAACCACATTCCTATAATACAGATATTATATAATAGATATTTTTAAATGTATCGATATAGATCAGTATCTGCTAGTTTTCCCAGATTAGTAAGATTAAGGTAACAGTGCCTTTGACCAAAATATTTGGTTAGATATTATCATAAAAAAGCCTTTACAGTCAATTTCTGATGATTGACATTCTTGGAGAGGAACACATGACTTTAATAATCCAAAGGAGCAAATTGTTTAGTAAATTTGTTTAGTAAATTGAAAAAGTCTCTCACCTTTTAAAATTTCCTCTTCATCTTTTTCTGTCTCTTGGTCTGGCACTTAGTAAACTTTTTGTTAAATAAAGGCAGTTGGCTGATATCTATCTTGGGGTTTTCTCTGGAACCAGTCCATTAGATGAACTTTTGGAAAGCAGAGATGATGACTTAATTGGCTGATGCATCCCCTTCGCTTAGCAGCCTGCCTGGCATTAAGAGTGGGTCCTTATTAAGTGCTTTTTGAATGATTGAGTCAGGATGTTAAGATTTTCATCAGGAGAGAATTGCAGTGACCTGGGCACTACTGTACTGATGGTGGGCCTTCCTCAGGGGAAGAGGAAATATTGTCTTCCTACAAATAAACTTGAATAAATGTGAATGTGAGGAAAGTTATTGCTTTGATGCTTTCAGGCTGTATACTTTTTTTTTTTTTGAGACAGAGTCTCACTCTGTTGCCCAGGCTGGAGTACAGTGGTGCGATCTCAGCTCATTGGAACCTCCACCTCCCTAGTTCAAGTGATTCTCCTGCCTCAGCCTCCCTTGTAGCTGGCATTACAGGCACGTGCCGCCATACCTGGCCAAGTTTTGTATTTTTAGTAGAGATGGGGTTTCCCCATGTTGGCCAGACTGGTCTTGAACCCCTGACCTCAGGTAATCCACCCATCTCAGCCTCCCAAAGTGCTGGGATTACAGGCATGAGCCACCATGCCCGGCCAACACTTTTGGCTAAGGAGAAGTAATACAGTATGTTAAACGTTGGTGGTTTATTTCTCTCTTGGTTTTATGTTTTGTCCTGTTCAAAATTTAGCTATAGGCCAGCCCGGTGGCTCACGCCAGCAATGCCAGCACTTTGGGAGACTGAGGCGGGTGGATCACTTGAGGCCAGGAGTTTGAGACCAGCCTGGCCAACATGGCAAAACCCCGTCTCTATGATACAAAAATTAGCCAGGTATGGTGGTGCATGCCTATAATCCCAGCTACTTAGGAGGCTGAGACATGAGAATCGCTTGAACCTGGGAGGCAGAGATTGCAGTGAGCCGAGACTGCACTACTGCACTCCAGCCTGGGTGACAGTGAGACTCTGTCTAAAAAAAAAAAAAATAATAAAAATAAAAAAACCTCAAAAAACAATTTAGATATAGCTATGATTTCTGGATGGTGTATGATAAATAGCATCAAACTATCAGTAGAAGAGAAAAACTATCCTGATGTCACACATAATTTTGTCCTACCCTCTTGCTACAAAATAGTTGTGACATTAGAAGAATACTTACGGCCGGGCGCGGTGGCTCAAGCCTGTAATCCCAGCACTTTGGGAGGCCGAGACGGGCGGATCACGAGGTCAGGAGATCGAGACCATCCTGGCTAACACGGTGAAACCCCGTCTCTACTAAAAATACAAAAACTAGCCGGGCGAGGTGGCGGGCGCCTGTAGTCCCAGCTACTCGGGAGGCTGAGGCAGGAGAATGGCGTAAACCCGGGAGGCGGAGCTTGCAGTGAGCTGAGATCTGGCCACTGCACTCCAGTCTGGGCAACAGAGCGAGACTCCGCCTCAAAAAAAAAAAAAAAAAAAAAAGAGTACTTACAAATTCAGTTATATCTTTAGTAGTGATGAGCAAAACATAAATGATTATTTGGTTTTGGCATGCCTTCATGATTTTCTTTTTTTGAGATGCAGTCTTGCTATGTCGCCAGACTAGAGTGCAGTGGCCGATCTCGGCTCACTGCAACCTCCGTCTCCTGGGTTCAAGTATTTCTCTTGCCTCAGCCTCCTGAGTAGCTGGGACTACAGGTGCGCACCACCACGCCCAGCTAATTTTGTATTTTTAGTAGAGATGGGGTTTCACCGTGTTGGCCAGGATGGTCTTGATCTCTTGACCTCATGATCCGCCTGCCTTGGCCTCCCAGAGTGCTAAGATTACAGGCATGAGCCACCGTGTCCTACCCCATGATTTTCTTTATAGATGATTTCCTTTCCTAAATATGGCTTGCTTAAGTGATTAAATTTCCTAGGTATACATCTTTTTCTTTGGTATGCATCTGCAGGAGTAAGAGATTTACCTGGTGGCTGGGGAAAGGCAGTTTTTGTAAATAAATCCACAAAGTAGATCCCATGGAAAATTGAGGGCTAGTGGTATATGTGAAGTCAAGGAAAGATTACTGGAATGGGAGTAAGCAGATTTATATTCTGTACTCAGTTTTACTGTAGTTAGCTCTTTGAATCTGGACAAGTCACTTAATCTCGCTGTCTTGGTTCTCTGTGTTGTCATCTGTAACGAGGGTGTGGAATAAAAATAATCTCTGATGTTCTAGTTCTAAAAGCTGATGATTCTAAAGTGTCAATCAGGAAAACAGACTGACTTTCTGTACCTCACCACCAGGTTTGTTCTACATAAGACCCAAATGTGAAATATTAATTATATAAATGAAGTATATTTTCCATGTTCCCAGGTAGACGAGAACTATCAGATTGCGTTATATGCTTGTAACTAATTGTATGTGTGTAAATAAATGAGACTTGATTTCTTCTAAAAGAAAAATTATTATTACAAAAGGTACAATCAGTAGAAATGAGAGACCCAAATAGTGCGCAGGATACACTGGGTTAGAGTTTCTGCTTTTTAACACCAACCTGGAAAATGTGTGTGTGTTTGTGGAGTTGGTGGGAGGTGGGGAGGATAGTAGTGGCTAGGAGACAATGTAGAGAATATGGATAGTATTTTAAAAAACAAAATAGTAAGAGTTATTTAGGCTGTGGAGTTTGCACGTCTAAACTGATCTGGTTTTGCTATAAATCCCTAGAAAACTGATATGAGCCCTGCATTCTGAGTCTGAATACATAGGTCCAACCTCTATGCTATCTGGGTATTGTTTAAGCTTTGTAAACTTTTCTTTGCTTTTTTTGTTTTTTGTTTTTTTTGAGACGGAGTTTCGCTCTTGTTGCCCAGGCTGGAGTGCAATGTTGCGATCTCAGCTCACTGCAACCTCCACCTCCCAGGTGCAAGCAATTCTCCTGTCTCAGCCTCCCAAGTAGCTCGGATTACAGACATGCGCCACCATGCCTGGCTAATTTTTTGTATTTCGTAGAGACAGGGTTTCACCATGTTAGGCTGGTCACAAACTCCTGACCTCAGGTGATCCACCTGCCTTGGCCTCCCAAAGTTCTGGGATTACAGGCATGCACCACCGTGCCCGGCCTAAGCTTTGTAAACTTTTCTACGTATATGTGTTTTCCATCAGAAGAGATGGGATTAAAAACCTCAAAAAGTATTTAATTAAAAAAAGTTTATTATGAGATTATATTTATACAAGTGCTTTAAAAACAAAAATTATGACAGAGAAGCTATTAGTGAACAGACAACTGTACATATATAAGTTATTCATACAGACCTATTTATACATCTTGATGGGACAAATTTGAAACTAGTATGTAACACACAAGCCTATTTTAGGTATAGATAACTCTCAATTATCCACATATACGAACTAGCATGAATAGTTTAGAACCACAAATATTTGCTAGGCATCTACTATGTGCTAAGCAATGTGTTAGGCCTGTTTAGAATGTTTTCAAGTATAAAAAAAGGTGCAGACTTCAAGAATCTTATTTCTGTCTTGAATGTATTCTTGTCCTCCATCCTGGTGAGCTTTTACACATCCTTAAAGGCTTGGCTAAAAGTTTAGAAGCTTCTCTAAACTGGTTGCTTCTATATCTCTTCCTACCCCAGTGGGCACTAGTAACATATTTATATTTCTCTCATCAGATCAGAGTGCCTTGAAGGTAGGACTGGGATATCTCCAGGCCCCATGGCAATGCCTGGTAGATGGTAGACCAGCCTGGTAAATTTTGAATGAATGAATGATAGGCAGATTGGAGAGTTAAGATGTGAGTATCAGGAAGGTCAACTAGTATCACAAGACAGTAAATGATAACAGCAGATGCCAGGTAGATGTTTTGAATACTGGGCCTGTAGATCAAATGAGATTTAAGTATGGCCAGGAAAGATGGAACTGTGGAACTTAAAGATGGAGAATTTTAAAAAATGACAATAGTAATAAGAAGTATCCATCTTTTAACTGAGTTATATAATTTTATAAAAGACAAATTTCTCTCCCTCCCCCACCTGCCTCCTTTTTTTTTTTTTTTTTTTTTTTTAAACAGGGTGTCACCCTGTCACCCAGGCCAGAGTGCAGTGGCACTATCATAGCTCACTGCAGTTTTGAATGCCTGGCCTTGAGTGATCCTCTTGGCTTAGCCTCTTGAGTAACTGGGTCTACAGTGGGTCTACAGTGTGTGCCACCATGCCCAGCTAATTTTTGTGGGTTTTTTGTTTGGTTTGTTTTTTGTAGAGATGGGGTCTCACTGGGACTACAGGCGTGTGCCACTGCACCCGGCCCAAATTTCTAATTGTTCTGAGGCTTTTTTTTGGTTTTTTTTTGAGACAGTGTTTCACTCTGTCACCCAGGCTGGAGTTCAGTGGCACGATCTTGGCTCAGTGCAAACTCTGCCTCCCAGGTTCAGGTGATTCTCCTGCCTCAGCCTCCTGAGTAGCTGGGATTACAGGCACCTACCACCACACCTGAGTAATTTTTTTATTTATAGTGGAGACAGGGTTTCACTGTGTTGGCTACGCTGGTCTCAAACTCCTGACCTCAAGTGATCCACCCACCCCGGCCTCCCAAAGTGCTGAGATAACAAGTGTGAGCCACCTTGCCTGGCCTGTTTTGAGGCCTTATAAGAAATTTATTAGTACTTGTATGCTGAGGGAAATTAATTTACCAGAAGAAATTTATGAAGTAGATTAATTTCCTGTGGATAACCAAGAGTGGAACAGTATAGTAATTTGAATTTTTTTCTTTCTTCTATTTCTCCCCTTGAATGGAAATTCTGTAATTTATAGTGAAATGACTAAAGAAAGCAAGAAAGGGAGAGAAGATTGTCAGCTACTGAATGAATGTTTGAGAACTGATTCTAGAGAGATAGTATGTTTTGCTATTAGCCTAGTCTCTTGATTTATAGTGTTTTTTTTCTCTTGTGTCAAAAATTCAGTAATTAGAATCTTTAATAGGTCAAGTAGAACTTTTGTTTTTGCAGATTATTCTTTTAAAAGTTGAATTTGTTGAGAGCCCAAACCTTGACTATCCTTGGCTTTAGTTGAAAGGAAGAAAAAACTCATTGTGTGTTGCAAATAGACATGCTGGTCTGGATCTAAAAAAATAAACACTGACATGATTCTTGTTTCTATTTAAGCTACTATTGTTGTGCCAATATTATAATGACAGACTTTCTGTATGACTCTCCCTGCCCCCATTTTCCCAAAGATTACTTCCCTTCTGCAAGTCTTGCAAATTATTAAATTTCCCAAGTAACCGTAATTTAAGGAACCTTTATCATTAGCACTAAAGAGACAAATGCCAGTTTCCAAGTTCTCTGTTCACTAGTCCCTGATCTTTATATTACCCTTTGGTTGTTAATGAGATTTGTCTGTTGGAGTTTTATATCAAGCCTACTGTTTGTAGGCTTGATATAAAACTAGAAATTCTTGAAAAAATAGTTAAATTTTTTTCTGACACACACACACATACTAGTGGTAGCCCACCAGGGCTAGTTCCTGAGACCTTAATGTTGTGTATCCACAATAGCATATGATAAACAAATTGTTTTGGGAGTGGTTATATGACTGAGTTGAGGTTTTTTGTTTTGTTTTGTTTTGTTTTGTTTTTAACTCCATGTTTGACTTAGGGGGAGAAAGTAGACATTCCCCAAGTATATCCTGCATTAGAGGGAGAAGTATGCAGGGTGAGTAGAAGGATATATAAACATTTCCTTCCAATAATAAAAAAATAGACAATATACATGAGATTAAGAGACTATTACAAAATCTTTGAACCTGGAATGAGTAGAAGTAGTAAGAGGTACAGGTTGGGGAGGTAGGATTGGTAGATGAAGACATTGGGATTCCAGTAAATATGTATGTAATTGCTGTTCCTGGCGATTTGGAATGAATGAGCTATGTAGCTGTGTCTGTACATCTAGGAAGGGACAGTTACTTTTCTTTTGCTGTTATTTTTGAGGGACCATCTGGTGGAAGGTACAACTAAGGGACCCCCTTTAAAATATTTTCTTGAAGGCTTGAGTTGAAAGGCACTGGATTGGAAATGATAGGCTGGGCACTGTGTATGTGTCAAGACTGTGTTTTGGAAATGGTTGTGGGACTGAAGGGTTTGTTTCGGAGGGGTAGAGGAAGCTTTTAAAGGAAATATATAGGGAGGGGGCTGTGTTGGGCACCAGTGGAGTGAGATAGAGTGTATGGGAAGGAATTGGGCAGAAAGAAGGCAACTGACAATTGTAAGCTGCCCTAAAGCTTTACGTATGTTGTTTAATCCTAACAGGAGGGCTGAAATGCATACATTTCCCCCATTTTATACATGAAGAATCTGAGGCCCAAAATGGTTATATTACTTACCTATGATTACACAGCCCTTAAATAGTAGCTCTGGGATTGGAACCAAGATCTGTCAGAATCCACAGCCAGTTCTTTCTTCTGATGTGGAGTTGAGAGGAGTTGAAGCAGTGAGGGTGGACTTCCACATGGTGGACTGCTCGTGTTTTCTTAGTCCTCCTCCCTGGACGAAATGTGGCATTGTGTGTGAGCATATGTTCTCTGGAGTCAGCTGGGCTGGATTGATAAAAATCCTGGGCCTGCCACTTTTACCTGTGTTGCCTTGGGTGTATTACCCAACCTCTGTGAGCTTTAGTATCTTCATCTGTGATGTGGAGTAACAATACAAACTTCTTAAAGTTGTTTGGAAGTTTAAATGAAATAATATCTAAAGCTTTAAAGCATATTACTTTCTTTCTCTTCTTACTTTGAGACTCACCTTGTTACCTCTGGATTGTAACATTTAGTGTTACATAGATCCCTTTAGAGTAGGATTGGTCTGGATTCAGGACTAGATCCACAAATAAAAGAAAAGAGAAAAATAGAGTAAAATTGGTCATATTTTCTAAGAAGGTTATGTTTTGTTTCTTTGACTTAAAGGACCCATATTAACTAAAGACAATCTGCCAAGACGATTATTCATCTCTCCCTCCCACCTAATCAAGAATTATGTGAAAGTTCTAAGTGCCTCTGTCCCTCCTCTTTCTCCCTGTCTGGATTCCTTAGGACTGACATCATAGACATGGAGGAGTCTCTGACTTTTTAAAGTTTTTGACAGTCTTGAATGTTGTGGTTTTCCAGTGAGTTTTGGAAAGAGTTGGAGAGGACTCAAATGCAGCTCTAATGCTTCAGTGGAATCCGGAGATGGGTAGAGTGTGAAAATGTGGAAGCTTTGGGGGATGTTGTAAATGAGAGAATGTAGGGTCAGTAGTTTCTCTGGCATTTTAATAGAGCTTTATTATCCATGATCTTTAATTTTGGGTCATTTTTCTCTGTTACTAAGTAAGTTGGACACTTGGAGTATGCAGACTGATTTTAATATTATTCTGAACTAAACAATGTTTAGGAAGAGAAATTTGTTGCAAAGAAAGTTGTGTAACAATCTTAAACAGATGTCTTTGAGATGAGTTACTGTTTTAGACTTGTCTGTGTACAGCACTGATAGACTATCAACAGTACCGTGTGTGTGTGTGTGTGTGTGTGTGTGTGTGTGTGTGTGTGTTATGGGGTACCATACAAATATACTTCAGTTCGTCTGAACAAAAATTGAGTGCCTGCTAGGTGCTTGGATGCTGGGGAATATTGGATGAACAAGCCAAGATTCCTGCCCTCAAATTGTTCCTGGTTTAGTGGGGAGACAAACATGTGAATAAACACAACTACCATGCAGGGTGATAAACATTATGATAGAAGTAGAGTACAGGGTGCAGTGGGGGCACCAAGAAAGAAGTGGGCAATTTAGGAATTCAGAGAACTTTTGCAAATGAGGTAGTATTTAAGTTAATTTTAAAGAAGAGGTAGGAATTCACCTGCTACACTTAGGAGTTTCTCCAGTTAGAGGGAACAATATGTGCAAAGGGACTGAGATTTGAAGCACATAGTACACTTGGGGAACTCCTAGTACAAGGGAGGGAATGATGGGAGGTAGAAAAGACTGAAGAGTTAGGTAGAGCCAGATCATGAAGGGCCTTGTTTGTGCTGTATAGATTTTTTTTTTTTTTTTTTTCCATAAAGGGTCTCCTGTATCCGTCAGGCTGAGTGCAGTGGTGCCATCATGGCTGACTGCAGCATCACCCTTCTGTGCTCAAGTGATCCTCCCATCTCAGCCTCCTGAGTAGCTGGGACTACAGGCGTGTGCCTCCACACCCAACTAATTAAATTAATTATTTTTTTTGTAGAGATGGGTCCTCGCTGCATTTCCCAGGCTGGTCTTAAACTCCAGGACTCAAGTGATCCTCCCTCCTTGGCATCCCAAAGTGCTAAGATTATAGGCGCAAGCCATCAGGCGTGAGCCACCATGCCCTACCCTGTATAGGAATTTGTTTTTTTGTTTGTTTGTTTATTTTGAGATGGGGTCTCGCTCTGTCACCCAAGCTGGAGTGCAGTGGCGCAATTCTGGCTTACTGCAACCTCCACCTCCCAGGTTCAAGTGATTCTCCTGCTTCAGCCTCCCGAGTAGCTGGGATAAAAGCTGCATGCCACCACGCCTGGCTAACTTTTCTATTTTCAGTAGAGATGGAGTTTCACCATGTTAGCTAGGCTGGTCTTGAACTTTTGACCTCAAGTGATCTGCCCGCCTCGGCCTCCCAAAGTGCTGGGATTACAGGTGTGAGCCACCGCGCCCGGCCCCTATATAGGAATTTGGATCTAGGCTTTAGCGATTGAAAATCCACTGAAGAATTTAGAATAGTGGGATATAATACTATGATACTGGCATTTTAAATTGCTATAGTGGTTGCCTGTGGAGGCCAATCAATTGATGCAGAGAGGTAGAGGAAGGAGTAAGGGAGCTATTTCCTGGGGTCCAGGTTATGAAAACCTGAGATAGAATAAAAGAGCTGAAGCCTATGGAAGGTTTTGCAGGGATTTGAGAGATATTTAAGGTAAAATTAGTAAAACTTAGTGAAAGATTATTTGTGTGGATACGGCAAGAGAGAAGTCCAGGGCGGCTCCCTAACTTGTGACTTGGGTGATGGGGGACTATTTGCTACAATATGGAGTACTGGAAGAGGAATAGTCTGAAAGGATGGGAGCAGAGATGAGAGAATAAGCTCTTGTTTTTATGTTCTGAGTTTTAAGTGCCTGTATGATTCCCAGGTGAGGTGGAAAGAATTTGGGGGTGCAGATACATTTGGAGTCATGAACATGTGGGTGCTTAGGGCTGTGAATGAAGTTTCAATGAGAAGATGGAAGGCCTAAGGCTAGAATGGTGGGTGCACTAAGTTTGGTTCAGGGACAGAAATGGGAGTCCACAAAGATGACCAAGACACAGGGCCAGAGAAGCAGGAAGAGTGGTCAGTAAGTATCAAATGCTACAAAGAGAGCAGAAGTAAGGATGATTGTGATGATCTTATATATAAGCCAGTGCCATTCTCTTTCTGCAGAAGCCTATTTTTGTAGGTTGAGGACAAGGATTTTTGCAGGGAAGAGGAGAGTAACCACCAACAAATAGGAGCAGGGTAGGAAATATAAAGGAACCCCTCTTGCTTTGCTTTGTAATTTTTTTTTTTTTCTTTTTCTGTGAAGTAGGAGGCAAGGTCATTTGCCAGGAGTAAGGGGAGGTGATATGGATTGGGTGGGAGGCTCAAGGAGCATGGTGAAGGTATGGGATAGTAGCTCAGAAGATTGATTGAGGTACTAAGGTTAAGCAAAAGATAGCAGTGTTTCAATAAAAGGAAGGTGACTGAATAACATGTTAGTAGTCATATTGCTCTGCAAGGTTAGCAGGGAAGTTAGAATGTGGGATCCATCCAAGTTGGACAGATGAAATGGATAAGGGAATTAAATTTTCACAGGAAAGTAAATTAGGTGATCAATTATTGCTTTTACTTTGTTAGACGAGAAGAGATAAAGTGGAATCTATCCATTTTTCTCAACCTTCACTGCTTTTATCCTGGTTTAGCTCTATTTTGCAAGAATTTTCTAATCAATTCTCTCCGTAAATCCACTGTGCTTCTTCCAAACTCTTCTCATTGTAACCAGGGTGATCTTTTAACAATTCAAATCTGATTATGTTCTATCTGTGCATGCAACCCTTTGGTGGCTTCTCATTATGTTTAAGATAAGATCTCAAATCTTTAACAGGGTCCACTAGGCCCTCTCTTCATCCTTCTGTAGCACCATTCTCATCTTTATGCTTCTTCCTGCCACAGAACTTTAATGTTTTCTCTGCTTGGAGCATTCTTCCTTTCCCAATTTGTCTCTCCAATTGCTGCTTAATCTTAATTAATCTTAATTCGTACATGAAACATAATTTCCTTGGGGAAGCTTTTCCTGACTGCCTATAGGAGATAATACTCCCTTCTCTAACATTTCTTAATTATAATTATAATTGTTTGTGAAAATATTTGAAAAGATTATGAAAGGCAGAAACGTTAGATGAATTGTGCAGGTGGATGTTGAAATTGCTTAGGAAGATGGTAGGATTTTGTGGGTTTTTTCCTCCATGCTGGAAGCTTTTGAGGATAGGGATTGTGTCTAGTTCACTGTTGTGTTTTTAGTCCTGAGCATAGTGCCTCACACAGAGGCACGCCAAATACTTTTGTTGAATTAATGAATAAGGTGGTTAAGAGACTGGATGTCTTAGCAGGCAGGTTTAAAAGTAGAGAGAAGGCTGGGCATGGTGGCTCATGCCTGTAATCCCAGCACTTTGGGAGGCCAAGGTGGGTGGATCACGAGGTCAGGAGATCGAGACCATCCTGGCTAACACGGTGAAACCCCGTCTCTACTAAAAATACAAAAAAATTAGCTGGATGTGGTGGTGGGCGCCTGTAGTCCCAGCTTCCCAGCTACTCGGGAGGTTGAGGCAGGGGAATGGCGTGAACCCGGGAGGCAGAGCTTGCAGTGAGCTGAGATTGTGCCACTGCACTCCAGCCTGGGTGACAGAGCGAGACTCCGTCTCAAAAAAAAAAAAAAAAAAAAAAAGTAGAGAGGAAAAGCTGTAAGGAGATGAGGTTGTGGCCAGAGTAAAATGTTTGAGTTTAAGATTTAGAGGTGGAATGGTTTCAGGAAATGGCAGGGTCCAGGTTTGAGTTGTTGTTGCGGAGATGGTCTTAGTATTAGAAGAGGTGAAATTCTAAGGCAGCAATGTTAGGTGAGTAATGCAGATGGCTACTGAAATTGCTCAGGAAGATAGTAGGATTTAAAGTTATTAAAGTGCCTTTGGTCCCAGCTACTTAGGAGACTGAGGTGGGAGGATTGCTTAAGCCTGGGGGCTGGAGGTTGCAGTGAGCCGAGATCAAACCCCTGCACTCCAGCCTGGGTGACAGAGCTAGACCTTGTCTCTAAATAAATAAATAAAGTTATGTAAGGCAGGTGTTTAAGTCTTTGATAAATACGAGAGATAGGTACAACCTTTTCCTATGGTGAACAAATTAAATGGGTAAGAATCAGGGCAGTTCCAGGAATCAGTAATGCGTGCCCTAGTGTGGTACAGTGAAAGAGCATGGGTTCAGACTATCTAGGTTCAGACTTTGGGCCACCTACCTGACTTTTGAAGTCTTTTTTGTTTCTCTGTTTATAAATTGGGAATGAGACCTGCTGCAAGAGTTTTGTCATTAATGAGTAAGAGTGTTTTTTTTTTTTTAATTTACATTTTTTTTTTTTGAGATGGAGTCTCACTCTGTCGCCCAGGCTGGAGTGCAGTGGCAGGATCTCAGCTCACTGCAAGCTCCACCTCCTGGGTTCCCGCCATTCTCCTGCCTCAGCCTCCCAAGTAACTGGGACTACAGGCGCCCGCCACCACACCTGGCTAATTTTTGTATTTTTAGTAGAGATGGGGTTTCACCGTGTTAGCCAGGATGGTCTCGATCTCCTGACCTCGTGATCCACCCACCTTGGCCTCCCAAAGTGCTGGGATTACAGTCGTGAGCCACCGTGCCCGGCCGAGTAAGAGTGTTTTTAGAAGTGCTTAACTAATATTAACTTGTTAGTTTTTAATCTTCACTGCTGTCATTACTTCAAGATGATGTGGAAGTGGAAGTAGGGGTGAGAGGCAAAGACAGCAGAAGCGAATTTTGAACAAGATAATTTATTCAGCCTGTTAAGTTTATGGAATGAGGTCAGCACAAATATTTATGAATGAATATAGATACAAGCAAGTAATGATATAAGACAGGATTTTGTAAAATAAAGGCCACTGTTTGGCCCATAACAACATCATGATGTTGATCTACAACAAATGTTTATGTAAAGAAATGCTTTGTCTAATAATTTTGCGTGAAAATTCCATCATCCTTGGGAAGTAGGTTTTATTGTCCTGGAGAAAAGAATCAAGACCGGTATGTGAAAGTTATAGTTGGGGTGTGAGGCTGGTGATAGCTTTTGTTTTCGTTTAGAAAAGCATTTTCTAACAGTTAAAACTATCCATTAATAAAGTAGACATTATAGCAGAGTAATGAGGTCCCTGTCAG
Source organism: Rhinopithecus roxellana (assembly GCF_007565055.1). Classification (NCBI taxonomy): domain Eukaryota; kingdom Metazoa; phylum Chordata; class Mammalia; order Primates; family Cercopithecidae; genus Rhinopithecus; species Rhinopithecus roxellana. The sequence goes on from NC_044556.1 coordinate 47,508,373, forward strand.
ACCTTGTATTCAAGTGGAGATTATGTGATTTATGTCAGAGATGTAACAGAAGGATTCTTGCATGGGGGCAGGTATTTGGATTAAGTAATTGCTAAAGGCCCTTTCAGTTGGAAGATGTTGATGCCAGGTGAGAGCTGTCTTTACACCATTCAGTTAACAAATAGTTGAAAACCTCTGTTTTATTTGAAAGGTTGAAAGCCACTGGTTTTCTTCTTCTCCCCCTCCCCCTTCCCCTTCCTCCTTCTCCTTTCCCCTCCTCCCCCTTCCTCCTTCTCCTCTTCCTTCTTCCTGAGACAGAGCCAAAAACTGTGTTTGTTTTTTTTTTTTTTTTTTTTTTTTGAAACAGGGTCTCACTCTGTCACCCAGGCTGAAGAGTAGGGGCATGATTGTCGCACACTATATAGCCTTGACCTCCCAGGCTCAAGCAATCCTCCCACCTCAGCCACTCGAGTAGTTAGGACTATAGGCACACACGACCATGCTTAGCTAGTTTAAAAAAGGTTTTTAGAGACAGGGTCCCACTATGTTGTCCAGGCTGGTCTCAAACTCCTGGGCTCAAGTGATCTTCCTGCCTCAGCCTCTCAAAAAGTGCTGGGATTACAGGTATGAGCCACTGTGCCCAGCCTGAATTTTTTTTTTTTTTTTTTTTTTTTGAGACAAAGTCTTGCTCTGTTGCCCGGGCTGGAGTGCAGTGGTGCTATCTCAGCTCACTGCATCTCCGCCTTCCTGGTTCAAGTGATCCTTCTGCCTCAGCCTCCCTAGTAGCTGGGACTAGCCACCACGCCCAGCAGATTTTTGTATTTTTAGTAGAGATAGGGTTTCACCATGTTGGCCACGCTGGTTTCAAACTCCTGATCTCAAGTGATCCACCCTCCTTGGCCTCCCAAAGTGCTGGAATTACAGGCATGAGCCACCGTGCCTGGCCCAAACACTGTGTTTTAATCATTGGTTTGATATCTCCATTTGGAATTTGAAAAGCTTAAGCAAGGTATTAGTGGTGATGTAACAAAAGCTGTTGTTCTCACCTGTTGGGTGGGTTTAGGTCAGGGTCCACAGCATGCACCTGGAGACATCAAATGTAAGAATGTGCTGTTAAGAAGTTTGGCTTCAAATTTTTGCTAAAGAGCAAGGCATTCTAGATAATGTTGAGCCTCTAAATTACTTTGTTAAAATAGGTTTTTTTAAAGAATAGCCTGTGTGCTATGTTGACATGTGAGGTCTATGATGCCATAACACTGGTTTTCATTCACTTCTCTCACTCAGAAGACTGGCTGTGAAATTGCCTACATGCCTATGGCTTAGTCAACTCTTCCTTTTTGCTGAGCACGTGTTTGTGATTACTATTTTGTGTACTTATTGTATATTTCTCACATTCTTTCAGAAGTTATTAAAATGGCTTTATAGTTGCGTTGCTATTTTTTTAGAGAGAAGATTGAAATTTATTTTGCAGCTATACACTTGGTTTTGGATTATTCATGTGTATAAATTATTTGAGCTAGTACCTCTTCCTGTGACCTAAAGCTGTGGCTAAAATGGGTTTGGAGAAGAAATTCTTGCCTGTATTGGGGGATGGGAGGAGGATTTATTCATCTATTAATTCTGAATTTAATTCCTAATTCCTGAAGGTAAGGGACTGATTTACTTTATAACTTGACATTCTGAATTTGAGGTATCTTAGACCAAAAATTCTTTATGTATTAGTAATTCTTTCTGATAATTATGATATTGAAACTCAGGTAAATTTAAAATTGACAATATCTAGAATGATAGTCAAAGATCATAGATCATGAGGCTGTAGTGAACTGAAGAAGTTTACTTTTTAAACCTTGAAAGCATCTTAGGAGTCATCTAATCCAAGTCTAGATTATAGAAGAGACAACTGAAACCCTGTAAGTAATCTGACCAAAGTCACCTAGTTAATACATATAGGTGTATGTAGGTAAACTCATATAGTGTGAGGGCAGTAAGAGTAGTGACAGCATGGTTGATGTCCCTTTAGAAAGGAGAGTTTTTAAAACTTAGAACTAGAAGTGTGATAAGAAGTGCCCTAGAATTTCTGATCTGCTAAGCTTCAAATTGGTTGGTTTGTTGGTAGCTGATGTGGAAGTTGGCTTAGTCATTGAATCATTTAAAAATTCTTCAGGCATTTGACTACCTACTATATTATAGATGCTACACTAGATCTTGGTGTTACAAAAATGAAGAAATTGTGTCCCTGCACTCACGGATCTCTCGTACTACTAGAACAGGACAAGAGAGAATAATTTCTATTTTGCCATCTCTCTGTCTCAAAAAAAAAAAAAAAAATCCAGTGTTAGCAAGTTTGTGACCTACTGGTTTTATAACCCACAAATCTTGTTTGTTTATTTGCCTTGTCACTTATTGCCTTCAACAGTTATACTTTGACCTTTCCCAAAAGGCAGGGGATTGGTGGGTAGGATTGGTGGGTATGGTAAGGAAAGTGTACCTGGCAACTTAATGAATGAGTCTTCTATAGAAAACTGTAAACTTGGCAGAATTTGGTCAGAGATTGTTCTTCACTCTTATTGCTTCCCTCTGACTTTTAACCTCTGAGGAATGTTGGATTGGTGCCAGTTGTCAGGTCAGGGACGTAGTTTCTGCCAAAGTCTGAAAGAAGAGATCTTTTTCAGTTGAACTTATTTGGCAGTCATTTGTCATGTGTGGAGAAAGACGTGTTTGGAGTAGATGTGTTTCCTGGGTTCATGAGGTTAATGGACAGAGATTGACTCTTGTTATGAACCTTTCAGGTCCCTACTCTGTTTTGTGGAGTAACTTATATTTAATTTAATTTAATTTTTTGAGATGGAGAGTCACTCTTTTGACCAGGCTGGAATGAAGTGGCGTGATCTCGGCTCAATGCAACGTCCGCCCCACGCGGGTTCAAGTGATTCTGTTGCCTCAGCCTCCCGAGTAGCTGGGATTACAGGTGCCTGCCACCATACCTGGCTAATTTTTGTAATTTTAGTAGAGATGGGGTTTCCCCATGTTGGCCAGACTGATCTCAACCTTCTGACCTCAGGTGATACACCTGCCTCAGCCTCCCAAAGTGCTGAGATTAAAGGCGTGAGCCACTGCACCCGGCCTAATATTGTATTTTGAGTAGTTTTAAGCTATCAGTTTACTCCTCTGCTAGCATCAAAACACTAGTCAACTCTGAAATTATCCAGTGTATAGTAATTGTTCATTCACTCAACAAATATTTATTGAGGGCCAGTGTGTCTAGCACTGTGCCAAGTGATACATGCAGGGGATACATTAGTGAAGGAGACATACAAGTTTCCTGCTTTCAAGAAACATATATTAGAGGAGATGGCTAGACAGCAACTAATTAAAATAATTTGAGAGTATTCAAGTGCCAGGAAGGAAATAAACAAAGCTGCCATGTTAGAGACTATTGCAGGTGCGGAGTTCTTCAGGATGGTAGCCTGTTGCTTCCTTCTTTAGTTTGGATAAGCAAACTCATGGTAGAAACGCAGTACTCAGGAAAAGTACAGGAAAAGCATTTTTCAGGGTGGTATTACAGGTTACTGGTTAATGTAAATGTTGAGATATTAATGTTAATGAAGAGTTAGGAAATAAAATGTTACTCTTCATAATTTTAAAGTGCTGTATTTTAACATTCAACTGAAATGAATGAGCTAGGATAGTTTCACCATTTGGTTAGGAAGGTGCTGACATGGGGCTGTGATTATCCTGTTCCAGTGTAATTTGAGCCTTATGTATTTATTTATTCCTCAGGTGGAGGCCTGAATTTTGATCTATGTTCTACCTACATCCAGCTGGCTGAAAGTACTTGATGATCACATGACCCTGGACATGGATGCTGTTCTGTCGGATTTTGTCCGTTCCACAGGAGCAGAGCCAGGGCTAGCGCGAGATCTCCTAGAAGGTGAGGAGTTGTAGGGGAGAATGAGAAAAGAGAAAGTAAAATGTAGTATGTATCATTAGGATGATTTGGAACATTTAAGGTGATCAGGAAGATACTTTGTGTATGGTAGGCCCTACAGTTAATTCTAATGATATACTTTGTGTGTAACCCATCATAATTTGAAATTTTACAATCCCTTTTTCACCTTGAACTTCCTGGGTTAGTTTTTTCCACTGTCAGTTTATGCTCAGGCAGTGCAAGTGAAATTTTATATTAGTTCATTACAAATATAATTTTATTTTATTTTCATTAATTTATTTATTTTTGAGACAGAGTCTCGCTCTATTGCCCAGGCTGGAGAGCACTGGCACGATCTTGGCTCACTGCAATCTGTGCCTCCCAGGTTCAATCAATTCTCCTGCCTCAGACTCCCGAGTAACTGGGATTACAGGTGCCTGCCACCACACTCTGCTAATTTTTGTATTTTTTAGTAGAGATGAGGTTTCACCTGTTGGCCAGACCGGTCTTGAACTCCTTACCTCAGGTAATCTGCCTGCCTCAGCCTCCCAAAGTGCTGGGATTACAGGCATGAGCCACTGTGCCCAGCCTAAAAACATAATTTTAGATCTTTAAGACTTCCTCTTTATATATAAGTGTCTTTAGGGTTTTCATGATGGGATCATCCATAGTTTTGTTCTTTCCTTACATAACATACATTACGGGTAATTCTATGTTGAGTGGATCAATTTAATGTTTTCATTTTGCTGCTTTTGTTTACTTATATCTTTATATATATAAGTTTGAATGTTCTAGATTTTATTATTATTATTATTATTATTGAGACGGAGTTTCACTGTTGTTGCCCGGGCTAGAGTGCGGTGGTGCGATCTTGGGTCACTGCAACCTCCTCCTTCCCGGGTTCATGCAATTCTCCTGCCTCAGCCGCTGGAGTAGCTGGGGTTACAGGCATGTACCACCACACCCAGCTAATTTTGTATTTTTAGTAGAGATGGGTTTTCTCCATTTTGGTTGGGCTGGTCTCGAACTCCTGACCTCAGGTGATCCACCTGCTTCGGCCTCCCAAAGTGCTGGGATTTCAGGCATGAGCCACTGTGCCCAGCTGAATATTCTAGATTTTAAGGTCCTGAAGGGTTAGAATCATGTCCCTAGGATTCTTTGTTTAGAGTCACAAATAATAGATGGAAATATGAAAATATGTAATGACACAAACAGGCAGGCCTATGGGGAAGGGGCAAGTTCTTAGCATACATAGATAATATTTTAAATTGCCAGGCCTTAACAAGGTGTGACAATTAGACATTTGCTTGGCTACCTGTGAGGAGAGCGTGAGTTTGGAAACAGAAGATCAGGGTGTAAATTCCAGTTTAGTAATTCAGTACAGTTTTGCCCTTCATTTGCATTTTCTTTTTTTTTTTCTTTCTGAGACGGAGTCTCGCTCTGTCACCTAGTCTGGAGTGCAGTGGCACAATGTCGGCTTACCGCAACCTCTGCCTCCCAGATTCAAGCGTTTCTCCTGCCTCAGCCTCCCGAGTAACTGGGATTACAGGTGCACGCCACCATGCCCGGCTAATTTGTGTATTTTTAGTAGAGATGGGGTTTCACCAAGCTGGCCAGGCTGGTTTCAAACTCCTGACCTTGTGATCCACCCACCTCAGCTTCCCAAAGTGCTGGGATTACAGGCATGAGCCACCGTGCCCAGCCTAATTTGCATATTTAGTTTCATCTCCTACTACTTTTCCCTATACTTCTATGCAGCCAGGCCTGACTTGTCACCTCTCGGTGATAATGTTAGGTTACTTCCTCAGTTTGCAGCATTTCTTTCCTCTGTTATTCTCCTTGTCCTTCAAGATTCAGCTCAAATGTTTCCTCTTTCATAAAATCCTCAACTTTTCTGCATTCCTCTTATAACGTGTTGAACACTTATGAGTGCTCAATATGTGCAAAGTACTTGAGAAATGTTATTTTATTCTCACAACCACTGTACAATAAAGTTTTATTATCCTGGAGTTATAATTTTAAAACCTGAGGCTCAGTGAAGTTAAGTAGGATTTGAACCTAGGCAATCTGGTTTCAGAGTGTGGCTGTAAACAATTATGTTATAAATCATTGCTAGCATGCTCACATGTGTGCACACACACACACGCACATGCTGTGAAAGAAATGTCGAGGGTGCTGTGAGAGTGAAGAAAGAACCCTAACAGATCTAGAGTGCAGGAAGGCCTTTTCTGAGGAGTGATTTTTAAGCTGAGCCCTGAAGGACAAGTAGGAGCAGCAAGACAAAGGGATATAGAAGAGAGTGTTTATGCAGAATAAACAGCTTATGCAAGGGCCCTAAGGTGCAAGAGAGTTTGGCACATTGGAGAAACTATTAATAATGAGGTAGTAAGAATGGTACAAGAGTGGTAAGAAGCTGGTGAGATAGGTAAGAAGCAGAAAATAGGGGCTCTAGCCAGGTACGGTGGCATTCACTATAATCCCAGCTACCTGGGAGGCTGAAGTGGGAGGATCGCTTAAGCCCAGGAGTTTGAGACCAGCCTGGGCAGCATAGCAAGACGTCGTCTCTTTAAAAAAAAAAAAAGAAAGAAAAGAAAGGAAGAAAGAGAGAGGCTGGGTACAGTGGCTCATGCCTGTAATCTTAACACTTTAGGAGGCTGAGGCAGGCAGATCACCTGAGGTCAGGAGTTTGAGACCAGCCTGGCCAACATGGTGAAACCCCATCTCTACTAAAAATACAAAAATTAGTTGGGTGTGGTGGCGGGTGCCTGTAGTCCCAGCTGCTCGGGAGGCTGAGGCGGGAGAATCTCTTGAACCTGGGAGGCAGAGGCTGCAGTGAGCCGAGATTCTGCCACTACGCTCCAGCCCGGGTGACAGAGTGAGACTCTGTCTCAACAACAACAACAAAAAGTTATTAAGAAAAAAAAAGAAAGAAAAGAAAAAAAGAGAGTACAGGGCCTTTGTAGGCCATGATGTGAGGAGTTTAAATTTTATTCTAAGTTCACTAGGAAACTGGTGAAGGATTTTAATCAGGGGAGTGACATGACTGGATTTGAGTTTTTAACAGTGTACTTGTAGAGAACACTATGGCCAGAGAAGAAATGATTAAAACAGTTAGAAATATTGCCTTAGTTCAGGTGACAGATGATGATGATGTAGACTATGGTGGTAGCAATAGATAGAAGTGGGTGGAATTAAGATAATTTAGAAGGAAAAATACAAAAAACTTAGCTCAGCGTGGTGGCACATGCCTGTAATCCCAGCTACTCAGGAGGCTGAAGTGTTAGAATCGCTTGAACCCAGTAGGGCGGAGGTTGCAGTGAGCCGAGATTGCACCACTGCACTCCAGCCTGGGTGACAGAACGAGACTCTGGAGTTCCAGACCAGCCTGGCCAAGATGGTGAAACCCTGTCTGTACTAAAAAAATACAAAAAATTAGCTGGGCATGGTGGTGCGCACCTGTAATCCCAGCCTCTTGGGAGGCTGAGGCAGAGAATTGCTTGAACCCGGGAGGTGGAGGTTGCAGTGAGCTGAGATCATGCCACTGCACTCCAGCCTGGGTGACAGAATGAGACTCCATCTCAAAAAAGAAAAAGAAAAAAAAAAAAGAAAAAAATTTATAAGGGGCATAAAAGGACCGCATCCTCATTTTCTTTCTGTTGCTTGTTTTTTCTTTTAAAAGTTAACTGAGGCCGGGTGCAGTGGCTCATTCCTGTAATCCCAGCACTTTGGGAGGCCGAGGCAGGTGGATCACTTGAGGTCAGGAGTTTGAGACTATCCTGGCTAACACGGTGAAACCCCGTCTCTACTAAAAAATACAAAAAACTAGCTGGTGAGGTGGCGGGCATCTGTAGTCCCAGCTACTCGGGAGGCTGAGGCAGGAGAATGGTGTAAACCTGGGAGGCGGAGCTTGCAGTGAGCTGAGATCCGGCCACTGCACTCCAGCCTGGGCAACAGAGCAAGACTGTCTCAAGAAAAAAAAAAAAAACCCACAAAAATTAACCGGGAGTGGTGGCATGCGCCTGTTATTGCAGTTACTTGAGAGACTGAGGCAGGAGAATTGCTTGAATCCAGAAGGAGGAGATTCCAGTGAGCCAAGAGTGTGCCACTGCACCCCAGCCTGGGTATCAGAGCAAGACTCCATCTCATAAACAACAACAACAACAAAAAGTTAACTGATTGTATTTCAATAGGACTGTTCGGTTTTTGTTTTGTTTTGTATGAGATGGGGTCTCACTCTGTCATCTGGGCAGAAGTGCAGTTGTGTGATCTTAGCTCACTGCAACCTCCGCCTCCTGGGCTCAAGTGAGCCTCCCATCTCAGCCTCCTGAGTAGCTAGGCCTACGAGCACACACCACCACACCTGGCTAATAGGACTGTTCAATACTGATAATAGAAAAGAAGAGAAAGAAATCAAAAGTAAACTTTCATATTATAAAGAACAAATTAGAGAGGAAAGAGATCAGGAGGAGAGAGATCAGACAGAGAATTCCTTCCTAAAAGACCAAAGACCAAGTAAAGATTATGAGGACCTCAAATGGGGCAGTGGCAATAGAAATGGATAATAAGAAATGGATTTGAGAGATGTTTTAGGGGTACAAACAACTGTGAAGATTGACTTGGTGGTGAGGGAAGAGGAAGAATGTGATCTGAGGAAACTTGAGGAGCTGAAAATGACTGAAGTTTCAGGGCCTGGAGGGATTGTGATGCCATTACTGATTTAAGGAACGTAGGAAGAGGAGACGCAGCAAGTTTTGGGAGGGAAAATGACGGATACTCAATTTGGCCATGTGGATTGTTAGGAAGACCTGATTTTAAGGAGATTTGCAGTTGGAAGTATAGATCTGATGCTCAAGGCAGATGTCACTCATTCATGCATTGATTCAGGAGAAGAGTTCTCCATTAATTCAACAAATATTTATTGAGTAACTACTGTGTGCCAGGTACTGTTCTGGATGCTCCAACAAAACAAAACAAACAAAAATACCTGCCTTCATGTTCTAGCAGGAGAGAGGGTCAATAAACAACACATGTGATAACTAAGTAAATTATAAAGTATATTATAAACTGTTAAGTGCTATGGAGAAGAGTAAAGGGAATGATGAAGTGGGTTGTGATTTTTAAGTCAGGGTAGGCCTTACTAACAATGTGATATTTAAGCAAATACCTAAAGCTAATGAGGAGTTGTCTGTGTGGATATATTGGGCAAAGAACCTTCTAGGTAGAGGGAATAGTCAGTGGAAAGGCCCTGGAGTGGGAGTGGACTTAGCATGTTCTAGGAACAGCAAGGTCAGTGATGACTGGAACAGAGTGAGCAAAGGGAGTCAGAACAATTGGCTAATGTAATGATTTAGAAGTAAAATCATCAGTCATGATTTAGATGTAAAATTGTAAGTAAAACCAAGCACTATTCTAAGTGCTTTCAGCTCATTTAATCTTGATAACAACTCTATGAGGTTGGTTCTGTTACTGTCATCTGCATTTTCACAGATAAGTACATTGAAGCACAGAGAGGAGGCCAGATAAGTAGGCCAGGACATATAAAGCCTTGAGTATCAGGCCAAAGAGCCTGAGTTTTATTCTGTAGGCAGTGGTAAACCATTAAAAATCTCGATTATGGAACTAAAATCATCACAACTGTGCTTTAGAAAGATTAATCTCATGGGATTCTTTGGAATGGATTGGAGGTAGGACAGTAGGTGATAGGAATTGAATTAAGGTGATGGTAGATGGAATAGAACAGAAAGAAGTGTGAGCAATTATACAATGCATATTTGTTGAATAATTTAGCTGGAGAAAGCATCAGAAAAATCCATTATGACAAATCTTATCTTTCAGGGTCATTTCTTTTTTTTTTTTTTTTTTTTGAGACGGAGTCTCGCTTTGTCGCCCGGGCTGGAGTGCAGTGGCCGGATCTCAGCTCACTGCAAGCTCCGCCTCCCGGGTTTATGCCATTCTCCTGCCTCAGCCTCCCGAGAAGCTGGGACTACAGGCGCCCTCCACCTCAACCGGCTAGTTTTTTGTATTTTTTAGTAGAAACCGGGTTTCACCGTGTTAGCCAGGATGGTCTCGATCTCCTGACCTCGTGATCCGCCCGTCTTGGCCTCCCAAAGTGCTGGGATTACAGGCTTGAGCCACCGCGCCTGGCCTCAGGGTCATTTCTTTAGTAGAATGGTGATTCTTAAATTTGGGGGAAATACTGTTTCCTTTGATAAGCTGATGACAGCTATGAACTCTTTCACTAGAAAATGCACAAGCCCATGATCTTATATGCAGGTTTAGTGGTTTAGGGCACACTAGAGTACATGTAGGCTAAGAACCTCTTTGGATCTCAGAATTAGGAGACCTGGGCTTGAGTCCTGCTGGGTCTGGTGTGAACTAGCTGTGACTTTGGGCAAATAATTTACTTCTCTAGACTTTATCTGTAAAAGGAAGTTTTAATTTTAGGTTACTAGATCTTTAAGTTCAGAGGGACAAAGTTTCTATTTTCATGGCACTTACTTAGGAAATAGACAACAAATAAGTAAGTAAAGACATTTGATAAGTTAGATTGAAGTGTTATAAAGAAAATTAAAGCAGGGTAAGGCAAAAAAGAATGATTATGTGCATGTGTATTTGCATGCTGGTTTTGATAGGATAGTTAGTGTGATCTTTGTGTCTCTGTACTATGGGTGCACAATTTGCTTTTTGCTTTGTCTCCTGACAGGAAAGAATTGGGATGTAAGTGCCGCCCTCAGTGATTTTGAACAGCTACGTCAAGTCCATGCTGGGAACCTACCCCCATCCTTTAGTGAGGGGATTGGTGGCTCCAGGACCCCTGAGAAAGGATTTTCTGACAGAGAGCCTACTCGCCCTCCCCGACCCATCCTCCAACGGCAGGATGACATCGTTCAAGGTACTGGGGTGACTGTGGAATGTTTCCGTAAATGGAGTAGGAAGGGAGGGGATTGTTAAATGGAGTCATAAAGTCTAGTGATTCATTGGAGGTGATTCCATTTCTTCCCCTTCTCCCAGCTGAACCCAGATTGAGGGGGCCTCAGTCTGCCCAGGTGCTGCAGTCCCTCACTGCATCTCTGCATCTTTAGTGTTATCCTATATAAAAGCCTTCCTCAGATACTGTGAAAGAAATAGAGGAAGGAGAATAACAATCTCCTTGTTGATATAAAGTTCACATAAAGGTAGAATTGAAAGAACCACTACCTCTTTGGGGGGTAATTTGTTAATATTTGCCAATATCTATCAAAATTAAAATGCATACGTACTCTGAATTAGCAATTTCATATCTAGCAATTTATCATATATGTGTGTGTGCACATATGTATCCTTTAAATAAATACATAAGGTCGGGTGTGGTGGCTCATGCCTGTAATCCCAGCACTTTGGGAGGCCGAGGTAGGCAGATCACCTGAGATCAGGAGTTCAAGACCAGTCTGGCCAACATGGTGAAATCCCATCTCTATTAAAAATACAAACATTAGCTGGGCGTGGTGGTACATGTCTGTAATCCCAGCTACTTGGGAGGTTGAGGCAGGAGAATTGCTTGAACTTGGGAGGCGGAGGTTGCAGTGAACTGAGATTACACTACTGTACTCCAGCCTGGGTGACAGAGCTAGACTGCCTCAAAAAAGTAAATAAATAAATGAATAAAAATTTAAAAAAAGAAATACATAAATGCAGCGTATAATGTTATTCACAGCAGCATTATTTTATAATAATTACATCTTGAAACTTTTTTTTTCCTTGAGGCAATCCATCTGACTTGGTGCCTCAAAGTGCTGGGATTACAGGTGTGAGCCACCACGCCTATCCCTGAAAACATTTAATGTCCATTAGTAAAGGAGTAGTTAAGAAAATTGTAATCATCCATATTGTGGAATACTCTGCAGTCATTAGAAAGAATTAGGTAGAACTTGGTGTACTGTTTTGGAAAAATTTCTAAAATCTATTCAGAAAGGGGCTGGGCATGGTGGCTCACACCTGTAATCCCCGCACTTTGCGAGGCCAAGGCTGGTGGATCACCTGAGGTCAGGAGTTCAAGACCAGCCTGGCCTACATGGTGAAACCCTGTCTCTGCTAAAATTACAAAAATTAGTTGGTCATGGTGGTGTACACCTGTAATCCCAGCTACTCGGGAGGCTGAGGCAGGACACTTGCTTAAGCCCAGGAGGCAGAGGTTGTAGTAAACCTAGATTGCGCCACTGCACTCCAGCCTGGGTGATGGAGTGAGACTCCATATAAAAATATATATATAGTTTTTTTCAAAAAGGTAAGATGCAATACAGTGTATGTAGTATATTCTTATTTGTGTTTTAAAAGATGATTTTAAAAGCTGTATATGCATTTTTAGTAGAGATGGGGTTTCACTGTGTTAGCCAGGATGGTGTCGATCTCCTGACCTCATGATCTGCCCGCCTTGGCCTCCTGAAGTGCTAGGATTACAGGCGTGAGACACCACGCCCGACCAAAACCTGTATATGCTTCTGTATGCATAAAAATTTCTAGAAGGATACAAAAGTTTGCCTCTGAGGAAGGGATCAGGAATTTTGAATGAGAAGAAGACTTCCTTGTGAAATCATTTGATACCTTTTGATAGTATATTGATTTTTTACCATAGGCACGTGGTACTGTTTTTGAGGCAGGGTCTTGCTCTGTCCCCCAAGGCTGGAGTGAGGCTGGCGGAACACAGCTCACTACAGTCTAAACCTCCTGGGCTCAAGGGATCTTACCACCTCAGCCTCCCAAGTAGCTGGAACCATGGGCATGCACCACCTCGCCTAGCTAAATTTTTTATTCTTTGTAGAAATGGGGTCTCACTCTCTGTTGCCCAGGCTGGTCTCAAATTCCTGGGCTCAAGTGATCCTTCTACCTTGGCTTCCCAAAGTTTTGGGATTACAGGTGTGAGCCACCATGCCCAGCCTACGAATACCTAAAAATATTTTTAAGGTGGGAGTGGTGGCTTACGCCTGTAATCCCAGCATTTTAGGAGGCCAAGGCTGGCAGATCACCTGAGGTCAGGAGTTTGAGGAGAACAGCCTGGCCAACGTGGAGAAACTCCATCTCTACTAAAAATACAAAAAAAATTAGCTGGATGTGGTGGCGTGTGCCCATAATCCTAGCTACTCAGAGGCTGAGGCAGGAGAATCGCTTGAACCTGGGAGGCAGAGGTTGCAGTGAGCTGAGATTGCAGCACTGCACTCCAACCTGAGTGACAGAACGAGACTCTGTCTCAATTAAAGAACAAAAACAAAAAACAAAACTAAAACATATTTTGAAAATAGCATCACTATAAGATAACTTTAGACAACTCAGTTTATTTTGTGTATCATATATTGCAAATATGGTATTAAGAACGGCCCAACATGCTTTTGAAATTTTGGCTCCTTTGGATCGTCATTAAATCGTTACATAATTGAAGCCATACAAATGTACTGTAGTACTGCATTGAGCAAATTATAATCACAATGGAATATCTGCTTGTGAATTACAAGTGTCATGTATTCAAAACAAATGAAATGATGTGGGGTACTATCTATATTATTGCTCTCCTCTATAGACTGTTAAGAATTAACTGTCCCTATAAATTTCTGATAAATATGTGTATTGAGAAAAGTTATAGTAAGCAATATAGATTAATGTTATTGATGTAGGAAGAAAGTTCCCAAATGTGTAAGATTTATTGTTGATTGTCTTTTTTTTTTTTTTTTTTTGAGATGGGGTCTTGCTCTGTTGCCCAGGCTGGAGTGCAGTGGCATGATCTTGGCTCCCTGCAGCCTCCACCTCCTAGGTTCCAGCAATTTTCCCACCTCAGCCTCCTGAGTAGCTGGGATTATAGGGGCACACCACCATGCCCGGCTAATTTTTGTATTTTTAGTAGAGACAGGGTTTCACCATGTTGGCCAGGCTGGTTTCGAACTCCTGACCTAAAGTGATCGACCTGCCTTGGCTTCCCAAAGGATTTTCTTTTCTATAATGAAAATCTTTTATAATCTTTCTAGAATGAAAATACCCTTTAGAAAAGGTATTTTCCAAGACCCTGAAAATTACCAGAGAGATTATTTGACTAACTCTAGTCTAGTGAAACCTTACTTCCCTTATTCCCTCTCCTCCCACCAAACAATGACCAGATTGCTAAATGAACGGTCCTTATCACATTGGGAAATAATGGCAGTGGAGGAAGACAGAGTCAGAGGGAGGGGAAGATCAGGCAAATTCCAAACAAGGGTAGAAGGAGGAATGGATATTTAGTGCTAATGTAAGTGCCTGCAAAAATATTTTCTCTATTTCTCCAATTAATATTTGGCTTCAGAAAAAGGATTCTGAAATTCAGTAGTCAGTTAGACTTAGTTTTTCTCTGACTGTAAACCCTGTTGAGAGGTAACTATCACCACATCAGTGTAGAGTTCTCCAAGTAGGCTGGGTGTGTTCTAAGGTGACTCCATTTCTCATTGCAGAAAAACGCCTGTCTAGGGGCATCTCCCACGCCAGCTCCAGCATTGTTTCCCTGGCCCGGTCCCATGTCTCCTCCAATGGTGGGGGTGGGGGGAGCAATGAGCACCCCCTGGAAATGCCCATCTGTGCCTTCCAGCTTCCAGATCTCACTGTGTATAATGAAGACTTCCGCAGCTTCATAGAGAGAGACCTCATTGAGCAGTCCATGCTGGTTGCCTTGGAACAGGCAGGTCAGTGAGTGCTTCCTCTCCCACGCTCTTCCCTCTGCTCTCCACCTACAGGCAGCCTTGTGGAGGGGCTGGGCTTGATCGGTAGCTTCCAGTTTAAGTGTGTGATCTGATTGCAGTCAAAGTCAGGAGTCAGTGGGATAAACTTGTGCTGTCCTTAAAGAAAGGATACAGATTAGATACTTTACTCTGGGAATTTCCTGTTTGATGGAAGAGAAACCAGATATACATGTGAAAAGGCCTAGGAATCAATACCTAGAAATCAATACATGAAAAAAATACAACTAATTATAAAGGGCTCTGGAACACCCTTGTGAACAGAAATGACCAATGCTGTAGATGATGCACAGTAGTGAACCTATCCCCCCAAATGTATTTACCTTTGTAATTGTGTTTATCTTAAATTATTGTTAAAATTAATTATTACAGGGTGAGGCAGCTGTGAATTTTGGAAAAGCTAATCAGGCATTAAAATGCTTGCATGGGATAAGAACTGGAGTTAGATGAGGGCATGGAAAGGAAGCTTTTATTTTTCATTTTGTAACCTTCTATACTAACCATATACATCTATTTGTAATGTTTTTTTAAGTTAATAAATTATCTAACTTAATAATTTTAAGTCTGGGGAGTTTATAAGCCAGTTTTTCTTTCAGTAGTTCAAGAAACTATGCTCTGCAGTAGTTCAAGAAAACTTACGCATCACTCATAAAATATTTTCCTTATGTAAATAATGGGTTGGCAATTGTGGGATGACTGTATGGAATTAAGACTTATTTTTTTGGGTGTTTTGTGTACTTTATCTTATTGCTTATTCCTTTAAAGTCACACCCCACACATGCTGACATGCTGTCATATATGCAGATGATACTCATAAGACACCTTAAATACATGCTTTGAGTTGTTTTTATTTTGTTCATGATGGGTTTTTGCTGAGGTTTGTTGCTGTGATACATACTGGTCTCCTGAGTGGAGGGAAGGAATCAGAGCCAGTCCAAGCAGTCAACGGTTTCAACTTATGTCCTCACCCTCATCAGGGTTTCTCAACCTTGGTACTATTGACATTTTGGTCTAGATAATTCTTTGTTTTGCAAGCTGCCTTGTGCATTATATCAGGTTAGCAGCATCCCTGACCTCTGCCCATTAGATACCAGTAGCATCCCACTACCAGTTGTGACATGCAAACATATCTTCAGTCATTGCTAGTGTCCCTTTGGGACGAAATTGACCCTGCTCACTGATCTAACCAATTGTGCTCACAAGATTCTGACTGACTAGATATAAGTGAAGAAGATATAAAGAGTAATCGAGTGATGGTTTTATTCTGGGTAGGCCTCCTAGAGGAGGCTGCTTTGGAGTCTGTTTTAGAAATAGGAAGGTGGGAAGAGCTTCATGGATAATCTCCTTTTCCTCCAATATCTTGTTTCTACAGGGCGTTTGAACTGGTGGGTGAGTGTGGATCCCACCTGTCAGAGGCTGCTTCCTTTGGCAACTACTGGAGATGGGAACTGTCTCCTGCATGCAGCCTCCCTTGGTGAGTCTTGAAAGCAGTCCTCCATTCGCCTGCAGAAAGGAAGCAGTTGAGTCAAATCTCATGTGTAGGACTTGATCCAGACAACCTTGATCTTAGGCAGAAATGATGGTTCAGAGCAACATTGTGCATGCATATGTGCGTGTCTGTGTGTTTATGTTGGCACAACAGGAAATGGGAGTGAGCCCTACCTTTGTGAGTGAGATAGTGAAGAGAGCACAGATACTAGCTTGGGCTGGCTTTGAAAGCTGACCCCAAGAGTAATGAGTAGGAGTAAGCCAGCAATGTATAGCTTGATGTGTGTGTATATGTACAATTCTATTTGATATTTATTCTTTTGGTGTATGAAAAAGATACGTTTTTAGCAGTCCTTTGTAACACACACTTACTTTATTTTATTTATTTAGTTTTTGAGATGGAGTCTCAGTCTGTTGCCCAGGCTGGAGTACAGTGGCATGATCTTGGCTCACTGCAACCTCCACCCCTGGGTTCAAGTGATTCTCCTGCCTCAGCCTCCCAAGTAGCTGGGATTACAGGTGGGAGCCACCATGCCCCGCTGTAAATAGGCTTAACATTTAAAGTAGGGGCTGGGTGCAGTGGCTCACGCCTATAATTCCAACATTGTGGGAGGCCAGGGTGGGTAGATCACTTGAGGCCAGGAGTTTGAGACCAGCCTGGCCAACACGGTGAAACCTCGTCTCTACTAAAAATATAAAAATTAGCCGGGCATGGTGGCAGGTGCCTGTAATCCCAGCTACTAGGGAGGCTGAGGCAGGAGAATCATTGAATCTGGGGGACGGAGGTTGCAGTGAGTGAGCCGAGATCGCACCACTGTACTGCAGCCTGAGCAACAGAGCAAGACTCTGTCTCAAAAAATAAATAAATAAGTAAATAAAAAGCCAGGCGTGGTGGCTCACACCTGTAATCCCAGCACTTTGGGAGGCCAAGGTGGGCCGATCACCTGAGGTCGGGAGTTCAAGACCAGCCTGGCCAACATCGTGAAACCCTGTATCTACTAAAAATACAGAAATTAGCCGGATATGTTGGTGGGCACCTGTAATCCCAGCTACTCGGGAGGCTGAGGCAGGAGAATCTCTTGAACATGGGAGGCGGAGGTTGCGGTGAGCCAAGAACACACATGGCACTCCAGCCTGGGGGACAGAGCGAAACTCTGTCTCAAAACAACAACAACAACAAAATAAAAACCACAAAGAAACCAAATAAACAAAAAATTAAGTCAACTTACAACTTAATATATTATTTGCAGCCTGGTGCCATGGCTCACACCTATAATCCCAGCACTTTGGGAGGGTAAAAGGTGGGGGGGGTCACTTGAGGCCAGGAGTTCGAGACCAGCCTGGTCAACATGGTGAAACCCTGTCTCTACTAAAAATACAACAATCAGCAGAGTCAAGCTGAGGTATCTTACCATTACGCTTTCTTGCCACAGGGATGTGGGGTTTCCATGATCGGGACTTGATGCTGCGGAAAGCTTTGTATGCACTGATGGAGAAGGGAGTCGAGAAGGAAGCATTGAAAAGGCGCTGGAGGTGGCAGCAGACACAGCAGAATAAAGAGGTGGGAGAGTGTGGGTGGGAGCACCTTGTTTCCTAAAGTTACCTAGCTACCAGAGTTACCTGGTGCCTGCCAGTAGAAAATATTTCCAAGTATTTAAGTCAGTGTGACTCCCTTTATGATCCTGAAAATTAAGACAAAATGCAGTTAACACCAGTGGGGTAAATGCCTTCTGATGTGGTCATGAGAACTGGTGGTGGGCATGAGACCTACAGAGAGGTTATCTAACATTGTGCTTTTCCCCC
The DNA here is from genome assembly GCF_007565055.1 of Rhinopithecus roxellana. Lineage (NCBI taxonomy): Eukaryota > Metazoa > Chordata > Mammalia > Primates > Cercopithecidae > Rhinopithecus > Rhinopithecus roxellana. Next base: position 47,526,301 of record NC_044556.1, read on the forward strand.
AATAGGTGCTTTATAGCTTTTAGTGGCAGTATTTTGCAAAATGAGTTATGACAATTCCATAGGATTTTTGTATTGTTTTGTTTTTTTTTGCTTGTAATAAGGCTAGATCAATTTTTAAAGACTTACATTTTCAGCCCCTATAGAAATGTGAATACTTAAAAATCTTTTTGGACATAAATACCATTTGTTTTTCATATACTCAGTTTTAGTTTATTTTAAATTTTAAAAAGCATAAGGAACCAGCATTCTAATCACACACACACAAAAAGCATACCTATTTAATTGAGTTTGAACAGTACTTCTCAGGAGTTTGACAGATATTGAGGCTGCTGTTATATAAGGGAGTAATAACAGATTGTTTGTACTTGCCCTCTCCAAAATGGGTTGGGCAAACTATGGCTGTTTTGTAAAAAAAACAAAACAAAACAAAAAAACAAAAAAAACCCACTTTTATCAGAACACAGCCCTGCGTATTTCTTGGATGTTTACACATGTAACTGCTTTCTTCCTCCAACAGCGGAGTAGTAACATATGGCCTGCAAAACCCATACTTATTGACTACCTGGCCCTTTACAAAAAAAGTTTGCTGATTACTTCTCTTCAATAATGACATTATGCCTTTACATAAAAATAATGAGACTCCCTATTTCCTTTTCCTGTGATTCTGTCTCCTATGTTTATATCTCCTGCTCTTTATGTATATCTATTTTTTTTTTTTTTTTTGCCATGTTATGGCTGGATCTTTCTGGGATTTAATATGGCAGTATCTCTTCAGAAGCTTTCCTTTTTCATCCACCTTTCTTTTTTTCTCATTTTATGAGAAATGAGAAAAATTGCACCACTGTAGTAGTCAGCTTATGACAGAGTAGTCAGCTCTGTCATAACTGACAATATCGAAGAGTTTTTTTGTTTTAGTTATTTAGAATTTTATGTCCTGAAGATTTAATATGTAAGTAGAACATGCTATGTTTCTTCCTCAAAAACATATAATCCAGTTGTTAAAAGTAGGATGATATTAAGATCAGAATCCTGTCCTTGAGCAGCCAGTCTTCCCCGGAAGATTCCTGAGGGAAATAAACCCATAGGGGCAAGGCCTCATAAATGACATTCTTTATTAGCACCAAAAGCTAGAGCTAGCCTAGAATTTAGAATCCAAAGCCAGTCAGCAGTCAGTTTTGTAGTAGTCAACTTTGTCCTCTTCACTGTTGAGTTCAGATAATACCGGAACCTTAACCACTGCAGAAGCAAGAAAAAGCCAAACCAAAACATGCCAGCTATTAAGTAGAAATGACAGCAACAGCCAGAAAATAAGTGTATCCAATTTCAGTTATTAAAGCAATTACAGCTATTATTCTAAAGATGAGGTTAGATTATTATGGTATTTAACCAGGAAACCCAGAAATACCCAAGTTCTATCCTTGGCCAGCCAGCCTTAACCTCTCAAAGTCCCCAACATGCATAGAAAATAGTGGCTAGTAATGGAGTGATCGTTTTACTTCTTTTGCTCAGCACAGTGAACATTCATACTGAAAATGTGGCCTTCATAATTGTCTTAGCTTAGACCATTCATAGCATTATACCTACCTTGGGAGTGGGAATGGTAGGAGGGGGATAATGAACTTGGGAAGCTTCCTTTAGCTCCCCAGTACCAAAACCACACTAAGTAAGTTTTGATTTCCTGGGCTTCCTTGTTTTATGTTGAAATTGGTGGTGAGGCTCAGTAATAGTTTCTTAAATGTTAAGGCTAGAAGTGTACACCATCTAGTGGCTGTGTGTATTATAACAGTAAGCAGAAACAGGCGAGGAAGAGGGAGCCAGATCCCTCCGGATGCGTCTATTGGAGTGACTGCAGCACTCCATATAGAACTTGGGCATTGCTCTATTTATTTATTTATTTATTTATGAGACGGAGTCTTGCTCTGTCGCCCAGGCTGGAGTGCAGTGGCATGATCTCTACTCACTGCAAACTCTGCCTCCCGGGTTCATGCCATTCTCCTGCCTCAGTCTCCCGAGTAGCTGGGACTACAGGCACCCGCCACTACGCCCGGCTAATTTTTTGTATTTTTTAGTAGAGATGGAGTTTCACCGTGTTAGCCAGGATGGTCTCAATCTCCTGACCTCGTGATCCGCCCGCCTTGGCCTCCCAGAGTACTGGGATTACAGGCGTGAGCCATCGCGCCTGGCCTGCTCTCTTTATTTTTAATTGAAGTAAAATTTGTGATAGCATTTTACAAATTGAAAATAGCTGTGTCATTAAAAAGTTTCCAATTAAATTTGTTCCCAGTCCCCCTCATGTTTCCAGTGATTCCTTCTACTCTGTCAGTGTAGACTCATTTTAATACTAATGTCAGCCAAATAAAACGAATAAGGTAAACTTATTTCTCTTATCATTATATACTTCCTAAAGCCAATGTATTTTAAAATTGCTTGTACCATTGCCTGCTCTCCTTTGGTAAAAATTGTAGTTTCACTTAGCATATGTTTATTGATTACAGTCACGAAATAGACCTTGGGCGTATTGCATAAAACCTGATCCTAGAGTAGAGGAGAAGATGGATACGTAAATATATAATTGCAACAGGTTATAACATGTATAACTCTTATGATAGACGTCTCTGTAGCAGTTAATGCCGGCCGAGTGCGGTTGCTCATGCCTGTAATCCCAGCACTTTGGGAGGCCAAGGCAGGTGGATCACCTGTTAGTAGTTCGAGACTAGCCTGGCCAACATGGTGAAACCCCGTCTCTACTAAAAATACAAAACTAGCCAGGCATGGTGGCATGCATGTGTAGTCCCAGCTACTCAGGAGGCTGAGGCAGGAGAATTGCTTGAACCTGAGAGGTAGAGGTTGCAGTGAGCCAAGATCATGCCACTGTACTCCATCCTGGGTGACAGAGCAAGACTTTGTCTCAAAACAAACAAACAAAAACAACAACAACAAAAAACAACTCTATAGCAGTTAGGGAGAGAGGATACAAAGGAAGGAGTGGTTGACTACCAAGGGAGATTTAGGAGACTATTTAGAGGAATGATACTTGGGTTCTGTCCTAAAAGTTGAGAAATTGTTCACAAGGTCAGTAGAAAGTGAGCTACTCCAGGCAGAAGGAACAACTTAGACAAAAGCTCAGTGGTATAAAACAAACATGGTACATTTCAGGAACTACAGCTAATTCAGTGAGATATATCTGACTAGAGAAGTGGGTAGGGGCCAGGAAGTTGGCTTTGTATGCAGCGTTTCTATTTGGGAGGCTGAGGCAGGAGAATCGCTTGAACCCAGGAGGTGGAGGTTGCAGTGAGCTGAGATTGCTCCTCTGTACTCCAGCCTGGGCGACAGAGCAAGACTTCATCTCAAAAAAAAAAAAAAAAAAAAAAAAAAAAAAAAGGAAAGTATCCAGGTGTGGGGTGGGTGAAAGAAAGAGAGGAATATTAGATAATTCCTTGGTTTTGAGCTTGGATGTTTGGGTGATAGTTGGTACTATTCACTAAAGTAGGAAAATAGGAAGAAGAGTGGGTTTGGGAAAAAACAGGAGTTCTATTTTGACTCTACAGAGTTGAGGTAGCCATGGGCAGGTGGCATTCTCCAATAGGTAGCTGGATATATGAATATAGAAATTAAGAAGTCTAGACTGGGTGCAGTGGCTCATGCCTGTAATCCCAGCATTTTGGGTGGCTGAGGTGGGTGGATCACCAGGTCAGGAGTTCGCGATCAGCCTGGCCAACATGGTGAAAGCCTGTCTTTACTAAAAATACAAAAATTAGCTGGGCATGTTGGTGGGTGCTGTAATCCCAGCTACTAGGGAGGCTGAGGCAGGAGAATCATTTGAACCCGGGAGGTGAAGTTTACAGTGAGCCAAGATTGTGCCATTGCACTCCAGCCTGGGTGACTCTGTCTGAAAAAAAGAAAAAAGAAAAAAAAAAAAAGAAAAGAAATTAATAAATCTGGACTGGAGATAGATGGTATATACCGTACAGATGGTAGTGAGTGAGATTATGGCAGTAGAAGAGATCACCCAGAGGGAACCAAGGCGAAAATCATTGACACACCACTACTGATTTGGGGGCAGACAGAGTTTAGAGAAATAGTAAGCAACCTTATGGAAGCTAATGGTGAAGAAAAATTTAAAAAGGAAAATAACCTGCGGGAAGGCTAAGATAAGAACCAGGGTCCACTGAATTTGGCAATTAGAAGGTCATTATTCTTTGCCAAAATCCGGTAGGTGAAATGGTATGTGGCAGGTGGGTGAGCAGGATGGAGGGCAGAAATGGGACAGATTGCAATAGGTCAAAAAAGAATGGATGATAAAGAAGTGTAATAGTCATAGACTATTTGTTCATGGATCTTGACTGTAAAAGAGGGAAGAGATTTGACTTTGTAGTATAATTTGTAAACCAAGTGCTAAGGGATTAGGGAGTGGAGTAGCAGTGAGTAAGGTAGAATAGGTATTGCCTCTTAGAAACCAGCCTCTAATTGCCCAATGTTCCCTGCCTGTCCTTCACACAGTCAGGGCTGGTATATACAGAGGATGAATGGCAGAAGGAGTGGAATGAACTGATCAAGCTTGCCTCAAGTGAACCCCGAATGCATCTAGGTACCAATGGAGCCAACTGTGGTGGGTAAGTATGGCTAAGTGGGGGAGCGGGAAACCTTCATAGAGTCCTCACTGGGTTTCCACAGCCCCCTGTCTAGAGAGCTCTGTGCTAAGAGGATATTAGAAGGAAAGAGAGGAGCTATGCTAATGGCACAAAAGTGTAACAACATGATGTTTAGGAACTACAGGTAGTTCACTATTGAACTGGAATATAAAGTAGCTCATCTAGACTTTGGAAACTTCGGGACAAATGACCCAGTATCTTCAGTAAGTAAACTGCAAGGAAAATAAAAAGGGACAAGGAACTTGTAGGTTTAAATGCAGTAAAAAGACATATCAGGTTGGGTGCGGTGTCTCATGCCTGTAATCTCAGCACTTTGAAAGGCTGAGGCAGGAGGATCGCGTGAGCCCAGGAGTTTGAAACCAGCCTGGGTAACATAGTGAGACCCCATTTCTTTTTTTTTTTCTTTTATTTTTTATTTATTTTAAAATTTTTTTTGAGACAGAGTCTCACTCTGTTGCCCAGGCTGGAGTGCAGTGGTGTGATCTCTGCTCACTGCAACCTCTGCCTCCTGGGTTCCAGTGATTCTCTGTTTCAACCTCCCAAGTAGCTGGGACTACAGGTGTGTGCCAGCACGCCCAGCTAATTTTCATGTTTTTATTAGAGACTGGGTTTCACCATTTTGGCCAGGGTGATCTCAAACTCCTGGCCTCAAGTGATCCACCTACCTTGGCCTCCCAAAGTGCTGGGATTACAGGTGTGAGCCACCATGCCTGGCCAGTGAGACCACATCTTTCCAAAAAAAAAAAAAGAAAGAAAGAAAATTAGCCAGGCATGGTGGTGCACAATTAAGGAAATGTGAACAATGTCTCTGTGTTTGATTACTGTTAAAATTATAAAGTGTGATATTAATGGTATAGTGGTTGTTTAAAAAGGTAGTCCTGGCCAGGCGCAGTGGCTCATGCCTATAATCCCAGCACTTTGGGAGGCCAAGGTGGTTGGGAATTCGAGACCAGCCTGGCCAACATGGTGAAACCCCGTCTCTACTGAAAATACAAAAAATTAGCTGGGCATGGTGCTGGGTGGCTGTAATCCCAGCTACTTGAGAGGCTGAGGCAGTAGAATTGCTTGAACCCAGGAGACAGAGATTGCAGTGAGCTGAGATCACGCCACTGTACTCCAGCCTTGGCGACAGAGTGAGACTCCATCTCAAAAAAAAAATAAAAAGGTAGTCCTTTATTTTTTTAGAGATAGAAACTGAAATAAAATAAAAATGGATGAAATTATATAATGTCCAGGATTTGCTTCAAAATAATCTGGTGGGAGCCCATGGTGGGGGAGGTAGGTAAATAGATTTGAGACGTAGTGAAACAAGGTTGACCATGTGTTGAAGATGGCTGAATAGGAACAGCTCCAATCTACAGCTCCCAGCTTGAGTGACGCAGAAGAGGGATGATTTCTGCATTTCCAACTGAGGTAGCAGGTTCATCTCACTGGGGCTTGTCGGACAGTGGGTGTAGCCCACGGAGTGTGAGCTGAAGCAGGGCGGGGCATCACCTCACCTGGGAAGTGCAAGGGGTTGGCGAATTCCCTTTCCTAGCCAAGGGAAGCCGTGACAGACGGTACCCGGAAAATTGGGACACTCCCACCCTAATAGTGCGCTTTCCCAACGGTCTTAGCAAATGGCATACCTGGAGATTATATCCCGTGCCTGGCTCGGAGGGTCCCACGCCCATGGAACCTTGCTTACTGCTAGCACAGCAGTCTGAGATTGAACTGCAAGGCGGCAGCGAGGCTGGGGGAGGGGCGTCCGCCATTACTGAGGCTTGAGTGGGTAAACAAAGTGATTGGGAAGCTCGAACCGGGGGGAGCCCACCGCAGCTCAAGGAGGCCTGCCTTCCTCTGTAGACTCCACTTTTGTGGGCAGGGCATAGCTGAACAAAAGGCAGCAGAAACTTCTGCAGACTTAAACATCCCTGTCTGACAGCTTTGAAGAGAGTAGTGGTTCTTCCAGCATGGAGTTCGGGATCTGAGAACGGACAGACTGCCTCCTCAAGTGGGTCCCTGACCCCGAGTAGCCTAACTGGGAGACACCTCCCAGTAGGGGCCAACTAACATCTCGTACAGCTGGGTGCTGCTCTGAGACGAAGCTTCCAGACGAAGGATCAGGCAGGAACATTTACTGTTCTGCAATATTTGCTGTTCTGCAGCCTCCACTAGTGATACCCAGGCAAACAGGGTCTGGAGTGGACCTCCAGCAAACTCCAACAGACCTGCAGCTGAGGGTCCTGACTATTAGAAGGAAAACTAACAAACAGAAAGGACATCCACACCAAAACCCCATCTGTACATCACCATCATCAAAGACCAAAGGTAGATAAAACCACAAAGATGGGGAGAAACCAGAGCAGAAAAACTGAAAATTCTAAAAATCAGAGTGCCTCTTCTCCTCCAAAGGAACGCAGCTCCTCTCCAGCAACAGAAAAAAGCTGGACAGAGAATGACTTTGACAAGTTGAGAGAAGGCTTCAGACGATTGGTAATAACAAACTCTGAGCTAAAGGAGGACGTTCGAACCCATCACAAAGAAGCTAAAAACCTTGAAAAAAGATTAGACGAATGACTAACTAGAATAAACAACATAGAGAAGACTTTAAATGACCTGATGAAGCTTTAAACCATGGCACGAGAACTACGTGACGCATGCACAAGCTTCAGTAGCCAATTCGATCAAGTGGAAGAAAGGGTATCAGTGATTGAAGATCAAATGAATGAAATGAAGCAAGAAGTTCAGAGAAAAAAGAGTAAAAAGAAACGAATAAAGCCTCCAAGAAATATAGGACTATGTGGAAAGACCAAATCTATGTCTGATTGGTGTACCTGAAAATGACGGGGAGAATGGAACCAAGCTGGAAAACACTCTTCAGGATATTATTCAGGAGAACTTCCGCAACCTAGCAAGGCAGGCCAACATTCAAATTCAGGAAATACAGAGAACACCACAAAGATACTCCTTTAGAAGAGCAACTCCAAGATACATAATTGTCAGATTCACCAAAGTAGAAATGAAGGAAAAAATGTTAAGGGCAGTCAGAGAGAAAGGTTGGGTTACCCACAAAGGGAAGCCCATCAGACTAACAGCAGATCTCTCAGCAGAAACACTACAAGCCAGAAGAGAGTGGCAGCCAATATTCAACATTCTTAAAGAAAAGAATTTTCAACCCAGAATTTCATATCCAGCCAAACTAAGCTTCATAAGTGAATGAGAAATAAAATCCTTTACAGACAAGCAAATGCTGAGAGATTTTGTCACCACCAGGCCTGCCTTACAAGAGCTCCTGAAGGAAGCACTAAACATGGAAAGGAACAACTGGTACCAGCCACTACAAAAACATGCCAAAATGTAAAGACCATTGATGCTAGGAAGAAACTGCATCAACTAACAAGCAAAATAACCAGCTAACATCATAATGACAGGATCAAATTCACACATAACAGTATTGACCTTAAATGTAAATGGGCTAAATGCTCCAAGTAAAAGATGCAGACTGGCAAATTGGATAAAGAGTCAAGACCCATCAGTGTGCTGTATTCAGGAGACCCATCTCAGGTGCAGAGACACACATAGGCTCAAAATAAAGGGATGGAGGAAGATCTACCAAGCAAATGGAAAACAAGAAAGCAGGGGTTACAATTCTAGTCTCTGATAAAACAGACTTTAAACCAACAAAGATCAAAAGAGACAAGGAAGGCCATTACATAATGGTAAAGGGATCAATTCAACAGGAAGAGCTAACTATCTTAAATGTATATGCACCCAATACAGGAGCACCCAGATTCATAAAACAAATCCTTAGAGACCTACAAGGAGACTTAGGCTCCCATACAATAATAATGGGAGACTTTAATACCCCACTGTCAACATTAGACAGATCGAGACAGAAAGTTAATAAGGATATCCAGGACTTGAACTCAGCTCTGCACCAAGCAGACCTAATAGACATCTCCAGAACTCTCCACCCCAAATCAACAGAATATAGATTCTTCTTAGCACCACATTGCAGTTATTCCAAAACTGACCACATAGTTGGAAGTAAAGCACTTCTCAGCAAATGTAAAAGAACAGAAATTATAACAAACTGTCTCTCAGACCACAGTGTAATCAAATTAGAACTCAGGATTAAGAAACTCACTCAGAACTGCTCAACTGCATGGAAACTGAACAACCTGCTCCTGAATGACTACTGGGTACATAACGAAATAAAGGCAGAAATAAAGATGTTCTTTGAAACCAATGAGAACAAAGACACAACATACCGGAATCTCTGGGACACAGTTAAAGCAGTGTGTAGAGGGAAATTTGTAGCACTAAATGCCCACAAGGGAAAGCAGGAAAGATCTAAAATTGACACCGTCACATCACAATTAAAAGAACTAGAGAAGCAAGAGCAAACACATTCAAAAGCTAGCAGAAGGCAAGAAATAACTAAGATCAGAGCAGAACTGAAGGAGATAGAGATACAGAAAACCCTTCAAAAAATCAATGAATCCGGGAGCTGTTTTTTTGAAAAGATCAACAAAATTGATAGACCACTAGCAAGACTAATAAAGAAGAGAGAAGAATCAAATAGACATAATAATAAATAATAAAGGGGATATCACCACCGATCCCACAGAAATACAAACTACCATCAGAGAATACTATAAACACCTCTATGCAAATAAACTAGAAAATCTAGAAGAAATGGATAAATTCCTGGACACATACACCCTCCCAAGACTAAACCAGGAAGAAGTTGAATCCCTGAATAGACCAATAGCAGACTCTGAAATTGAGCCAATAATTAATAGCCTACCAACCAAGAAAAGTCCAGGACGAGACGGATTCACAGCCGAATTCTACCAGAGGTACAAGGAGGAGTTGGTATCATTCCTTCTGAAACTATTCCAATCAATAGAAAAAGAGGGAATCCTCCCTAACTCATTTTATGATGCCAGCATCATCCGGATAGCAAAGCCTGGCAGAGACACAACAAAAAAGAATTTTAGACCAATATCCCTGATGAACATTGATGCAAAAATCCTCAATAGAATACTGGCAAACCGAATCCAGCAGCACATCAAAAATCTTATCCACCAAGATCAAGTTGGCTTCATCCCTGGGATGCAAGACTAGTTCAACATATGCAAATGAATAAACATAATCCATCATATAAACAGAACCAAAGACAAAAACCACATGATTATCTCAGTAGATGCAGAAAAGACCTTCGACAAAATTCAACAGCTCTTTATGCTAAAAACTCTCAATAAACTATATATTAATGAGACATATCTCAAAATAATAAGAGCTATTCATGACAAACCCACAGCCAATATCATACTGAATAGGCAAAAACTGGAAGCATTCCCTTTGAAAACTGGCACAAGACAGGGATGCCCTTTCTCACCACTCCTATTCAACATAGTGTTAGAAGTTCTAGCCAGGGCAATCAGGCAGGAGAAATAAATAAAGGGTATCCAATTAGGAAAAGAGGAAGTCAAATTGTCCCTGTTTGCAGATGACATGATTGTATATTTAGAAAACTCCATCGTCTCAGCCTAAAATCTCCTTAAGCTGATAAGCAACTTCAGCAAAGTCTCAGGATACAAAATCAATGTGCAAAAATCACAAGCATTCTTATACAGCAATAATAGACAGCCAAATCATGAGTGAACTCCCATTCACAATTGCTTCAAAGAGAATAAAATACCTAGGAATCCAGCTTACAAGGGATATGAAGGACCTCTTCAAGAACTACAAACCACTGCTCAACGAAATAAAAGAGGACACAAACAAATGGAACAACATTCCATACTCATGGATAGGAAGAATCAATATCGTGAAAATGGCCATACTGCCCAAGGTAATTTATAGATTCAATGCCATCCCCATCAAGCTACCAATGACTTTCTTCACAGAATTGGAAAAAACTACTTTAAAGTCCGTATGGAACCGAAAAAGAGCCCTCATTGCCAAGGCAATCCTAAGCCAAAAGAACAAAACTGGAGGCATCATGCTACCTGACTTCAAACTATACTACAAGCCTACAGTAACCAAAACAGCATGGTACTGGCACCAAAACAGAGATGTAGACCAACGGAACAGAACAGAGCCCTCAGAAATAATACCACACATGTACAACCATCTGATCTTTGACAGACCTGACAAAAACAAGAAATGGGGAAAGGATTCCCTATTTAATAAATGGTGCTGGGAACACTGGCTAGCCATAAGTAGAAAGCTGAAACTGGATCCCTTCCTTACATCTTATACAAAAATTAATTCAAGATGGATTAAAGACTTAAATGTTAGACCTACAACCGTGAAAACCCTAGAACAAAACCTAGGCAATACCATTCAGGACACAGGCATGGGCACGGGCTTCATGTCTAAAACACCAAAAGCAATGGCAACAAAAGCCCAAATAGACAAATGGGATCTAATTAAACTAAAGAGCTTCTGCACAGCAAAAGGAACCACCATCAGAGTGAACAGGCAACCTACAGAATACGAGAAAATTTTTACAACCTACCCATTTGACAAAGGGCTACTATCCAGAATCTACAAAGAACTCAAACAAATTTACAAGAAAACAACAGCTCCATCAAAAAGTGGGCGAAGGATATGAACAGACACTTCTCAAAAGGAGACATTTATGCAGCCAACAGACGCATGAAAAAATACTCATCATCACTGGCCATCAGAGAAATGCAAATCAAAACCACAATGAGATACCATCTCACAGCAGTTAGAACGGCGATCATTAAAAAGTCAGGAAACAACAGGTGCTGGAGAGGATGTGGAGAAATAGGAACACTTACACTGTTGGTGGGACTGTAAACGAGTTCAACCATTGTGGAAGACAGTGTGGTGATTTCTCAAGAATCTAGAACTAGAAATACCATTTGACGCAGCCATCCCGTTACTGGGTATATACCCAAAGGATTATAAATCATGCTGCTGTAAAGACACATGCACACGTATGTGTATTGTGGCACTATGCACAATAGCAAAGACCTGGAACCAACCCAAATGTCCATCAATGATAGACTGGATTAAGAAAATGTGGCACATACACACCATGGAATACTATGCAGCCATGAAAAGGCATGAGTTCATGTCCTTTGCAGGGACATGGATGAAGCTAGAAACCATCATTCTGAGCAAACTATCACAAGGAGAGAAAACCAAACACTGCATGTTCTCACTCATAGGTGGGAATTGAACAATGAGAACACTTGGACATAGGGTGGGGAACATCACACACCAGGGCCTGTTGTGGGGTGCGGGGAGGGGGGAGGGATAGCATTAGGAGATATACCTAATGTAAATGACAAGTTAATGGGTGCAGCACACCAACATGGCACATGTAGACATGTAAAACAAACCTGCACATTGTGCACATGTACCCTAGAACTTAAAGTATAAAAAAAAAAAATGTGCAGGAGCAGCAAGCAGTTCCCATGCTACCCTAGATCTGAGGAGTAGCTTTGGGTGCATTCCTGAAATTACAGCCTAGAATCTGTTTATTGATCCATTTAGTACTGACACAAGCCTGTAATATGCTGTAATAAACTTTCTGTTTAAAGGGAAAAAAAAGTTGACCATGTGTTTATAATTGTTAAAGCTGGGTGATAGATGCATGATTGTTTAGTATACTATCATTTCTAGTATTGAATATGTTTAAAATTTTGAAATTTTGCATAATGGTTAAAAATTATAACCTATCCAGATTTGGTTGTACATAAGAATAATCTGGGCGAGTTATTTAAAATGCTGATTTCTGGACCTCCACCCCAGAAAAGTCCAGTTGAGTTGGACAGAGGTAAGGCCCAGAAATCTTTGTTTGTAATAAGCATCCAGTATTGAATAAAATTGCTTTAGGGGGTGGAAGCCATTGAATATTGAGTATGTGAATGACAGGAGCAAATTTGTCCCTCCATATTTGAACACAGTGACTCCAGTGGTTAATGAAGTGGAAAGGAGTGAGATAAGAGGCAGTTGTAGTAATCCAGGAAAGGGCCATGGATGTGAACAGTGAGGTAGACTGAAGATAGGCCAAGGGAGACAGATAAAAGAAACACACAGGAAATGGGATTGGTGAAACCATGTGATTACTGGAAGGTGAGAGATAAAAGCACAGTAAATATTCCACAAACTGCTGATTGAGCTACTGGATAGATGGTGAGGCTGTTCTTTAAGTGAGGGAACATAGGAAAGGAATTGTGTTTGGCCGTTTTTGTAAGACATGAGTGTGATGTGTGGGTGGTTGTAGTATATGAAGTAAGTAGGATGAAGCTATGCAGTTGTGTATTGAGCTACTGGATAAAGAGAATGGAGAGAGGCTATTGAACAGGAGGAATATTAAGAGATAGAGATTACCTCCAAATTCCTAACACTGCTTTAACCCCAGAGACTTCAAATCTCTTTTCTTGGATTTCCCCATATGTGAAACGGAAGTAGAAACAGCTATGGTAGCATAAAATAATCAGGTATATCAGTGGCAGCCTTAAGACTGGAAAACCAGGAAAGGACATTCTTCTTTTCCCTTTCTGCAGAACTGGTCTTCAGGGTCTCCTGTTTCTATTCTCTCATTTTTACCGCACCTCTTCCACTCTCTTCCCCTCCCGCTGTTCCAGGGTGGAGAGTTCTGAGGAGCCTGTATATGAGAGCCTTGAAGAGTTTCACGTCTTTGTCCTTGCTCATGTGCTTAGGAGGCCCATAGTCGTCGTGGCAGACACCATGCTGAGGGACTCCGGAGGGGAAGGTGAGTCAGCCAGTCAGTCCTCACTCCATCCTGAGCACCCCCTTTTGCAGAGCCTTAGGCTAAGCATTGGAAGGAAGGCAGGAAAGGGGATATATAGACCCTTGGGGAGAAAGCAAGTTATCAATTAGAATAGTGCAAAATTCTCAAGAGATGCTGAGTAAAGCAGTTGGGATTCGTTGACAGTGCTTCTTAGGAAATAATTATTAAACATGTTGGAATGAAAGCAGGGGCTCAGTTGGCAGAATGGGGTGAAGGGATTGTCCACTAGGCAGAAACACAGCCTTCATAATAATCTTCATGGCTTCCTGCAGCATTTGCCCCTATTCCCTTTGGAGGAATCTATCTGCCTTTGGAGGTCCCAGCCAGCCAGTGTCACCGCTCCCCTCTGGTGCTCGCATATGATCAGGCCCACTTTTCTGCACTTGTGTCCATGGAGCAGAAGGAGAATACCAAGGAACAAGGTGCCGAATGACATGTCTTTTGGTCTGCATTATTTTTACTTGAAAAACTTGAATGAGATCTAATGTAGGAGGAAAGAATTAAGTGGCATGCAAGCCCAGACAGCACATGTTGATACTGTTTTATTAAGCTATAAGTTACGCCAGAGTTTTCAAATTAAAAAAAAAAGTGGGGGTTTGGGAGTAAAGCAAGACCTATATTCCCTCTTCTGGAGTAAAGGCTTATGATTAAGGTGGTAAGAGCTTCTAAATGATGCTTTTCTAATTTGTGTTAAATTATGACTGAATTATCTGAATATACATTAACTGGAAAGAACATCGTGAGAGTTAGTTAACTGACTGGTGGGGACTCAGGGAGATTTGTGGCCTAAAACATATGCTGTGTGGTAGCGGGAAAACTAGCCAATTAGTTTTAATGCCGGGCTAATTCACATGTAAGAACTGAGAAGTGACTACAATTAAAGATCTTGGTATGATTTTAGTGAAGTAAGTCTGTGTTCAGTTGCCTTTCTCTCTCAAGGAGATTCCTTAATGATATGTTTCTTCCTCCCCAGCTGTGATCCCACTTACAGATTCAGAGTATAAGCTGCTACCCCTGCACTTTGCTGTGGACCCTGGAAAAGGATGGGAGTGGGGCAAAGATGATAGTGACAATGTCCGATTGGCCAGGTAAGCCAGGCCTAGTCTTTTCATCTACTTTGTAGCTGGGATTTCTTCCACATGCAGCATCCATCTCCCCGGGATTTTTCCTCAGCTCAGGCAAGACAGTCACAAGCTAAGGCGAGTTTTGTGAAGATGGGGAGGTAGAGGACAGGTTGGGCACCAGGACTCTTTCATGGTGTAGCTGCTTTTTCTCCCTCTGAAAGGGATGGGAGTCCTAGCATCTCAACTTGTTCTTTTCTTATAATAGGAAAAGTGTTCATGTACTGATTCATTCCTAAAAGAGTAATCAGAAAATCAGGATAATAAGGCCGGGCGTGGTGGCTTATGCCTGTAATCCCAGCACTTTGGGAGGCCGAGGTGAGTGGATCACAAGGTCAGGAGTTCGAGACCAGCCTGGTCAATATGGTGAACCCTTGTCTCTACTAAAAATACAAAAGTTAACTGGGTGTGGTAGCGTGCACCTGTAGTCCCGGCTACTTGGGAGGCTGAGGTAGCAGAATCACTTGAACTCGGGAGGTGGAGGTTGCAGTGAGCCGACATTGTGCCACTGCACTCCAGCCTGGGTGACAGAGTGAGACTCTGTCTCAAAAAAAAAAAAAAAAAGAAAAAAAGAAAGAAAATCAGGATAATCAAATCACATATCTTAGCCCAAGTGAGAGGAGTTTTAAAGAATTGATCAAGGCTGGATGCGGTGGCTCATGCCTGTAATCCCAGCATGTTGGGAGGCCGAGGCGGGCGGATCATCTGAGGTCAGGAGTTTGAGACCAGCCTGGTCAACATGGAGAAACCTCGTCTCTACTAAAAATACAAAATTAGCGGGGCGTGGTGGCGCATGTCTGTAATCCGAGCTACTTGGGAGGCTGACGCAGGAGAATCACTTGAACCCAGGAGGCAGAGGTTGCAGTGAGCTGAGGTGGTGCCATTACACTCCAGTATGGGCAACAAGAGCGAAACTCCATCCAAAATAAATAGATAAATAAATAAGTGATCAAAATAGTTTGCTCTGAGTTTTTTGCCTTTCTGGAATTTAAACTAATAGCAAGATAAATATGTTCCCTACCCTCTCAGCCCCCACTCTGCCTCCCTGTGGCTTGTTAGGCTTTCCTTCTGCCTCCTGCATCAACTTCCTGATGGAGAGTGTATGAATGCAAAAGCTCCTCCCTTAGTACTTACCCAGCGCTTCCCTCTCTGGGCTCCTGCCACTGGGTCCCAGCTAAGAGAGTTTGATTTTAAAATCCAGAGTTTATGACTTTTTAAAATTAACCTCTCACCTATTTATCAAAAGCTCCTTCTAAATAATATTTATAACAACAACAATAATAATGGCTACTGTCTAGTATTTTCCATTTTCCAGACACTGTACTGGGCTCTTTCCAAACACTATTTTAATCTTTACAACAACCCTGCAGGATAGATATTATCTATACCCATTCTCAGCTGCAACTGAGTTTCAGGGAGGTTGAAGTGACTTGCTTAAGGTTATAAAGCTTATTAATTAGTGGAGAATAGTTCAAACCCAATCCTATTTGACTCCTAAGCCATGTAGCCCTCTCCCACCCTTTCTCCCAACTATATCAAGTTGCTTTGCTTTTGAAAGGTCACAGTGAATTTTTTTTTCTTTTTTTCATAGTGTAATTCTGTCCCTAGAGGTCAAATTGCATCTGCTGCATAGCTACATGAATGTGAAGTGGATCCCACTGTCCTCTGATGCACAGGTGAAGACTTCTCCCACATCTACCCTGGTGTGTCTTCATTTCATTTTCAGTGACAGAACAAGGAGATCTGGGATGGTTTCCTTCTGAATCTATTCTGAGTGGTGGCTTACAATTCAAGGTTAGAAGTAACTAGAAGATGCCAAATAAGTTCCAAAGACACTTTTTCCTGTTTTTATTGTATTTCTTATTTATTTATTTTTTTTGAGATGGAGTCTTGCTCTGTCGCCCAGGCTGGAGTGCAATGGCATAATCTTGGCTCATTGCAACCTCCGCCTCCTGGGTTCAAGCGATTCTCCTGCCTCAGCCTCCTGAGTAGCTGGGATTACAGGTATGTGCCACCAAGTCCAGCTAATTTGTGTATTTTTAGTAGAGGGCAGGTTTCACCATCTTGGCCAGGCTGGTCTTGAATGCCTGACCTCAGATGATCTGCCCGCCTTGGCCTCCCACAGTGCTGGGATTACAGGCGTGAACCACCGCACCTGGCCTTTCCTGCGTTTTTGTTTTTTTTTTTAAGAGGAAGTCTTGCTCTGTTACCCAGGCTGAAGTGCAGTGGCACAATCTTGGCTCACAGCAACCTCCACTTCGCGAGTCCAAGCAATTCTCCTGCCTCAGCCTTAGGAGTAGCTGGGATTACAGACGTGTGCCACCACACCCAGCTGATATTTGTATTTTTAGTAGAGATGGGGTTTCACTATGTTGGCCAGGCTGGTCTCGAACTCCTGACCTCAGGTGATCCACCCACCTTGGCCTCCCAAAGTTCTGGGATTACAGGCATGAGCCACTGCACCCGGCCCTTTCCTGCTTTTTTAAAACCGTTAGTCTCCTATTTTCCACATCTCCTCTCCAACCAGGCTCTGTTGTCTGATACTAAAACATATATATATTTTTTGAGATGGAGTCTTGCTCTTGTCGCCCAGGCTGGAGTGCAGTGACACAATCTTGGCTTACTGCAACCTCTACCTCCTGGGTTCAAGCGATTCTCCTGCCTCAGCCTCCCGAGTAGCTGAGATTACAGGTGCCCGCCATCATGCCTGGCTAATTTTTGTATTTTTTTCTTTGAGTTGAAGTTTTGCTCTTGTTGCCCAGGCTGGAGTGCAATGGTGTGATCTCGGCTCACTGCAACTTCCGCCTCCTGGGTTCAAGCGATTCTCCAGTGTCAGCCTCCTGAGTAGCTGGGATTACAGGCATGCACCACCATGTCCAGCTAATTTTGTATTTTTAGTGGAGACAGCGTTTCTCCATGTTGGCCAAGCTGGTCTGGAACTCCCGACCTTAGGTGATCCGCCCACCTCGGCCTCCGAAAGTGCTGGGATTACAGGCATGAGTCACCACGCCTGGCTTAACATATTCTTTAAGAAAGGTTTTCAGGACTGTTTGTTGAACTTGAGATGATCATTATTTTGTCCTAAGTCTTCTGTAGATAGACCTCTGTTTTGGGCACTAGGACACGGAGTAGCTTAAAGAGGTCATAATTCAGTGGGCTCTGAGTTAGAACAGGAGCACAGGAGTAAGGGCAAATTGATGAACTCCAATGCAGAATGTATAAAAGTTGAGGGGATGCAAAGTGGCTAGACTTGGTTAGTTTTGATTAGTCAAGACTTTCTTGAGATTAGTTTTGCGCAGAATTTGGCATAGAGAAATTTATAATGAAGAACATTCTAGTGCCTGGGCCTCTCACCCAGAAGCCACGTATCATATGGTTGCTCATTGTTCTAAATGAAGAGAAAGGCTTCATTCTACTATCTCCTTATTACAGAAGGGAGTCAGATTGCAGTGGGGGAGAAAGCTGACTGACTGGAACCCAGGAAGGACAGTGCCATCCTGGGTGACCCTTCCTTCATCATGACAGCAGCCCTTCTCTGGAGCAAGGCAGTCACTAGGCGGTCACACAAAGGACGGAGTTCATAGGTGTCCACCCTTTCTTCTACCTGGCTAATTTCTATAGCCATGACTGCAGGGAGCTCCCTTAGCCAGATGGATGGGCTAGAGTCCCTGGGGGATTCCCCCATCCCAGGCTGCTGGGGTAACTGTCAACAGTGTTCTTGTCTCTTCCAGGCTCCTCTGGCCCAGCCTGAGTCCCCCACTGCCTCAGCTGGAGATGAGCCCCGGTCCACTCCTGAGTCTGGAGACTCAGACAAGGAGTCAGTTGGCAGCAGTTCCACCAGCAACGAGGGCGGCCGGCGGAAGGAGAAGTCAAAGCGAGATCGGGAGAAGGACAAGAAGAGAGCAGATTCTGTAGCTAACAAACTGGGCAGCTTTGGCAAAACCTTGGGCAGCAAGCTCAAGAAGAACATGGGGGGCCTGATGCACAGCAAGGGGTCGAAGCCTGGAGGGGTGGGGACAGGGTCGGGGGGAAGCAGCGGCACTGAGACACTGGAGAAGAAGAAGAAAAACGCACTGAAGAGCTGGAAGGGTGGCAAGGAGGAGGCAGCTGGGGATGGGCCTGTGTCTGAGAAGCCCCCAGCTGAGTCTATTGGTAACGGAGGGAGCAAGTATAGCCAGGAGGTGATGCAGAGCCTGAGCATTCTGAGGACTGCCATGCAAGGGGAGGGGAAGTTTATTTTTGTTGGAACCCTGAAGATGGGTCACCGTTACCAGTATCAGGAGGAGTTGATCCAGCGCTACCTTTCTGATGCTGAGGAGAGATTCCTGGCAGAACAGAAGCAGAAGGAGGCAGAGAGGAAGATCATGAATGGAGGAATAGGGGGTGGCCCTCCTCCAGCCAAAAAGCCAGAGCCAGATGCTAGGGAAGAGCAGCCGACCGGTCCCCCAGCAGAGTCCAAGGCAATGGCATTTTCTGCTGGCTACCCTGGGGGCTTTACTATCCCTCGGCCTTCTGGGGGCGGAGTCCACTGCCAGGAACCCCGGAGGCAATTGGCAGGAGGTCCATGTGTTGGGGGCCTACCACCATATGCCACCTTCCCCAGACAGTGCCCTCCTGGGCGACCCTACCCCCATCAGGACAGCATCCCTTCCCTGGAGCCAGGCAGCCACTCTAAGGATGGAGTTCACAGGGGTACATTGTTACCACCCCCCTACCGAGTGGCCAATTCCTATAGCAATGGCTACAGAGAGCCCCCTGAGCCAGATGGATGGGCTGGAGGTCTCCGGGGGCTTCCCCCAACCCAGACCAAATGCAAACAACCGAACTGCAGCTTCTATGGACACCCTGAGACAAACAACTTCTGTTCCTGTTGTTACAGGGAAGAACTGAGGAGGAAGGAGCGGGAACCGGATGGGGAGCTCCTGGTGCACAGGTTCTGAACGGGTGGAACATTGAAGGGCAAGGAGGCTAAACAAAGTTAAGCTCAACTAATTGGCTCATCAAGAACACAGTCCCCACGTTGATGGGGCAAATGCAGTAATGTTTGTGGGAGCCTGCCTGGAAACTTTTAAGTGTGTGCGCACAGGAGTGCTGCCAGGCTGGCAAGAGCAGGTCGGGGCTGGATGGCGCCCCAGGGGCTGTACTATTCCTCTGCAGAGCTTGACTTGATGAGACTGAGGTACAAGGGGGAAAGATGGCGATCCTGTCTTACAACCTCCTGGGTCCCATCCAAGGACCTAAGAGAAAGTAGCAGGGGAAGGTTTGGTGTGTGGGGGTGGGAGGTGGGCAGAAGTCTTGGGGAGGAATGGGCAAAGGAGGTTCTCAGTCAATAAAAGAAAACCAAAGTTCTTTAGGTTGGGAAAAAGCACATGGTGGTGGAGTGAGAAGTGTGGAGGGGAAGTGGGAAATTGGACATATTTGCTATTGATTTGAATTAAGATAGAAATTAAGGTTGGATAAATTCTTCCCCTTGAAGGATCTGGAAAGACAAGGCAGTAATGTGTCCTCATGGGTGCCTGTTAGGAGGTGGGGGTAGTTTAAATCCGTTTGTTTAGATGGGAAAGGGAGGAACTTAAAGGGAAATCCTTTTCCTCTTAAGCTTTATTTCCTTCCAAGCAGTCATCTGTCACCCGTTACAGTTTGAGAAGAGTTGAGAAGAGATTGCTGATTACCCCCTATCTTTTCCTCATCTAAGTCTTTAATTGTATTTGTTTAAGTTCCCAGTGGGAAAGGGAAGCGCGTGGTGAGAATAGCAGTCGTGTGTGTTGCAATTTTCTCCAGGTGAATTGGGACAGAACTGATCTATTTTTTAACCACAGCAATAACGATACATTGGGGTTTGAGCGCACCTTGGGAGGGGTGGGAGGACAGACATTTTAGCCAGACTGTTTCAAACAAAACCAAAAACCTAAGTAGAGCACTACAATCCTTTATGGCTGCTGCGTTTCTGTAGAAAGCAACTTATTTTACTGACTTTTTTTAAAGGAAAAGACCCCAGCAAGCAAAAATATTTAAAAAATGATTTTTTTCTCCTACTTAAGTGGTTCTTTCTCCCTTTGCTCTACTTTTGGAGAATGAACTTAACATCCCGGCTTCTTTTGTTAAGCCATAGCTGACCTTAATCTGTGGTTAGTTTATTAAAATAATTAAAAATACTTTATAAGAAGAGATATTTTTGATATTAGGGCTGATGTTGAAATATATAGGGGCAATTTATAAAAAGGTAGTTAGAGAAATATATTTTAGTGAACTATAACCACAGAGCACAGATGACTCCCAATGAGCTGATCTGTCTTTAGATTTCTCCCTTTCCCTGACCCATCCCTGTTCTCTAGGGGCTGGGAGTGGGGATGTGGACACAGAAGGGGGAGCTCCTTCGCATTTTGCACAAAGCACAAGTCTGAACAGCCTATGCTCTGGCCAGAGCCATTTCTAAGAGCTTTAAACCAGAAGACCTATCCTGGGCCAATTTTCCTTTTTCTTTATATTATTTTCCGGGAAAAAATAGTCAACTATGCAATTGTATACACTCCCGGGTGGATGTGAAGAAGGAGAATAAGTGTACTTATTGTCCAGGGTATTAACTGGGGCTGTTTTTCTGTCTTTGGATTTCTCTTTTGAGGTATGTACTCATAACCCATCCCATGGGACATAATCCCCACATTTGATCTAAAGCAGTTGTGCATACATGCATGCGCATGTGTGTGTACATATATGTGTGTGTGTTTTCCTCCTCGGTAGCCAGTCAAGATTGTCCTCATTGGAAATGCTCACGGTTTAGAAAGGTTATTTTCTCCTCAACAAACTCAGAAATCACGTATTTTCCAAATCTGATTTAATAATTTCCTATGGCTATTAACTCTTAGGGTTTTTTCTTTGAAAATAGATTTGTTTTAAGGAAGCAGTGAGATTCCAAAGGAAGGGATGTGTATATGTCTAAGCAGGTCTGGAACCTGGTATGAGATGAGCACTCCCCTAAGGTGCAAAATTTAAAGGTTACTATAAAACTCATTAATCAAGATACTTTGAAAAATGCAGTATTTAAAAAATTAATGCAAAAAATTTATGTTGAGTAAAATAGTGAAATCTTACAGGATCTGACAGGACTGAGATTAGGAGGAGGAAGTGGGACTGAATTGAGTAAGTATAGGGATGAATCATTTTAATTTAAAATTTTAATACATTGTCCATCATAGATTTTTTACATTAATTGTGATTTTTTAAAAATGCTGCATTAAAATAGTATACTGGGTTTTTTGGCACTCCTTAAATTTTGTGTCCAAGGTGAGTGCTTTACTCATCTCACCCTAGCTATGTCCCTGTTTCTGTGATTTGAACAACACTAGTGAGAACACCACTGTGTGCGCCTCCACCCCCATCACACACCAAACAACAACAGGTGGCTCAGACACCCTGAATTTGCACAGCTCACCTAGCTTTCCTAATTTAGGCCTTCATATCATAGGATGCTGGCCTGGACCAATAGGAATGAAAACAGACCAGGGGTTTTCCCAGAGAATAAAGCTGGAAAAGTTTGATTCTCCACTGGACTGCTGTCTTTGGATTTGATCTGTTGTTAGAGTCTAGTTAATACTTTTGTTTTTAACAACTGAAGACAAATGAACAAAAAACCTTGTATCATGTTTGTTTTTATTTATAAGTTAGCCAATCCCAATTTCTTTTGCCTTACTTTCAAATAAAAAAAGATGGAAATTTTGAGGGGTGGTCTAGGGGTGAATATGGTAAAATGGGGCTTTAGGCCTTATAGCTTTTTATTAAGAAATAAATTATTTTTTTTATTTGGGAAGGTAACTATTTATTGAGGCATTGAAAAACCTCTCCATTCTAAGGATGAGAGACCCTGAGACAATGGATATTTTTTATAGGAGATAGTAAAGTTTGTTTTGCTTCATTCTTTTGGGGAGGGGCTTGGTGGGATGGGGAGAGGTGAAGGAATAATACCTGGGAAATTAATATAGATTCAGCTTGGTTTGTGGTATTTTGGGAAGATGGGGGAATAGAAGAGGCAAGCCCATGTCGTTACTGGGTTAGAGAGAAGGAAAGAAGGGACATATGGCCTGCACTCAAAATGGGCAGAAAAATTCCTTAGTTAAGGAGAGGTGTGTGAGTGAAGGGGGAAGGCAGACCCTTTAACCCCAAGTGAGGGATGATATCATCTCTCAGGCTTAAATTTAAGTGCACTTAGTTCCTTTAATCCAGGGCAACTGGGGTACCTACTGAAGTTTTTAATGGAGAGGGGAGATTTTCAGGGTTCTTGTTTTTCCCTTTTTGATGTTAGACAGTGCTACTCCCTCCCTGCTATGATCTCTGCCCCATCTCCAATGGAGTAAGTATTACTGTAGTTAGGCCTCTGCATCTTCCTTAACCTATGCTGCATTTATTGAAAATTACAAGATTTAACCAGAAGTCTTTCCTCCATACTGGTTTTTTATCAACAAAATAAAAAGATTATATCCAAAGATTTTTTTAAAGATTCAGTCTTTTTAAGGAGTGGGGATGGTGTTAAACTCAGTGCTGTAGAGGGCCGTGGAAGGGAAGTACCTTGCCTCTATTAGCTCAGCTTTTTTTTTTTTTTTTTTCTGTCAAGCAAAACTGAGGCCCACAGACAAACAAGAATTAGCAGTGACTTCGTGTTGTATATCTGCGGGGTGATACTGAGCCCGAAAGAAGGAGGCTGGTTTTGAATGTGTTCTGAGAACCTAGCTTTTGCCATTCTTACTCCTTTTAGCCATGTGTCCAAGGTTCCAGTCACTTTTTTTTTTTCCCCCTCAGTAAAGAGTATTTCAGAGATGATTGTCTCTGAATTACTCGGACACCTCTGGACTTTTTTTTTTTTTTTTTTTTTTTTTTTTTGAGACAGAGTCTCCCTCAGCCACCTAGGCTGGAGTGCAGTGGTGCGATCTCGGCTCACTCCAACCACCGTCTCCTGGGTTTAAGCAATTCTCCCATCTCAGCCTCCCAAGTAGCTGGGATTACAGGCACCCATAATCATGCCCGGCTAATTTTTGTATTTTAGTAGAGACGGGGTTTCACCATATTGACCAGGCTGGTCTTGAACTCCTGACCTCAGGTGATCCGCCAGCCTTGGCCTCCTAAAGTGCTGGGATTACAGGCATGAGCCACTGCGCCCGGCCTCTGTGTCTTCCTTCTCCAATGAGTCTGCTCCAGACATACAGTCACAGGTGAGAAGACAGAATTAGAAGCCCCTTCCCGGCCTGGAATCACCTGCACTCCAGATTTTTCTAATTTCCTTCTTTCCCTCCAGGCCTTTCAACTATAGATTTGGATGAGTCATGCAGGCGTTCTGTCTCTTTTACTTTGCAGACACCCCGTCTGCAAATCACAGGGTATTTTGCCCCCATACTTTGGTTGGGTAACAAAATATTACGATGTCCCCATGTAGACTTTCTCCGTGCCATCTCCTGCATTGGCCAAGTGGGTAGGGGGCAGTAGAAAAGAGCAACGGAAGCTGGCTGGTAGCAGTTAAGAGGAGTGGGGGTGGGAAGGACCTTGGCCTCTTTCTGTGCTTATAACTGGATCTGTGACTCATCTTGTGAGTCACTCAGCTCCACCTCCCTCCTCCGGCTGCCCCTCCCAGCAGCCTTTACTGCTGGCACAAACCTGCAGTCAGACCAGGATTCTGAAAATGGAAAAATCTGATACAGCCCCTTGCCTCTCCACCCTGCTCTTCATCTAGTACTTATGCTGGGGGGGTGTGGGATGGGGAGAGGCAGCCTTAACCCTCAGCTCCTGCCCACTCCATTCCTGGTTAAGTATTGATCCAAATCGCCCAATTTTTTTCTCCTAATTTCCCCCGACCCCCCGCCCTTTTTTTTTTTGAGACGGAGTTTCGATCTTGTCGCCCAGGATGGAGTGCAATGGCGCGATCCCGGCTCACTGCAACCTTGTCTCCTGGGTTCAAGCGATTCTTCTGCCTCCTCAGCCTCCCAAGTAGCTAGGATTACAGGCACCCACCACCACGCCTGGCTAATGTTTTTTTTCTTTTTCTTTCTTTCTTTTTTTTCTTGAGACGGAGTCTCGCTCTGTCGCCCAGGCTGGAGTGCAGTGGCAAGATCTCAGCTCACTGCAAGCTCCGCCTCCCAGGTTCACGTCATTCTCCTGCCTCAGCCTCCCGAGTAGCTGGGACTACAGGCGCCCGCCACCTCCCCCGGCTAATTTTTTGTATTTTTTAGTAGAGACGGGGTTTCACCGTGTTAGCCAGGATGGTCTCGATCTCCTGACCTCGTGATCTGCCCGTCTCGGCCTCCCAAAGTGCTGGGATTACAGGCTTGAGCCACCGCGCCCGGCCTTTCTTTTTTTTCTTTCTCTTTTTTTTTTTTTTTTTCAGTAGAGTCAGGGAATTCACCATGTTGGCGAGGCTGGTCTCGAATTCCTGACCTCAGGTGATCCACCCACCTCAGCCTTCCAAAGTGCTAGGATTACAGGCATGAGCCACCGCCCCCACACTCCCTCACAGGATTTTTTTTCTCCGTGTTCCTCCAGTCTCCACACCTCAAAGTGCTAAAGAATAGAATGAGGCTCTTGAATGAAGGATGGTGGTGAGAAGGAAAGTGGATAATGGGATTTAAAAGTTATGGTACACACTTCTTCCTATGCTTTTTTTTTTTTTTTTTTTTTTTTTTGAGATGGAGTCTTGCTCTGTTGCCCAGGCTGGAGTGTAGTCATGAGATCTTGGCTCACTGCAACCTCTGCTTCCTGGGTTCAAGCGATTCTCCTGCCTCAGCCTCCCAAGTAGCTGGATTATAGGTGTGAGCCACCACGCCTGGCTAATTTTTGTGTTTTCAGTAGAAATGGGGTTTCACCATGTTGGCCAGGTGGTCCTGAACTCCTGACTTCAAGTGATCCGCCTGCCTTGGCTTTCTAAAGTGCTTGGGATTACAGGCGTGAGCCACTGCGCCCAGCCCCTATTTTCTTTTTACAACAGACTTTGGGAAGTATTTTCTTCCCCCAAGAGGTTGAGGCCCATGGAATGCATTAGGGGGAGGTGGGGTGGTGGTGCTCTGTAGCCTTTAGGACTTCTAGAATCAGGCTTCTGGGCCACCTTCCTAGCAGGTGTATACCTCTTTGTTCCAGACTGACTTCCTGTCTCACAATATCTTCACTATTTCCACAGTTGCAGCCGAGACAGGAAACTGAAAGCTGAGGCCAGAAGGGTGGTGTACTGGGGGGAGGGGAAAATTAAGTGTCACTTTGGAAAACTGGTGACCCCACCTAAGCATTGCTGCCTCTGTAGATTCAAAAGCAATAAAACAGCAGCTCATTAACTCTTATTTTGTATTTTATTTTCTGTCTTTTTCATGTCTAAATAAAGATTTTTGCTTTGCTGTCCCCAAGTCCCCCTCCTTTAAAGGAGCTGCAGCTCCTTGACTTCTCTCCTTGTTCCCAGCTTTTCTTACCCATCTTTGCTTCTTGGGTTGCAGATGGGAGGGACGAGGGATGGACTGTTGAGCTGAAGAGAGGTTTCCAGCCCTCACCTGTGAAAGCCCTGAACATGAATCATTCATTTGGAGATCTGGTGTCTGGGTTGGAGGGGTGGAGTCACATACGGGAATGGGCACCAATTGGTTGTGTATCTACGTGATGGGCAAGATTAACTGGTAAGATCTTTTTGTCCCATCCGCATCCACAAGACTTGCACACAAGCATACTTGTACTTGTGCCTGCATCTTGGACACATTTCCATCTCTTTTTATACTTCTCCACTGCACTCTTCACATGATGTCTGTGTCATGCCCTCTAGAGAAAGACATGCAAAACCACTTTAACCAGTTTCACTGCTTCCCCACCTAATTCTTGGGCCTCTGCTGACAAAAATCCCCCCAGGTCTAATTTTCATTTTCTTCTGGAAGAGGGGACAAGGAGGCTTGAACCACTTTCACATTCCTACCCCTCTCCCTGCCCCAAACCCCTTTGAGAAGACAAAAGAACTGAGCTTCTAAGGGAAGTTATCACTGAGACACTCCAGAGAGGTAGCCCAAATGATTCCAGCTTCATAATCAACAGAACTGCTCCCCTCAAACGGTCCCCAGTACTCATGAACAGGAAGAGAACAGGGTCTGGGATTGGGGTAAAGAAGGGAGTCGATATTTTTCTCTCAGTCCCCATTTCTCCCCAACCCGTCCGTCTCAGATTCCACCGTTTCCTCTCCACTTTTCCAGAATTGTGTGTATTCTCCTTTAAGGGGCTGGGCATCTCTCCCGCCCTCTCCAGAGCCGACTGAAGTTTCCGAGGAGACTTCTCAGGCTGGGCTGGACACACCTTTCCAAGGACCCCCACACTCTGCTCCGTGCACCTCAAATGCTCCTTTCCCTTGTGTCCAACCCCATACCCCTCTCCCTAACTGCCCTCTTCTCAACAAGACTCAGCCTCTCCCTGAGGTGGGTGAGCATCCTTGAGGTTTCCCACCCTTAACTGCTCCGTCCCCGGATGGAGCCAGAGAAATGTGGTGGGGGGGCCGGGGCCAGAGTTTCAACATTGCCCCCCGGAAGGAGGAGCCAGAGATGGGGGTAAGGAGAAGGAATTGGGGGGGGGGGGTGTCGGCAAGAGGGTGAGAATGGGGATGAGGTGGAGATAAAAGGGGGAAGCAAAGGTTCTAGAGGAGGAGGAGGGTGTGTCTGTCCTATCAGCTTCTGCTGATGAAGCCTGGTCTGTCTTTTTCATAGTTTCAAGTTCGGTGTCTCATTATCCATTAACCAGCCCCTCCCTTTACTGTCTGCCAGCCCTGGTAGGTCTGGAGCTCCCCACAGACACTGATCTCAGTTTCCCCCGAGAGTGTGAGTGTAGGCCTCTAAAGGCAGCTACCTTTGGGGAGTTGGGGAGCCTAGGGGTTAACTCTAGACCCCTCTCAACTCTCTGGACCAAAGTCTGTCCAGGAAAGCAGGATGCCGGAGCCCAGGAGTCGTCAGCCTAGCAGTTGCCTGGCCTCCAGATGCCTCCCAGGTAATAATGCAACAGCACTCTCCAAAGACTCTTCCAAATTTCATCCTACACCAATCTCGTTTCATGCCCTCACCAAAGATACCTCTGTGTTCCTCTCCTGGCTCAAAGTACTTCTGCCTGAGGCTCGCTGTCCTCCCCAACGGCCTCTAGAGCTGGCTGAGAGCTGGACCTTGACATTCCTTCTGTTTCCTTAACCCTGTTACCCCTTTTCAAATTTACTTATTCAATACATAGTTAGTGCCTGCTATGTGCCAGGCCCTGTTCTAGGCTCTGTTCTAGTTACAGAAATTTAAATATATATATATATTAAATAAATAAATATATATATATACACACACACACATATCTTTCCTCCTCATAAGCTTACATTGTAGTGGGCTTTGGGGAGGATTTTAATCTTCCCTATTTAGATCTCCCTTTCTCAGAGAGGGGGGTGTATCCAAGTGTGGGCAACACTGGGAATAGTCGTAACGGGGCTTCCCTTCTTCCCCTTTAGGGGAGCAGATCCTAGCATGGGCCCCAGGGGTGAGGAAGGGGCTGGAACCTGAATTGTCTGGAACCCTCATCTGTACCAACTTTAGGGTCACCTTCCAGCCCTGTGGATGGCAGCAGAATCAGGTGAGATGGTTGGGGCAACAGAAATGACAGCTAGTGGGAAACGGGTAGGGGAATCTAGCAGGATTTAGACAAACATTATGGGTTAAGGGCTGTCTTTTGAATGTGTCATTGATAATCAGTGGGAACTCTCTCTAGGGTAGTTGCCCCCTAGGGGTTGGGGCTGCCAGAGTAGGAAAATGAGGGCCATTTCAGATGTCTACCCAGTCACGTGCTTCCTCTAGGACACTCCCTTAAGCAGTGAATACGATTTTGCCCTGGTCAACATTGGGCGATTAGAGGCTGGTAAGTTGGGGGGGTTTGGTGAAGGGGTTCACTGGGGGTGTTGGAACTCCCTCCTCCTCATCCTTCCTGTATTCTCAGAAAACAGCAGGGATGGAGTGGGATGGGCTGGAAGAGTCCCTTCTGGAGGGACCCTGGTCCATGGTTACACTGCTCTGTACCTCTTGACTTCAGTGAGCGGCTTGTCCCGAGTCCAGCTCCTCCGTCCAGGGTCCCTGCTTAAATTTATCCCTGAGGAGATTATGATTCATGGCCGAGACTTCCGGCTACTCAGAGTTGGTTTTGAGGCCGGAGGCCTAGAGCCTCAGGCTTTTCAGGTAAGAGGCCCCTAACCTGAGGCTTCCTCCTCATCTCAGAACCTTGGGATCCTCTCCCTGACAATTTCCGAGATTTCTCCAGTCCCTAGGATCCTCTCATCATTCCCCCTGCTTCTCTCAAGGAAAGGCTAAAAGGCTGGGATAAATGATTGTGTGATGAGAGTAAAGAGCCTGCGCTCTAGCCTTACTCTATTAATTACCAGCGGTGTGACTCTGGGCGAGTTTCCTCCTCTGAAAAACCAGGATTCCTCCCAGAATCATCATTCTAGGATTCTGTGGTTCCGGATTTGTTCTCCCAACCCCAGTCCCCATGACCTGAGGAAGCCCCCTTCTCTAGGGCCTGTCTTCACTGTTCTTCTTTATTATTGGCAAAGAGAGTGGAGCAACACATGTGCTCCATTTCCTTCTTTTCACTTACTCAGCCTAAGCCAAAGGATGGAATGTCCTCTCCTCCACAGGTGACCATGGCCATTGTCCAAGCCAGAGCTCAGAGCAATCCAGCCCAACAGTATTCGGGGATAACCCTGAGCAAGGCTGGTGAGTGAGAGTACTTTAGGATAAGGAAGAATCTGAAAAAGCAGAGGATGGCTGACGACAAAGAGCTGAGAAGCTGTCTCTGATTTTCTCCTTCCTCCTCTATGTCTCACTCCTGTTCTAGGCCAGGGTTCTGGCTCCAGAAAACCACCAGTTCCTCTCATGGAGACAGCGGAAGACTGGGAGACTGAGCGGAAGAAGCAGGCAGCCAGAGGCTGGAGAGTCAGCACGGTCAACGAGAGGTTCGACGTAGCCACCAGGTGATGCCCCAGTGCACCCCAACCCTGCTGCTCTCTCAATCTTCCCTTAGTTCCTTGATCCTCTAAAGCTAGGACTTCCCACAAACTCCAGCCTCCTAGACACCCACAAAGCTATCTCCCTTACCTCCTAGATCCCTAAACCTGAAATCCCTTGGAATGGTCCTTCCGAAGCAGCTTCCTTGTAATAACAGCTTTACGTTGTAATGAAGTCACTGAGCCAAACTGTAATACCACTCTCATTTCACAGCCTCCCCCGTTACTTCTGGGTCCCTAACCGAATTCTGGACAGTGAGGTCAGGAGAGCATTTGACCACTTTCATCAGGGCCGTGGACCGGTCAGTGTGAGGGTTAGGGTAATGGCTGTGGATTAGAGGGTCATGGGAGGCCAGGGACAATGTGGAGGGAGGAAGCTCTGTGAGGTCAGTGTGGGGGCAAGGGTAGCGTGGAGCTAGGTGTTTCTCCCACAATGACCCTCTTCTGCCCCATGTGAAGCGCTTGTCCTGGCATCACCCTGGGGGCAGTGATCTTCTCCGCTGTGGAGGCTTCTATACAGCCAGCGACCCTAACAAGGAGGATATCAGGTGAGGGAGGCTTGATGAGAAGAATCAAGGGTTAGGTGCTCAGGGCAGACTCCTTCTCTTATTTCCTGACTCCCTCCCCTCCAGAGCAGTGGAGTCGATGCTCCAGGCTGGGCATTCAGATGTTGTCCTGGTAGACACTATGGATGAGCTGCCTAGCCTTGCAGATGTCCAACTTGCCCACCTGAGGCTGAGGGCCCTCTGCCTGCCTGGTGAGAATAACCTTTGACCCCTCACCCTCACCCCTAGGTCTGCTGAGCCTAACCTGGTTTACCCTTTGCTTGCTGTAGATGAGTAGCACTTTAGTCCAATGAGCCTCTTTTCTTTTCTTTTCTTTTTTTTTTCTTGAGACGGAGTCTCGGCTGGGCATGGTGGCTCACGCCTGTAATCTCAGCACTATGGGAGGCCGAGGCAGGTGGATCACCTGAGGTCAGGAGTTTGAGACTAACCTGGCCAACGTGGTGAAACCCTGTTTCTACTAAAAATAAAAAAAAAAAATAAAAAAAATAAAAATTAGCTGGGTGCAGTGGCAGATGCCTGTAATCCTGGCTACTTGGGAGGCTGAGGCACAGAGAATCGCTTGAACTCAGGAGGCGGGTGAACTGAGAATGTGCCATTGCATTCCAGCCTAGGTGACAAGAGTGAAACTCATTTTAAAAAAAACAAAAACAAAACAAAACAAAACAAAAAGGCCAGGTGCGGTGGCTCACGCCTGTAATCCCAGAACTTTGGGAGGCCGAGGTGGGCGAATCATGAGGTCAGGAGATCGAGACCATCCTGGCGAACACGGTGAAACCCCGTCTCTACTAAAAATACAAAAAAATTAGCCAGGTGTGGTGGCGGGCACCTGTAGTCCCAGCTTCGAGGGAGGCTGAGGCAGGAGAATGGTGTGAACCCAGGAGGCGGCGGAGCTTGCAGTGAGCGGAGATAGTGCCACTGCACTCCAGCCTGGGCAACACAGCGAGACTCCGTCTCAAAAAAAAAAAAAAAAAAGGCAGATGAGACGGAGTCTCCCTCTGTCGCCCAGGCTGGAGTGCAGTGGCGCAATCTCGGCTCACTGCAACCTCCAACTCCCACGTTCAAGCGGTTCTCCTGCCTCAGCCTCTCTAGTAACTGGGATTACAGGCGCCCGCCACCATGCCCAGCAATTTTTGTATTTTTACTAGAGACGAGGTTTCACCATGTTCCCCATGTTAGACTAGGCTAGTCTTGAACTCCTCAGGTGATCCACCCACCTCGTCCTCCTAAAGTGCTGGGATTATAGGCATGAGTCACCGTGCCCAGCCAGTGAGACTGTTTTCTACTCACCTCCCATCTCTCCCACCTCTCCCACAGACTCACTGATTTCCTGTTTTCTTGACCCCAATTTATTCTTTTTTAAACAGCTTTATTGAAACATAATGTACATACCATAAAATTTACCCTTCACTGAAGTATACAATTCAGTGAGTTTTATTGTATTTACAATGTTGTACAACCATCACCACAGTTTAATTTTAGAAAACCATCCTGGCCATTTATAATTACTTTTCATTCCTATTCTTAACCCAGCAGGCTATCAACCTGAATCCTGAATCCTGAGTTCTAATCTCTTTGCCTTTCTGATCTTTCTACCCTCTATCAGATTCATCTGTAGCTGAGGATAAATGGCTTTCAGCCCTGGAAGGAACACGATGGCTGGACTATATCAGGTACTCCTTCGCTTCTTCTAGCCATCATTTATAATTCAACCTTCTTCAACCTTCTGTTAACTTGGGCTCCTAAATGGCCTTTCTTTAGTTCTTCTCCTCAGCTTCCCAAGAAGACTGCCATTTTCTGCTTTTTAGAAGAAAGAGGGATAGGATTTGGAGTTGGCCTTATTCCATCCCATGACCCATCACTCCATTCCCCTAGGCTTATCATTTTTCCTCCCTCTTCCTCATCTGCTCCTCCAGGGCTTGTCTTCGAAAGGCCAGTGACATTTCAGTATTAGTGACATCCAGGGTTCGTTCTGTAATACTTCAAGGTGAGTTCCTTGGGTAAGCCCATTCCATTCTTTGCCTCTTTTCTTTACCCACCTGACCAGATTGCATTCAGGGAGGGAGACCCGTAAGGCTTCTTCCTCTCCTGTTCCTGGGAACTACATGCGAGCTCTACTCTCATCCTTCAGTGCTACCTCTGCCTCCCCATCACAACTTGTGGTCCCTGACACTAGGATGGTCTTAGCCCCTTTGTTCCTTTCCTTCCATCAGTGGGTGGGGACTGGGGTTGGGGTGGGAAGGGCAGTGTGGAAGCTGGTTTGAGAATTGTGATTCTGCTCCTTACATGTGAAACTGGGTATTTCTATCCGGGTGGAGTCTAGGATGTGAATCATTCAAGGTCTTTGTTTTTTCTTCACTTCTATGTGCTCTCTCAATCCTTCCTACCCCAAACCTTTCCCCTCTGTGCCTCTCACTTCTCATTGCCATATTTCTCTTCTCATTCTCTTCTGCCCTAGTTTCTTGGACCCCTCTTCTTTGTCCCTTCTTCCTCTTTATCACCCAGAGCGCGGTGATCGTGATCTCAATGGCCTCCTCTCTTCACTCGTCCAGCTGCTTTCAGCCCCTGAAGCCCGAACACTGTTTGGCTTCCAATCCCTAGTGCAGCGAGAGTGGGTGGCAGCTGGACATCCCTTCCTGACTCGGCTTGGGGGAACTGGGGCCAGTGAAGAGGTGAGAACAATTCGGGATGGCATCGGGGGGATATTACTAAAGAAGTAAGAGAATGAGAAAATTATTTTGTATAATCCACTGGAGGTGAATCCGGTCAGAAGGGCCCCGAGGTTAGGCTGAGATGAAGATCCTGATGAGTGAGGCCTCATAAGCCCCTGCTACCCTCAATTCAGATTTTCATTCTCCGACCTCCATAGTGCTCCCTATTCCCTGGGTTCCCCATTCCCTTATCATCTCACCATCCTCCCTCTTCGGGTCCCAGTAATCCCTTCCAACCTCTTAATTTCTCTCTTTTCAGGCTCCGGTGTTTCTCCTCTTCCTTGATTGTGTCTGGCAGCTCCTCCAGCAGTTTCCAGCTGATTTTGAATTCTCTGAGTTTTTCCTTCTTGCTCTTCATGACAGCGTCAGGGTTCCTGACACCCTTACCTTCCTGAGAAATACCCCCTGGGAGCGCGGAAAGCAGAGCGGACAGGTCAGTGACTTCTATTTTTGACTCGTTTTTTTTTTTTTTTTTTTTCCATTGAGAT
Source organism: Rhinopithecus roxellana (assembly GCF_007565055.1). NCBI lineage: Eukaryota > Metazoa > Chordata > Mammalia > Primates > Cercopithecidae > Rhinopithecus > Rhinopithecus roxellana. The sequence goes on from NC_044556.1 coordinate 47,559,643, forward strand.
GTACTCTCTGAAGTTTGGTCTTGATTTGTTTTATGAGAAGTGAGGTCTGTGGGTGGGGAGGGGGAGATTTAGTCTCATTTTCAGGACAGGACTTTTGCGCTATATCTTTCCTAGAATAAGAGGTAAGAATCTCATGATTTGTCTCTAGATGTGGGAGGACTGTGTGTAACCATCCTTTTTCTTGCTTCCTCTGTCCAGTTAAACTCCTATACACAAGTCTACACCCCAGGATACTCCCAGCCCCCAGCTGGGAACTCTCTTAACCTGCAGCTGTCTGTCTGGGACTGGGATTTACGCTATAGCAATGCACAGATACTACAATTCCAGAATCCTGGCTATGACCCAGAACACTGTCCAGATTCCTGGCTCACTAGACCGCAGGTGAAACGTCTAAACTTCCTAAATTCCCTTGACGTTCCCACAGGCTCATGCTATGACACAGTGAAAAGTGAAAGACACAATGTCTTGAGTTCCTTAGGGAAAGCTACTCCACTACTCTTCTGCAGCTGTCACTTATAGTCCCTGGGTGTCCCTAGGAAGACAGAAGTCCTAGAATAGCACAGAGGGCACCCTTTTTGTCCTTCCTCAAGTCTGTTTACTCATCTTCCTGTCTCATGCACACATAAGTTGCCCTAAGATCAACCTTAATCAGTCCTGAGGCTTAGTTGAAGCCTAATGAGGAGGGTAGAAGAGTTCTCATGGGGAGGCTTGTAGTTCTAGTCACCAGTACAGTGAGTGGATGGCGGCAGGATACCCTATCCCGATCCAGATTGGGGAAACTAGGCTTATCTGGTCTCTCGGTTGCCAGTTGATTTCCTTTTCCCTTTAGCCAAGCTTCATGATTCCTGGACCCCCCAGTTCTGTGTGGCTCTTCTCTAGAGGAGCATTGACCCCCTTGAATCAGCTCTGTCCTTGGCGGGACAGTCCCTCCCTGCTGGCAGTCTCTTCTCGTTGGCTCCCTCGACCTGCTATCTCCTCTGAAAGCCTGGCTGACCAGGAATGGGGTCTCCCCTCACATTGGGGAGCTTGCCCTTTACCTCCAGGGCTGCTGCTGCCTGGATATCTGGGACCCCAGATCAGGTTCTGGAGACGCTGCTACCTGAGGGGAAGGCCTGAGGTCCAGGTAAGAAGGGAAAATAAGACTGGGAGTGGGAGAAGGGACTTGACTCTGCCGAACCAGATGAACAGGAGCTGGAAAGGCAAGGAGCTGAAGGCTGGGGGGACTGGGCAGTGAAGTTCTACTCCTCTTGGTATCAAACAGGGTTTGGGAGTGTAGGAGGTGCGGGAAAGTGCTTGTGGCTTAGATTAAGTGGAATTTAGGGCACAGCTGGAAAGGGAAACAGAATTAAAGACACCAGAAGTAGCAGAGAAGCAGGGGGCCAGAGCCACAACAGTATTCCTCTCTGTTCCTCTTTGCCTCCTCCCCAGATGGGCCTCTCATCTCCCACAATCTCTGGCCTCCAGGATGAGCTATCCCATCTTCAGGAGCTATTACGGAAATGGACACCAAGAATATCTCCTGAAGTTCACTCCAAGAAAAGAGATCCACATACCATTTTCAATCCCACTGAAATTGTGGGCATTCTCAAAGGCAGGGCAGAGGGGGATCTGGGGTAGAGGAGGGTACTGTCTAATCCTTTTTTTTTTTAATCTGGACTTGCAGCCTCAGCGTTCACACTCCAGCCCTTAAGTTCACTAAGAAGGTCTGAGTTTCTGCTGCAGATGGTGGTGTTAACTGCTCCAACTCTTGTCTTGTCTTGCTTAGTTCCTACGGATATTTTTGTTTCTTGTCATTTGAAGGATTAAGAAACAAAAACAATCCAGAAATTGATCGGTTTTTTTAGGCCAATTGCATCGCTTCTGGATAACCAGATGTTAAATCGTGAGATCAGAGATGCTGTTCATCAGTCCCAACAAGATGGCCTAGAGATCGCATTCTCACCTCGCCTTGCTGCTGCTTTAATTCCGACTTCCATTTCTTCCCTTATAGTTTTCTATGGGAATGAGGCGGATACAGGAAACACCCTGTCTCCTCTGTATTTTTGTAGTGGAATTTCTATTTAAGGGGCTCATTAAAGCATAGTATTTATACACATTGCTGGCATTGTTTCTTGTGTTTGAATAAAGGACTCTCCTAGGTAGGAAAGTGGTGGGTAAAAGGTGGGTATGACCCAAGAGAGGAGGGCATCTACCATATTATTGCTAAGGAAATAGGGGAACTGGATTTGGTGAGACTCTGCAGAATTCAAGTGCAGTTTGGGGAAAGGATTCTCGTGTGTGTCTCCCATTTAGAGGCAGATGCGGCCAGATTGTTCTAGAGATCCAGACTGAAGTCTCTGAGCTCCGATCCCATCCACCCCTCACCTGTGGTCACACACCACCTTGGAGCAGCCCTCACCCTCCCCATGCAATTACGACGAGATGAGCGCAGACGTCATTCCAGCTCAGACATTTCGCAGTCTCCTCTCCTGAGGGAAAACCAAATACCTCCAGCCCAAATCAGGGCTGTTGAGGCCAAATCTGCAAGAAGGTTGCAGGCGAGATGGAAGGTTCCCTCTGCGCCTGAAAGCAGCCAAGTCCTCGGGTTGGGGGGACTCCTCAGCACGTCCTTCTCTGGACAACAAAAGATCATCACTGGCCACAAAATATATGAAAACTGAAGTTTCTGTTCTTTTAGCTTTCGAATTTACAATTTTGGGAGCAGTGTGATTCTTTCCAGTCTAGCAGTGCATTAAGACGGTCTGAGCGTTTCCGTTCCGCCCTCCTCGCTAAGACCACTAGCAGCGGCACCTCAGCGCGGGAGCGGAAGACTCCACCTCCCAACCTGGGTTAAGTCTGGGAGGCTCCTAAGATGGCTGCAGCCGCTTCCAGGCACCTCCTCTTCCGCGGCTCCGCCCACCGCTACGTCCGCCTTCGCCCCGGAACTGGAAGTCGTGCTGAGGTCAGAAGGCGGAACCGCTGCTGGGAGACGGCGGGAGCTCTTTCGCCATGGCTGCCGGGCCGATCTCCGAGCGGAACCAGGGTAACTGGAGGGGGAAAGTCTGGAATGGGCTCAGCGTGGCTAAGAGGCCCCTACTACAGCCAGAAGTGCCTCTGCAGGGGTGGGAGACTGGACTCATCCCTTCCCCAGAGGGCGCGAGCCCGACCCCGTGCCTCCTGGGGGCGGGGTGGCCAGGTGCTGGCTGAGGCCTGTGGGTGTGATACTTACGTCCAATCCCCTGCTGAGTTCTCACTCAAAAAAACAAAAAGATCCACTCAGAATACTAAATTAGACTTCAAAGGATTCCCGAAGTCCTGGGAAGAGAGAAGTTTAAGGGTTTAACTTTTTTTTTTGGGCTCCTGTCCCCTACCCGCGTCCCCAGTTCCCCTGGTTGGGTTCCATCTTCATGTTTACATCACCTCCTTTCCTGTTATACTCTCACCCTTGCTCTAACTTTCTGCTCCCTCTCTTCAGATGCCACTGTGTACGTGGGGGGCCTGGATGAGAAGGTTAGTGAACCACTGTTGTGGGAACTGTTTCTCCAGGCTGGACCAGTAGTCAACACCCACATGCCAAAGGATAGAGTCACTGGCCAGCACCAAGGTGAGTACATGACAAGGGCAAATTGCTTCTGGAGGGTTCCAGCAGTATTCACAACTGTTTTGGAATAACATGAGCAACCTAAAGTATTTCTTTCTTTTAAGCCTCTGTTCAGTTTATTTCTGGAACCATTCTTAAGTGAGGTTGTTTCTTTCTTGTTCTTTGTGATTAGAGGGTAGATGAGTTTTCCCCATTTTCAATCTCTTATGTTGTTAACCTCCTCTTCTCCACTTCTCCAGGCTATGGCTTTGTGGAATTCTTGAGTGAGGAAGATGCTGACTATGCCATTAAGATCATGAACATGATCAAACTCTATGGGAAGCCAATACGGGTGAACAAGGCATCAGCCCACAACAAAAACCTGGATGTAGGGGCCAACATTTTCATTGGGAACCTGGACCCTGAGATTGATGAGAAGTTGCTTTATGATACTTTCAGCGCCTTTGGGGTCATCTTACAAACCCCCAAGATTATGCGGGACCCAGACACAGGCAACTCCAAAGGTTATGCCTTTATTAATTTTGCTTCATTTGATGCTTCGGATGCAGCAATTGAAGCCATGAATGGGCAGTACCTCTGTAACCGCCCTATCACCGTATCTTATGCCTTCAAGAAGGACTCCAAGGGTGAGCGCCATGGCTCAGCAGCCGAACGACTTCTGGCAGCTCAGAACCCGCTCTCCCAGGCTGACCGCCCTCATCAGCTGTTTGCAGATGCACCTCCTCCACCCTCTGCCCCCAATCCTGTGGTTTCATCATTGGGGTCTGGGCTTCCTCCACCAGGTAAAGCTTTTGGTTAAAATTTGTTTGTCTTAAGGTTGGGGGAGAGAGTCAGGAGGAAGAAAAAAAGAGCCTGAAAGGGGGATGGGACATGGAGTCAGTGAACAATAGGAAGAGGACTGAGGGGTGATGGTAGTGGTGGAGAAGAAAGTTGTTGGGTTTCTTTAGGAGGGTGAAGTTGGTTGACTTTTCTAACATTGCTTTTGATTTTAGAGCACTGGGAGGAGGGGGAAAGAGCTCACCCTGCCTGGAGAGGCCAGATCAGGACAGGCTCTTTAAAGACATTTTCTCCTCACTCCCATTAACTTTTCCTTTTTCCATTTCCTCTATAGGCATGCCTCCTCCTGGCTCCTTCCCACCCCCAGTGCCACCTCCTGGAGCCCTCCCACCTGGGATACCCCCAGCCATGCCCCCACCACCTATGCCTCCTGGAGCTGCAGGACATGGCCCCCCATCGGCAGGAACCCCAGGGGCAGGACATCCTGGTCATGGACACTCACATCCTCACCCATTCCCACCAGGTGGGATGCCCCATCCAGGTAGGTGTGCTTTGTTGGGAGGGAAGAGCTTGGTAGAGCATCTCTGTTACCTCTCACCCTGCTGCCCTCTGTTCCTCAACAGTAACAGTTTTAGAGTTTCCTTCAGACATTCTATTATAAAAACATACAAAATACTCTGTAACATCTACCTCCCTGAATCCATTTCTTAAGTTTTTCTGACAAGAAGACTATACTTGCTGGTTTTTATTTCTTTAACCTTTAGTTCCATTCTCTTCTCTGACTCCATCTCAAAGTGGTGACCTAATTGCCAAATCTCGGGGACTCTTCTGCTCCTTATCTAGTTTGGCCTCTGATGTACTTGAAACTAGTCGTGTCCTCCTCTTTGAAATTCTCGTCTCTTTTTGCTTTTGCTTTTCTGGATCCTCCACCCCTCTCTCTGACTCCTTAATCTTAGCTACCATGATAGACTCGTGTCTGCTTGTGCCTAGATTTTTGTGCTTGTTTCTCTTTTCTGCATATATCTATAGTTTTAATTGGGTGTATACTGATGCCTCCTAGATCTGTATCTCTAGTCCATAGCTGTTGACATTCTGGATCCTTAATGCTTTAATGCTGCTGCTTAACAGATAGCGTCATTTTTCTGTCCCTCTCCTCAAACCAATTCTTTCTCTAGCAGTCTTTTTTTTCAGGTGCTTAATTCATGAATCTGAGAGCGATGTTTGACTGCTCCCTATCACCCCACTTTTAATACCAAGTCTTGTTTAATATCAGTGGCATCTCTCCCCATGGCCAGTGTCCTAGTTCAGTCTCTCATTCCCTTATTTTTTAACACTTAATTTATTGTAGTAATCTCCTGCCACTTTGACTCCAGTTTTCCCTAACTTTGATCTACTTTCACAGAGTAGGTTTTTTAAAACACAGATGTGTACACACTTGCTCAAAATTCCTCTGTTGCTCCCTTTTACTTACAGAGTAAAACCCAAGCATTCACAGCTCTTTATGAGCTGGCCCCTGCCCCTCATTTCTATAACTGCATTTTGCTCCTGATTACTGAGTTAACTGGCATTTCCTGGAATATACTGTGCTGTTTGACACACCTGTAATCTTTCTGCTTGGGATGCTTTCTTCCCATGATCTTACCCTCCTGAAGCATTCATCCTTTAGAATTAGATCTTTGCTTAGACAGTATGTTCTCTGCTACTTTCTCAAATCCTATCAACAGTTATTACTCCACTTGTTATATACTTCAGCATTACTATTACAGTACCTAAACCATGGAAGAAGCAAGCAAAGAGGGTAAGGAGTTGATTGAGTAATTGGTTGGTTTGTGCTGCTGGAATAGGGTCAAGGATAGGGAGCACTTTTTACCACCCTTCTTTTTTGTTCTTTTGTTTTTTTGCTTTTTTGTTTTGGTGATGGGGTCTCACTCTTTCATCCAGGCTGGAGTGCAGTAGTGTAATTTTGGCTCATTGTAGCCTTGACGTCCCAGGCCCAAGTGATCCTCCCACCTCAGCCTCCTGAGTACCTGGGACTACAGGCACACACCACCATGCCTGGCTAATTAAAAGTATTTTTTGATAGAGATGGGTTCTCACTATGTTGCCCAGGCTGGTCTTGAACTCCTGGGCTCAAGTGATCCACCTAGGCCGCCCAAAGTGCTAAGATTATTGGCATGAGCCACTGTGCCCAGCCAGCCTTATTTTCTATACCCTTTTTTCTGTATAGTTCTCTTTCTGATGTCACTTTCTTTCTAATTTTGTTCTCTTCTTTTCTCTATTTTCTTTGCCTTCTTCTCTTTGTCTCTTTTCCTCTTGTGTCTGTTTTATTTTCATAGGGATGTCTCAGATGCAACTGGCACACCATGGCCCTCATGGCTTAGGACATCCCCACGCTGGACCCCCAGGCTCTGGGGGGCAGCCACCACCCCGACCACCACCTGGAATGCCTCATCCTGGACCTCCTCCAATGGGCATGCCCCCCCGAGGGCCTCCATTCGGATCTCCCATGGGTAAGTCGTCTCTAGCCACCTCCCTCATCTGCACCTATCATGTTCTTACAGCTTCCTGTAGGCACATCCCTTGTCCCGTGCCCTTACTAACTTTTCTTTTACTCCTTGCAGGTCACCCAGGTCCTATGCCTCCGCATGGTATGCGTGGACCTCCTCCACTGATGCCCCCGCATGGATACACTGGCCCTCCACGACCCCCACCCTATGGCTACCAGCGGGGGCCTCTCCCTCCACCCAGACCCACTCCCCGGCCACCAGTTCCCCCTCGAGGACCGCTTCGAGGCCCTCTCCCTCAGTAAATTCACATTTTTCCTTCCTCCTGTTACATCTTCCCAATATCTTTTCTATTCCTTGGACCAATCAGAGATGCTGTAGCTTCTTGGGGCTAAGGTACTAATCCCTTTCAGCACCCCCACCCCATTCCCCTTTTTAATGTAACTTTTTCCACAGGAGGTATTTCTTTTTTATGTTGGTGCTGAGTATTTTGCAAATGCACAGAGAAAATAAAACGAAACTGCTTGTTATTTGTGGTGTTTTCCTTGACAACAGTAACTTTTCTTCTTTAAGAAGAGATGTCAGAGTATCATGAAAAGAATGGTAAGGTAGGAGTAGGAGCAAGGGTGCTTACTCCACATTTTAAAGGCTTGTTCTGTAATGTGCTGTTGCAGTTGCTGAGCGCTGCTGTGCACTAGAGTAATTGTTTCCTTACATAGAGCTTATCTTCTCGTTTGGAAGATAGGGACCCAATATCTATAGCATAGGATCATCGTGTTTTTTTCTTTTCTTTTGTTTTTTTTTTTTGGAGACATGGTCTTGCTCTGTTGCCTAGGCTGGAGTGCGGTAGCATGATCACGGCTCACTGCGCCCCCAACCTCCCAGGCTCAGATGATTCTCCCACCAAAGCCTCCCAAGTAGCTGGGATCACAGGTGTGTGCCATCACACCCAGCTAATTTTTGTATTTTTTGTAGAGGTGAGGTTTTGCCATGTTGTCCAGACTGGTTTTGAACTCCTGGGCTCAAGCGATCCCCCTGCCTCACCCTCCCAAAGGGCTGGAATTACAGACGTGAGTCACCTCACCCAGCCAGATTATTGTTTTAAAGTGAGAACAGATGTATCTGGAGATAGTCTGGCAAAAAATGAAGTAACATACACAAAGGAATTTATTCCAGCACCGTTATAATGGCAGTAGATTGGAAACAACTCACATCTCCATCAGTAAAGGGATGGGTTGAATAAACTGATAAATTCATGCAACAGAGTACTGAGCAGCTGTAAAAAGGAATGGAGATGATCTCTATATACTGCTGTGGAGAGATCTCCAAGTGAAGAAAAATAATGTGTATAGTGTGCTACCTTCTCTAAGGGTGGCATATATATATATGTATTAACGTTTTTAAAAATGGGTAAACCAGCTACTCAGGAGGCTGAGGCAGGAGAATCGCTTGAATCTGGGAGGCGGAGGCTGCAGTGAGCCGAGATCGCGCCATTGCATTCCAGCCTGGGTGACAGAGCGAGACTCCAACTCCAGAAAAAAAGAAAGGATTAAACCAAATACTAATGGAAATTGATAACACTGGCGAGGGAGGGGATATTGAGGGAAGTTGGATTCTCTGAGTATACTGTGTTAATGTGTTTTTCATTTGGAACAATATAGATGTCTTACATAATACAAAACAAAGTTAAAATGAGTAAATGGAGACAGTAAATGTTCCATTTTGTTCTGTTCCTACAGATGTCTGTAAATAGTCATCTCATAAGGAGTTTGTATTTCAATTTTTTTCTCATTCTCAGTCCTTCCAAACTTGATTTTCATCACATTTAATCTGAGTTTAAAGACTTTTCAGTAGACCAAATCCAATAGCCTTTTTCTCCCCCATGTTCTTTGCCACATTGATCCTGTTAAGTCACCCCTTTCTTGAAGTGCCCTCTGGCTTATGTAACCATGAACTTTACTAAATTCTAGGCAAGAAGTGAGCCCAGCCCTCTTGTTCTCTTCCATCATTCTCATTAATATTTTTATGGTATCTACAAAGGCTCTCTGTTGGTGGCAGCCGAGGATTCAAAGATAAGCAAGGCAGTTCTGCCACAACTATACTTTATCTTCTCTAACTCAGTTCAGATAAGGTTGTGGTGGGTTTTTTTTTCTTTTTCTTTTTTTTTTTTTTTTTTTGAGACGGAGTCTGGCTGTGTCGCCCAGGCTGGAGTGCGGTGGCCGGATCTCAGCTCACTGCAAGCTCCGCCTCCCAGGTTCACGCCATTCTCCTGCCTCCGCCTCCCAAGTAGCTGGGACTACAGGCGCCCACCTCGTCGCCCAGCTAGTTTTTTGTATTCTTTAGTAGAGACGGGGTTTCACCGTATTAGCCAGGATGGTCTCGATCTCCTGACCTTGTGATCCGCCCGTCTCGGCCTCCCAAAGTGCTGGGATTACAGGCTTGAGCCACCGCGCCCGGCCGAGACTGTTAATGAAACAAAATATTTTGAGAGCAGGGAGAAAGTTACTTATTCTGGCATGAAGTCCAGGAAAATGACCAGGTGCAGTGGCTCACGCCTGTAATCCCAGCACTTTGGGAGGCTGAGGTGGGCAGACCACTTGAGGTCAGGAGTTCGAGACCAGCCTGGGCAACATGATGAAACTCCGTCTCTACTAAAAATACCAAAAATTAGCCAGGTGCAGTGGCAGGCGCCTGTAATCCCAGCTACTCAGGAGGCTGAGACAGGAGAATCGCTTGAATCTGAGAGGTGGAGGTTGCAGTGAGCTGAGATCAAGTCATTGCATTCCAGCCTGGGCAACAAGAGCGAAACTGTCCCCCAGCTACCCCGTCAAAAAAAGAAAAGTACAGGAAAACTTCCTGGGAAAAAAAGTGATACCTGCATTTAATCTTAAAGGAAGGATAGACCTTTCCCAGGCAAGGAGAAATTCGAGGTGGATGGGATGTTTCTGAGGAGAAACAGATTGATAAATAGCATGGTGTATAATGCACTAGAGCTGTTTGGGATTGGAGGCAGACTGAGGTCAGAGCCAGTTAGGGAGCTCCCAAAAATCATTTCTCAGCCCTTTTTCACATCATGGCAGGGAACCACTTGAAACAACATTGAGGTAAGGGGAGGCAGCTGCTTCAGCCTGGAGGCTATTGGCTCGGAAATTCTAGCTGCCCCAGTTTGATGTGCTTATTAGATGTTCGTGTGGTGATAATTGAATGGAGATTTTGAGTCGGGGCTTGATAGGAAGGTCTGGACTGCAGATATAAATGGGAATCATCCGCATATAGACAGTATTAAAGTTGGGACTGCCTGTGGTGAGCAAGAAGAGAGTAGAAGCCTTCCCGCCCCTGGGACTGAGCCCATAGGAACTCTAAAATTAAATGACCCCAGCAAAGGAGACTACAAAGAAGTGATTGGTGGGATAGGGCACTGGCACCTGGGGGAAAATGATGAAGTCTTCCCTCAGAACTTGAAAATATATACAGGCATCTGCGTATTCTCAAGGGATTGATTCCAGGACCCTCCACAGATAATCAAAATTCACAAATGCTCAAATCTCTTATATAAAATGGCACATTTGCATATAACCTGGGCACATCCTCCAGTGTGTTTTAAATCATATCTAGATTACTTGTGATACCTAATGCAGTGTAAATACTATGCGAGTAGTTGTTATACTGTATTGTTTAGGAAATAAATGTCAAGAGGAGAATGTCTATACATGTTCAGTACAAATGCAACCATCATAGGCTTAACTACATTTTCCATCCACAGTTGGTTGAATCCATGGATGCCAAACCCATGGATATGGAGGGCTGATGGTATAAGCTTTCACTCTAAGAGTACAAGATTTCTATTTTAGCAAATAAGGTATCAGTGGAGAGTAGGCAAAGTCACCTTAAAGGGAAGAAACGACTCCCTGCCAGCAGGACTCGGCTATAACCTAATTGAAAATGTTAACACATTAAATAAAGAATGTTGTCAGCCTGGCTGTGTGTGGTGGCTAATGCCTGTAATCCCAGCACTTTGGGAGGCAGAGGTGAGTGGATCACTCGAAGATCAGTTCGAGACCAGCCTGGCCAACATGGGGAAACCCTGTCTCCATTAAAAATACAAAAGTTAGCCGGGCGTGGTGGCTCATGCCTGTAATCCCAGCCCTTTGGGAGGCCGAGGTGGGCAGATCACAAGGTCAGGAGATTAAGACCATCCTGGCTAACACAGTGAAACCTGTCTCTACTAAAAATATAAAAAATTAGCCGGGCATGGTGGTGGGCACCTGTAGTCCCAGCTACTGTGTAGGCTGAGGCAGGAGAATGGCGTGAACCCGGGAGGTGGAGCTTGCAGTGAGCCGAGATGGCGCCACTGCACTCTAGCCTGGGTGAAGGAGCAAGACTGTCTAAAAAAAAAAAAAAAAAAAAAAAAAAAAATGTTAGCTGGGTGTGGTGGCACATGTCTGTAGACCTAGTTGCTTGGGAGGCTGAGGCAGGGGAATCACTTGAACCTGGGAGGCGGAGGTTACAGTGAGCTGAGATCGCGCCACTGCACTCCAGCCTGGAAGACAGAGTGAGAGTCCATTTCAAAAAAAAAAAAACAATATGTGTTAATCTGAAGAGGGGTCAGCAATGAAAGCCTAGTAAGGGGAGAGTTCCTGAGGCCAGTTCAAGCACCATCCTGGAAAGCCATGAGATTCAGAGTAGTCCAGGAGTGCTGGCAAGGCTGCCCATAGCAAAGAGGTGGGGGTAGAAGATTATTGCCAAGAAGAGTTTTCTGGACCCATTGGCATGGCTCCTTATTGCAGATGGCCAGATGCCATTAAAGATACAAATCCTCCAGTAATGTCATTGTGCATTTATACATTGACATTATGATTCTGATTTGGCTTCAGGGAGCGAATGTACTAGACATGTAGATAGTTTTCAGTCTGAGTAACAGTTAAATATTTATGATAATTTAATATTTATGTATTATGGCTTTATATTTCAGAGGACTGTGAACTTTGTTGGCATGAATGATTGTTTCCAAGATCTAGCTTTGGAGTCTGCAAAGCCCAGGCCCATGTCCCTGTCAGATGTAAATTCAACCTGTCAAATGTTACCTGTGTGGTCTCTTTGGACATAGCCTGTCAGCTTTCTCCATGTATATATCTCAGCATTCTGAAGCCTCCACATTTAGTAAAGTAGAATCACATGCTATTAGATCTGAGAAGAACCTGATGCAGCATCTAGTACAAGCCCCCCTTTTCCAGATGAGAAACCTGAAGTTCACAGATGTGGAGAACTTGACCAAGAATTGACAGCTTGTTAGCAGTGAGAACCCAGGTCCAAACCCAGGTCAGTGCTGTCCAGAAGGTCCTGATCTTATCTGACATAGGCACATTCAGGATGTATTTTCCCCAATCACTGCATTTCCTCTCACTCCTTCGGCAGGGATGGTCATCAAGTGTCACCAAGTGGCATGTCTTGGATCTCTGAGTCCAGGTTATTAGTGCAGGAGCAAAGGAAAGATGAAAGGAAAAGCTGAAACCAATTTACTTCTTCCTGCCTGGGAAGGACAAGTGTGTGGAGGGGAGGGAGGTTGAAGAGAGTAAGAGAAAATGGAGAAGGGTATTGAGAAGGATCCTTTTTGAGTCACTGGAGCAAATTAATGGAAGGGGATCTGTCCAGTTGGTCAGGTCTGTAAAAATCCCTCAGCTTCCCCAATACTTCTGCTACCACCAACTGAATAGACAGGATGAGGAGGTCTGCACTGTAAGTAAGTAACCTGGACTGTTTTTTTTTTGAGGAAAGAGATGGAAGGAATCCAGGGGTCTCTGACTTTGGCAGTTCAGGATAGAAATCACACCTTGTTATCTCTGCTTTCTCTAAAATGTCCAGGTAAACTTGGAGTAGGAGCACTCTGGATTTGGGAGACTGTTGTGAAAAAGGAGTTTGAGAGCAGTGGAGAAGGCAAGGGAGGTGTTTTGAAGGCAGCAAAAGCCCCTGAAATTATTGAGTCCTGCCATACTGAGACTGGGGTGCTAAGGAAGGGGCTGCCACATTCCCCATCTCCGTCTTCCCACTAGTCTTCCTAACATCACTGTTTTTTTCTTTAGTTCCTTTTATCTTTTACTACGAAGGGCCTGGGAAGGGCTGTGTGCCATTTCCAGCTGTTCTTGTGACAACCCCCGGCCCTTTCATCATTTCTCCCCGTGCCCTGACTCCCTCCCCATCCTTTTTTCTCTCCCCCACCCCACCAATGGTCTCTCCCGATGCTCAGTGGCGCCGGGTGGGGGTGGGGGGGGGGGCGGCGGAGGCGGGGCTGGAGTGGGGGGGGTGCAGGTCTGCATTGCCGCTTCCCTGGTACCCGGAGCAGTCGCCGCTGCCGCCTCCGCCCGCGGCCGGGACCCCCGTCGTCGCCTGGGACTCCTTACCCGGGAAATCCAGTCCAGGTGAGACCCCTCTGTCAGTCGCTCACCTCCACCCCGCCTCTGGCAGAAGCATCTTTGCCTTGCCTTGCAGCCATTTTATCCTCCGATGCTTTGCTTATAGGGAGGGTGCCGATCCCCTCTCTAGGGGTGAGGGGGGTTGGTTGGTTGGTGGTTGTTTGGGGATGGACATTTATTTCAGTTGTGCTCTTCAGGACACACACACACACGCATATGTATAATATTGGTGAATGGGGAGGAGGGGTGTTTTTCTCTACCTTAACCAAGTCCCCACTATCCCCTTCGGAGATTAACGTGGTGGTGGGGTTGTTAGGTGGGGTGGAGTTCCCTCAAACTCCTATCCCCTCCTCACCTTGACGTCCCCCCACCCCCAGGATGAATGATAAATGACCTTGGCTGGGGCTGGAGAATGGATGCTGCCTCAGTGTGCGCGCCTGGACTTGGGTGGGTGGGGTGGGGAGGGGAGCAGGGGAAGAAGGGCAGGTGAAGGATGGAGGGAAGGGGAGTGAATAATGGACATACTGGGGAGACAGAAATGGAGAGCGGCCAGGTGTTGGGGGCATGGATGGCGGGGGCTGGCGGCAGTTGCTCCAGGGTTGGGGGAAGGGGTGTTGAGTGAAGGTGGGCACTTGTCTAGCAGCAGGACCAAGGGTGGAGGAGGTGCTCAGAGCAGGGATTTAGTCAGTTTTGGGGGCTTTTCCCTTATTCCGGAGCTGAGGCAAGATGGGGTGTGTGGGGGGGTCCCTGCAAATGCTGATGGGGCGGTCTCTAAGTCTGTGCGTGCGGAGGTCTCTCCCTGCGTCTCCCTCTCTGCCTCTCCGTATTCCTCAGTGTCCATTCTCAGCGGACACCCTCATTTTTATCCCTCAGAACTGTGGGTGCTCCCATCTTCCTAACCCTGGGTAGGATGTGGGGAGGGGAGGCACAGCCTTGATGGTCCTGGGTGGGGGCTGAGGTTCAATGACCCCGCTGTCATGGGGAAGGGGTGCTCCCGCACCTCCCACATTCTACCCCTGACCCCGCGGACGTTTTGATAAGTGATTGCTTTTTAATGACCTTGTCACCTGAGCTAGGAAGGCCTTGGGATCTGGGTGGCCCCCAAAGTCAGGGGCTTTGACTGGGAGGAGGGTGGGGGGTTCTGGACCCTCCTCTGATCCCGGGCTGGATGAGCTGTTCTGAAAGGAAACATTTGCTCTGGAGTCCCCTGCCTGTCTCCACCCTCTGCAGAAAATCTCCTGGGCACATTTTTTCCTGTCAGGTGAAGTCAGCCAGCCTAGGACCTTGTAACCCTGAACCTTGTCTCCTTTAACCTCCACCTCTCCAAGTCTTGTCTCTCTCCCCCAGGCTTAGCCACCCTGTGCTGTTTTTGGGGCTAAAAATAGCACCACTTCCTCACCAGCTCAAAGAATTTGTCTTCTTTCTCTTTCTCCTGACCTCCTGGGCTTGCTGGCCCTGAGGGAGCTGACTGTTGAGCCCTCATATCCTGCTGCGCTTGTGGAAGGCTTCTCTGCCCTACATGCCCCTCTCAGGGCGAAATAGGGTCAACAAACATAGAGTATGGCTCCTGGTGGGTCCTGCCTCCTTCAGGGCTGGAGGGGAGATCCTGGTTAGGAAAGAGAGGAAAGCTAGCAAATTGCCATGCACTGAGGGGATTCCACAGTTCCAGCGCTTTCATGGGGGATGGTTGGGCCCTGAACAATGAAGAAAAGGTGACATAGGGGTCACTGCTTCTGGTCACCGTGGTCCACTGCTTACATCTGTCCTGAGGGGGTAAGGCCCTGCTTGCCAGTGCTTCTCTCTGAACCACATAGCATTGCTTACCCTCTTCTACCAGGGTGTGTGTGTGTGTGTGTGTGTGTGTGTGTGTGTGTGACATTTAATGAAGGCTCTGGATGGGTGGGAGCACCGGAGATTTTTGGGGGGATGATTTCTGGTCAGAATCTAGGCCTGCTTCCTCTCCTCCTATGAAGGAAGGGGGGGCTATCCCATGCCTTCCTCTGGAGAACATCTTTTTTGGGGGAACACCCAAACCCCCTTTATTCTACATCCACCTCCTACGCAATGCGGTGTTTGTGGACTCCTTCTTCCTTGACTCCTGGAGGAGGAGAGGAAAGGATTAAGGGGGATTAGGAAGGGAGGCCCTGAAGGGATGGGATGCAACTGTAGGCCTTAGAACCTCATGTTGAAAATGCATTTGACAGTCATTTCCATTCTCACCTCCATCCGTGGAAAGGGGACCCATCTATGACATTCTGCAGCAAGGTGGCAGTGGACAGTCATCACCTCTTTCTTAGCTTTCCATCTTTCCTGTTTACTTGGGTTCCAGGTCCCCCTTTTCTGGGTCTTCCCTTGTTTTTCTGGAGGTAGTTAATGTGGGCCCAGCTGCTGGAATTAGTTGAAACATAGACAGGGGGTCTTGGGACTCTGTTTGCAAGGATGCTGGGCAACAGCATCTAAGTATGACCCCGCTGTTGTCCCTTGCTGCTTCTTGCTTCTTTCTCACTTTTCAACATCATAAGAAGGAAGAAAACTAACATAGAGCATGTACTGTGAGATTACATTCTCACATCAACTCCAAGAAACAGTCTCCCAATGTAATTATCCCCAATTAAAATATATGGACTCTGAGGCTTAGGGAGGTTAACTAGCCTAACCGAGATCAGTTAGTAAGCGGCAGAATTGGGATTTCAACTTAGGTCGTCCCTAATGGTCATGTGCTTTGCCCTGAACCAGCATTCTCCTTGCCAGTATCCCTTCCTGCTGCTCACTCTAAAGAGCATCCAAGACGGCTTTCATTTGGGGACCTTATGAGGTAGTATAGGGCATTTCACTATATTACTGTCACCACAAAAATAAGAGTTAATATTTATTCATCATTTTTAAGTGCCAGCTGACTTATGTTAAGGAGCACAGATATATCATTCAACCCTTACTTTCCCCTTTTAAAATAAGAAGAAACTGAGGCTTGGTCCCTTAGCTAGCATTTGCCAAAACAGGAAGTCAAACCCATGTCTTTGTGACTCTGGAAGCTGAGCTTTTACCCATTAGACTATGTTGAGAGAAAATCCCTCCTTGTTGAAGCCTGTAAACATGGGACCTGAAGGAAGGACAGTGGAAGCCCCTGCCTTCAGATGCCATCAGTGGAGGTAAGGCCACAGGTTGGAGGGCTTGTCCTCTTACACATCCTTCTCAACTCCATCCCCAGTAAGAAACCCAGGCAAGACTAAAGAAGGGAATTCTGGTTTCTCATATTTCCTGTTCAGTTCTTTGCAGATTGGTGATAAAGCAAGGGCTGGGCTGGGCTAAGGGGTTAGGAGAAGGGCTCAGAGTAGGTGACTGTGACTTTGGAGCAAATTCCATAGGCCAGGCCTCCAAGGTCAAAGTAAGGGGACTTCTATGTGAGTGACCCAGTTAGCCCAGATAGCCATCCCTTTTTAGTGTGTGGATGGGAGCCTAAAGTGAGAAGACCATCTCTGCACCACATGGTCCAGATGGGGCTCTGGGTTGAGAAGCTTTATATTGGCCTTCTTCACCACCTTAGGACTCACAACTTCCTTTTGCTATCTGTTATTTTTTCTAGGTCTCCAGAGGCTTGTGGAAGAGAAGTAGGCGACCTTTCCTGAGTTATCCTGGCTTAGCCTCCCAATCTGGCTCCCCTTCCCCTTCCCATTCCCCTGCTCCTCCTGTCCCTTCGCCATCCACCCAACTGAACTGGGTATAGGTCAAAGCTCCTCTCCTTCCTTTTCTGTCCTAGGCACTCATTGGCTAGGACCTGTTTGCTCTTTTTTTGTGTGCCCAAAGATACTGGAACACACTTCATCTAACTGTGGGGAGGGGTCTTTTTGAGTCTACAAGTCCTTGAGCAAAAAGCTGAAAAAGAAGCAGGAAGTGGGGAAGACCTGGTGAAGTGCCTCAGAGCCCCATCATGGAAGAGGGCTTCCGAGACCGGGCAGCTTTCATCCGTGGGGCCAAAGACATTGCTAAGGAAGTCAAGAAGCATGCGACCAAGAAGGTGGTGAAGGGCCTGGACAGAGTCCAGGACGAATATTCCCGAAGATCCTACTCCCGCTTTGAGGAAGAGGATGATGATGATGACTTCCCTGCCCCCAGTGATAGCTATTACCGAGGAGAAGGCACCCAGGATGAGGAGGAAGGCGGTGCGTCCAGTGATGCTACCGAGGGCCATGACGAGGATGATGAGATCTACGAAGGGGAATATCAGGGCATCCCCCGGGCAGAGTCTGGGGGCAAAGGCGAGCGGATGGCAGATGGGGCACCCCTGGCTGGAGTAAGGGGGGGCTTGAGCGATGGGGAGGGTCCCCCTGGGGGTCGGGGGGAGGCACAACGACGGAAAGAACGAGAAGAACTGGCCCAACAGTATGAAGCCATCCTACGGGAGTGTGGCCACGGCCGCTTCCAGTGGACACTGTATTTTGTGCTTGGTCTGGCGCTGATGGCTGATGGTGTGGAGGTCTTTGTGGTGGGCTTCGTGCTGCCCAGCGCTGAGAAAGACATGTGCCTGTCTGACTCCAACAAAGGCATGCTAGGTAAGACATGGGGGGCTCCAGCCCTATCCCCTCAAACTCTGGAAACCTCCTTGCTCCTGGAAATTGCTCTGTCCTTACCACTGGGTTCCCTAGGACCCCACACCCAAGATGTTCCCAGAGGGCTCAGGGCTCCTCTGCACACTCTTCCCTCACACACTCCCTCTTCTTGGCCTTGGGTCAGAGTGAAGTTGAATGTGAAACAGGGACTTGCAGGAGGGCAGTTGGACTGTGGTTGGGTGGTGGTCTGCTTTATTCTGCAGGAGGTGGCTGTGGTAGGATGGTCCTTACCATTTAATGTTTCTTCATAGCTTTCCCTCTGGTTGTCTTATTCCATTTCACTGATTGGGAAACAAGAAGCCAGTATCCAAACTCCTTGGTATAAATGGGGAGAGTCAGTTTGGGGTGGTTGGGCGAGGGGGAGGGTCCTGGATCTTCTGCCAGAGAAGCTGTTTAGACTTTCTCTCACTCAGACGGGAATGTACTGTTTGATGACCTTTCCTGACAGGGACTCTGAGGAGGAACCCCCTAGACTCACAGAGAAAGAATCGAGGCCTTACTCTGCCACCAAATTGCCATGGGGTCTTGGACAGGTCTCTTCTTCCCGGGGCTTGGTTTGGGCATGAGAAAATGCAAATTTTGGAGTAGATGATTTTAAAGATTAATTCCAGCTTTGGTTTTATGAAGGAAGTGAAAAACAGGAGAGTTTTTGGACCAGAAATATTGAGACTGGGAGGAGTAAAGCATGGATTTTGTGTGGGGGACTTCCTGGGAAGATGAAAAGAATTGGAGCCCCTTTCCCCAGGAACAAATGAGAGCTCTCTTTCTGCTTCGAGGGATCAAAGCAGGGAGAATAGAGAGGACCCTGGGATGGTCTGGGATCCTAGGCACACCCATTCCTCCTTCAAAGTGAGCCAGGGGTAAGGGTGTCACTGTGTGTATGTGTGTGTGTGTGTGTGTGTCTCACAGTGAGAAATGAGACAGACCAAAGACAGTGGAGAGTTGTAGGTTCTCCCATATCTTCATTCCTGCCTTTGAACGCCTGGCCTGCACAGATGACCTTCTATCTTTGCTCACACCATTCATTTTCTCTCACTTGCTCTAATCTCTGGGTAGACTTAGCTTCTAGAAGTTCTTCACATCCTTCAGCTCCCTCAGTGCTCATCTCCTGGGAGAATTGAGGTGTGTCTTCTCACGCCCCCTCTGGCTCTGTTTTCCTCCTCCTTCCAGGCCTCATCGTCTACCTGGGCATGATGGTGGGAGCCTTCCTCTGGGGAGGTCTGGCTGACCGGCTGGGTCGGAGGCAATGTCTGCTCATCTCGCTCTCAGTCAACAGTGTCTTCGCCTTCTTCTCATCTTTTGTCCAGGGTTACGGCACTTTCCTCTTCTGCCGCCTCCTTTCTGGGGTTGGGTGAGTGTCCACTTCCTAAGCCCCTTGAGGGCAGTACTGTGCCTTGGTCACTGTTGCATCTTTAGGGCCCAGCACAGTGCCAGGCACACCAAATGCACCTTAAATCTGGGTGAGTTGAATGGATGAATGAGTTCCTTTCTCCGCCAACCATCTTCAGGCCAGCTCCTCCCTGTCCAGGACCTGTCTACTACCGTCCAGAATGCTGTTCCATGTCGGCCCACTCCTGAGTCCTCCATCCCACTTCTAGTTCCATTTTTGAGCCTGCCTCCACGAAGAGGCCTACTGGGCCTCAGCCCCACCCCTGGACTCCTGTGGACCCAGAGTTACCGCCTACCAGAGTCTACACATTTCCTGCATTCCACAACAAACCTTGCCAACACCCGTACCTGCCAGAACCCTGATGCTTTGCCCACACTGTCCCTTCACTTTTGCAAGCATGGCAGGCACGTTTACTCTGCCTCAACTCCAAGCTCCTTTCTGGCCTTTCCCACAACATCTGCCCTTGGAGACTTTTGGCTTGTCTTTTTTCTCTGGAGATTTATTTTCTTTTCTGCAAATACCTTCCCTCCCTTCCAACTCTGTAAGTCATTTTCAAGATTTAAGATTTGCTCTTTCCTTTTCCCTGAGACTCGCTTGCCTGTTTCCCATGGTCCCAAGGATGGGTGCTTGATGGCTGGCCCACAGGGGAGCTTGTAGGGCTTTATGTGTGAGATGGAGTCTCTTCAAAAGCCTGGAAGACAAAAGGGGCTCGGGGTCCAGAGCAGTGGGGCAGGGGATCAGGACTATGGCCATTTGCTAATGCTGAATTCTTGAAATGTGCTCCAGGATTGGAGGGTCCATCCCCATTGTCTTCTCCTATTTCTCCGAGTTTCTGGCCCAGGAGAAAAGAGGGGAGCATCTGAGCTGGCTCTGCATGTTTTGGATGATTGGTGGTGTGTACGCAGCTGCTATGGCCTGGGCCATCATCCCCCACTATGGTGAGCAGCTCCCCGGAATCCACCCCAGGTTATCTCCCTCCTTCCTCTTCTGTGCTCCCAGTGGTGGATTCCCTTAGCCTCTGGCCTCTCTGCTGATGCTGTCACTCTCTCCCTGCCAGGGTGGAGTTTTCAGATGGGTTCTGCCTACCAGTTCCACAGCTGGAGGGTCTTCGTCCTCGTCTGCGCCTTTCCTTCTGTGTTTGCCATTGGGGCTCTGACCACGCAGCCTGAAAGTCCCCGTTTCTTCCTAGAGGTGATGGAGCTGAGCTGTGTGGGGTGGGGTGGGGTGCAGGCTGTGGAGTGTGGAGAGCAGCAGGGGCTCCTGTGTTCAAACACCCGCTGGGGTTTGATTTGATCCTGTTCGGCTGCCTGCCTTCCTCACAGAGTCCATTCTCTGGGGGACTTTATCTTGCATCCTTTGCCTTGGAATGTATCCCTGAGGGGTTCTTGGGTGGAGAAACCAGGGGACCTCTTCACCCTTGGATGACTTAAGATTTTGCAGGGAAGGGCCTTGGCCCTAGCCTGCATTTACAGCTCAAGAGACATTCCCCCCCACACCTTCCCCTCCTAATCCCAGCAGGATTAGGTCTTTGGCTACATGCTGGCCCATCATTTCCCTTACCTTTGGTTGCCTGTGCTTGCCTTTTTCCCCTGGACAACACTCCCCACCCCCAACCTGCAGCTCTTGCCCAAGTCTGATTGTCTTGCTATACCTCAGCTTGGGGCTCTTTCAGAGTGGGCAATGCATGCTCATAGTTCAGGGCTTGGTGGTGGGATTGAGGGCCGGGAACCATTTAGTGTCCTGTGACTACAGAAGCCAGGTGGGAGGGAGGGGATCTATAACTCTGGGTCAGGTAGGGGCTGACTTGGATGTGGGGATTGTGTCTTTGGCTCTAGAATGGGAAGCATGATGAGGCCTGGATGGTGCTGAAGCAGGTCCATGATACCAACATGCGAGCCAAGGGACATCCTGAGCGAGTGTTCTCAGTAAGCCACAGCCCTCCTGACTCAGACCTCCACGTCCTGCAGCCCCAGCCCCTACCTGGCCCCTCTCTGAGTACCCCTGACCTCAGCCCACTCTACCATAAGGAGATTTTCAGGGTATCATATCCACCCCCTGCTTCCCATTTTGCTAATGCAGGGGAAACTGAGGCACTCGGTGGAGGTTGGGAAACACAGAATGTGTGACTGCCCACCCCTTCTCTTGACCCCAGGTAACCCACATTAAGACAATCCATCAGGAGGATGAATTGATTGAGATCCAGTCGGACACAGGGACCTGGTACCAGCGCTGGGGGGTCCGGGCCTTGAGCCTAGGGGGTCAGGTAATGGCGGACGGGGTGGTAGAGAGAAGGGAGTGGGGGAAGTGGAGAAGAAGGCAGGACTGAAGTCCATGTGTGTGGGTGATGGGTGAGCTGAAGGGAGGGGGGAGGGCAGAAAAGTGGGGATCTATGGGTGCTAGAACTTAGTATAGCCAAGGTCTAACTTTGTCTGGTCCCCTGTAGGTTTGGGGGAATTTTCTCTCCTGTTTTGGTCCCGAATATCGGCGCATCACTCTGATGATGATGGGTGTGTGGTTCACCATGTCATTCAGGTGAGAAGATGGGTGGGCTGGGTGGTATGTGGTGGTTGTGGTGGTGTGTGAGCTGGGAGAGAGGTGGGGAGAATGGAGATGCAGGGGACAAGCGATGAGGGAAGGTGCCATGCAGACCTCCTCTGCTCCTGCAGCCAGCTCCTCTACTTCACTAGTTCACTCAACAAACTTGTACTGTAGGCTGACCAGGATTCAGTTTCTATTCTGTGCTGGGATGAAACAGACGTGGTCCCAGGTCCTCCTGGAGTTTATGTTTTGGTCAAGAAGCGGGACGAAACTTGCTGTGAAGCAGGGTGATGAGAGAAGGGTGGGGAAAGGGTGATGGGAGGACTTGGGCTGGGGTGGGGACCTAAGTCCTAAAGGGCGAATGGGAGTCAGACAGGGAGTGGGGGTGGCTGGGGTGGAGAAGAGTGTTTTTGGCAGAGGGAAAAGCAAATGCTTGGGAGGTAAGAAAAAGTTTAGTGGCTGCTGTGCGAGACTCTGAAGTCTGCAGGAGCACAGCAACTGGTGAAGGGAGGAGCAGGGAGAAGTTGGTGAGGTTAGAGAGAAGCAAGGTCCTAACAGAAGTTGACTCCATTTCTCCCTCGTTCTGGAGAGGATACACATTTCCATTTTCTCCTCTGCCTGATTCTAATCTCTGAGCCCTGTCTGAAGCCCTGTCGTCTGTTTCCATTGTCCTTGACTCTTCAGCTACTATGGCCTGACTGTCTGGTTTCCTGACATGATCCGCCATCTCCAGGCAGTGGACTACGCATCCCGCACCAAAGTGTTCCCCGGGGAGCGCGTAGAGCATGTGACTTTTAACTTCACTTTGGAGAACCAGATCCACCGAGGCGGGCAGTACTTCAATGACAAGTATGTGGGGACCTTTAAACTTCACTTCTTCCCTGTTCCTGCTACCTCTTGTCTTTTTTATGAGTCTAGGGGTTCAAGACAAGATATTTGGGGGCAAACACTTGTGGTTTCTCCTCAATGCCCAGCTTCCCATTCATTCACTAAAGAGTGAGTCTTGGAGGGGGCATGAGGATGAGGGGGGAGTGTCTTCATCATCCTGGCCTTACAGGTTCATTGGGCTGCGTCTGAAGTCAGTGTCCTTTGAGGATTCCCTGTTTGAAGAGTGTTATTTCGAGGATGTCACATCTAGCAACACGTTTTTCCGCAACTGCACATTCATCAACACTGTGTTCTATAACACTGGTAAGGCGGGGTGGCTGGTGGGTGTCAGACCAAAGGGTTGGGTGGACCTTGATGAGAAGGAGCCTTTTTCATTCACTATCTTGGTGTTCTCAAGCTGAGATCCCTGGACCCCTGTAGGAAGGTGGTAGAGGGGTCTGACAGCTACCACCAATAATTTTGAAAATCTAATGGATGTTGGACATTTTCCTGTTATAGAATATCTGACGAAAACATCAAGTTTATTTGCCTTTGGCTGAAATTATATCTCAGGGAGGCAAAATTAATGCACCTTTGAAGAAGGTAAAATCATCCAAAATAGCGTTCTTGGGAAAAATAAAAACAATAAAAGGGGTATTTGGTGGGGATCATTGCATGAATCCACTTTTTTGATAGTGATTCTCAAACTTTAGTATATGCACATGAAATGCTGGTTTTGTGAGCTAGACTGAAGTTTCCCACCTCATACTGGGTGAGCTTTTCCCATCTTGCAGGAAAACAACAATGGATAGTACTTTTTATTTTAAATGTTTTTCTCAGAAAAATTTCCTAAGTCCACAGCATTGCTATAGTCAGCTAGCACGGACAGAAAGAATGAATAAGCAGCTAAGACTATTAATGGGAGAACTTGGACAAAGTCACACTGTTGGACAGATGATGGTCATTTTCTGCTCTAAAGATCCCTAGTTCCCATGGTGATATTATTTGTTTTACAATTAGCACTGTGAATAATTTTGAGAGCCCCTCCTATTAACTTCCATACATGCAGAGCCCTGAGCCGTAAGCCGTAGCAGCCTCCCTCTCCCATCTGCTATGACTGTCTGCTTATCTTGACCTTTGCCCACAGACCTGTTTGAGTACAAGTTTGTGAACAGCCGTCTGGTAAACAGCACATTCCTGCACAACAAGGAGGGCTGCCCGCTAGATGTGACAGGGACGGGCGAAGGTGCCTACATGGTATACTTTGTGAGCTTCCTGGGGACACTGGCAGTGCTTCCTGGGAATATCGTGTCTGCCCTGCTCATGGACAAGATCGGCAGGCTCAGAATGCTTGGTAAGGGGGAGAGGCTGAGTCAGATCTGATAGTAGGGGCCAGGGGCTGCAGGAGGCAGGCAACAGGCTTCTCACCTTGGGCTGTGGAAGAGATTGGTCAGAGAGTTCCTCTCTCTCATATTTTCTGTTTAGGGGGTGTGGCAGGATGGGGTGGGGACTGGCACAGAAGCTCCTCTGGGGGTAAAGGAGGTAAGCAGAATTGCAAGTGGTTAGGGCACAGGCTTTGAGGTTATGAGTTTTGAATCTCAGCTCCACCACCTATCTCTGGCCTCTGGCAAGTTACCTCTATAAGCCTGGTTGCTTCCTCTGCAAAATGGAGGTGATAATAGTACCTGTGTCGTAGGGTTGATGTGCTAGATCAATGCATGTAAAGCATCAATTGGCTTGGCCCATCGCTGGCATTGAATAAATGATGGTTACTGATATTATTAATAAACAATTTTAAGGAAGGTTGAGGAGGAGTGAAAAGCCTTCCTTTTAGATACCTTGGGAACAAGTCTCATCCTGGGCTATCTGAAAGCCAGCAGATGGGACAGGGCGGGCTGTGGGTAGGTTTCACTGTAGCCAGGCTCATGCTGCTCTCTCCTCTCCTGGCTCCATCCAGCTGGCTCCAGCGTGATGTCCTGTGTCTCCTGCTTCTTCCTGTCTTTTGGGAACAGCGAGTCAGCCATGATCGCTCTGCTCTGCCTTTTTGGTGGGGTCAGCATTGCATCCTGGAATGCGCTGGACGTGTTGACTGTTGAACTCTACCCCTCAGACAAGAGGTAGTTGGAATGCGGTGGGGGCAGGGCAGTGGATTCAGGGGAGGGGTGGGGTGAGGAAGGAGGCCTGAATGGGAAGAGCATCCTTAGGGGTGAGAGAAGATACATTTCCATTTTCTCCTCTAAAATCTGGTAGGTTTGGCTGGGCGCAGTGACTCACGCCTGTCTGTAATCCCAGTACTTTGAGATGCCGAGGCAGGTGGATCACCTGAGGTCAGGAGTTTGATACCAGCCTGGCCAACATGGTGAAACCCTGTCTGTACTAAAAATACAAAAAGTTAGCTGGGTACCTGTAATCCCAGCTACTCGGGAGGCTGAGGCAGGAGAATGGCGTGAACCCGGGAGGCGGAGCTTGCAGTGAGTGGAGATCATGCCACCGCACTCCAGCCTGGGTGACAGAGCGAGACTGTGTCTCAAAAAAAAAAAAAAAAAAAAAAAAAGAAAAAGAAAAAGGAAAAAGAAAAAATCTGGTAGCTTTTGTATCTACTCCTCAAAGTCTTAACTGTTAACCTCAATTTTTGGTCTCCTTTCCCTTTGTCTCTTATCTACATTCCTGGCATACATCCTTTACCTCTCTGATCTCTCCAACCTTCTCTCTCCCTCTTGGACACTGCCTGCATCTTCCTGGCCTTCACTTCCCTGCCCTCCACTCTTCCTTTGCCTCCCTCCTGTACCTTGCGCCATGCTGCACTGGGGGACTCCTGAGCAGGACCACAGCTTTCGGCTTCCTGAATGCCCTGTGTAAGCTGGCAGCTGTGCTGGGGATCAGCATCTTCACATCCTTCGTGGGAATCACCAAGGCTGCCCCCATCCTCTTTGCCTCAGCTGCCCTTGCCCTTGGCAGCTCTCTGGCCCTGAAGCTGCCTGAGACCCGGGGGCAGGTGCTGCAGTGACAGGATCTCTAGGGCTTTGGGATTGGCAGGCACACTGTGAGACCAACTACTCCTTCCTTCCCCTCCCTGCCCTGCCATCCTGACTTCCAGAGCCCTCACTCCCCTCTCCCCATGTTTGGTGTCTTAGCTGTGTGTGTGTGTGTGTGCATGTGTGTGACCCCCGTGGGCAGGGACTACAGGGAAGGCTCCTTCATCCCAGTTTTGAGATGAAGCTGTATTCCCCACTTCCCACTACCTTGACTTTGCACAAGAGAAGGCTAAGCCCCATCCTTCTCCCCCTGTTAGAGAGGGGCCCTTGCTTCCCTGTTCCAGGGGTTCCAGAATAGGCTTCCTGCCTTCCCCATCATTCCCTCTGCCTAGGCCCTGGTGAAACCACAGGTATGCAATTATGATGGGGGCTGGGACTCTGGTGTAGACCATGGACCAAAAGAACTTCTTAGAGTCTGAAGGGTGGGCCTAGGGTGCCCTCTCACACCTCCTGTTGGATGCTGAGGGAGAAGCAATAAACCTCAGCCCTCTGGCCTCCACTTCCCTCTCAATTTGGGCTGCAAATATGAAGCCTGAATTTTATGAAATTAGCTTTCTGATCCTTATTTATTAATAGATTAAGTTCTGAGGCAGCTCTGCAGGACTGTGTGTGAATGTGTGTGTATACTTATATATGTGTGTGCATGTGCCATGGGGCGGGGGGTATCACTATACTGTCCTCAAATATAAGCCAAGGGTTAATTTCAGCGGACGCACACACAACCCTGCCTCCCATAGTCCCTCCCCTAATCTGGTTTCTGTGTTGAGCTGGGGATGGAGGAGCCCTAGGCCAGCCAGGGATAAGAGACCCACAGTCTAGGGAGATCTGAGGGCATCTGACAAGGCTCATCTGCTTCCCTCCTTAAGAAGCACAGGCCTCCTCTGGAGTGAGAGGCTCCACCCACTACAGCACAGGTGGGAACAGCGCAGCTGCCCTCCCGTACCCCCGACCTGTCCCCTCACAGGCAGGGGAGCAGGGGAGGGAAAGAAACCAGGCATCTGGTCAAACCAGCAGATCAAAAAGCACAAGGAGCTGGGGCAGAGGCAAGAAGCAGGGGCCCTCCTGGCAGCTCCTCTAAGTGGGGAGAGGTTGGGCAGTGAGTGAGGGACCCCTAACGCAGGGACTAGAAGCCTCAGTTTCCCCATTTTACCCACACAATAGCCTCTGTAGGTTAGGCTGCCCCGTCCCACCCTACTCTGTGTGGCTGCTTTCTTTGGTGCCCTCCCCTCACCCCACTGTAGCTGTGATGTGTTGTAGTTTTTAGAGTTTGTAAAATGTTTAAAAAAAGTTAAAAGGAAAAAAGTGAAAATAACAAAAAAGAAAATCAAAATTCACCTTCGTCACGCTGCGTCCGGTACCCCAACCCTGTGGTCACGCCCCCCATTTTGTAACACTGTACCAGGTGGTGACTGTTTAACTCTTCGGTGTCTGTGCTCAAAAGACTGCCTTCTCCTCCAGTGCCCAGTGTATGAGTGTGTGCCCTGTGCCCTTGTCCCTCACTCCTCACATGCTGGACGTAGCCCTCTTCCTTGCACCCCTGGGAGGGACCCATCCATCTCCCTTGCTCTCCTGGGGAACCCTAAACCCAACTCTGTTGATGTGAAAAATGCAATGAAAAATATTGATGAAAAATAAAACGGAAACAAATCCTCAAAATACAAAATGGCTATACCTGCTTCTGTGACTCTCCACCTACATCCAATTCTCCTAATAGCCTTGGAAGGTAAAATGGTGAGATGGAAAAACAACTTTACAAACTGAAGGTCAGAATGACATGGTGTACCAGATTTATTTCCTAAATTGGCCTCTCTCCCTTGATCTTTCCCCTACAGATGGAGGGCCCTCTAAGTCTCCCAGATTTGAAAACTTTGGGAGTAACATTTCATAAGAATAGAACCAACTTTCCCCTAAATCTTCTGTTATGCTTTTTAAAAATACAGACTCCAGACTCCACTCTTGACTTGTTGAATCAGAACCCTTTTTTTTTCTTGGTTTGGAAGGATGGGGACCTTGAATCTCCTTTTTTTGAGACAGAGTCTCGCTTTGTTGCTCAGGCTGGAGTGCAATGGTGCGATCTCGGCTCACTGCAACCTCTGCCTCCCGGGTTCAAGCAATTCTCCTGCCTCAGCTTCCTAAGTGGCTGGCGCCTGCCACCACACCCGGCCAATTTTTGTAGAGATGGGGCCAGGCTGGTCTCGAACTCCTGACCTCAGGTGATTCACTCGCCACGGCCTCCCAAAGTGCTGGGATTACAAGTGTGAGCCACCATACCCGGCCAGAAGCTACAGTTTAAACAATCTCCCATGGGAGTTCTTACCTAAGAGAAAATCTGAAAACCACTGCCTTGGGGTTACCTTGACTCCCCTCTCACTCTAGTCCATTTCTGTTCTAATCAAACCATTTTCTGATTTTATGGTAGCTCTCAAATCAACTCCTTCCTTTCTATTCCCACAGATGACCTGTAAATCAGGGTTCTACCTTCACTCTGGATTGATCTCTGTTCCTCCAATCTCCCATGCCAACTCACTTACACATCACTGCCAGATCCATCTGCCCCCAAATGCTCTCTGACATGTCTGTACTCAAAATTCGTTAATGACTCCCTATTGCCCAACCACATGCACCTTAAATTCTTTAGCTAGAAATGGTCAAGATATATGTTAACCAGGCCGGGCGTGGTGGCTCATGCCTATAATCCCAGCACTTTGGGAGGTTGACGCAGGCGGATCGCTTGAGGTCAGGAGTTTGAGACCAGCCTGACCAATATGATGAAACCTCGTCTTCACTAAAAATACAAAAATTAGCTGGGCATGGTGGCAGGCACCTGTAATTCCAGCTAGTCGGGAGGCTGAGACAGGAGAATTGCTTGAACCTGGGAGACGGAGGTTGCAGTGAGCTGAGATCAGGCCATTGCACTCCAGCCTGGACAACAAGAACAAAACTCCGTCTAAAAAAAAAAGAAAAAGATGTATGTTAACCAAGTTTTGTTCTCTAATAATTTCCACATTGAGATTATTAGAAAGTTGCTTCTATAGACATTACTTGAGCCCCCCTCAGAAATATGACAACATTTGTAATACTCAAAAAAGGCTACATTGCGGGGCATGGTGGCTTACACCTGTAATCCTAGCACCTTGGGAGGCAGGGGGCAGAATGCCTGAGCTCAGAGTCTAAGACCAGCCTGGGCAACATGGTGAAACCCTGTCTCTACTAAAATACAAAAAATTAGACGGGTGTGGTGGCACAAGCCTTTAGTCCCAGCTACTTGGGAGGCTGAGGCAGGAGAATTGCTTAAACCTGGGAGGTGGAGATTGCAGTGAGCTGTGATCGTGCCACTGCACTCCAGCTTGGGCAACAGAGACGCCGTCTTAAAGAAACAAACAAAAAAACACTAGGGGTGGTGGCTCACACCTGTAATCCCAACACCTTGGGAGGCTGAGGCAGGAGGATCACCTGAGGTCAGAAGTTTGAGACCATCCTGGTCAATATGGTGAAACCCCATCTCTACTAAAAATACAAAAAATAGCTGGACGTAGTGGTGCATGCCTGTTATCCCAGCTACTGGGGAGGCTGAGGCAGGAGAATCACTTGAACCCAGGAGGCAGAGGTTGCAGTGAGCCGAGACTGTGCCACTGCACTGCAGCCTGGGCGACAAGAGTGAAACTCCGTCTCAAAAAAAAAAAAAAAAAAAAAAAAAAGGCTATATAAAGGTTTCTCCATCATCTGTACTCATTTTCTTAGTTCTTATTCTCTTTTCACTGTTTTAGTGGTTTTTAAAAACATTTTTCTTTTAAACAAATACAAGTACTACTTTTTGGAAATGGACAGGCTGTAAAGAAGGCAAACATTCCCCCCAGATGAAGTTCAAATGTGTCCCTGCCTATATCGCCTGTCTTGTCCATTAACTCATTGCTCAGTCCAGTGTCTATGCCTTTGCTCAGGTTCTTCTCCCTGCCTGCAGCACCTATTCTCTCCTTTCTGGTTAATTTTGTGCTTTCCTTTAAAGATCCAAGTAGATCACTTCCCCCATAAAGCCCTTCCCGACTAGTCTACAGGTATCTTTCTTCTCCCAAGAACACATGTGGCACTGATTCAGCAGTCCATTAAGAACACAGCCTCGCCGGGCGCGGTGGCTCACGCCTGTAATCCCAGCACTTTGGGAGGCCGAGACGGGCGGATCACGAGGTCAGGAGATCGAGACCATCCTGGCCAACACGGTGAAACCCCGTCTCTACTAAAAAAATACAAAAAACTAGCAGAGCGAGGTGGTGGGCTCCTGTAGTCCCAGCTACTCGGGAGGCTGAGGCAGGAGAATGGCGTAAACCCGGGAGGCGGAGCTTGCAGTGAGCTGAGATCCGGCCACTGCACTCCAGCCTGGGCGACAGAGCGAGACTCCGTTTCAAAAAAAAAGAACACAGCCTCATAGTGTAATTTCTTTTAATGTATAGGATTGTTTCCAACTCATCAGGTTTGGTGCAGTTCTGTCACGATTTAACATGGAACATCCAAGCTGCCCTTCCTGAATAGTCCAGGGCAAGAGCAGTAGTGAGTGATTCTTCTCTTTTCTTGGGTTCAGTTTGACCTGAAGCAAGTTGCTATCTTCGGAGAATATGTATGGACCCCAACAGAATAGGGCTCAGGGGTCTTCATCCCTTACAAATCCTGGACTGTATCGAAGGGAAGGCCTCAGTAGTTCGTGCTCACTCAGCCCATTTGGATCCTGGTCCTCCCCCTCTCTTGGGGTTCAAGGGGTTCCTAGAGCTTTCTTGTTCCCACCCAGGCATGGGGGGCTAGTGTCCAGCTGAGAGTTCTCTCTCCACTGGGCGGGGGTCCGTGCCTGGATGGCCAGTGCATGGACCGGCCCTGTCAGCTCCTCGGCCAGTGCTGCGTGGACCAGCCGGTGTCGTTGTAGGGGGCTCAGTCCCTCGAAACGAGAGCTCACCACAGCCACGCGGAAGTGCGTCTCACTGCCAGGCGGGACCGCGTGGCCACTGCTCTCGTTGCGAAGCTCCAGCACCTC
This sequence comes from Rhinopithecus roxellana, assembly GCF_007565055.1. Lineage (NCBI taxonomy): Eukaryota > Metazoa > Chordata > Mammalia > Primates > Cercopithecidae > Rhinopithecus > Rhinopithecus roxellana. Next base: position 47,590,371 of record NC_044556.1, read on the forward strand.
GGGGCTCAGGGCCTGCTCCAACTTCGTGCGAATGGCGGCCTCCACTGGACCGATGGCCCCAGATGCCGCGCTGCCCCGGGACAAACAGACCCGGCCAGCCATGGAGACCAGACCTGGGACCAGGCGCCCACTCAGCATCGGCTACGCCAGAGACACAGACACCAGGAGTGAGGGTCGAGATGATCCGCCTGGTGAGAGCACAGTGTCAACACCCGCCCCGCGACCCCCGCATCCGCTCTAACCCCACGCCCGGGTGTCCACACCAGCTCCTGTCGGGAGACCGCCTCAACGCCACACAGGGAGATCCGAGACACCGCCCCTTTTCTCTACGTGACTCGGTGAATTCGACCTCCAGCTGTGGGAGTGGAGGGACAGAGATTAGGCCCGCAAGCGAGGCGCGTTCGTTCCTTAGGGGATTTGCAAAGAATGGGCAAATGTAGGGCATGTGCAACTGCGTACTTGTGGTTGGGCCGAAGCCCCTGTGATCCCTGTGAAGCCCAGGAGAAGCCCCTTTTACCTGCCGCCCAACCTCGGATACTGCGATTCCCGCTCAAGGCCAGGACTCTGGACGCTCCGGAGCAAAATGCAGTCCTGGCGCCCTTCCTGAGGCACGCTGGGAAATGGAGTCCTTGCTGTGCATTAGTAGGACAGGCAGGCACCACGTGGTGCCCTAAGGGATCATGGGAACTGTAGTCTCGGATTCTCCCCACCGGTAAGGTCGTCAGAAACTCTGAACCCAGCAACGCGAAGAAAAAGGGATTTCACGCGCAGCTGGGGTTGGGATTATTAGATCTATTTTACTGCCAATAGATATTGTAGATCATCCAGCCCAATTCCTTTATTTTATATACAAGAAAATGGAAGTCTGATTGAATACATAATTACTGTGCCCCAGACTAGTGCTGGGGACTGGAGAGTCAAGTCAGACCCTGTCTTCAAGGAGTTTACAGAGCACTGCAAGTGAGCGGACAATTGCAGTACTGGTACTAAGTGCTCCGATGAGATAAACACAGGATGCTACGGAGGCAAGTTACCCAGACTTGGCCGGGGTTGGAGAGGTGGAATGAGGGTCGGGCAGAGAATATTTCCGAGATTTAGGGAAACAGTTTGGCGGAAACAACATGAAAATCCATTTCTCAGTCCCTCATAGTGAGGTTTTGGCTATGGTAGCCACATGTATAAAGGACAGGAGGAGAGAGAGTTTTGAGGGAGTCTTTCTGGTGCAGTTAGGGTATGGTTATGTGTGGTTGGAGCCTAGGGGGCAGATGATAGTGATGAGTAGGGTACCGGGAGGAGAGGAAGGGCCCAGACCTCCCCAGACCTTGTAGCCCTTGTTAGGCAATTTTGTCTTTATCCTAGAAGTAGTGGGAAGCTACTGAGGTTTTAAGCAGGGATGTAACAGGATGTAATTTTTCCAGGATGAATCTTAACTTTTACGCTTATATATATTCTTTTGTCTTTGTTTTTTCTTCCTTTTTGTGGAGAATGGGGTCTCGCTATTGCCCAGGCAGGTCTTGAGCTTCTGGGCTCAAACTATCCTCCTGACTCTGCCTCCCTGAGAGCTGGGATTACAGGTGTGAGCCACCGCACTCGGCGATTCTTAACTTTTAAATTTATTTAAATTTTATTTTGTATCCTTAATATATTTACATATTTCTAAATGTTTTTCCCCAACTTCTCATTTTGAAAAATGTCAAAGCCATAGAAAAGTTGAATAGTTCAAAGCAACACCCTCTACCTTTCACTTGGCCCACCATTTTTTACATTTATATTTATTTTATACTTGTACATATATACTCATATATTTAAGTACTTTACATATACTTTAAAATATATTTATGTACTTTTTTGGATGAACAATTTGAAAATAAGTTGCAGGTAGCACGACATTTCACCCCTAACTACTCCAAAATGTATCTCCTAAGAACAAAGATATTCTCCCACATAACCACAATATCCTTATCACACTCAAGAAATTTAACCTATGACATACACTGTTTTCCCTAGCCTTTAAAAAAAATTTAAAACTTCCAGAAAAGTTGCAAGATTAATACAATGAGCAACCCATTTATCCACTGTTCACCTAGATTCACTGATAACATTTTGCCAGACTTGTCTTTGTATCTCTCTTTTAATGTATGTGTGTATAATAATAATGAAATAATAATAATTATTTCTGCTGACTCGAGTTAGGTGCAAAATTCTTTTTTTTTTTTTTTTTTTTTGAGACGGAGTTTTGCTCTTGTTGCCCAGGCTGGAGTGCAATGGCGTGATCTCGGCTCACTGCAACCTCTGCCTCCTGGGTTCAAGCAAGTCTCCTGCCTTAGTCTCCTGAGTAACTGGGATTACAGGCATGTGCCACCACACCCAGCTAATTTTGTATTTTTAGTAGAGACGGGGTTTCTCCATGTTGATCAGGCTGGTCTGGAACTCCCAACCTCAGGTGATCTGCCCTCCTCGGCCACCCAGGATTACCGGGATTACAGGCATGAGCCACTGCGCCCGGCCCAAAATTCTTTTTTTTTTAAAAACGGAATCTCACTCTGTCGCCCAGACTGGAGTGCAGTGGCGCCATCTTGGCCCACTGCAACCTCCACTTTCTGGGTTCAAGTGATTCTCCTGCCTCAGCCTCCTGAGTAGCTGGGACTACAGGCGGGTGCCACCACACTCGGCTAAATTTTTTTGTATTTCTAGTAGAGATGGGGTTTCACTATGTTGGCCAGACTGGTCTGGAACTCCTGACCTCAAGTGATCCGCCTGCCTCAGCCTCCCAAAGTGATGGGATTACAGGCGTGGACCATAGTGCCTGGCTAATTTTTGCGTTTTTAGTGGAGAGGGGGTTTCACCATGTTGGCCAGGGTGGTCTCGAACTCCCGACCTCAGGTGATCTGCCCACCTCAGCCTCCTAAAGTGCTGGGATTACAAGGGTGAGCCACTACGCCCGGCCTGTGATGGTTAATGTGCCAACTTCTAGAGGATTGGTGCTCAGATATTTGGCAAAATTTGGGTGTCTCTGTGAGGGTATTTTGAATGAAATTAACATTTGAATTGGTAGACGGAGTAAATTGCCCTCCCTAATGTAGGTGGGTCCCATCTAACCAGTTGAAAGCTTGACTAGAACAAAAAGACGGACCCTCTCCTGAGTAAGAGAGACTTCCTTCTGCCTGACTGCTTTGAGACCAGCAGGACGTTGGCTTTTCCCAGCCTTCAGACTCACAAGTAAACACTGGCTCCATCTGGGTCTTAGACTCGGCCTTTGGACTGGAACTACACCATTGGTTCTCAGGCCTTTGGATTTGGACTGGAACTATATCATCACCTTTCTTGGGTCTTCAGCTTGCCAGCTTACCCTGAAGATCTCGGGGATCTTGGGATTTATTAGCTTCCATAATCAAAAAGCCAATTTTTTATAATAAGACTATCTGTCAGTCTATCAATCTATCTACTATTGGTTCTGTTTTCCTGGAGAATCCTGACTAATGTATATTTACTTAAAAAAAAAAAGACATTTTTCTCACATGACCAGAATATAACTGTCAGACTCTAGAAATTAACATAGATACAGTACTATTATCTAATCTACAGACCTTATTCAAAATTTGCCAATTGTTCACTTCTATCCTATATATAAGATGAAATATTTTCTGGTCCAGGATCCGATCTAGGATCACATGTTGCATTCAGTTGTTATATCTCTTTGTTTTCCATTAACTTAGAATAGTTTCCTAGATTTTCTTTGTCTTTCATGACTTTGGCAGTTTTGAAGTTACAGACATTTATTTTGTAGAATGTCCCTCAATCTGTATTTCTTTATGATTAAAATTTAGCACATGCATTTTTTGGCCAGAATACTGCACAAGTAATGTTGAATTCTTCTCTGTGAAACTTACCAGGGCACGTGATCTTTATTTTTCTTATTACTAGTGATAATTCTGATCATTTGATTAAGATGGTATCTGTCAGGCTTTTCCACTATAAAATTCCTTTTCTGTCTGTAATTGTGGAAGATTCTTTAAGTCTATCTACTTTCCTATTTCTCCATTAATTTTTTTCCCACTAATTTTAGCATCTGAGAAGTATATTTGAGACATCTCTTAGGGGTTGTTGAAGATGAAATGAGATCATGGGGGTGGGGCTGAGGTGTGGTATGTGATCACCTGGGGAGAGAGTAGATGGTGAGAAAAGAATCAGAATGTTTATTAGAAAGGCCACTCTGGTGAGGAGTGGGAAGAGTAGAAGCAGCGAGAGGAGTAGAAAAGTCTGTTGGTAGTCTGGGTGAAAGATAACCTGAGTGAAGGCACAAGATGGACTAGAGAGAAGTAAATTGATTAGAAAGCTGCTACAAAGATGGCATCTATAGGACTTACTTTGGTTAGGACCTTGCAGTTTGCAAATCCAGTGAAATCCCACTTCTACTAAAAATACAAAAATTAGCCGGGTATGGTGGCACATTCCTGTAATCCCAGCTACTTGGGAGACTGAGGCAGGAGAATCTCTTGAACCCGGGAGGCGGAGGTTGCAGTGGGCGGAGATTGTGCCATTGCACTCCAGTCTAGGCGACAGAGCGAAACTCCATCTCAAAAAAAAAAAAAAACAAGCACAGTACCGAATGGTGAGTGCTGTCACCAGGATACGAACGAAGAGATGTGGGCACAGCAAGGATATTTGTGTGGGAGTAGGGAAGTTCTCCTCTAATAATTCTTTCTTACTTTTTTTGTACAGAGGAAGGAACAATGGCTGGATAAATGAAATGACTTCATTAAGCCCAACATCTAGTTAGTGAGAGGGTGAATGACATCATGAGGAGCATGTTCTTTGAGTCAGGCAGACCTAGACTCTAATCATGTGGCTGTGTGACCTTCAGCAATTATTATTATTATTTTTTTGAGATAGAGTCTTGCTGTGTCGCCCAGGCTGGAATGCAGTGGCGCTGTTTCGGCTCACTGCAACCTCTGCCTTCTGGGCTCAAGTAATCCTCCAACCTCAGCCTCCCAAGTAGCTGAGACCACAAGTCACAGGTGTGTGCCCCACCACACTCAGTTAATTTTTGTATTTTTTGTAGAGATGGGGTTTCGCCATGTTGCCCAGGCTGGTCTCAAACTCCTGGGTAAAAGCCATCTGCCTTGGTCTCCCAAAGTGCTGGGATTACAGGCGTGAGCCACCGCACCCAGCCCAGCAATTGTTTTAATCCCTGTGAGCTTCAGTTTATTTGTGAAACACATAATTTTATCTACTTTGTAGGCAGTTGCTACTGTGGGGTTTATCATAGTAGGGTTTCAACATTATCTTTTTTTTCTTTCACCCTTCTTATGGCACAGAGCACTGTGATAGAAGTAAAAAAGAAATCAGAGGTCAAGTCCAGGCGCAGTGGCTCACACCTGTAATCCCAGCACTTTGGGAGTTCGAGACCAGCCTGGACAACATGGCAAAACCCTGTTTCTACTAAAAATACAAAAATTAGCTGGATGTGGTGGCGCATGCCTGTAATCTCAGCTATTTGTCGGCTGAGGCATGAGAATCACTTAAACCCAAGAAGCAGAGGTTGCAGTGAGCTGAGATTCTGCCACTGTACTCCAGCCTGGGTGACAGAGTGAGACTCTGTCTGGGGAAAAAAAAAAAAAAAGAGGAGGTCAGAGAAAGAAAGGAAGGTCAGCATGCCCCTCAAGCAGGGCCTTATGGGGTGCCAGGATTGCGGTAGGGTCCCCTATCATCTGGGTTTTGTTCTCAGCCCTGTAGGTCTGAAAAGTTGACACTATTAGAACTTCTAGGACTGACTGGCTTCTTGGGGAGGGACCCATGCTAACAAAGTACACACGAAATTTATGATTAGTCCAAAATGCAAATTCATTGAATTCTATGATGAACATCTTTCTATAACTGGCTCCCCCTACTTCAGTTTTATGTTTTTATCTTGGAATAGAACAATCAGAAAGTTGTTAATTGAGCACAGAATCTGAATGAAGGAACTTGGATAGTCTTCAGAAATATTTCACCCAGGCTGTGAGAAAAGTCTGATGCTTTCATAACCAAGGACCCTTTTCTAGTAGGTCAAACTTTGCCTCTGCCAGATATATTTTATTGTTGGTGAAAACATAACATATTCCTACTACAATTGCCACCTGTTTGGACTCTATGTAGACCGCACCTTTCTGTTAACATTCATCTTCTCAAATGATACAATCAATTGGATTAGAAGGATCTTAGGTTACACCCTCGTCATCTCTGTCTGAACTTTGGTGTTTCCCAAATCTATACCAGCATTCTTACCAGGAGTAATCTCTATACGTAGCTGATTTTAACTAATTCAACTCTCAGAGTTCACCATATTTCCTCCATTTTCTGGAGGCATTTCATCACAGACTTGTTTGTACTACTTTCAATTATCTATACACCCATTGCCCAACAGCACACATCCAATAAATGCCAGTTGAATAAACTGGTGAGAATAAAGGAGAAAACATCAGAAAAGGTGTCAAAGAATAAGATTTAAGTATTTTCTGGCCGGGTGCAATGGCTCACGCCTGTAATCCCAGAATTTTGGGAGGTTGAGGCGGGCAGATCATTTGAGGTCAGGAGTTCGAGACCAGCCTAGCCAACATTCGAGATTTGAGATCAGGAGTTAGAGATTAGCCTGGTCAACATTAGTAGAGATGAAACCCCATCTCTACTAAAAATACAAAAATTAGCCGGGCATGGTGGTGGACATCTGTCATCCCAGCTACTCGGGAGGCTGAGATGGGAGGATCGCTTGAACCCGGGTGGGTGGGGGCGGGGTAGAGGAGGTGGTGGTGGAGGTTGCAGTGAGCTCAGAAGTGCTCCAGCCTGGGCGACAGAGCGAAACTCCGCCTCAAAAAAACAAAAAAACCCACAAGTCTATTTTTTCTCTCTAGCATTCTACCTGACCTTAAGGGATACTAAGGAAAGGGTGAGAATGGTGTAGGAGATGTAGGACTCCCAGAGATGGGACGTTGAGGAGGAAGAAACACAAGAGCTTTCAGGTTCATCTGTTATATAAGATAAAAGAAAAAAAGAAGAGCTTTCAGGAAAGATTTCTAAGGCCGCTGGAGTCACACCAGCAATTAATGCCTGATAGCAAAGTTACCCTTTCCCGGCTGTTGCTGAAATCTAAGGGATGATGATGAGGTGGACAAGGGAGCATGGAGAAAAAGTTTTAAGGGATGTTAAGGAAGCAACTGACTGGACATGCTGAGACGAAGGGAAGAGTAGAGTAGATTTCGGCTTAGTTATCTGTAAGTATGCTGGCGCATTTCAGGAAGAGGGTAAAGAGGGGAGGTTGTTTGCATGAGTTCGCGTTCGAATAGGCTGAGGTTGAGTTTGAGTCTGAGGTGCTCGTTGGGACAAGTAGTAGGTTGAAGTATTCAGTAAGCAGTTAGGCACAAGGGTCTGAGCTTCTGAAACAAATTTGGATGTTAGTTGAAAGCATACAAATAGGTAAGACTCTTCGGGATAAGTGAAGAATTGGAGATAGAGAAGCAGAATCCAGCTGGACTCGCAGATTTAGAGATGGCATGGGGAAGCAGGATAAGAAAAGTCGGCGAGGTAAGAAGAAAAACGGAGGGCGACATTTTGAAAGCCAAGGGAGTAAGTTTCAAGGCCGCCTCCTGGAGGTCAAGAAGATGACAAATCTAGCCTCGGTCAAACTGAATTCCAAGGAGTGCAGGCGGGTGGGGTGGGGCGGAGTCGCTGCGGGCGACTTAAGTTGAGGGGCGAGAAAGGAGGCAGCCTTAGTAGTACTTGTATTTTTAAAGGGAATTTGGCTGTGACGAGACAGAAAGGGCGGGGCGGGACTTGGTAGTTTAGAGCTCAAGGGGATCAGCGGCTTCAGAATCCCCTACTCTTGCGTGAGAGTAACTCTCAGTCTACGGATGTCTTCTGCAGTTTCTTAGAGTCCATGTTGGGATTTACCGGCTGTAAACTAAACAAAGCAAAGCAAAAACCCATAGTGCAAGACAGAACCAGCATTTTGTTTGAAAGCCTACTCTCTTTAAAGATCCTGGCATGCAAATAAGGGGCTTTAATGTGGCTCTCAGCGATTGGTAGATACTTACGAAATCCGTCATTTCCTTTCGAGCCAGGATGCAAACCAAGAGGCGGCTTTCTGCTTTTCTATTGGCTGTTGGATACGGCTCCGCTTTTAGCCAATCAAACGACTTCCCTTCACCCCTCCCGGTAGCTCTTATAAATTACATCAAATTGGTTATTCTTTCCACATTCTTCTCCTTGTAAAAGAAGCTGTAACTGCAATTTTGGCCGTAATGTCAGGACGCGGAAAGCAGGGAGGCAAGGCCCGCGCTAAGGCCAAGTCGCGCTCGTCCCGCGCTGGCCTCCAGTTCCCGGTGGGGCGAGTGCACCGCTTGCTGCGCAAGGGCAACTACGCGGAGCGGGTGGGGGCAGGCGCCCCGGTGTACCTGGCGGCGGTCCTCGAGTACCTGACCGCGGAAATTCTGGAGCTAGCGGGCAACGCGGCTCGGGACAACAAGAAGACGCGCATCATCCCTCGCCATCTGCAACTAGCCGTGAGGAATGACGAAGAGCTCAACAAGTTACTCGGGGGTGTCACCATTGCCCAGGGCGGCGTCTTGCCCAATATCCAAGCTGTCCTGTTGCCCAAGAAAACGGAGAGTCACAAGCCTGGCAAGAACAAGTAATTAAGAGGCTTGACACCATACTCATTCACCCCAAAGGCTCTTTTAAGAGCCACCAAAGTGTCAAATGAAGGGCTGATCACGAAATAGCGCATTAGCTCTTTTTTTGAAAACTTGGGTGGCTCTAAAAAGAGCCTTTGGTCTTTGGTTTGTTTGTCTGCATTTATTTGCTTTTGGCTTTGTGGCTTTCGGTTTTCTTTGGTAACAGAACGGCCTGGATGTTAGGCAAAACGCCGCCCTGGGCGATGGTGACTTTGCCCAGCAGCTTGTTCAGTTCCTCGTCGTTGCGGATGGCCAGCTGGAGGTGACGAGGGATGATGCGCGTCTTCTTGTTGTCCCGAGCCGCGTTGCCCGCCAGCTCCAGGATCTCGGCGGTCAGGTACTCGAGGACCGCCGCCATGTAGACGGGCGCGCCAGCCCCCACCCGCTCCGCGTAGTTGCCTTTGCGTAGCAAGCGGTGCACTCGCCCTACCGGGAACTGGAGGCCAGCGCGGGACGAGCGCGACTTGGCCTTGGCGCGAGCCTTGCCTCCTTGTTTGCCACGACCAGACATGACTGAAATCAAGGTTAAACACAGAAAATGCTCAGAACCTCGCTACAAAATAAGCTTGAAAGAGAACCAAGAGGAAAGCCTTTATAAGCTTTCCTAGGGGTGGGGTCTAGAACGAGTTTTTCATTGGTCCTAATATGGCTTCAGAACCGGCCAATCAAGTCAAGAGTCGGTGTTGTTGCGTACGCATTGCTGAAAACGCAAGGTCCGCACACGGACCAATGGAAATGAATGACTTTCGGAGCCCTAATTTGCATAAGGTGGTTATAAAAGAATCAGGCCCGCCCATTCTCTTACTTCTTTTCTTGGCTAAGCCGCGTTTGTACTGTGTCTTACCATGCCTGAACCGGCAAAATCCGCTCCGGCTCCTAAAAAGGGCTCCAAGAAAGCCGTCACCAAAGCCCAGAAGAAAGACGGCAAGAAGCGCAAGCGCAGCCGCAAGGAGAGCTACTCCATCTACGTGTACAAGGTGCTGAAGCAGGTCCACCCCGACACCGGCATCTCGTCCAAGGCCATGGGCATAATGAACTCCTTCGTCAACGACATTTTCGAGCGCATCGCGGGAGAGGCGTCCCGCCTGGCGCACTACAACAAGCGCTCCACCATCACGTCCCGCGAGATCCAGACGGCCGTGCGCCTGCTGCTGCCCGGCGAGCTGGCCAAGCACGCCGTGTCCGAGGGCACCAAGGCTGTCACCAAGTACACCAGCTCCAAGTGAGTCCCTGCCGGGACCTGGCGCTCGCTCGCTCGAGTCGCCGGCTGCTTGACTCCAAAGGCTCTTTTCAGAGCCACCCACCTAATCAGTAGAAAAGAGCTTGTTCACTTACTCCCTTAGTTTCTTCTCATAAAGTAAGTTATTTTAGTGTAAAGGTCATGGGAAGTGGCACACATAGCTTTTTAACCATTTGGAACTTGAGGTCCCTGGTGCATGATTGGATTTGCTTTTCAATCTAGAGCGTGTCTTCACTCATTGTGCTGCTTAGCTTTCCCAGGAGTCGGTTCTCAATTAGGATGTTGGGAATCCGCCTCTTTACCCGCCCCCACTCGCGCCCCACACTGGCGCCCTGGTGGCTTCTTGGGTCTGTTTCATTCTAAAACGAAGTGGCTGAGTTCGGCTGTTATTTAAGAGAACTCCAGGACACAATTCAGCCCAGGTTCCGCAAACACTGCGTGACAGCTCTGTATGACTGACGCTTGGCAGCACCTTTTGTGTCCGGTCACCAGTTCTGCCGTGCGATGGGGTCTCCTGTGGATACCAGCCGTTCTGTGTAGTTTGGACGAAGCCCGCGCAGCCGAGTCCCAGCCTTTTCCTGATTGGGCGACATGAATATTCAAATTCTGCGCCTCTTTCCAATTTGTAGATTTCAGTTTCCGTCGTTCACTTTGAGACTTTGAAATTCCTATTTCTCGTTTTGTTGATAATTATCGCATTTAATGGTCTCTGCTTTAAATGGTAAGGCTACGGCCCCAGGTCACTGCGAGGCACTTACCGTGTAGATACGGGCTCAAAAGTCACCTCTCAGAGACCTACGTCATCCACTAAGGAATTCGCGCCACTCATACTTGCCTGTCTCATTTTATCTTCCTTCTAGCAGCTGTCTGAAATTGGTTCGTCTGTTTTCTTGTTTATGGTATTCTCAAGCCCTTGACAGACCGGCTGGTGTGGTTTTCCCGTGCATCTTCAGCCTGGCACATTATGGACACTTACTTAAATACTACGTATTGATGTAATATTGTTGGGTTAGTTTTTCCATCCCATCCTTTTCTTAATCGCTTTCGTGGATGGATGATGGGTGCTGTTCATTTCCATTAGATGTATGTGAAGGCACGGTGAAAATGGAAATGTTTTTGGAGCTACTTCCTCAAATGTATCCTTAGTCACCTCAGTGCAACAGCTGGGAGGGGGCCGTGTTAAGATTTTTTTTGCATCAAAGAGGAGGTGGCAATGGTAGATCCACCCTTATGCTTCCCAGTTTAGCATAACCTCTTTTGGATTTTCATCAAATTCAGCGTATTGGTCACTGGAAAGAGCCTTTTCCTTATTTTCTTACTCTCCCCTCTTGGTGTTCCCCTCTTAAAAGGAGAGGAGCTTTTAATTGACAGTCACCACCTCATTTGCTTTTCAGGAGGCCATGCAAGATAGGCAGGACTACAGGGTTAATCTCCTTTTTACAAATGAGGCCAAGGGAAGCCTCATTGGTTCACAGTCATGCAGCTCATACTGTCCACCCTTGTATTCTCAGATGCAGGACAATTGCATTTTAGTTTTATTTTGTGGAGGTACAGAATATTTAGTCTTTCTGTCCAACCCTTGATTCTGCCAAGGAAGACACTGATGGTTTGATGAGTGATTCAACTCTGTTTTTGGCTAAGGGTTTTTGGAGTTGATAGCAGTGGTCTGATGAATCCAAATGAGCTCTAGACATTATCACAGGCTGAATAAATCTTAACTGTCTCCTACATGAGTGTTTTCAAATGTGTGTAGATGCTATTGTTATTAATAAAGTTACCAATTAATTTAAAGGCTTTGCTGGATTCTTTTATCTACAGTATATATTTCTCAATGAATGAAATTAACAGATACAACTTACACAGGGTCTATAGAAAAGCATGGGTGCCTCTGATCTGGGGGATGACTATTTATAAGCCACCAGCCAAACTGCTGCCCCAAAGGTGCACTAGGGCTGAAATAGTCTCTTACAAGGCCACTGTTAATACTTAGTAATTGAAAAATATATGATCACAAATAGAAAGCAGTACAAATAAGATGGAAGAACTAAAGTTCATAATTAAGTTAAGCTAACACCTACGGAGCACTTACTATGTGCCAGGTAGTGTTCTAGGCCCTTTATACATATTGACTCATCTAATTCTCACCAGGACCTCAGGAAATAGTACCGTTATTATCACCCATTTTACAGATAAGGAAACTGAGGCAAAGAGAAGCCTTTCTTCAGAAACTCTCCAGAGGATAAGCTCCTAGGTTAGCAGCTAAGGGACTTGAGAAACAGGGTCATTCTGAAAACCTGGACCCTTCCCTGTGTTTTAGGGGGAAATATCTATGCTTTAGAATTGAAAAGAAATATCACTGGTTTTATTCTCTTCAGAGTGCACCCTGGATGTAAATCCTGGGTAGTGGTGGCTGAGTACATTGAGGGTGGAATTAGGTGGCTGTGAGCCTCCATCCCAGAGGTCATAGCTCAACTCAATTGAGTTTGTCCCCACAGTGGTGGGGCTCACCAGCTGGAATCCTTTCACTGACAAGAGAGAGCCTTAGTTGCTGGTTTTGGGCTCCTCCTGGGGATGATGATCACTGGGAAGGATGTTACAGAGTGAGGAAGGGGGAAGAGGTGATAGATTTGATATTTTAACTCTGGAGGAGAAGTAATTGGTGAGATTAGTCCTCAAGAACCTCTTTGATCATTTCTCCTGCTCAGACATCTTTAAGCATTTGCTTATGTTGAGGTTAATAACAATAATTGTTAAAATAATGATTGCTTCCCCTTACTGAGCACTTAACTGTTTACCTTAAACTTACTTAGCAGTAAGCTAAGAGTTTACCTTACACTTACTTAGCAGGATGGTCTCGATCTGCTGACCTCGTGATCCGCCTGCCTCGGCCTCCTGAAGTGCTGGGATTACAAGCGTGAGCCACTGTGCCCAGCCTACAGCCACTTGTTAAGATAGGTTCTGTTGGCCGCACGCAGTGGCTCACACCTGTAATCCCAGGTGGGTGGATCATTTGAGGTCAGGAGTTCAAGACCAGCCTGGCTAACATGGTGAAACCCCACCTCCACTAAAAATACAAAAATTGGCATGGTGGTGGGCGCCTATAGTCCCAGCTACTCAGGAGGCTGAGGCAGGAGAATCCCTTGAACCTGGGAGATGGAGGCTGCTGCCACTGCACTCCAGCCTGGGTGACAAAGGAAAACACTATCTAAAAAAAAAAAAAAAAAAAGGACCAGAAGGACACTGTCATAGCTCGTAATATTGCTTATCAATAATTCTGTAGTAGGCCTGAAGGGCAGCTCTGTTTGGGTTTCAGAAATTGACCCTTAAGTGAGAGACTGTCCATGTAACCGAGGGGACTAGGTTTAATAATTCATTTAATATGTGTGATTGAAAATCTGTATCTACTAATGTTTTAAATATTAATTATCTATGAACATTATTAAATTCTGTAAGAACAGCATTCTAGGACCATTTTCTTCTCTCTGACTCCTAAGCATTGTTAGGTGTGATATCATTTGTTCTTTCATTCAAGAATTTATTGAGTATCTGTGAAGATGGCAGGTAATCTGCTAGGTAGTGAGGACAGAAAATTGAACAGGAGTGGCTTCTGCCTTCCTGGACCTCCAGTGACTAGAAGAGAAGACATATTAATCCCGTGACTATGAGAAAGTGTGACAAGTATTACAACTGTAGAGGTATAGATACAGAGAGTGTAATGGAGGGAGTCCTAACTTCACTTCACGTTGGTGGGTGTAGGGAAGGCCTCCCTGAGGAAAGGACCTTTAGGATGACACTTGACAAGGATAGGAAGGGTGTACCAGGCAGTGGATGGCATGGGCAAAGGCCTGGAGAGAGTGGAAAAGATCATGCTCAGGTAGATAGGAAGAACTGCAGGAAGTCTAGTACAGGTGGCGGTTACAGGGCAAGGAGGACAGAGCAGCATCAAGAGGTTAGACGGGTAGACAGAGCCAGATCTTGGCAGGACTAGGCTCGAATGTGTAAATTGACTTTAAAGAACCCAATGAGCTCCTAGGCTGACCTGACTATGGGAACAGAAAGGAGCTGTGTGGTACTAAAACCAGAAGAGTTAAAGTCTCAGAGGCCACATGGTTTATGCCTATGAAGCACTCCCTGGAGCACATGGTACCCTGAGCCTCAAAAGTATGTGTTTGTTCCCTGCAACAGGGCTTCCCTTAAAGTGGAAATGGCTTTGTCAGGCCAACCAGGTTGACAACAACTGCCATGGTCACCTGCCTCTGTGTGCTGCAGGTGGCCTTCTCATTATAGTTTGCCTTTCTTTACAACTGTGCTTCCATGGAATGATGGGTGGATCAGTGGAACCCAATATGTGCTCTTTAGAGAGTTGTCTCCAGGATGTAGGTTATCATGATCCTCCGTCCTCTATTTTATGTAAATTGGTACTTAGAGGCTTGATTAGATTTAGGTTTACTTTTTTACCCCATGACATGACTACTTCATAGGTGGTACTATTTCTTTTCTATAAGGAGACATGTAATGTCTAGCTGCTTCTTTTTTTGTGTAACAGCAGTGATTGATTCTCAATGCTTAGATCAATTAATTCATTATCAATTGCAAAATAATGATATTCTGTCACTCTTCTTTCATATATTAGCTGGAATATTTCAGTAAAGAGGAATATTATTATTTTTTAGAGATAAGGTCTTGGTCTGTCACCTAGGCTGGAGTACAGTGGCCAGATCATAGCTCACTGGAACCTCAAACTCCTTGGCTCAAGTGATCCTCCCACCTCAGCCTTCCCAGTAGCTAGAACTACAGGGAGGCATCACCACGTTGAGTTAATTTTTAAGTTTTTTTGTAGAGATGCTATGGTACCAAGGCTGGTCTTAAACTCCTGGCCTCAAGTGATCCTCTCACTTCTTTTCAAATCCCAGGGGAAAATTATTATTTTTAATAGTAAATATCTGGAAACTACTTACATATCTACTAGCATGTGGCAATAACGTGTTAGGATCCTTTTTGGTGGAAATAAAAATGGACATGTGCGTATTGATATGTATGCACTGATATTAAGTAAAACAGTTTTCTGGGATTTCACATAATAAAACTAATAATAGTGGCTACTCTTTTTTTTTTTTTTTTGAGATGGAGTCTTACTCTTGTTGCCCACGCTGGAGTGCCATGGCACGATCTCAGCTCACTGCAACCTCCACCTCCCAGGTTCAAGTGATTCTCCTGCCTCAGCTTCCCATGTAACTGGGATTACAGATGTATGCTTCCATGCCTGGCCAATTTTTGTATTTTTAGTAGAGACGGGGTTTCACCATGTTGACCAGGCTGGTCTCAAACTCCTGACCTCGGGTGATCTACCTGTCTTGGCCTCCCAAGTGAGCCACCGTGCCTGGCCAATAGTGGCTACTCTTTTCTTTTCTTTTTTTTTTTTTTGAGACGGAGTCTCGCCCTGTCACCCAGGCTGGAGTGCAGTGACATGATCATGGCTCACTGCAATCTCCACCTCCCGGGTTCAAGCGATTCTTCTGTCTCAGCCTCCCAAGTAGCCGGAACCACAGGCGTGTGCCACCATGCCTGGCTAATTTTTGTAGTTTTTAGTAGAGACGGGGTTTCACCATTTTGGCCAGGCTGATCTTGAACTCCTACCTCATGATCCACCCACCTCGGCCTCCCAAAGTACTGGGATTACAGGCGTGAACCAATGCGCCTGGCCAATAGTGGCTACTCTTAAGGAGAAGAATTTCCTTGGGCCAGAGGGAAGAATTTGCTTTTTCCTTTATATCTTTCAGTACTGTTTAAATTTATGATCAATGTTCACTTAAAAAAAACAATGTTCACAATGTTATGTGGTTCACTGTTCACATAACCACAGCAAAGGTTATATGAACAGTGGGATTACTGGCCTTTAAAAAAAAAGCCTATAAGAATATTTTTTTGGTGAAAATAATGTATTTAAAAATACCTGTTCTACTGCCTGGCACTGAGTAGACTCTCAATACATTGTAGTTAATTCTGAAAAATAGTCTAAAAAAATCTTCATCAATGCAAACAGCAATCAACTTAATAACAATAGCAGCAACAGCAACAACAACAAAAACTCCAGAAGTCCCTAGGGTGGATGAGGTAACACATAGGTTTGGGACTGAGTCTCCACTATTCCTAACCTATTTTTTAAAAATCCCTCAAGATTAATGAACACTTGCTTTGCAGGAGGCAGTCTCTGGAGTGATTTTCCTGACTAGTTAACTTCGCTAATGAGTTTTCGGTCACAGGTCTGGTCATCAGACAAACCAGGAGAGCCAGTCAGGCTCTTTAAGGAGGACTGGGTCATCGAGAGCTGTGAAACTAGCTAAAAATCAGAGTTGATGGAACTGGCCTGGGAGAGTTGGTATAGGTTCTTGAGCAAGTCAAGAGCAATACTTTGGGAAGGTTATTATGACCTTTGTGTCTTTATTCTGAAGAAATGTGCAGGATGCATAGAAGAAAGAGAGTACAGGAAACCGGAAACCAGTGGGGAGGCTGCTGCAACCAGTAATGAGGTCTTAGACAAGCATAGAGACAGCAGGGAGAGAGAAGATAAACAAAAACCATGTTCTGAATGGAGGCAAAAAACTGTTTTAGTTTTCTATTTATGTGTAAAAAATTACGCCAAATTAAGTGGCTTAGGAGAATACTCATTTAGCCTCTCAGTTTCTGTAGGTCTGGGCATGGCATAGTGGGAGTCTTTGATTAGAATCTCACAGGGATAAAATCGAAGTGTGAACTGGGCTGCATTTTCATATGAAGGCTGGGGTCTTCCAAACTCATCCAGGTTGTTGGCAGAATTCAGTTTCTTGCAGGTGTAGAATTGAGGCCCTCAGAGGCTGCCCTTCTCCACAGGCAGGTCACAGCATGGATATTTGCTTCTAATGGCCAGCAGAAGAGTATCTTTGTTGCTTCCATTTTATCTAATTCAGGGAAGGCCTTGACCCTCTTTTAAAAAGCTCACTGGGCCGAGTGCAGTGGCTCACGCCTGTAATCCCAGCACTTTGGGAGATCGTAGCAGGTAAATCACCTGAGGTTCAAGACCAGCCTGGCCAACATGGTGAAGCTCCAGCTCTACTAAAAATACAAAAATTACCCAGGCATGGTGGCAGGTGCCTGTAATCCCAGCTACTCAGGAGGTTGAGGCAGGAGGATCATTTGAACCCAGGAGGTATAGGTTGTGGTGACCCTGGATCATACCACTGCACTCCAGCCTGGGCGACAGAGTAAGACTGTCTCAAAAAAAAAAAAAAGGCTTACCTAAGTCAGGGATTCCCTTTTTACTAATTCAAAGTCAACTGATGAAGGATCTTAGCTACATCTGCAAAGTTTTCTCGATTAACAGCAAGTACAGGCAGGTTCTACCCATATTTAAAGGGAGGGGATTTAAACAACAGGTACCAGGGGCCAGGAATCACGGGAGCCATCGCAGAATTTTGCCTACTACAGGAATATAAAGGAACTGTGCATCTGAAGTCAGATACTTTTCTGTGATTTAAATTAATTTTAAAATAAAAGAGTAAAAAGTAAAAATTCCCAGTTACTGAAAGCCCACAGCATGCAAAATACTATAGACATACCATTTCAAATCCTCAGAACAAATCCTGAAAGGTAAATGTTATGGTTTTTATAGTGGAGGATACTGAGGTTCAGACATGTCAAAGAACTTGGAATTTTCCTTCTAGTACAACATGTTGTATCAAAACAACCCCCAAAAGGTAAATATTGCCCCCATTTTACAAAGAAAGAAATGGATATTTATGCAGTTTAAATAACTTGGCATTCCCTGATACACCATGATGCTCCTGAATTTTACTAAAATATTTGTCTGAAAATTTGCAAATCGCAAATAATCTGAGGATCTAGCAACATATTTTTCATGTCTGTTTAATAGAACCATAGCATATTAGTGCTGGAAGGAACCCAGAAATCATCTGGTCCAATTTCCTCATATGATGTTTTCCCTGATTTTAGTAAAAAATTATTCTCTCACCTCCTGTCCCCATCAGATCCCTGAGTGGAGTAGATGTTCTTTAGAGGCCCATCTTTGGGAACATCTCTTTTTTTTTTTGGAGACAGGGTCTCACTCCGTCACCCAGGCTTGAGTGCAGTGGCATGATCTCGGCTCATGGCAACCTCTGCCTCCTGGGTTCAAGCGATCCTTGTGCTTTAGCTTCCCAAGTAGCTGGGACTACAGGTGTGCACCACCATGCCCAGCTAATTTTTGTATCTTTGGTAGAGATGGGGTTTCTCCATGGTCTCAAACTCCTGGACTTAAGTGACCTTCCCGCTTGGCCCTCCCAATGTGCTGGGATTATAGGTGTGAGCCACTGTGTCCGGCTGGGGCCACCTCTTCATAAGCTCTTCCCAGGGACTCCCAGGGCTTTCTCCAGCTCCTCTGGGCAGATGAGAGAAGCCAGCTGGGTCTCTAGATGTGCCTCCAGATACACACTCCCAGCTGCCTGAAGTACATGGCCACTTGCCATTGCCAGATGACGGTTATGATCCAGTGTGGCCTGAAGTGAACTCTCTTCAGCAGCTCCTCTTCACAGGCTGTCTATTCCTGTGAAGGTGGCATCATTCTCCTAGTCATTCAGGCAGGAAGGTGCAGAGTCATCTTGGATTACATTTTGCCCCAACAACTCCCTTTCTGCTTTTCCCCCTATCCAGGTTCAGGCAATCTTCTATGTGCAATAAAGTCAACAGTTCCCCTCCTGTCCATTCCTGTGTGTAGTTCCCTTGTTCTCATCCTCGGTCCTCTCATCTTCGTCTCCGAGACTTGGCCTCCTGCTTTGGGTATGGCTCCCTTCTGATACCTTTTGCACCCTCCATCCCAAATTAACCCACTTTATACACAGCTCATGTCATGTTACTTAGAATCATGGCTGCACTGTGTCCCCTGACATTTCCTCCTTAAAATTTTGTTTTTAATGCAAATTTATTTGGAGATAACTTTTCCTTATTTAGTATTATCCCATTTTATGTGTATTCCTTACTCAGTCTGAGACAATTATTCTTTTTGCTTTTATGTGTTATTGTGAAAAAGTATATTTCTATGCATGTAAAAATTATTCTTACGTAGTACTTTTTTTTTTTTTTTTTTTTTTTAAGACGGAGTTTTGCTCTTGTTGCCCAGGCTGGAGTAAAATGGCACGATCTTGGCTCAATGCAACCTCCACCTCCTAGGTTCAAATAATTCTCCTGTCTCAGCCTCCCGAATAACTGGGATTACAGGCTCCAGTCACAATGGCCAACTAATGTTTGTATTTTTAGTTGAGATGGAGTTTCACCATATTGGCCAGGCTGGTCTCGAAATCCTGATCTTGTGATTTGCCCACCTGGGCCTCCCAAAGTGCTGGGAGTGTAGGTGTGAGCCACCATGCCTGGCCTCCTCTTGGGTTTTTATGGAAGCTTCATGATGTCAGCATTCCTTCCCCCAGGGTATAGGGCGGCACCCTCTCTGGACAAAAACCAATATACATTATAACACCAGATATATTTTTTCTTTCTTTCTTTTCTTTTCTTTTTTTTTTTTGAGTCTTGCTCTGTCATGCAGGCTGGAGTGCAATGGCACTATCTTGGCTCACAGCAACCTAAGTCTCCTGAGCTCAAGCGATTCTCCTGTCTCAGTCTCCTGAGTATCTGGGATTACAGGTGCACACTGCCATGCCTGACTAATTTTTTGGATTTTAGTAGAGACAAGGTTTCACTGTGTTGCCCAGGCTGGTCTCGAACTCCTGAGCTCAGGCAATCCACCCACCTCGCCTCACAAAGTGCCAGGATTACAGGCGTGAGCCACCATGCCCGGCCTATATATGCATATTTTTTCTAACACTTACATACTTTTTCTTGGTGCCAACAATGTTTTAAACACTTTACATGTATTAACTCATTTTATCCTCACAAAACCCTATCAAGTAGGTAGTATAAGTATGTCCATTTACAGATTGGGACATGGAGGAATCACAGAGAGGTTAAGAAACTTTCTCAGAGTCACACAGTCTGTGCCAAACCAGGTTTCAACTCCAGAGTCTCCCTTTAGTCACTATTCAACACTACTAATATCAAAGAAGTAAGATGCTGATGCAGCATTTATAGTATTTTTTTTTGAGACGAAGTCTTGCTCTGTTGCCCAGGCTGGAGTGCAATGGCATGATATCGGCTCACCACAACCTCCGCCTCCTAGGTTCAAGTGATTCTCCTGTCTCAGCCTCCCGAGTAGCTTGGATAACAGGCTTGTGCCACCACGTCCGCCTAATTTTGTAGTTTTAGTAGAGACGAGGTTTCTCCATGTTGATCAGGCTGGTCTCGAACTCCTGATCTCAGGTTATCCACCCGCCTCGGCCTCCCAAAGTGCTGGGATTATAGGTGTAAGCCACCGCGCCTGGCCTATAGTAATTTAAAAGATTAGAAATTACCAACAGCCAGGGTGTAGTGGCCCATGCTTGTAATTCCAGCAGTTTGGGAGCCCGAGGGGGGCAAGTTTGTTGGGAGTTGGAGACCATCCTGACAACATGGTGAAACCCTGTCTCTACAAAAACTATAAAAATTAGCTGGATGTGGTGGTGCGCGCACCTGTAGTCTGAGCTACTTGGGAGGCTGAGGTGGGAGGATCGCTTGAGCCTGGGAGATTGAGGCTGCAGGCTGCGGTGAGTTATGATCACACCACTGCACTCCAGCCTGGGCGACAGAGACCCTGTCTCAAAAACAAAACAAAACAACCTCTGACAATGTAGGAATGCTGAAATGAATTCTATTGATTCTAAGTAAAAACTCAACCTATCCCAATTAGCCCAAGACCACTACTTAGTCTACCTAAGCCAAGTTTGTTGACTTGTTACGATGAGGGAGAACACACAACAGAGAAACTGGTGGCAGGGTGGTGGGAGGGTGCTCACCAAACAAGAGGAAAATTGGAGTTATCATTGATTTTGGGAGAAGAATGGAGTGTAGTGTTCATAGGCTCAAAGCAAAGCAGGGTTGTGTGAAAGCGTAGGCATAGGATGGGACTTTGAAGTGGATCCAGGGTCTTGTTTCCTTGGAAACTACGAAGTTGAGATAGAGGTGGAATGCTGTGTTCAGAAATCCCTTACTTGAAGTTTTGCACCTGGGTTGAAAATTACTGCTGTTTTTTGTGTCAAGGTGGCTTAGGTCCTTCATTGGAGGAGGGGGATGCTTCATTGTTGCTTGATATGATTTCAAGCAGCCAAAGTTCTGATGGTCTGTGATTTTGAGCACAAGCTTCTCAGTGAATAAGAAAGGAGAGAGGGGACTTATGAGCCTTTATAGCTGTAGCATGCCCTTGGGAGAAGAATGTTTTCTGTTATTTCTAGGCTAGCTTTATCTCTTAGTGCAGCCTAATGAATGGCAGAACAGGTTTTGATTTTCTCAGTCCTAGCGAATTTCTGCTTCTCGAAGTGCATGTTAATGGTAATGTGCTTTATATCTTACTTTCTTATTTTCCCTCCCTTTAATCTATATTTTATTTTATTTATTTTTTATTTTTTTGAGACGGAGTCTCGCTCTGTCGCCCAGGCTGGAGTGCAGTGGCAGATCTTGACTCACTGCAAGCTCCGCCTCCCGCGTTCCCGCCATTCTGCTTCAGCCTCCTGAGTAGCTGGGACTACAGGCGCCTGCCACCCATGCCCGGCTAATATTTTATTTTTATTTTAGTAGAGATGGGATTTCACCATGTTAACCAGGATGGTCTTGATCTCCTGACCTTGTGATCCACCCGCCTTAGCGTCCCAGAATGCTGGGATTACAGGCGTGAGCCACAGTACCCGGCCAATGTAAATGTATTTCTTACTGTAGACTGAGGTCAGGAGAGTGGGCTGTACTGTACACATATTGATATTATTTGTATCCATTCCAGGTATCACTTTCTCCTGAAGCATCGAATCTAATACAAAAAAAAAAAAAAAAAAAAGCAAAACACAAAACCTAGGCCCAAATTCCACCTTGGCCATGTTTTAGCCCAGTAACTCACATTCCCCAGTGTCTAATCTTTACCAGAAACTTCCTTATCTGTAAAATAGGGTAAAAGCCTTTTCTTCTTTCCAGGGTTGTTGTGGACTCAAATGAGAGGCTGTTAGTGAAAGGTTTCTGTGAATTATAAAGCTCCTAGGAACCCAATTATTCCTGCTGGCTTGGCCACATAGTCTAAAAGAATCTCTACATAATTAGCATCTAGAGATTAGATAATTTACCCATTATTTTCCACGTGCTTGTCTATTTCCCAGCATGATGGTAACATTTCCAAGGGAAAGATCTAGAATATATGTTCTATGAATTAATGTTTATCATAAAAATAATGAAATTGCTAATAACTATTGATTTATTGTCATGTTGAGACTCTGCTCTAAGTACTTTGTATGGACTGTATAGCAGTTTATCCCTGCACTAATCCTATGAGGTATGTGTATTTATTGTTACTGTTTTACAGATATTGAAACTAAGACACTGAGCCTCTATTTTAGCCTCATGTCTTCTTTCCTTCCAGCTTTCCCCAGGCAAGTAAATGCAGGCCACAGTCTGCCAGCTGCCCAACAATTCAGGCTTTTCATTATTATAGGAAGTATCTGGTCAAGGACTACCAACATCTTCCTGTCCTGCCCCGTGAGTTCCCCAAGTGGAGACACAGCCTGTTCCCCAACACCTACACTCATGAACACAGGAGGGCTGGCCAAAATTGCACAGCTTTCATGCTTAGTTTTATACTCAGGTGTAAGTGACTGATAGAAGGGCCTTTTGGAGGTAGAGAGTGCACAGGCTGTGAAGAGGCAAGACCAGGGGAAGTCTGGACCTGCTTCCAGAGTGTCCTCCCACAAGGCTTAGTGCTCAGGACCTGTAGTGGGTTGAATATGTTCCCTAAAGTTCATGTCTATATTCATCCTGAGAGCCTTTAGAGGGAGCACGGTACTTTATTTCAGACTTCTGGTCTTCAGAACTGTGGAAGAATACAGTTCTGTTGTTTTCAGCTGTTAAGTTTGTAGTCATTTGTTATGGCAGCCCTAGGAAACTAACACGGGTTGAGTATCCCTTATCTGAAATGCTTGGGACTGAGAGTGTTTCCGGTCTCAGATTTTGGAATATTTGCATATATATAATGAGATATATTGGGGATGGGACCCAAGACTGAACACGAAATCCATCTATGTTTCATAAATACCTTAATAACACTTACACTGTGCTCCATTTTCTCCAACAACTTGACTTTCTCTACTATAGGTAAACAAAAATGTTTTCTCTCCTCACCCCCCCCCCCCTTTTTTTTTTTTTTGAGACGGAGTCTCGCTCTGTCACCCAGGCTAGAGTGCAGTGGCCGGATCTCAGCTCACTGCAAGCTCTGCCTCCCGGGTTTACGCCATTCTCCTGCCTCAGCCTCCCGAGTAGCTGGGACTACAGGCGCCCACCACCTCGCCCGGCTAGATTTTTGTATTTTTTAGTAGAGACGGGGTTTCACCGTGTTAGCCAGGATGGTCTCGATCTCCTGACCTCGTGATCCGCCCGTCTCGGCCTCCTAAAGTGCTGGGATTACAGGCTTGAGCCACCGCGCCCGGCCCTAACCCCCTTTTTTTTTTGAGACAGAGTCTTGCTCTGTTGCCCAGGCTGGAGTGCAATGGCATAATCTCAGGTCACTGCAACCTCCGCCTCCTGGATTCAAGTGATTCTCCTGCCTCAGCCTCCTGAGTTGCTGGGACTACAGGCACGTGCCACCACGCCTGGCTAAATTTTGTGTTTTTAGTAGAGACGGGGTTTCACCATGTTGGTCAGGCTGGTCTCGAACTCCTGACCTCAAGTGATCCAGCTGCCTCAGCCTTGCAAAGTGCTGGAATCACAGGCACGAGTCACCGTGCCTGGCCTTGCTTCTTCTCTTTTAAAATCACTGTCACTCATGGGGTATCTGCAGGCCTTTTTCATATTTTCAACAATATCTTTATACCACAGAGTAGAGAATAAACAAACAAACAAAAAATACCCACAGTGAGTAAGGCACATAGGTCTTGGCTCCTACGTGGGGCATTATGGGGAACGTGCTGTTGATGACACTGGCCTGCACACATGCCATTTTATGACCCTTTGTGAGTGTGTGCACGTTGGGGAAACCGGGCATGTGCAAAAAAGATACATCTCAGCGGAAAGGGGCTGGGAGGGGCCTTTTTTTTTTTTTTCCCTTGGGCACCCTGAATAAGCTATACATTGTGTGACCCATTGTGTGAGGTCAGGTGTGGCATTTTCCACTGAGGCACCACATTAGTGCACAAAATTGTTCAGATTTTGGAGCATAGGGTTTCGGATTTTCAGATTAGGGATGCTCAACATGTACAACATCCTTGCAACAATCTGGGTGTGAGCTTTCCTCAAGAGCAAGAAGAGCTTGCCACTTCTGCTGTATGACCACGGTGAAGCCAGCCTGTCACCCTCCTGCCCTGGATGACCCCAGGGAGCTCTACAGAGGTCCATGGCTGTGGGAGGCCAGTAATTGTCTAGGAGAGCTCAGTGCCACTTGCAAAGACAACAGATCTCTCTAGAAATTCTGGGCTGAGCAGGTGAAGGCGGCTGGCCAGGCCCATGAAGGAACCTAGTCAGCCATAAGGAAAGGTTCACTGTGGGGCCCCCGACTTCCCATTCCTGATCTCCTTTTCACCTCTGCTGCCTCTGACTTCCTTTTCTCTTTCCCTCCAAGTATACCTCATACTCTGCTCCTGATGACACTCAAATCTCACCCCCCCCCCCCCCCCCCCCGTCAAATAAAAAGAGCCTAGCGGCTCTTGTAAGAACGGTGTATTCGTTTTCTAGTGTTGCATTGATAAGTTATCATAAACTTAGTGGTTTAGAACAACACAAATTTGCCGGGCATGGTGGCTCACGCCTGTAATCCCAGCACTTTGGGAGGCCGAGGCGGGTGGATCACCTGAGGTCAGGAGTTCGAGACCAGCCTGACCAACATGGTGAAAACCCCTCTCTCCTAAAACTACAAAAACTTAGCCGGGTGTGGTGGCACGTGCCTGCAATCCCAGCTACTCAGGAGGCTAAGGCAGGAGAATTGCTTGAACCTGGGAGGCAGAGGATGCAGTGAGCTGACATCACGCCATTGCACTCCAGAATAGGCAACAACAGCGAAACTCCATCTCAAAAAAAAAAAAAAAACGAAAGAAACAAAACAACAACAACAACAACAAAAACCACACAAATTTATTCTCTTACCATTCTGGAGGTCAGAAGCCCAACATAACTTTTAAGGGGCTAAAACAAATGTCTGAAGGACTGGTTTGTTCTGGAGCCTCCAGGTATATAATCCATTTTTTGAATCTTCCAGCTTCTAGAAACTGGCATTTTTTAGCACCTGGACAGATCACTCTAATGTCTGCCTCTGTCATCACACCCCCTTCTCCCTGATTGACCCTCTCGTCTCTCTAAGGACTCATGTGATTATATGAGGGGCTCATCTCAGTAATCCAGGATAAGTTCTTTATCTCAAGGTCCTTAATTTATTCACATTTGCAAAGCTCCTCCGCCATATAAGGTAACATATTCACAGATTCCAAGGATTGAGATGCGGGCATCTCTGTGGCGCTATTATTCAGTCTACTCCAAATGTGCACTCCTCCCTAAAGTATTTCTCTTTGAGCACCAAGGGGAACTCTGCCTTCAGCTAAGGCTACACAACTAGCCTGATGGTGGACTGTAGCAACTTGTAGGCAAGGGGTACAGCTCAGGGCAGCTACCCCTCCCTCTTCTGGGGCCAACCTGGAGGAAGTTCCTTCCAGAGCCCAGGTTATACTTGCTTCTGGCCTGCAAATTCCTGAGAATTCTTTGAAACCTAGGAGGGGCCTGGTATTATGCCCTTTTGAGTGAGAATTCAGAGGCCAGTGGAATTGGGGCAATCAGGCACTTCCTGATCATCTACTATGCTCCAGGATGCTGACTTGGAGAGATGAAGAAGGCAAAATGCCCATTCTGACGGCACTCAGAATTTCGCAGGGAACTGGAAGGATAAATGAATCTGGGAGGGACTGCTAAACCAGAGGAGAGGGTAAACTTGTTAGAACCTGAGAAGAATGCTGTCTGAAAAGGTAGAGAAGTCAGGAGAAGCAGTGAGGCCCTCAACCGTGTGTATCACAATGCCTCCTGTCACTTCCTTTCTGAGCTTCCAGTACAAGCTTCTCGGTGGGTGTTTTCTGCCCAAGCACATGAACTTTGGAGACCTCCACTTTGGACACAGTCCCTGGCCCTGACACTTAATAGTTTGGGAACTTGGACAAAATACTCAAAGCTTCCTAGTCTGTAAAGTGAGAATGATAAAACATCTGCCTTCCTTGCAGGATTGTTGTGGTGATGTATAAGACATAAAATAGGAAGCATAGTCAGCAGTCACTGAGCTTAAGGAATGTTAAGTTATAATCATTATTTCTGAACTTTGGTGCACAATATGACCCTGTTGACACCTCCTTTGCCTCCTTGGGACATATTCTCTTCTGGTGGTCCTCATCCCTTTCCAGCTATCCTCTGTCTCTTGGTATTCTCCTAATCTACCAACTCCCATCAATGTTCCTGCTTGCCCAGGGTGCCTGTCTCAGTCTTCTTCTTTTCTCCCTAACCCCTGCGAAGATCTCATCAAATTCCCTGCCTTTCGTTTTCCTTATCGATTTGCTGAGGGCTTACTGACAAGTATCTCCAGCTGAGACCCTTTACTGATTTGAGTAATAACAACTGGTGGATGTGTTCTCCTAGACAGAGAACAACAATCTCAATTTTCAATGTCGGGAGGGACTTTATGCATCTTTTTGCTTTCAAAAGCAATTTCTGTCTGGGCGTGGTGGTTCAATGCCTGTTAATTCCCGGCACTTTGGGGAGGCCAAGGCGGGTGTCTCACTTGAGGTCAGGAGTTCGAGAGCAGCCCGGCCAACACGGTGAAACCCTGTCTCTACTAAAAATACAAAAATTAGCTGGGCGTGGTGGCAGGCGCCTATAATCCCAGCTACTTGGGAGGCTGAGGCAGGAGAATCGCTTGAACCCGAGAGGCGTAAGTTGCAGTGAGCAGAGATCTTTCCACCAGCACTCCAGCCTGGGCAACCGAGAGGACTCTGTCTCAAAAAAACAAAAACAAAAAGAAAAGCAATTTCTTCTCTCCTGCATTCTCCATGTTACTAAGATGTAACATCACCCCATAGCTCCTCAGGCCAGAAGAACCTTTGTTGCCTGCATTCTCCAAATGCCTAACTCACCAATTTTTTTTTTTTTTTTTTTGAGATGAAGTCTCACTCTGGCGCCCCAGGCTAGAGTGCAGTGGCACGATCTTGGCTCACTGCAACCGCCACCACCCTGGTTCTAGCAATTCTCCTGCCTCAGCCTCCCAAGTAGGCTGGACTACAGGTGTGTGCCATCACGCCTGGCTGATTTTTTTTTTTTTTTTTTAGTCTGAGATGGAGTCTTGCTCTGTCGCCTAGGCTGGAGTGCAGTGGTGCAAGCTGTCTCGCTGCAGGCTCTGCCTCCCGGGCTCACGCCATGCTCCTGCCTCATCCTCCTGATATCTGGGACTACAGCACCTGCCACACGCCCGGTCTAATTTTTTGTATCTGGAGGTAGGACGGGGTTTATCACCGTGTTAGCCAGGATGGTCTCCATCTCCTGACCTCATGATCCCCCAGCCTTGGCCTCCCAAAGTGCTGGGATTACAGGCATGAGCCACCGTGCCTGGCCAACTTTTGTATTTTTAGTAGAGAGGAGGTTTCACTGTGTTGGCCAGGCTGGTCTTGAACTCCTGACCTCATGTGATTGGCCCACCTTGGCCTCACAAAGTGCTGGGATTAGAGGCATGAGCCATCATGCCCCGCCCTAAAATACCAAATCTTATTAAATCTACATTCTACAATTCTGTCACATCCATCACTTCATCTCTGTCCACTCCTAGCATTGACTTAGCTGAGGACATCATCAACTCTGATCAAAGGACCCTAAGTCTAAGTAACAATACCAGTTTCATGGCAGGGCTTCCCTGGAACTAGGCTGGATGTAATGAGTATTTTCAAGAGAATGTGAATTGCTCTTTACTTGATTTTCTTTCTTTCTCTCTCTCTTTATTTCTCTCTTTCTCTCTCTTTCTTTTCTTTC